>NC_134411.1:31235268-31975040 GCF_038048845.1 Mixophyes fleayi
CAGTGTCGCACAGTCAACAAAAAATATATCGGAAAAAATACAGATAAATAAGGGACCAGAGAAACAATAGAATCAGTCAGATCAATATAAGAGACTATAGAGAAAGAAACTGCATAAGAAGACAATTAAAAGAAAGGAAACATTACTGAGAGGATGAGGAGATAGGAGGTAGAGAGGGACGAACTTGTGAGAGTTAAAACTAAGAGGATTAGGGAAGTAAACGGAGATGATAGAGGTGGAGTGAAAGGGGTAGATGGAAAGTGAGGGGGGAATAGTCTTTGAATGGGGCAGGGTAGGCAAGTGTGGAAAGGCGAGTTTTGAGGAAGTGTTTAAAAGACTCAAAGTTGTGGGTGAGTCTGATTGGATGGGGCAGGGAATTCCAAATGTGCAGAGTAGCACGGGCACAGTCCTGAAAAGGGAGCGTTAGGTGGTGATTGGCAAGGAGGAGAGGGTAACGTAGTGGGCGAGTAGGGCAGTATGTCTTGACAAGGTCGTAAATGTAGGAGGGAAAGGCATTAAAGGGTTTTATAAGTGAGGGTAACTGGCTTGAATTAAATTCTTTAGGAAATGAGGACCCAATGGAGGGTTTTACAGAGAGGCAAAGAGGAAGAGCAACGTCAGGAGAAGAAGATTAGTCACATGGCCACATTCAGCACAGATTTCAGTGGGGACAGACATTTCTCCGGCAAGCCAGAGAGGAGAAGATTGCAATAATCAAGACGGGAGATGACAAAAGCATGGATGATGGTCTTGGTGGCATCCAAGGAGATTAAAGGGCGAATTGTGTCAGTGTTACAAAGGGAGAGGAGAAAGGAATGGGCAAGGGTCTGGATGTGGGGAAATTGATGGCAGAGTGTATAATTAACTCCAGGCAGTTTTCGTGAGGAACAGGGGATATGGTAAGTATGTTTAAAACACCAGATTCTAATTGTTCTTTATATTTCATAGCTCTATAGCATATTAAAATATTACTGTTCCATTTTGTTGCCATACCTTGTGAACTTTAGGAGGCTATTGGTATATTATTTTCATCGACTTATCAGCAGCAAAGTCATGTTGCTCTGTGCAGTGCAGCCATTTGTTTTTGTTATCGCAGGCCTGCCAACGATATTAAACCAACACATCCATTACTATGTGTCCTGAGCTCCTCTAACCAAGACTCAACATATGATTCAATGACTTTTGTGGCCCAGAACCAGCTTCCCTAGGCGGACCTCTGACCAGAGTGATCTGGCAAGCTGTGAGTGCAGCATCTTTAATGAAACTTTGGGGAGGAGCAATCGATGTAATCAGAACTTGAAGCGGAGCCGTATTGTGCAATCTGCTGCCATCCAGTTGTGTGGAACCACAAGTCTCTGTATGGCTGGCAGGCTGGGGCTTGTAGCTCCACAACAACTGGAGGAAAACTGGATGCATTATTCTGGTCTGCTTTCATCTGCTTCCAACATCCACACTGACCTCTTCTGAGCATGCAGAAAGGCCAGCACATGTACAGATAATCCCCATTTGCACTAGAGTTGTTCACTGACCCCCGTGTTTTGGTTTTGGTTTTGGATGTGGATTAACTTTGTGTTTTGGCCTTGGTTTTGGCAAAACCGCCCTCAAGTGTTTTGGATCCCGATTTTTTCTAAAATCCCTATTTATTTATTTTTTGCTAAAATCACATAATTTTGCTTTTTTTTTATCCCTACATTATTATTAACCTGAATGGCATTAATTTCCAATAATTTCCAGTCAATTTTTGTCAAGTGACAAGAACACTGCTACCCCTCCTGTTTCTGTATGAGCAATGGCACTGATCAAAGTCACTGGAGAATGAAGAGTGAGAAGAACACTGCTACCCCTCCTGTTTCTGTGTGAGCAATGGCACTGAGCAATATCACTGGAGAATGGAGTGTGACAAGAACACTGCTACCCCTCCTGTTTTTTGTGTGAGCGATGGCACTGAGCAATGTCACTGGAGAGTGAAATGAACACTGCTACCCCTGTTTCTGTGTGAACAATGTCACTGAGCAATGTCACTGGAGAGTGACAACAACATTGCTACCCCTGTTTCTGTGTGACCAATGACGCTGGATCTCCTGAAGAGGGAGGCACCTATGGAATCCAAAAACCGGAATATCCGACAACGCAACAATGATATTTTGCCTCTATTCAGATCTGAGGATGCTCGAAAGTAAGTAGCCGGCTCGCGAGCCTACTCGGATCCCCTAAGTTCGAGTCGGCTCGGTTTTCAGAAAATGGAGCCTGAGCATCTCTAATTTGCTCTTTCAATTCTGGAGCTTGAAACTCAACTAGAACTTCTTTGCACATTTTCCAGCCCCTGTGCATTATCAGAAGAGCAATGAAGGGGCCTTGGAGACCTCTATAGCTGCTCTCCTCTCACCTCCCATCTCCATAGCAACCAAAATGCCTTCAATGGCAGTACACTGCTTTCTGCTTCAGAAGAACTGAAGCTGAGCAATATTATTCTGTTGCTGTTCATATGTTGTAGAACTACAAATCCTACTATCCAGTTTATGTTGGGAGTTAAAGTTCTACAGCAGCTGGAGCCTGCTAGGTGGGTGACAGGGGAGTTCTTAATAGAGAATATGAAAATTAACAAAGGTAAGTAAACATGGCGGGAAGGGAATGCCAACGAGTGGAGGCATTATCTTGCCTGTGGACCCTATGCGGTCTCAATCCTACTCTGTGGGTACCTTTGGAACACAAAATAATTTTTCTTGGAGCTTCAGATCTGCACTGGGGACATAGAGAATAGTCAGTGATATCTGGTTGCAGGGTTCTATTATTAAACAATATTGGTCAACAGTTCACTCTAAATAAAGAAGGTACCGGGAATAATTGACTTAAAACAGATGAAACATATAAATTTTTGCTAATAATAGAAATATTTTCATAGTTTGTAAAAGTATAATTTAAAAAATTTATATTAAAAAAAACCCCTTTGTGTTTATATTATTATTGTGATGGTCATGACGTACTACCCCTCCATTATGGCCAGCCTGAAAACCCCTTCTTACAAACAGATTCGCCAGTGAATTCATTACCTTGGGGAGGTAAAGAATTTGACTAACAACTCAGCTAAGTCGTTTAGTAGCCTCAGCTGTCTATTCCATCAAAA
This sequence comes from Mixophyes fleayi, assembly GCF_038048845.1. Lineage (NCBI taxonomy): Eukaryota > Metazoa > Chordata > Amphibia > Anura > Limnodynastidae > Mixophyes > Mixophyes fleayi. The sequence continues at coordinate 31,238,393 of NC_134411.1, forward strand.
CCTCATTTCCATCATGACAGAGAGTAAGACACAAACGGCCACCGTTAATTACTAAGCTCCCCAGCTCCTGGCTACAATCGTCTCTGCTGATTCACTGTCTTAAAAACTTTCAGTAGAGGAGCATTTATTTTGGTCTTTGTGAAGTCAAATAGAAATGTCAAAGACCGTTTCAATACTTTGTCATCTGGAATACAAAGGAGATAGCTCAGTTTTTGCTGCAAAGTCTGAAAAAAAATTTTTTTAACGCTTTATTTGATTTCATTGTTTTATCAAGAGACGGAAATGATCATTTCTTGCATTTCTCTGATCATTTTTCACTTTAAAAAAAAAAAATGTAATTTACAAGATAAATTTCAGTAAGACTCGGGCTCCAGAGGGGCACAGAAAGAGCATGATATTTGCATTATTACTTGGCTTAGAGTCTTAATGTCTTGTATATGCGGTAAAGCCACATGTATCTGAATGGGACCAGTTGCTGTTTACTTTATCTACAATACAGAGAGAGGTGGAATTCTCCAATGTATGAAGTTCGGCAGCTTTTATAATCCAAAGGCGTAACAAGCAGCTGCTGGATATATTGATAAACAGATTGGATTACCAGCTTCAAGGCCTGTTCCCTTTCCATGCGAAAAGTCTCAATCACCAATTTATTGTCAAAATAAATGATTTAAGCAGATTGTAATACAAATAAATGACCCTCTTAACCATATTTGCATGAAAATATTTTTTTTTTGTAATTTATAGCTATCTAGCTATCATTTATCTGCTGTATTCTAGAACATGATAGCTGTAATTGGTTACTATGGACAACTCCTCCAATTTTCCCTTTTAGAAGGTTTGATAAATCTACACTTCGGTATCTTTGTATCGCTACAACAGCTGGAGAGGCGTAAGTTAACGAGATGCTTATCTTGATAAGATCTTACAATCATTGCTATGAGTGTGGCACACAAAAGATGTCAGATGATGCATTCTAATCAGAAATATCTTTCAGGGTGATGATCATCTGGGTGTGATCAGTCAATTGAATCATAACTAAGTCAACTGATTATTATTATTATTATTATTATTATTATTATTGTAGATTTATAAGGCGCCACAATGCTCCGCAGTGCCGTAGAGTAGGGAAAACAAGACATACATAAAACAGGGACATACAAGGCAGACAAAATAAATGCTGACCTGAAAACAAAGGGTATGGAGGACCCTACTCATTAGAGAGCTTACATTCTAAGTGGAGGAGGTCAGAGCTGAAACAAGAGGAGCAAATGTGGCTCAGAATGGAGACTGGGACAGCTGTGAGGGTGCATTAGTGTGAATAGCATAATCAGGGATAAGGTCACCTCTAATAAATAGATGGGTTTTTAGAGAGCATCTCTTAAGATTTGAAGGCTGTGGGAAAGTCTGATTGAGCGTGGTAGAGAATTCCATAAGTGGGGAGCAGCACGGGAGAAGTCTTGCAGGCGGGAGTGAGAGGTGGTTACCAGAGACGAGACAAGATCAGGTCAGAGGTAGATATAAGAGGGCTGAAAGGAGAGTATTTTGATATGAGATATGAGCTGTATGAAGGATTTTGTAGGTAAGGGTGAGTAAATATAAATATATCAAGTTTTGTCTCATCTAGAGTGTTCTATATGTAGATTTTGGGAAAAAAAGATTTGTTTAAGCTTAAGCTCGCTGGTGTGTGGACAGATTACTTGTAGTTCCACTAAACCAAAAAGCCATAAGTTGTTTTAATTTCCCTTAAGGTGCCCACACACAAAACAGCTTTTATTTCTATTTCTATTCTATCCGATTCATTGAACTCATCGAATGCATGGATCATGGGATAGATCTAAAACAATGCAATCTAACTTCAAAATTACGATGGTCCAAGTTTGACCATTTTAATTTCCCAGTATATGAAACTAATGGAACCGCTAAGCGAGTGGACAGATTGAATGATCATAATTAAGCAATTCTGTGCTGGGCCACTTAATCTATTTTATTATTAGGATCAATATGTGCGTGTGTAAATAGTCTTCAAATAAAATAAAGTGGTTTAACGTGTTCAGAACTTGATCAGCAGAGATTGTTTATTATTGCAATTTTGGACGTAAGACATGTGACTAGGTCCTGTTCTGGTTACAGATTGAGCACCACAATTTCCCTACCGCCCAATGTTTCAGATGGAATAAACCAAAATAGAACAAGTTAGGCCAAATATTGACATCACATTGCTTATGCCATCAGTCTGGAATGCCATTGTACCCCTTTACCTGTGGGCAATCAGGGGTGTATGCAGAGACATCCTATTCCCTCTAGGCTATTGGATAAATGGGCGTATGGGTTAAATAAAATGAAAAAAGAATCGGATAAAAAGGATTAATTTCTCTGTTGCCCCTATTCAGCATTGAACTAAGGCTGAGTACACACTACAGAAACTTTCTCTAGATGTGATATCATTATCAATTTTACAGACGACTAAAAGTCCTGATCAGCAGACGATTCATGTGTGCAAACTAAACACTTTTCAAACGATTCACCTTCAGATCTGTGCACTTCATCTGTCATAACCATTGGCTGAAAAGAGGGTGACTCTGCACACTCCATAGAGATCTAAGAACACTGCTGGTCCTGAGTGCTTACACACTGCAGGATTGTAACAATATTGTTCCATCATTGAACAAGATTTTTAGTCTGTTTATAAAATAAAATGAAACAATACGATATGCTTTGATCGATACTCATTCATCGTTGCAGTGTGCACACTAATGCGATATCAGGCCGAATGGTCGTTTATCGTGTGATTGGCCCGATAATGGGGTGAATATCCTGTAGTGTGTAACCAGTCTAAGTCTGTGCAGGTATATGCCAAATACTAATTACAACCCTATGCACAATCAACCGTTGCTTAATCCTAGAACACAGTATTTTACATGAAGAAGGACGGTCTATAACCCAAATAAATAATTAGTAATCTATCACACTAACATATGTTTTATAACTTTTAGTTTTATGTCAGTGTTATTCTGTGTGTTTATTTAAGGCATATATAAATACCATTATTTATTTAATAGCTTTATTACCTATATTAGAACAAAACACATCTATTATCAAGTAACTGTATTATCTCCATAGGAGATAAAAGGGACCCAGCTGTCAATATTGTCTCCACTATGGATAACATGAGGCCTGCCAATAAATATCTTCATTTGGAAGGAAAAAAAAACAATTACAACATGTTTTTCAACGCTTGCAGCTTTAGAAGTAACTTAAAAGGAGACTGCCAGCAATATCTAATAATACCCATAGTTGCATGTAAGCTGTAATCTTATAGAACACTGTACTGCTGGTTTGTGTTATAATCTTATGTTTATTATCATGTTATCTCTGGAGAACCTTAAGACAGTGACTAAGGGGTATATTTACTAAACTGCTGGATTGGAAAAGTGGAGATGTTGCCTATAGCAACCAATCAGAATCTAGCTGTCATTTTGCAGAATTTACTAAATAAATGAAAACTAGAATCTGATTTGTTGCTATAGGCAACATCACCACTTTTTCAAACCCGCAGTTTAGTAAATATACCTCTAGATTATATTCTTAGACAGTGACAACAGTAGAAGCTTAATATTTTAAATACAATAAAAATTTACTGTACACTATTTTAAAACGTAGCAAATTAGTATCAATAATGTTCCATTTTAATTAACATTTCCAACAATACCGGTATATACCTTGTATAAATATGATTCTGGACAATTAGTAAACATGACTGATTCAATAAAGTTGTGTTTACCAATGAAGAGCATGATGGTTTCCCCTAAAAGAGTCATATTCTCAAATGTTTATTTGTGTCTAGTATCTAATTTAATTCAGATGGCCTGTTGTAAAGAATAGAATGTTGAATTGAGTGTAGCATTAACATGCAGTGTTCTATAACCTTTACTATTATTTTAAAGTCAAATCTTAAGCCCTGCCCTTCCTCCTTTCTCTCCTGTTTCCCTTCTTCTTTGCAGCAGGTAATTTAATAGGCTGTTGTTGACATTAGTGTATTGCAGTCATATTTTAAGTTAAAGAAAGGTAATATTATTACAGTTGATACGCTGAATAGGTCATTTGTTGCCTGGTCCCTACTGTAATGGGTAATTTAAATGGGCATCCTACCAGGCTGTACAGTACAGCTTGAGGGGAACAATTACGTTGCTATGTTACAATAACTTGACAGTGACCTTTCTTCCCCTTGAAAAAAAAAATATTTAAATGACTTAACGACGTAAGGTGGATGGTACAGTCCCCATTCCCAATGTACAAACTGATTTTTTTGGCTGATCCAACATTCATGAGAATACAGCATGTGGCAGTTATGTAAAATATCTAATGACTGATTGTTATTTTCTGTTGAATATATGTATAACACTCGGAATATTTTATGTAACCTTTCAAAGTGAATTTTGCTAACTGACCTGAGTCTGACCTAGGCAAGTGTCAATGGTCTTTTGAAATTAGCCAGGCCCAGAGACAGATCTCTGAGTAGTTTTTGTATGCAGAGAAGTTAGGCTTATTCAGGCAGAAAGATCAGAGGTGAGAGATTCTCTGAGGTGCCCAAACATATATCTTAGTGATAGATAATTTACTTCAGGGAAACCTCCGTGTCATTTTTGGCATCCATCTAACTTAGGAGAAAAATAAAATTCCTAAGGGGGGGGGGGGGTGAAGAGTCCAACAAGAAATGGTTTAAAAATCCCTTGTTTCAGACATCAGATTGTCCATTTCTTTGAGGAGGGTCTACCACGACTGAAATGTTTCATTTTTCTCAATGTGTACTCCTCACACGACAATTCCTGAACTTGTAAGTAGGGATTCTGGTTTTATTTCCTATTTTATTTTCTGAAACTAGTCTGTGCAATCCTATTGTATGTCTGTTTATTACCTTTTTGTAAATAAGCATTGGAAACATTTTTCATATTAAAAATATTTTATCTAGTGTACTCTCCGTGATTCTTTGTGAACTTACGAAGCCCAGGGAGGCTCATGCTACAGGTGTATGTGATTTAAGTGTGAAACATTAATAAGTGGTTCTGGTGAACGTAAGGACACCATAATAAATCCTTTGCGGTGGCAGCAAAGGTGTATTCATTGCTAAGTGACTAAGGTGACACTAGTCACGGTCAGCTGTTCAGACTGCTGTATCTGGGACAGGCTGGGCGTTCGTGACACAGCCAATCAATTGATTAAGAATGAATGACTTCATCAGTTCATATTGAATTTATAGATTCCATCCAAATTACCTGGACATAAATAGACATAGGTAAAATTAGCCTTTGCTAGCTCAAATCAGCCCCCCCCAGGGTCCCCTGAATTACTGGTTTAGTTCAGGCACACAGAGACATCTTCAGTTGACATTAGCAGTTGCCAGTAGACTCCAGAGCAGGTTCATTTGGATAAATAAATACTTGTTTAATATATTTTTGATTTATTTATTTTATTTTATGGGGTTTTTTTTCCCTAAAAGGCACATCAATCGGGCATAAGTACGTCTGTATTCAACAAGGAGTAAATGTAAAAATACGTCTGTTGATGAATGATAGTCTAGGTCCGCTCTGCTCTAATAGATTTACAATGCTGAAATAATTAGTGACACCTGTAGATCTGTTACAATGTATCAGTCAGTGACGAACACACCTGTGCTCCAGCAAGGAGATGTGCAAATCATGTACCATTGGGGCTCACTGAGGACTAAATCTGGGAAACCCTGCTATATATGATCTAGAGAATCACAGTACAATTCTCATGTATTATATCTAACTCAATTCTTATACAGCAATTAATAAGTTAACTAACGGCAGCTGTAAAAGAAAAAAAAAAAGGTCTGCGCTTGCCAGTGATTTGAAATTAAGGACATTAATTGATGCCGACTAACCCAAGGTCACTACTTTATAAAGTGAGAGTCAATTGCCTTTGGCAGTGGAGTTGGAATCAGTATGAACTTGTTTAGTACAGAGCAGCTCCGGCAAAGCCATTCGTTTCCCTTAAGGGCACAAACTGTATTGCATTGCAGACGGAGGACGTTATCACTTCCACTCAATTGAGAGACTTCAACTCCAGCAAGTCTGCGGTGAAACCAACTGTAGCACTCTATGAAACAAAGTATCAAGGATATACTGTAACTATTATAAATGTACAATGTACAGGAGAGAGGCTCATAGAATGAGATGATTGAGAATTAAATGTTACTCACATGGCTGTAAGTCTGTTTATAGACAAGCATGAATCTATTTACACAGACCCAACACTCTGTGAGCACTTATAACACGAAACTATGAAGAGAAGTTGCACTCACTGGCTATTGTTTGCAGTGTTTGTTAAGGGCATGTTACCAAATAAAAGGGGAGCCAAAACTTTTTATGCAAAGTTGTGTATTTTAAACCCTTGATAAATAAAACTGCAAATGACAAACTGTGAGTGCCCCTTTTCTTTATCTAACTGACTTACCTGTTGGGTTTATCAGAGCTATGGGCTACCAGCAAACATCCACATTTCATAGAGCAGTGTTTCCTAAACCCAGGGCTCCCCAACAGTGCAGGTTTTCCAGGTCACATGTGACATAATTAGTAGCACCTGTGGATCTGTTACAATGTGTCAGTCAGTAATGAACACACCTGTGCTCCAGCTCTGTTAGGGGGCCCTGAGGACTGGGTTTGGGAAATACTACCATAGAGTATTTGATCAGTGCCCTGGAACAAATTTTGCATTTGTGTTAGCCCCACCCATTCAAAACTGATTATACATGGGCATGAGGTAGAGGAAAATGGACGCAAAAGGAGCTCCAACTATTGGCTGCATTCCATATCATCCAAACATTATATATTTATTACCCTTTATTTATACAGTGCTACCATATTACACAGCGCTTTACAGAAAATAAGCATTATAACGGTGAAGAGAGGTTGAAACGCAGCACCACATGTATTTTACCATCACATGTATTCAGCACTATCAAGGTGTGCACAAATATGCTTGTGTGCAAAGGTTATTCAATGTCAGTCGGATATGATTCCAGCACAGAATATCACACATGATTATTCTACCTATATAAATAATGACTGTCAGTAGTTGATTAAAGGTATTTAAGGCTTTAGTAGCAAATATAAATAATATTACATATGATATTAGTAACATTCACATAAATATTAACTCTGCACATTGAATATTTTCTCATCCTATATTATTATAATAGTCATCCAGTCTGTTGATAAACCCAGTAACTTTGTTGCATGCAATGTTTTTCTGGTATTTAATCACGCTCTAACTTTCACACTGGGAGTTAGTAACTAAGGTGGTATATTTATGAAGGTCCAGTGTTTGGGGTTTTCATGCAATTAAAATGACCAACCTCAAAGACTACTGCATATATTACCTCATCGACTGCAAAATATCAAATGGTCTATTGTATGCGATTCATCAAGGAAAGCAAAGTGAACACAATGGGTCTGATACATTAAGTAAAAAAGGAGTAACTCATCTCTGGAACAAACCATGTTACAATGCAAGGGGTGCAAATTAGTTTATTATTTTTGCACATAAGATAAATACTGGCTGTTTTTTCTTGTAGCTCACAAATACTTGATAGCTTTATTTTTACACTGAAATTTAAAGTTAATCTAGATTCTAGAACATGCCCTACCCCAACTATAAATCTGTCCCCACATTTTAAATTTACCTCCCCCTCCAATGCCACATAGTTTTGACAGGTGCAAAGTTACTCATTTTTTTTGCTTTACTTTCCTTAATGAATCAAACCCAATTTATGTTTTATTAAAATAGGGAGAAATTGCCTGAAGGTCGCCGTATTCATGTTTAAGAGCATCTCAAGAAACGTTTAGAGCTGAATACAGGTATTCATACGCTCTGCCTATATGGTACTTGCCGTATGCAGGCAGACACAACACACTGCAGAATAGGCACAATGCATATGTATATATAAAGTCCCATCAGATTGTACAGATAAAAAAATAATGATACACTAACACCTGTTAATAATTTAATCATTAATAAATATACATTTAATACAATCTTATTATGCTATAACTTATCTGGAGAGCTCGCACGAGAGGGATTTTCGGATCCCTCCCCAGTGGGGTTCGTGCGTCTCCACATTGCAAATTCTGTCTGCCCATAGGAACCTGCAAGCAGGGCCGGTGCTAGGGTCCACGGCGCCCTAGGCATTTAGGCATTTTTAAAAAAGCGGCGCCCCCCCCCCTGCAAAAATCGCCGCCCTCCTCCCTCCTCTCCTTACCTTGTCTCACCACCGCCGCCTCTCTGCTCCGTCTCCTCCCCTCCACTCACTGACACTAGTAAGTGGAGGGGAGGAGACGGAGCAGAGAGGCGGCGGTGGTGACAAAATAGCCTCTTCATCCCCCTCCCCGTCCATCTGAATGCTGTGCGGCGGCCGTGACAGGTATGGTGAGCGGTCGTCGCACAGTTTTAAAGTATTTTAGAATTCTGTGGCGCCCTCCAGAGCCCGGCGCCCTAGGCAAGTGCCTAACCTTGCCTAATGGGAGCGCCGGGCCTGCCTGTAAGTAAAATGATCGCATTTGCCATCACTTTACTATAAACTGTTCAGCGGGACGGGCTCCTGTCGGAGGCGCTGTCCCAGATGAACAATGTTAAAGATAGATACGTTAAATCAGTTCTTATCAATGCGGTAAGAAATAATAACTAACGTGATAAATATATGATTTGTCATAAATTGACCCCAGAGTAAAAAACAAATGTCCAAAGAAAGCAAGATAGCATAAGAGAGATTTAACTGCGCTGATTTAGAGTTATGAACAAATCAAGTTTGGGAGCAGAGATTGCACCTGTAAAAAACATTTTGTGCTGCAGTGGGGACAATGTAAAAATGCGCAACTTCATTTAGAGTCGGGAGGGAGTAGCTGCCTAGCTCAACTCTAAAATGCAATGTAAAAATAGAGTTGGCCAATCTGTGCAATCAGCATTCAAGGTTGTGCACTATTCGTCCTGCCTGCAAAAAAAAACTTTGCATTTGCACCCCTTGCAGTGCAACACGGTATGCTCGGCTACAATTTATGCATCTGTGCAAAATTTGCACCTAATTCTAAATTAGAACCAATATCTATTAATTAGAGGGATTTTAGCTGAAGCCTGGAGCTTGATTTTCTCTTAAGCCCCTGGTGTATATTACATACCATAACAGTTGCATACATAAACCTTGCCCTAGTATAGCTGACCAAATACATTGTATACTAAATATGCTGTATGAAAAAGAGGGCTCTGCTTCTCCACCTACTGGTCAAAAAATATTTTGCAGCTATTTTTAAATGCTCAGCACTTTTCTAACAATTTTTATTGGCTTTGGGGAATTCCAATTACCTGTAAATTCTCCTACCCTTATAAACGCATATTTTGCACGCACAATCAGAAGTCTGTTGATGTGTGTTCTTTTTTTATATTAAATATAATATAAATTCACTCCAGAGTTATTTTAAAGGTCAGAAACATTTATTTGTAATATACAGACAAATGTAACGCAAGTTCTCTGACTTCGAGGACGTATGAAGTGATTTATCTTCTGTTGGCGGCACAGGTGTAGCTAATCAATGTTTGTAATTTTCGGGCTACTTCCTCTGGGATCGTACTCCGAGATATTTGCTGATTCAGCGAGATTTGCCGGTATCTGAACGCATGTCACACTTACTCCCTGGATGCAACATTCAATGCAAAACTGAAACGTAAAAAAAAATCATAAATTAGGTCAGAATGTTATAAAGATATATCCCAGCCAATATCACAGTATGTCTGGTTCCCACTCATTAGAACTAGGATAAGATATTACTGTATATATCATATATTATGGGTCTGATTCACGATTGAAGTTTTGCGTGCGTTGCCATGAGTGAAATCACCCTGCCATGTTCCGAAACAAAACTTACACCAATGCAATTCATGTCTGAACACAAATTACACTTATACGACTTGAAGGCTTGAAGGGCAATGAAGAGACTGACGAACGCAGGCAATGTACTGTAAGAGAGCACTGAGGGGTTTCTATGCAGATGAGGCCAAATTCAAGTCCTACTTTCTCGCAAGTACACTTGTTTAAGCCGTATCATTTGCACTAGAGATGCTCTGGCTCGGTTTCCTGAGAACCGAATATACCCGAACTTAGCAGATCTGATTACCGAGCCGAGCCCGCTCGCTACCTTCGCGCTTTTTTGGATTTGATAAAGAGGCAAAACGTCACCATTACGTCGTCGGATCTCGGATCTCACGATTTTTGGATTCCTTTTTAAGATCCAAAATAACAGTGGGTGGGAGGGAGGGCGGACCCCCATTTATCTTTTCTGCCACTGCTGTGTGCCAATGTGTCCTAGATGTGCTAGGAACTGCCGTGTGTTTGTGTCATTGCTCTGTCGCTTACCATCCAGCCAGGTCGCTGCAGTATTTGTCCGAAAGTGTATAAAAATAATATTGTGACCTGTGAGGTGGTCAAAATTGGCTGCAAATGACTTGAAATTAGTGTTATTGAGCTTAATAATAATATAGGAACAAAAAAAAGAGCAAAATTATGTGATTTTAGCATATTTTAGGATTTTTTTCAAAAATCCCAAACCAAAACACACGAGGGCGGTTTTGCCAAAACCAAAACCAAAACACGAAGCTAATCCAGATCCAAAACCAAAACCAGTTCATGGGGGGTCAGTGAGCATCTCTAGTTTGCACCAACTACTAGTAAGGTGTAAGTGGCAACTGACAGTGATGACTGTCACTGCATAGTATTTGTTTTATGAAGTACACGCAGGCATGGCACTGGCTAGCATAGGACATGTGGATGAAGGAAAGGCTATAAAAACGTATTGTATGTACAGCACGCAGTGCAAGCATCTATATTGATGTATTTAATATGAAAAAAAAAGATACATTTTTTTTTACCGACCATGTTTTTATTAATGATTATACTGTTTTGAGTTGCTCATTTATTTTATTATATAATTTATTTGCTATATGACCTTATATTGCACAAATGCATGTGCACTCTGTCATGTCTGTTAACATACAGCATGTGACGTATAGTATATTTAGACCCCGATTAAAATCTAAATGCATCTTGAAATACTCTTGGATTTGAATACGGGCAGAAAATACGCTCAAGATCTGTGTATGTGTTTTAAACCAATGTTGCGCGCATGCTGCGTTCAGTCTTGAATCAGGCCCTATATGAATACAGTGTAAACAGAAAAAATATAGCTGATAGAACCATTTAGATTGTATCATAGTAAAAAAAGAAAACACAAGACATTTAATTACTAAGGCTGCAAGCAAAACTTAACTAGCCCCCCCTCCTCCACCTGAATGGATGCTCTGTGCCATTCCTAATTTGATGGTATCTTTTAAAAGATCACATGGCAAAGGGCTCTTCAGTTTACCTTGATTCCCATTTGTGCCCATCTATGTAAAGCTCTCTTCTATTGTGCGTGCCAGAATAGACATCTTGGTTCTGATTCATTAAGGCACGCAGAGCGAACGTAATATGCGTTTTTGTAAATACGCACGTCTAGGTCCGCTCTGTTCTAACGGAAAATACAGCAGGATACATCCAATATATATGTGGAATATAAAGTCCCAAATGAATGCACAGAAGAAAAAAACTGAAAAAAAACTATGAAAACCACATGTTAATAATATAAACTACATATCGTTGATGCTCCCTTTCCCCTTCACAATTACCCTCCACAATTATACTTAAGACTGTAATCAAGATAAAGATGTGAGCACAAACGAATTTGGACTGTAAGCTCCAATGGGGCAGGGATTGATGTGAGTGAGTTCTCTGTACAGCACTGCGGAATTAGTGGCGCTATATAAATAGCTGATGAGCATTTAAAATAATGAATTAAATAATAATTAAACAATTAAAAAAAATAAAAACAAATGTTTTACCCATAAAATACATTTATGAGGATGTTATCAATGTCTACTGTACATAAAATGCATTTTTACAGTTGTTCCTGATTGCAAACACATGTTCTAGCATGTATACACAGCTGCCATCATAACAGTAATCAGCACTTACACCAGACCTGTAGCCGGTGCAAGTGAATCACGTACCTTAGAGATGCCCAAAGCTTGAATCGGACGTTGCTGTGTGCGCTCAAGCTTTGCACAACGTATTACTGTACATTGACTACGTGCATACGCCCATTCCCCTCCACATTCTGCCCATGAAATTGTAGGCTGTAGTAAGGATCCTTTGCCCTCGAAAATGAATTGAACATTATCTAAATGAGTCTGTATAGCGTACTGGGAATATTGTCTGGTGGTCAAAAGTGTTTGTTGAAGCCATGATGATGGAACCTCCATAAACCCTGGGATCTTTCCCCCTAGTGCTGGGCCCAGGTGGACACTCTGTGACATCATCGTGCGCACACATGTTTACCTCACTGGCTCTGCCCCTTTCCTCCGTCAGTGGAGGAGGGAAATACACGTCTGGAGCATTGTGGTTGATATTTTCCTATCTCTCCGGAACCCCCATGCACACCTTAGGATGACTGGGACTCGCCCTAAGTCATGGGGTCCAAATCACCCTTAATGGTGCTGGGGTTAATAATATTACTATTTATATCACTTAGAACATTCCAAGTAATATTTATTATATAACTGATACTGTAATTTTATTGATGATGCCATCAAAGGGTTGGGTACCAAATTCTGATGGAAGAAATACCAACATTTATTCTGCTGACGTGAAAATGCAGACAGGCTAAATGCCTGTATGTAAGTTCCCTAACACGGACAAAATACCAACACCGTGATTGCTGACAGTGAAACTAATGCCGTAATTAAAACGGCAACGACAAAGGCTATAGTCGCTGGTCCCCCCCAGTCTTATTAACTCTAGTGCTGGTCGGAGGAAAATCAGGGGGACATACAGTGTGGGGTCCCCTCGATTCTCTTTCAACCAGCCCTAGGCTTAGCCAGCCGGGGCTGGTGGCACCGTAGCAAGTGAACCCATAGCAATGGGTCCCCAGGTTGGTCAGCACAAGGAAAATTGCATACCGGCATTTAGCCTGTCGACATTTATCCTGCCAACATGAAAATGCTAATATTTTTTACGTTGGAAATATGACAACCCCCGCAATCAAATGACCCTAGGGGGCGGAGGCAAGAAACCTTAATAATGATGTTTCCCAAGTTTTTTATTTTTTATTGAAATCTATTAGTATTGTTAGCAAAGATTATTTCTAGGTAATTCCCTATGTTTTCCGCAAAATAATTTATATTGAAGTCTACTGCCAATGGAGGTGTTGTCATTACTGATGCGCTATTTTTTTGAAAGCACCAGTCACACACAAACACTCAAATTTTTATTATCAAAAACGCTATACAAGGTGACATTAATTGACTTACCTGCTTCTACCTAGTTTATGAATTGTCCTTATTGTATGCATTGCTTAAAAATAACAGCAAGTAAATACTAAATGTATCTGAAAGATACAAGGGGTCCAGTAGTGTGAGAGTGAATAATGTGCCTGCATTGGTACCATCTATCAGATACAGTTACAGTGATACATAACTCTCCCATTGCTCTCTATGGACACGAGACAATTTTTCTTTATGACTTCTTAAAGGGCACTGCACACACAAACACTGGGATTTTATGACAATAGCTGTAATTGAAAACAGGGTTGTAAAATAAGGATCATTATAATTTATAATAATGTTCTAAAAAAATGCAATTCCCTTTGAAAAATTAATCCATGTAAATGAAATGGATATTTTATGAAGTCATATTTTTTTTAAATTTTTTTTTTTAAAGCTTCACTAAATTTCTATTGGTTGGACGGACCTTTCTGAGACCTTCTTAAAAAAAATACTTTGTCAACTTGACACTAAAGCCCAATTTCATGGAAATCGGAAATTTTACACCCTAGTTATTAAGTAGGGACTGTAGAGCAGGGTTTCCCAAACCCAGTTCTCAGGGCTCCCCAACAGTGCAGGTTTTCTGGATCACATGTGACATAATTAGGACCACCTGTGGATCTGTTACAATGTATCAGTCAATAATGACTACACCTGTGCTCCAGCAAGGAGATATGGAAAACCTGCACTGTTCTGTAGCCGCTGTATATATTTGTATCACCATTTGTCATCACATCACCATGGTAAATGTAACTTTAATGCAAGCGCCGCTAAGCACTCAGGGAAAGATTTTACCAACTCTTGAGTTTTTACTAATTATACTATTTTCGGGTTCATCAGTTAGTGTAGATCTCATTGGACAATATTAGCTTTTAAACGTGACTTTTTAGAATCGAAACAAGTTTTGTTTGAAGCAATAATACAAAGTTTGTGAATTAAACAGAACCAAACCGCAGATTCACCCATCTGCTATTTGCACATTGTAACATTCCAGCATTATTGCAACTAGCGTTTCATTTATTATAATAAATATACCAGGAAATGGACTATATTTTTTGGGGCTTGTTTACCTTTCCAGTGACATAAACACTTAAAAAAAGCACAAATAAAAGCAACCCACCCCCCCATGATAAAACAATTAAATGCAATTTGTCCTCTGATATCCCAGGCTGGAATGTACGAATCTGTGAATCAATAATTGCAAAGTTTTAGCCTCACGTTTTCCGCTCATCTTCAAAGGAGATTAATGACCGGTGTTGGCACACAAGCTGCTCTCTATTTATCAAAGAATGTCTTGTGTGGCAACTACTTGTCCTGTAATACCAGAGAAAACGGTGTACAGAACAGCAAAAGCGAGAGACAAGCCCATGTCCCAATCAGAAGGGGAAACATAGACACAAAGGGAATATATGATAAGTAATTTACTAGCAGCAGAACAGGCGGATGGATGTACAGAGCATTATAATGCAAATGCGCCTATTTCACCACCCTATACGTACATTGGTGCAATCTAACTTTTCTCTTCGGGATGCACCTCTGTTCAAAATTTGTGTGCAGTCCAAGCTGGGAATCTGTATGCCAGGTAAAGTACTGGCAACTATAACTGTTTGTCCATCCCCAAAATTAATTACAACTTTCCCATTTTTCTCGTAAAATTACACTCATTTATATTTCAAATAAATAAGTCATATGTCTATATTTTATGTATTACCTTTGCTTATTGTAATGCTCGATGTATTGGTATGGTTGTGCCTATAAATACTAGGGATGTTCACTGTCCCCGTTGTTTTGGTTTTGGATCTGTATTTTTTATTTTTATTTTAAATGCTAAAAAATGCTAAAATCCCATAATTTGGCTATTTTTTGTTCCTACATTATTATTAACCTCAATAACATTAATTTCCAGTAATTTCCAGTCATTTTTTGTCAAGTGACAAGAACACTGCTACCCCTCCTGTTTGTGTGTGAGTTACGGCACTGAGCAATGTCACTGGAGACTGGAGAGTGACAAGAACACTGCTACCCCTGTTTCTGTATGAGCAATGACGCTGGATCTCCTGGTGGCGGGAGGTACTTATGGAATCCAAAACCTGCTAGATCCGATAACGCAACAATGACATATTGCATCGATTCAGATCCGAGGAAGCGGGAAAGTACCTCGGATTGGTGATGTTCGAGGGTGTTCGGATTTCAGAAAACCGTGCCTGAGCATCTCTAATAAATACACATTCTCATATAAACTGCATAAAAGCTGAAATGTGACTTCTGTCATCTCTAGTAGTTTATCAAGGACAGGGCTCAATTCAGAAATGAGCTTCAAGTCTCCCCCTTGAAAAAATTTTATGGTACAATTTCCAAAACTGTGTTGGTAAATATTCATCAACATCATCATCATTATCATCTTCATAATCATCATCATTTATTTATATGGCACCACAGATTCCGTATAGCACCTGACATATACATTTAGATAAGATGCACACAAACACAGTATACATAAGCCAGTCTGGCCATTCCCCTCTGACGTCTCTCATTAAGAAGGAGTTTTGCCCACAGAGCTGCTGCTCACTGGATGTTTTTTTATTTTGCGTACCATCCTCTGTAATCTATAAAGATGGTTGCATGTGAAAATCCCAGGAGAGCAGCTATTTCTGAGCTACTCAACCCACCCTGTCTGGCACCAACGATCGTTCCACAGCCATAGTCACTTAGATGCTGTTTGTTCTCCATTCTTAAGCAATGCTCAATGGGATGGATTTTTGTTGTGTTCATACTTTGTGTGTATTGTAAACTGCTTATCTGATCAAAGTCTGGACCGAGACATCGCCACATATTATGCCAGGACGGTGTCTCAGATGCTTCTGCACATGAGTGAGAATGTATTCTTTCTTATCAGTAATGTACCAATAGCGAGTCTGAAAATATGTTCAGATCCTTATGTGTAGGTTGATTCTAAGACCCTTTGTTCTCCGAGTATAAAGCTGGAATGCAGCCAGAGAGACCCCCACCTCATGATTGGACCTTGATGAAGAAAGGTGCCTATTGTTTTTCCAGCTTTCGTGTGAAAAAGGGGTCCTGGAAATTGATTGTTACTTGAACATATTGGAAGCTAAGTATTTGATTTCTTTTTCTTTTATGTTATGTTTATTGTAAAAATAAAGGTAAACTTCACAATAAATCTTGCATTCATGAGTCATTAACTCTTTGAAACTGAAGAACCTCATCCAACCTGGAACATATATATATATATATATATATATAGATATATATATAGTGGCAAAGGGAGTGGTTTGTCACAGGCCTCTAGCAGGGGAATCAGCTATTCAGCTGTCAGTCTGCAGGTAAAAGGTGCAGACCAGGTATAGCAGTGCACCTAGGTTCAGAGAGATACAGGTCTTAGACATGTGTGTCAAAGTAGAAGTATAAAATGTGATTTAACTTGCATGCTTTTGGAAGTGTATTTTTCATGGCTACAGAAGGCCAACAGGGTGTGTCTGCAAGAAGAAGTAATTACAGAGCACCTGAGGAGACTTCCTTTTAAAGGCAAGATAGCAGTGCCACATGTCCATCAAGCTAAGGCTGTGGGAGGAGTCTCAACTATAAAAACCTGTTGTGTGCTACTATGCATGGTGACCGACATCAGCTAGTGGCCGGTGACCAGAGAGGGAAACTGGGACTAGCCAGAGTTAGGGTGCCTGGTGTCGTCCTGACGAATTATATGCTGTTGATTCTGATGGAACAATAAAAGTACCATTTATTTCAAGCAAGAAGTTGTATGTATGCCCACATGAATTATAAGTGTCAGCTTACACACTTCTATATCTAACATTCACTTTCTCTTTAAATATCTCTTCAGGTTGACTCTAGTGATGAATAGAACGTTTAGTTTTCAACTTTATTGTATGGAGCTTTGTTCAGTGTGGAATTTTATTTCCTCTTCTACAGAGATCTGATCATCTACTGTACCCAGCGATATTATATAAATCACTCTCTCTGCTGTTGATTCCACTACTTGATGTTCCTCGTTGTACTGTACTTGTCATCATTTGGATATGAATAGAAGAGAGAGACTTTTATACTTTTATAGTTTAAATTGAACAGCAGCAAATGTGTCATAGAACCTCACATAGCAAATTACTGTCTGTACTTTCCTTTGAAAGATGAAACGGGGCGACTCAATGTAACAAAGCCAAATCAAAAAGACAAATAGAATTATTTTTTTTTCTTTAAATTCTTAAATTCTTTTAAGCATTGAGGCTGTCTCAGTATGGCAGTGGGGTTATAAAGTATTCATGATATAAGGCTTTTGAAGGACAGGATTGTGGGGGAAAAGGGTCATGAAATTTCTGTTTTCAAATAAAGGTAGCCATGAAGGAATACATAAATCCAACAATTTTTATCGCTGCCCACATGAAAGTTTTGAAACAACATCAAATCACTTTTATCTGAAGGTGGAGGAGGAAGATTGGATTCTTATAGCCTGTTATAACAACTCACAAGCACGGAGTATCAATCACTCAGCGGAATGTTGTTGCATTTGGAATATATGATTGACTGGGGAGACCAATTAGCAAAATATATACAGAACAAGAGTAAGTCGTATATATTCATATAATGCAAGTCTGACATTTAATGAATGATATTGAAATGAAACAGTTATTCCCTGTGTGGCTTTTCCAACCAGAATATCACTGTTTGATTTAGCATTGCGTCGTTCTATTCCAGGGGCTGAAGAACCTGTGTTCACTAAGCAGTGTTAAGCTATAAAATCCCTTACAGCGTCATAAAAAAAATAAAGAGCCTCTTTTAATAAATTGGCTATAAAATTTGCCATTATTTGCTCCAGGGTGTTTAACCTGGATTTGAGGTGGATTGACTTAGTGGGACATTTTCGAATGAAGAAAATCTGCAGATCATTTGCGAAATGCAACCGATGCACAAAAATAATGACTTGGGGTTGCATCTGTGAGCCTGAATGGTCGGCCCAGGACACATTAAGGTGTGATGAGTTGCGCTTTCTAAATGATCTCTTCTGTGTTTAAAGGAAATAGCATATTCTGAAAATCAGGTAAAATAACTATAGGAAGAGTGGGACTGCGTATCCCACCCTCCACTCTACTCACCATGGTGGCTGTGTACCGGTGTGTTTCCTAGGCAACTCTGTAAACCCGGAGCACAGAGATATATACTCTTCTTTTCCTCTACCCTGAGGAGTCCTCTACTTCTGGCAGGGAACAGGTAATGAACCATCCCTATATAGAAAAGTTGAGTGGCGGACATGTTTGTGAAGTCTGAGAGCTGCACAGTTGCATGGAACTCGGGGAATAATCTGCAGCCACACCATCTCCTAACATAGTACTGCCTGAGGTGAAGGCTTCACCTTGCCTCATTACAAACACCCCTTGTAATGTGAGTGTGGGCTAGTAATTTAATGGTGGGATGAGGGTGTGGTTTAGTCATTTAATAGTGGGTGGGAACTATTAATTTATTGCTGTGTCATGGTGGTGCCTATTACTTTAAGCTGGGGTGAGGGGACTATCTAGCGCAGGTGTGGATTTGGGGTTATTAATTGACAGTGAAGCTGAGTTTTTGGGGAGAATGCTGGCTATTCATTAAATGTGAACACTATTAATATAATATAGGGGCTGGTTTCAGGGAGGGAGGCCTGAATATTTAATGTAGATGTTATTGTTTTAGCATTGAGACCGCTTGGGGGATAAAGGCCTAAAGAGTTCATTCATGGCTAGGATTTCCATGTTTGATGTACCTTTCCTTTTTCCCAACAGGGCCCCAACATTCCAGGATCTAGACAAGTAGCAATTGAGCTTCAGACACAAGCATCAGCATGTAGTGAAAGATACAAGAACAGGTAGTAGAGAGCAGACAGAAGTCAAACTGCCTGATTCTAGTGGGGTAGTCAGGGCATGTCTACAGCTTAACACTGCTCTGCTCATGAAGTTGGAGCTGCGTGCACCCAACAGGAGCTCAATATTCCCTGTGTATTTAAAGGGGATGGGAAAGGGTTGGAGAGTGGTCTAGCACTATCTAAAATAATGGTCATGGTCATTCGGCATTGTGGAGTAGAAACCACCCTCTTGAAATCCGGTGTTTGCTCCCGAGAAAAGATCACCAGAAGAGGAGATCTGTTCAAGGTCCCTCAACTAGTTCATCACTAATCATCACTTTACTGGCTGTATTTTCATGTAGCACAAAAATACTTGATAGCTTATTTGTACACTGAAATTTAAAGTTGATATTTGTGTGCTACATGAAAAAAAAAAGCCAGCATTTAACTTATGTGCAAAATAATAAACTAATTTACACCCCTTGCATTGCAACATGGTTTTGTCCAGAAAACTTAAGTAAGAAAACCTACTAAAACTCTTGCTTAATGAATCAGGCCCTTGTTGATTAGAATGTAGGTTTCAGTGGAACTTAGTCTTAAAATCTATACTTTTAAGATGTAGTCCCATAATGAAAACCCATAATGAAAATAATGTTTAAGTTAAAGAAACACATTTAATATTTTTTTAATAAAGGGTCATATGCTGATATTTCCACGTAACAGACAAAGCACACACATGCAATTCAAATACATTTGTCATTGAAACTTTAGTTTACCGACTCCTTCACACCAGACCAGAGTTTGCACTTGATACAATTTCTACAACAAGGACCACTGTTTGCACAGTTATTCACTTTCTAAATTTATTTAAATATGAGTAAAAGAAGAAATTTGCTTAATTGGTTTTACAAATGTATGCAATGTCAGTCATGCACAAAGATTATACCGGCACAAGAGCTTTGCTCAAAAGGTTAAGGGTTTATCTACTTTAAGGTGACTTGAATTTAATGGCTTGTGCATTGTCTCTGCAACTCTTACTAGGTGCATGATGTGTGATGTAGGTGATCTCCACACATCATCATAATCGTTTATTTATATATATAGCGCCACTAATTCCGCAGCGCTGTACAGAGAACTCACTCACATCAGTCCCTGCCCCATTGGGGCTTACAGTCTAAATTCCCTAACATACACACACACACACACACACACACACACACGCACAGACACTAGGGTCAATTTGTTAGCAGCCAATTAACCTACCATGTTTTTTTTTTTTTTGGCGTGTGGGAGGAAACTGGAGCACTTGGAGGAAACCCACGCAAACTCGGGTAGAATATACAAACTCCTCACAGATAAGGCCATGGTCGGGAATTGAATTCATGACCCCAGTGCTGCAAGGCAGAAGTGCTAACCACTGAGCCACCATGTTGCTCCACACATGCTCAGACTTCCCCAGGCTACCTCAATCTCTCTTGTATTTTCAGCTCTGCGGGTTCAAGTGTAAAAAAAGGACCCTGGACCTTGCAAGTTTTTAAACCAGTTCAATTGTTAGATGACAGAGATGTAATAATGCAGCACAAGTAACATCATACTTGCCAACTCTCCCTGAGTGTCAGGGAGACTCCATGAAATAGGGGTGATCTCCCTCACTCCCTGAAGAGTCTGGCATTCTCCCTGATGCTGAGCCAGTACAAGACGTGGTTGACTTTACCAACTGTGGCATGATGTATTAATGTCTATGGAGGTGGCCATTTTCATGAAGACCAAGACTTAATCAATGATTAACAGGTAAGACAACATGACTTCAGTAATGGAGACAGAAATGTAAAAGACACTGCAGTCTGTAGAGATTCATTAGCTGCTTTTCTTTAACGCATAGTTGCCTACTCTCCCGGAATGTCCGGGAGACTCCTGCATTTCTGGGAGACCTCCCAGGAGAGCAGGGAAACCTCCCGGTACTCGCACCCTCAATTGATAAGTGGCGCGGGGGGGGCTTAATGACACAAATATCGTGTCATCTTTGCCCCACCCCCTGCTGTAATTGGCTAAATTGTGACAATCGTTTAGGGGGTGGGGGCAAAAATATGTGAGTCATCAAGCTCCGCCCCTGAACGCCCACCTCCCCCGGAGCCCCCCTGAAACCAACGAGGAATAGTTGGCAAGTATGAGTAACATATGTTACAAAATTGGCCCCAGACCATTTCTCGATAACACCCACTTCTTTGTTAAATTACTGGCACAGTGGTTAAGAACGCTGTTTCACAGCGTAGGGGTCATGGGTTCGATTCCAACCATGGTCCTGTCTGTGTGGACTATGTATGTTCTCTTGTGTTTGCGTAGATTTCCTCCCACAGTCTAAAAATATACTGCTAGGTTAATTGGCTTTTAACAAATTGGATCACTTGTGTTTGCGTGTGGGGAGGGAACTTGAATGGTAAGATTCAATGAAGCAGGTACTGATGTGAATGAATTAAAATGATCTATTATTCTTTCCCACAGAACTGCAGCCAAAAAGATACACAATGTATCCCGAAAAAAAATTAGGGTGAGACACCATCTCCGGCACCCCCTATCAAGTCCTTGTGGGTGGATAAAAAGGCTGTCAGACTTCCTGCAAATCAGGGGAATCCTTGTAAATGTACTCTCTCCACCCTTATATCCGATATATAATACCGCAAGACGTAATCTTATTTATTTCAATTTTTTATATTGGCATAAAAGTAGGCACCCAAACGCTTACACCCCCGTAGATTCTGCCATCCTGGCGCACAATCCATGTCCTTCACTGTAAAAGCGAGCGCATGGGGCACACGTCACACAAGAGCCTTTGCGCTGCGGTTTCGCACTTTTACGGTTTGTAGATTCGCAGCAACGCTTTATGATATTCCTTAGTCAGCAAAAAACAAAGCCAACAAAAAACTGGATTGTCCTGGGAAACCCACACTGACGGGAGACATAGTGCCAATCTCAACACAAGCAAGGCCCATTAGTAAATAGAGAAACGCAAGCTGTGCTGATTGTTGGTTGCTGTAAACAGAGCGCTGTAGTGTTGCTTTTCTTGCTGCTGAAAGCCAGTAGGGAACAACTACAGAAGAGAAAATAAAGAGAAAACCAACAGAAAAGAAAAAGGTTGGAGTCAAGCGGCTGCGAAGAATAGAACTCAATGATCCAAATGTCTCCTAGGGACAATTAAGAAGTAGGTGGCAGCACAATAACTATAAAAAAATGTTCTTACAATTGTATTTTGTTATTCAACAAATTGCTTATTACATAAACTTAATCCCATATATTACATATTATGTCTGGTTACATAATCCATTAACATTCTTTTATGATGCTTCAATAATGTCTAATTGGTAGCGGCTTGTGTTCCGTCACATCCCGCTGGATATTTTGTTTATTGACGCCCCGATATTCATTATTAAACAAAAAAACACACAATCAGTTCCACGTAGACCAGGTGAGGGAATGAGATAAAATAATGACTGTTTGCGTTTTCTCTTTTATGAAATTAATGCATTAAGTATTGTGATTTTCCTTAATAACAGCCCGTTATGAATGGCTGCCTGCTAAAACTCTTTACTGGTAATGACAACCTTCGGTTCCAAGTTGCGTTCAGATCTATAACATGGAAATGTTTTCAGCATAAAAAGCTAAATGCTTGTTTATGATATTTATTTCTTGTCCTTGCTATACGGTGAAATAGGCAAACCGAGGGGGGTTTCTAATGCCTGGAAAACCCCCTCCAAGCCTGGGGCACTGTATAATTGAGGTGGCTGGACCCTTCTCCCGCTTCACACAGCTCTGCTTGAAAAGGGAGAGCTGTGTGCACCTAACAGTAGTGCACGCAGCATGGCGATAGGAAAAGTTGGAGAGCAACCAAGCACTCTCTAAAATTATAGCCACGCCCCCATGCATGCTGGTCACGCCCACTGGTGGCGTGTCGTTTAAACCCCTCTCTGCAAATCCTACGTTTGCCCCTGGGTGATATAGTTTTTAAAGGGAGAAGGAATGCAAAGCTTGTTTAATGACACTGTTTTCCCTATTGTATTTATTAAAAACTGGGTATGTAAAGATCATTCTGCACGGCTATCTTTGCTGTTTTGTGACTTTATGCACCTAGTTGTGGCTATTATGTCCACTTGTATGGGTAAATGCACGGCTTAGTGCCTCAATAATGCTTGGAATGTGGAGAATAAAGTAATCGGGATATTGATACTCCCTTTCGGGAAGCGACTGACTCTGAGCTCACATGCAAAAATGAGATTTCGGGGTAGACTTACTAAAACTTCTAAACACGAAACGTGGTGGCGTTGCCCATAGCAACCAATCAGATTCTAGCTATCATTTATCTTGTATATTCCAGAAAATAATAGCTAGAATCTGATTGGTTGCTATGGGCAACACCTCCACGTTTCCATTATAGAAATGTAGGTAAATCTACTGAAGCGTGTTATGAGGCAAGATATTTAAATGACCTTTTAAAGGTGGAGAGGGGAGATTTTTAGGGGCATTCAGGTGGGCGGAGAGGGCTTCCTTCCTCCCCACTGTCATGTCCTAATTAAAGGAACACTAACCTTAAAGATGCTCTGTGATTACCCATAGTGCCCACACAACCTTTCGGGAGGCATATTGCGGAGAATTTAATCGCCCCCTTAGAGTTCTGTCTGCCATTTTTTACCTGGTTTCTGTCTCTGTCACCTGACCACAAAGACGGTAAAGAGCCCAAACAACAATTATGTCAGGCAAACACACCTTGGGGGTATATTTACTAAACTGCTGGTTTGAAAAAGTGGAGATGTTGCCTATAGCAACCAATCAGATTCTAGCTGTCGTTTTGTAGAGTGCACTAAATAAATGATAGCTAGAATCTGATTGGTTGCTATAGGCAACATCTCCACATTTTCAAACCCGCAGTTTAGTACATCTAGCCCCTTGTCATAAGACCAGATCCCCAGGCTATTGTACTGTCAGTGGATTAGTACACCTCGGAAAAATGTCTACAGGAAGAAAAGGAATTACAAGGAAGAGACTTCAAACAATGGAACTGTACTAAATAATGAGCCCTGTATGAAGTCTTACAGGCACCATCATAAAAACTAAGCAGACCTATAAAAATATCTTTATTCTGTTATCCCTTAATACTTAGATTAGACAAATACAAAAAGGGAGATAAATTAGGATGAGGTTCCCTTTAAGAGATAAATATAAGCATTTAAATTAATTATGGGGTTGTCAATTAATGATATCAGGCAATAATTTGAAGTGACATATTTGCTCTTGTTAGCATGCATATTTCCATCTTGATCTGCAATCTGGTAAATGGTTCTACAAAGTGGACATCCCATTATTATTACTTGACAGACAATTAGCTGCATTGCATCACACAGACACAATTGTGCAGGTTTGTCACTTAGTTCAGCGACTTTGTCACACTTATCCCAGGTATCCTTATATCCAGTCACATATTTACTTCCTATGTCTGCAGACGATCCCGTTACAGTAACAAGGACAGATATTTTATTTCCATCACAATTTGTGGGTTTTTATATCAGACCGCACTATTGCAGGCACAGAGGATTAATTGGTGGGATCCAGGCTCTGGGTCTGGTTCACCTTCACGACCAGCCTTGAGTGATTGGCAGGTGTACTGACGGAGGAGGTAGGTGGGGAGCAATACTCCCAGTGTGATACTTTGCCTCCAATTCCATTTCTTCTATTTCTCTTAGAAGTTCTCCTCCGCCAAATCCAACTGCGACACGCAGAACATTAGCCATAAAAAGGGCTTTCGAAGAATGGAGGCATTGGCCATGGAGCTCGTTATACTATTACGGTACTTATGGTTCATAAAAACTTTGAATGCATTGAAAAAGCAAAAAGACTGAATTCCTATCAAGTTGAAGTGGGCAAAAATTTTCAACACTTTCCGCCAAAAATTTGCCTCTTTCCACATTTGGTGACGGCATTTTGCACATTTCGCCGGCTGGAATTTGGCCTTTAGCATTCTCGGTCTTATCGTAACCGCACCACAGGGCAAAATGAAATGACTGTCCTTGTCCCAGTCCTATCTATAGACTATAAATTCCGTGAAATTAACTTTGAAGCAAAAGCAGAACTCTGAGATTTTATCGCTAGAACTTTGCATATCGGCAAAGCTGCCTGTTCTGCCGTGAAACTTTATCTGTGCACAATTTGCTGCAATTCTCTCATATCTACCATTTACTGTTACTGTGTGCAGAAATGGTGCACAAATTCTCAGTGCCCTAAGCAAAGCTATAAACCAATCCTGTTTGTTTTCATTAAGCCTATCTAAGTGACCCTTGTCTGTGTGTGTGACCAGGAACTGATGTGAGTGATTTCTCTGGTCAGCGCGGCAAAATTAGTGGCACTATATACAGGGACAAATGCAGGATTTGTAGAGGGGTTTCCACACCACGCCACCAGTGGGCGTGACCAGCATGCATGGGGCGTAGCTATAATTTTAGACAGTGCTTGGCTGCTCTCCAACTCTTCCTATCCCCATAATATACACGGGCAATGCTGCGTGCACTACTGTTAGGTGCACGCAGCTCTCCCTTTTTGAAGCAGAGCTGTGTGAAGCGGGAGCAGGGTCCAGCCACCTCAATTATACAGTGCCCCAGGCTTGAAGGGGGGTTTTCCAGGCACTAGGAAACCTACCCCTCGGTTTGCCTATGATATAAATAGATGATGATGATGATGATTATAGCTGCATATTGGGTTCTTTTTGATTGTTCTTCCTATACAAGTTGGAAGAGATGTCACTTTTTTCCAACTTTAAAACTATGTCTCTCAACAACCATATTGAAAAATAATGCATTGGTTTTTAATTTCCCCTCCAAACCCCAGACCCATCATTCAATGCCTTCAAGTTTCAGGAAAATTACATTTGCAATATTATAGCCAAATATAAAATGTAATGTGGTGATTTCTGGCCATGCTGGTGCTTTGATGAGATTTGTTTGTACGCTGAGATCTCTAAGTGATTGTGAGTGAAATACAGGCTATAAATTCAGACAGAAGGTACCAGTGACTCCATGAATAAAGCTGGGGGAAGATTTATGGTCTATCTCACTGCAGATATCTTTACTAGTTCATGGATAGAATGTTTAAAACAGACACTGTTTATTCATTTGAGAAGACTCTATGGAATTTTAAAGGAGCGAGTTTATCCACAACCCCAAAGTGAAAATAGCCCTATTGAAACGTGTGATTAAAATACCCTGTCCAGTTTCATCAGACTTTCCACAGCAGTCATATTAAAGTGTTTGCTTGTCAGGGAGTATCATCCCCCACTGCTATCAGAAGCAGGAATAAACTACACACAGCTTGTACAGTCTGCTGGTAATGGTCAACAAGTTCAAACACCAAAGCACATCATGTCAGTTATTTTCCCGAAACTTGGAGCGACTGGTCATGTGCCTGTGTTTGAGTCCATGAGGGCTTTTAAGGTGGTGTTTCACACACACACACACACACACACACACACACACACACACACACACACACACACACACACACACACACATTTTGTTACATTGTTACTCTATTTCGCTATATTGTAATAAAAACAATACCTATATTTACAGCATACTCAAACAATATAAGAAACATAAACATGTGTTGCTAATGCTGCTCTTTTACTTGGAAGTAGATTTTCTACTCAGAGCAGGCATTATCGACTACTTTTTATGAAGAAATTATTGTCATTGAAGAATTGCAGAGGTGTTATTGTAACCAATGAAGCAATTTAGATGGAAGAATGTAAAATGAGCTTACAGAGGATTCTTTATTTTTATGTATTTTTTATATATTTTTCAATTTAATGTTGGTTTTAATGCAAATTATATAAAATCTCTTTTTTTTCTCGTGAACTATTTTTTTTATTTTTTTTTTAGAAAATTGGCACTCCTCTGTTATGCATTGCAGCCCCTAGAAAATTTGGGAGCTTAGAAAGCCTTTTTTTAAGTAGATTTCCACTGATTATTTTAATAATTTGTATTTGATTACAATGAAAGGACTTTGCATGCTTTTAAATAGGTGAAATGAGGTGAGAGGTTTAAGTGTGGTAAATGGGGATTAGATTCCAAAGTGCAAACTCTCAGATTGTGGACTTTCATGAATAAGCCCATTAGCGTCAATTTTTGCAGAAAATCTCCGTCACTTAGGAGAATGCAAGCCAGTCAGTCGGATCTCTGCAAACATAGGAGATAATTAGATACTTCAGTATAGATATTCCCAATTATACCCTGAAAAGAGTATAAAAAGGGAGGATGAGTTTTGTTATATGCAAAAATTAGATAAATACAACTATATTACTGGGCATTGCATGTAGAATTCAGAATATTTGGGTAACTGTAAAAACTGGTGAGATAGATGTTTATTTTAATATAAACAATCTATAGACCACAAGGCCGAGATGAGAAATTGGTTAGATTAACAAATCACTGAGATGTCAATGGCAGGCGAGGTGGTAATTATGTAGGCTTTTAATATGCCAGATATGAACTGGAATATGGTAATTGGTTAATCAACCAGAATTAGTGACAGTCTAGATAGTGTGCTTGGAGTATCACTCAAGCAATTAGTTATGGAAACAAAGCGCAAGGAATCAATCCTAGATTTAGTACTCACATATGGAGACATGGGGGTAAATGTATAAATCTGGTGAGTTTAGCCTTTAATATAATTGTTGCTTTTTAAATACCGACGGCAAATCGCAGAAAACCGGAGATTTTGGATAGCCGTTAAATGACACATTTACCCCACACTGTCAAATCCGTCTGTAGGAGACAATTTGGGGTCTAGAGACCATCGATCAGATTGGTTTACTCTGCACGCACAACTGTTAAAGTTAAAAGGAAATTTACATATAAGACATGTAGTGAAAAATCATATAATGCTAGTCTAAAAGAAACTAAACACAATAAAATCTGTTAAAGTGCAAACAGAAAAAAAGACTGTACAATTAGTAAAAAAGAGTGATAGAACGTTCTATAATTGCACAAGTGGCAGCCAAAAGCAAAGGAATGAGTGGTGAGACTAAAAACTGAAGGATGTGGATATGGTGAAGGTGGTGAACACACTGTAGATTGCCTATTAGCTATATTTTCTCTGTATTACTGTTGGAAATTCAAAGGGATCACCTACACTAAGGAGTATAGATATACCCCACCATACTGTTAACACAAATATATTTACTACAGAAGAGGTGTTACCTGCAATCTCTACTTAAAAGTAGATACGGATATAGATACAGATGGTATATATCCTAGAGCCTTAACTAAGGGTAATGCTTGCAGAGCCAATGACCAAACTTTTTAACCCAGTTACAGGTAGAATTCCAGGTGATTGGAGAATGCAAATGTAGCTCCAATACATACAATGGTAATAGGAGAGAATATGATGACTGTAGACCTATAACTTGCACCTCAATATTAGGGGTAAAAAATCATCTGTTTTTGGGATCCAAAACAGCACTGATTTGCTGCTGTGAGATGTCAAACAAGTCTATTGGATATTTTTGATATGGTATCCCACAGTAAATTCATTCAGAAACAGAAAATCCTTGGATTTGCCTCAAATCTAGTGGCATTGATACATTTTTGATTAAATGACCACAGAGTGTTGTAGTCTACTTTGTAAGCTTAGAAGAAAAGCTCATAACAGGTGGAGAACATCAAGGATGAGTCTTGGGTATTGTTTAATATACTTATTAGTGATTTAACTTCTGGTTTACAAGGAAAGTTTGGTCTTTTTTCAGATGACACAAGGTTCTTACCAGGGTCGAAAGCCCAGAAACGGTAAAACAAAATTTTAGTAATTTAGAGAAAATAGAGGAATAGACTAAATTGTTGAATCTCAACTGTAATATATCAAAGTATAATGCATATGGGAAACAAATATCCAGAAATGGAATATAAAATAAATGGTGATGTCATCAACAGAGGGAAGGGACCTTGAAGTTATATTTTATTTTATTTTATTTTGCATGATATAAAGGTCAACGAGCAGTGTAGTCAGCCACGGGAAAAGCCAGTAGAGTAGTTTATTGTATAGAAAGAAGTATTTTAAAATGTATTAAAAATATATTTTAATTACCCTCATCAGTACCTGCCCTAGTGGAGCCTATAATATATATTTCCTACCCTACACCCACACTCTAGGATCCAAATTTGAAAAAGCCAATTAAATTGCCAGTATGTTTTTGGACTATGGGAGGAAACAGGAGCACCCGGGAAGAAATCAATGCAAACAAGGGGTGAAAACTCGACGCAGATATCACCCTGGTTGGAATTGAACCCTCAACCCTAGAGCTTTGAGCAGTAATGTTACCCACTGTGCCACCCACGGTAGACACATTTGAATATATCAGAGTTACTCATAGAGTTTCAGAAGGCAGTGTTTTATAAATAAGAGAATTTCTAGAACAAAGGGAAACGCTTTGACATTGGAAGGAGGAGGATGAAAATGAAACATGAGAAAGAACTGTATGGCAGAAAGGGTGAGATCCATGGAACGGTCTCCCAGCATTTGTGTTGAGGACTCATACATGATAAGAATTATAAAATGCAGGGGACAAACATTTTAAAGAAAGTAAACACCCACTGAAAAAAAGGGACAGTCTAAATGGTCCTTTAGGTTCTTTCCTGCCATCGTATGGTATGATTTGATGTTGATCTTGTACTTCACCAGTCCACCAAAATAGGCTTCTTTGCCGAGAACAGTGGATTCTAAACTTTCTCAGTTCAAGGCACCCCTAAGATAAAATAATTACCAAATAGTCCCCCGCCTTGCTTACCACCGACCCTGGCTGTGGGACCCCTGTCAGATCGCCGCGCCACCTCAGGGAGCCACGGCGCACACAGTTTGGGAACCGCCAGCCAAGAGTGTCAAAACAACTTGTCCTGCAATTGGGACAACCTCCAACAAGCAACGTCTTCTCCACTATTTACTCCAGTTTGTCTTTATCATCTTACTTGTATTCCCCTGACAAAAAGCTAAATACAAATATTATTGATTCAATGTTCAATCCAGTCTTGGTACATCCATTAATATACACAATAGATTTAACAATATTTTTTGGGTAACTCTACCGCTGCTATGAAATAGTTACATTATCCATGAAAAGTTCACTCTGCAGAATTATTCTTTACTTCTCACGATTGAGCAAATATTTTTAAGTACAGATTTTTTTTTTTTTTTTTGTGCAAATTCAAGGATTTCCTTTCTTAATAATTCATCTGTTACTGCATTAAAAAAATCAAAAAGAAGCAGTCATCTATAAATCATCCCCATTAGCTCTCGTGGGCAGCAATCCACTTTCATGTGCTGCAGTGAGACGCTCACATAATTGGTGTATTTTACAGCTATGTGGAAAACACAGGTGTCCAACTGGTTTCTGAGTTGAGTGGCCTAATCTTGGCGTAAAGTGCCTTACATACACTGCAGTATAATTCATGAGTTTAAAGGGGTTTACTATAGAGATGCTCACTGACCGCCGTGAAGTGGTTTTGGTTTTGGATCTGGATTAGATTTGTGTTTTGGTTTGGCAAAACCACACTCGTGTGTTTTGGTTCTGGTTTTGGATTTTTTTAAGAAAAAATCCTAAAATATGCTAAAATCACATAATTTTGCTCTTTTTTTGTTCTTACATTATTATTAACCTCAATAACACTAATTTCAAGTCATTTGCACTCAATTTTGACCACCTCACAGGTCACAATATTATTAACATACACTTTCGGACAAATTCTGCAGCGACCTGGCTGGATGGTAAGCGACAGAGCAATGACACAAACACACGGCAGTTCCTAGCACATCTAGGACATATTGGCACACAGCAGTGGCAGAAAAGAAAAATGGGGGTCCGCCCTCCCTACCACCCCTCTCTATGCTGGATCTTATAAAAGGAATTCAAAACTCCCGAGATCCGACGACGTCACAATGATGTTTTGCCTCGTTTTCGATTCTGAGGGCGCGTGACAGTACCGAGCCGGCTCGGTACTCGGATCCCCTAAATTAGGGTGTGTTCGGTTCTCCAGGAACCGAGTCTGAGCATCTCTAGTTTACTAACTGTGTGCCCATATTCCCAATAAAAAACACATTTATACAATGGGCCTGTTTGCATCTTAATGCAGACACAAAGGATCTGATTCACCTTTGAACGCAATGTGAAGGCAACTTGCATTTAAAACCCTGCCTGTAACTTGTGCGCACGTAGTCAAATACAAGCAGAACGCAAGATACGTTTCCATTTGAATCTGGGTATAAGTACACACTGGCTATACGTTAGTTGCCGCATGTAGACAGACAAAACAGACTGCAGGAAACATAAAGTCCTATCTGAATGCATGAAATAAAACAAAAAAATATGTTATACATTTTTTCACATCTCTTAATACTATAATCATTTACAAAAATAGGCTTTAACAATTTTAATTTTTTTACATTAAATACATGAGTCAGGATGATCATAATGCGCACTGTACATAAAATGCATTTTTATAGTTTCTCTTACTTGCAAACACATATTTTGAGTCGCATGTACCTTAAAATAGGCGCGACTCATATCTGAGATATGTGGGTATATTTACTAAACTGCGAGTTTGAAAAAGTGTAGATGTTGCCTATAGCAACCAATCAGATTCTAGCTGTCATTTTGTAGAATGTACCAAATAAATGATAACTAGAATCTGATTGGTTGCTATAAGCAACATCTCCACTTTTTCAAGCCCGCAGTTTAGTAAATATACCCCATGGTTTCTGACAGGTGTATATCTGACTCCCTTTGGGTCGCGTTTAAGAGGCACGTTACACAGGTAACGTGGAAGGAAACCGGAGCACACCCACATAAACATGAGGAGAACATACAAACTCCACACAGATAAGGCCATGGTTGGGAATCAAACTCTTGATCCCCATGCTGGGAAGCAGAAGGGCTAACCAATAAGCCACCGTGCTGCCAATCACTCAATTCGAACTGCTAATTCAGAGAGAGGCTTGGTGTTAACAGAGGGCGCCATAAGCATGGTCCACCAAAGACAAAGAGTCAGAATAATAAGTGTCAGATATACTCTACTAAATAGTGTATCTAGCACATTATTGGGGAAAGGTTAGGGGCTACATTTGCAAAATAAACCCATTGGGGTATATTTACTAAACTGCAGGTTTGAAAAAGTGGAGATGTTGCCTATAACAACCAATCAGATTCTAGCTGTCATTTTGTAGAATGCACTAAATAAATGAAAGCTAGAATTAGTTTGGTTGCTATAAGCAACATCTCCACTTTTTCAAACCTGCAGTTTAGTATATCTAGCCCTTTGGGTCTATTTTGTACATTTCAGACTAAAATAAATTCCAGAAATGTGGACTCATCCTTTAAGGACAAAGTTTCTCCTTGAATTATCTGTGCAGAGAAACACATACAGAACACTGAACATTTTTACCCAAGACTTACTGTAGCTGCAGCAATTTCTTTATTTATATGGTATTGTATCCATATCATACAGTCTCTCATGTCTGAACTTTATAGACCTACATGTCAAATCATTAGCGACCCTCTGTTACCTCTCAGTGCTAGGATGGGCTTAGAAAAACATAAATGTACTATATTGCAGTCACTGCCTGCTGGGGACATTGCATGAAAAAGAACAATGATTGACAACCCTGCCCTGGGCTTTGCGGCTCTGTTCCCTTTGGTGAAAAAGTGGCCTCTTGTGGTGGCCCATTTTATTAAAAATGCACCAGCTCAAAGGCATTTTCCCCTCCATCATTCAAGCTTTCAAAAGAGCTCACCTTAGTTCCAGGACTGAAATAGTCTCATTTTTATTTTTTTTTTATAACCAAAGCATACAATTCATTCGTGGAGATGGAGACAGCCCTTAGCAAGCTTGCTGAGTGCTCCTGACAGCTCCATGAGTTTATTAGATAAATCAACGTATTTTTTTAAAACTAAAAATTAAAACCCGTTTACTCCCTAAGTAGAACATGCCATTTGGCATAAGAATATAAATGAATTTTGTCCCTGGGGGGTGCAGCAATCACATGTAAATGAGAAAATAGGTAGAGAATGCCAGCTGCACGCTTGGGGGGGAGTCCTCAGCTTACGGTGGACACAGATTGTTTGCGGGATATGTCATTTCTGAGGTTTATGCTATAGCATCAAGTGACGAACATTGATTTAGACAAACATACAGTGCAGAGGGGACCTGAAGCTACATGCAGAGTCATGGCTAGTATTGGAATGACATCCTGGGCGATCATTTGGGATACCAAAGAGTGGAATGTATATATGGAAAAGTGGTGGTGATTTCAGTCTATAAACATACAGGCTCTTATTCATATTTGCCAACTTTTCCTCGTTGGCTTCAGGGAGATCCCTGGGTAGGTGGGTGTGCAGGGGCGGGGCTTTATGAATAGCATCATTTTGGCCCCACTCCCTAAACGATTGTCACAATATTGGCCAATTACAGCAGTGGGCGGAGCTATGATGATGCAATATTTCATTAAGCCCCCCCCGCCACTTATCTATTGCGGGGCCAAGAATCGGGAGGTTGCCTTGCTCTCCTGGGAGCCCGGGAGGTCTCCCAGAAATGCGGGAGTCTCCCAGACATTCCAGGAGAGTAGGCAACTATGTGTTAAAGAAAAGCAGCTAATGAATCTCTAAAGACTGAAGTGTCTTTTACATCTTTGTCTCCATTACTGAAGTCATGTTGTCTTACCTGTCAGTCGTTGATTAAATCTTGGTCTCCATGAAAATGGCCACCTCCATGGGCATCAATACATGGACATAGGACACAATTTCTGAACTGTGTCATCATGCCACAAATGGCGAAGCCAACCACGTCTTGTACTGGCTCAGCATCAGGGAGAATGCCAGACTCTTCAGGGAGTGAGGTAGATCACCCCTATTTCAGGGAGTCTCCCTGACATTCAGGGAGAGTTGCCAAGTATGAGCTTATTCATATCTGAAAGTAAATCCATTTCCGTTCCGTATCTTGTGTAAATTCACTCTGTGCATGAGCAGAACGTGACTTACCCATAGTTGCCTACTCTCCCAGAATGTCAGAGAGACTCACAAATTTTTAGGGGTTCTTCCGGACTTCAGGCAGAGCCGGGCATCCTCCCGCATCCTGTCCTCTTTGCTGGTGAAGTGGGTGGGGGAGTGGCTAAATGCGGCATTCTTTCCCCGCCCCTTGCTGTGATAGGTCAAAATTTGTAAAGTTTGACAGTTGGCGGGGCCTTACGACGCGATTCGTGTCGCCACGCAAGTTGCATGCAAGTTGCTTTTCATATGAATCAAGCACACAACGTGGATGAGTGAAATTAATTCAGTTGGAGATATTTCTGTATCTCGATATTTCAGACACTCAAAGGTTGTGCTAAAAATCCAAATCAAGTTCAGTTTGACTTTTTGGGATTTTGGATTGACTGTTTATAGCTTTAAAACTAAGTTTAAGCAAATTTGTTTGAACCAGTAATAAAAAGGACTGGATTTACATATTTGCATCAAGGAATGTTTATGATCTTGAAGTAATATTGCTGAGTCACACAGCCAGGTCAAAACCACAATCACTTTGATAAATCACACAGTCACTTTTAATGACTTAGTAAAGTAATTACAGTACATATTACCTTTGCTGAGGAGCATCGGACTATATTATGAGATTAGATAACCAGCTTGAAACATTTACACAAACTGTAGGCTAACCTGTGGTTGGTTATTCAAGCTGATGAGACAAAATCACCATCCAATCCTAACTGAACCTGCTGCACAAAAAATTATATAAGCTAAATACATCTTAATATCGGGTGAGTAGTGAGGTAATCACTTGGGAGAAATGAGGACCTGAATGGGGACGAATGCATTTAAACACTGGGCTTGCAATCTCACTACTGCAATTACCGTGAAGGGTTAAGCTTCAATCCGGATATGGAGGTAACCAATAAGATTTCGTGGGGTGGGGCTAGGGAACTTACATAAGCAAGAGGGACAATAATTGTTCCTCTCTTTCTTCAGGATTGCCCGCCTGCCCCTCCCTTTTGTTTGGCACTGTCATTTGTACATTGTTATTAACCTTGTTTTCTCTCCTAATTCAGACGTGGCACAGTCGGCGAGAAAGCAGTGCAGCCAGCGGTTTCATACATTGGCGCAAATGTTGTGTCCGGCCGCAGTATTCTTCCCCCTTCGCTCTTGTGTCTTCAAGGTCACTTGCGCGGCTGTCAGGGGTATCGTTTGGTTAAGTGTGCCTTTTGATACCAGAAGGGGTGGAGTCTTTCTGACGCCATTAAGGTAGCGCCGGGGTTCTGAGCCGGCTGGCTAGCCCAAGTTTTGTTTGGTATTGACTGGTTACTGCATCTGCTTTCGCTGCCATCATTTTTTATAACAATTAAAACTGTGACCTTAGGGTGCCAAAAATTTTAAACATGTGTCCGTGTCATTATTTCAGGTCATGATTTAAGCTTTGATAGCTTTAAGGTAAAAGGGGTAAGGTGGTTTAGTGTTGTGGTGTCAGCCCTTAGCAATTAAAGACTAGCCTGTTGCCATCTGCTTATATGTGATCACAAAACCCCTTGAAACCCACCAATATTCACCATCATCATTTATTTATATAGTGCCACTAATTCCGCAGCGCTGTACAGAGAACTCATTCACATCAGTCCCTGCCCCATTGGGGCTTACAGTCTAAATTCCTTAACATACACACACACACAAACTAGGGTCAATTTAATAACAGCCAATTAACCTACCAGTGTGTTTTTGAAGAGTGGGAAAAAACCAGAGCACCTGGAGGAAACCCACGCAAACATGGGGAGAACATACAAACTCCGCACAGATAAGGCCATGGTCGGGATTCAAACTCATGACTCCAATGCTGAGAGGCAGAAGTGCTAACCACTAAGCCAGCGTGCATTGTGCATTTGGACAGTAGTGTTGTCACTCTTGTAAAACCTATCCTTAAATTGGGAGAGTCGTGATGTTATTTGCAAAGTGTTCCGTGAGGGTCAGTGGTGAATAGATCACTTTTTGTGTCAAATTATACCTAGTGCACTATAGGAAATAATGTACACTTTACTGCACCATAAAAAAAAATGAATTGCAAGTCAATTTAGCATTCTGTGACCATATAACAGCACATAGTCCCATGCCTTGTAAATTTATATAATTACACAACTCCTCCGGGACTTCTAATAGCCTTATAATTGACAGTAGTAGGCACATCATTCCATATATATAAGAGTGACAGGCTGCATTAGGCAGTCACAAGAAAGATATGAAGAAGAGGCATTACAGGAGCAGTTATTATTAATGTCAACTACAATGTTAAAAAGCAAACATCTTGATGATAAGTACACAGGTAATAGGAGTTTGTATAATATCTGTCATTTGTTATAGATCAAGTAGAGGATAGAAGAGCAGGCTGTAAAATGACAATTCTCTGGTTAGTATGGCACCATGCTGAAGTGAGTTAATTAAAAGCTTTAATGATACATTTATTATATACCCATGTCGTGCACCCATGGAGCTCTAAAAATGTGGTTGTGAAGGGTTGCATGAGGAAGCTTACAGATCAATGCATCTCACTGTCTGGGGAAGTGCTCATTAAAATTAAGGTATGTTAATTAGACAACTGTAAGATGACATTAAGGGAAATATAGCAAGTTTGGAATTTCAATTTAAGTCCCTTCACATAATGCAAATAGAATATATGAACTTCATTTCCTATAGAGGTGAGATTGACATCATAATCTTCAGGGTGTCAGGGTCCTCACATCATTATTTTGCACTGTTGGAGGACCCAGCTCTTTAAGCTATCTCAAATATGAAGACAGTGAGAGTTATTAATCAAAATAGATCGAATAGCAACCAGTTGGCAATTAGTTTTAATTTAGCTAGTGCTTTGTTAGATGATTAAACCAAATGTATGATTCGCAAAATAGAAAGTAAAAAATGGCTCAGTGGTCCAGTGGTGTTGACGTCAAAGCTCAACTTGCGAAAATCAGAACGGCTCCCAAAATTTTATAGCAGAGCTCAAAATAAATAGGAAAAACTTTACCCCTTTGTCGTGTGCTAGCAAAACCCTGGAATGTTGTATCTATTTATTTTCTGTTTTACAGTATTGTTTTGTGCATTATCCTAGTTTTTGCAAATTGAGTCTTAGGGGTATATTTACTAAACAGCGGACTTGAAAAAGTGGAGATGTTGCCTATAGCAACCAATCAGATTCTTGTTATCATTTATTTAGTGCATTCTACAAAATTATAGCTAGAATCTTGGTTGCTATAGGCAACATCTCCACTTTTTCAAACCTGCAGTTTTGTAAATATAACGCTAAGAGTCTACTCTCTTGATTAAAATATTTATCATGGTTTGGGGAGTACCAAACGTTGGAATGTCCCCTTGCTGGTTTCCTTAAATTATGTTGGTATCTATCTTCCTCCAGTTGACAGGAGGGATCTGATGATCTTTTTGCAGAAGGGATTGGGTTGTAAAGATTGACCTGCTGATAAAAATCATTGCATGGCTAGATGGTGATAGTGTGTTCACCCAGCAGCTTAAAATCACCTGTCCACATATAGAGCTGGATTGTAGTAATGCTTCATGGATGAGCTATCTCTGGGAGCACAGGTGAAGTTTACATTTCTCATTCAATTACTCTGAGGCTAAGAGTTTGGAGACTATGTTGTCCAACCAATCACTTTCTATTGTGTCCTGTAAATGGAAAATATAACTCAACATGGGAGGGCTGATATGAAGAGCAGGTCCTTGAACAGAGACCATATCTACTGAGTTCATTATTCCCATCGATGGTATTCAGCATATCGATTGACGATTGATGTGCCAACCGACTGCAAGGCATCGCGATGAATGAAGAAGCCGGCCAGAGTCGATGACATCACTGGCGACCACAACGCTGTGTTCGGTGCTGTTGAGGGGGTAATGTAAGTATGCGGGCATGGATAATGTACAACTCTTTGTAAAGTACGTTATCCATGGTTGTCCTGGAGCCTGGTCGGGATGGATCCCTTCGGCGTCAACACGTCGGGGTAAGTCTTGTCAGAATAATCACCATCATTATTCCATTCCCCACCCATTCCCATGCTCTAAGATGCCAGACTGTGGGTCATAAACTTTGAGTGGCTGTACATGTTGGTGACAAGTATCTATATCTACACTACCATGGCTGATGCATCGGCACTCGGTGCCTAGTCATAGAGCAGATGCAGAACCAATGCCATAAATACAATTCAGAGTAAAGGTATTTTTGATAGTTATACATTCAAGAAAGGTTTATTTTTCTATTTTGTAAAAAAATACTTTTTGTTCTCCAACTGTATTTTTCTGTTTAAATTATTTCTCTAGTTTCTAACGCTGAAGCGTCTGAAAGGCTTGGGAAGGACAGCACTTCAAACCTTGTCAGGATCTGAAATGTTGGCTGTCAGTTAGCTGATTTCGTGCATGTGGTCTAGATCTTTGAGTAACGTTGCAGTCTTTTGCAGTCAAAGAACTTTGGAAAGTACGGTGGTCAGCATGGAGACAAAAGATTTTTGTTTATTTTCAAGAAAGAAATGTTTAAGCTGTGTAGTAAAAAAAAATGCTAAACTGATACAGTGATATAAGATTGTCCACTACAAATGACCAAAATATTTTGGAAACATTCAAGACTCTAAAGTATATCTTTTTTGATGCGAGATCTAGATAACGGTTTTACTAGCAAGGAGAGAGTTTTCATAGACAACGGTTCCTGGCTATAGTTTGAATTAGATAGTACGCTACTTGAGAAAACTCCTACAAGCCTAAGGATCATCATCTTAGTAATGTAACATGGGAAAATTCCTCTTAAACACTGGTGGTACAGGTGCAGAAAGAGATCTGTCACTGAAAACATGGTGACACTGGCAAGGGAGTCCATACAGCGAGACGTATATTACATGAACCTGTTTTGGCAGTATCAGATGACATAATAAAACTCCTAGGAGTAAATTTATCAAGATGCAACTTTCCGTCAGGTTTGAAAAGTGGAAATGTCACCTATAGCAACCAATCAGATACTAGCTATCATTTTCTAGAATGTACAAAATACATGATAACTAGAATCTGATTGGTTGACAGGCAACATTTTCACTTTTCAAACCCACTGGAGACTCGCAGCTTGATACATTTACCCTCTAGATTCTCTTTGTGAGGTCTTCATCTATTGCAGTGCCTTTTCCAAGAAACAGAGTGTACATCATTGCCCCCATGTCTTAAGTTGTGGTAGTAGGGGCTTAGTAAAGTAATATAGGCTGAATTCGGCTCAGCAACCAACTCAAAGCAAGGGGGTGTCCACTATCTCCTGATTGGCCTAAGAGACTGCTTGCCATTACTAGGCAACTGTCTGGAGAGGTATGTGACATTAATCTATATACAAATGCAAGCAGGAACATATGTGACACAATATAACGTATATGTATAATGTATATGATTCCATTCACAAAGCAGCAACAGAAGTAAAGTGTCTTTATTCAGGCAAATACATAAACAAGGATAACTCAAATCCACGGACAAGAACAGGTTCCAAATTGTGACTGTACAGTTAATTGGCAGGAACAGGTAACATAAGTTACCCCAGTCCAGGAGGCACGAGGCTAGCCAGGGAAGCAGAGAGCCCAGGGATCAAGCAGAGATCAGGTTAACAGAATCCAAATAGCCAGGCAGAGATCAAGGTCACAAGCGAATAAGCAAAGTCCAGAAATCAAGCAAAGGTTCAGGGCAACAGGCAAAGAGCAGGGTCCAGTAATCAAGCCGAGGGTCACAACAGAAGATCAAGCAGCGATGGAGCAAACACAGGAACAGGGGAAACCCAGCAGCAGCTAGGAATAAACAGATGAACTGCACAGAGCACAGCTTGAGGCAGGTATTTCAAGCAGTGTGACAGGTGCAGTTCTAAATAGGCATCAGGCAAGGAGATTAACTCCTTCAGGCATGTTGAAGAGTTCAGGAACAGAACAGTAGCACCTCTGGTGGTATGAGGTACTGCTGCTAGATACAAAGAATGGGCAGAGTTGTAACAGTAGTATGAATCAATTTTAAAACAAATCAATTTTTGGAAATGTCATTGACCGGTGAAATGCGTTGTGAACTTTTAATAAGGTTTGCAATAAATTATTTATTTTAATATTGATTCATGGTTCTAACTTGATGCATGCATAATGTTGTACAGTTATTGTCACATGTTTTTCTTCTTGAATTAAATACAGTGATCCCGGGTGGTGAGCTCCTTTTAAAAGTAAACTTTATAAAAGGACTGGTAGGGTTATTTAATAACACCTGTCATGGTGAGTGGCGATCAGAGATGCATTTCACCATTAGGAAGCATAGGACTGACCCAATTCATTTTAGTGCAAAATTCTTTGGTGGGTCAACTCACAAATAATTAAAAACATTTCATCCCACCATGGATCTTTTTCAATCCAGGCAAAGGGCCTGCTTCTTAGTACTATAAACGGTCATCTGCATTTTGTACTGTGCGCGAATGCAAACAAGGCCGCATGCAAATGCGCGCAAACATAAGTGCACGTATCTACACTTGCACCGGCTTACGACTGGAAAGGTTAGACGGAAAAAGTAAGGAGCGATCTAACAGTAAGGGCGTGTTCACATAACTGCAATCAGATGAAGAGAAACAGATACACCTCTCAGGGACAAAAGCAGGATTTGTAGAGGGGGGTTCCCACACCATGCCGTCAGTGGGCATGACCAGCATGCATGGGGGCGTGGCTATAATATTAGACAGTGCTTGGCTGCTCTCCACCTCTTCATAGCCCTAATATATGCATGGGTAATGCTGCATGCAAAACTGTTAGCTGCACACAGCTCTCCTTTTTCAAGCAGAGCCCTGTGAAGCAGGGGCAGGGTCCAGCCCCCTCAATTATAAAGTGCCCCAGACTTGGAGGGGGGTTTGCAGGCACTAGGAAACCCCCCCTCGGTTTGCCTATGCCTCGTAACCACGCATCAGTTGCGGGTGCCTGATGGCTGGTGTACTTACACGCTGAGGATGATGAGGGTCACCAGTGCTAGCTAGTCGCTTCTGATTAGCTGATTGCAAATTTACCTTCCTTCATTAACTGTGCATAGATTACAAGATTTTGTGGCTGTATTTTACAAATATTTTCTTTGCTACTTTTCATTCGTACAAGAGACTATTAGCATAATTTCCATATGCTTTAGAATAAACCAAGCTTTTCCAAAACTGGTGTAGGCAAAGCATAAAACTGGTTGTCACACAACAGGCTCTCAGGTTCTGTCATTTACCTCTTCGCTGCCTTTCCAAGTTATCCCAGCGGTCCTCAGGCTCTGCTGGTTAAAGACCTCTCTGTAAGCTGCTGTCCAGTCTGTCTCCACTCCAGAGATCCCTCCAGAATCAGAGTATGGCTGCGACCATCTTGGATTCAGTCACATGATTCCTCTCAGCCAATCAGGTGACAATAGCCTCCATTTCAGATTCCCTCCAAAACCAGTCAACGGGAGCTACCATCTTGTATATTGTCACCTGATCCATCTCCGCAACTCAGAGAGTTGCTTCTGCCCAGCTGACTACAGTTTCCAATCAGGAATCTACAACAACTACAAAAGGACAATGTTGTATTTCAGATGCCAACTTGGTTCCCAGCAGTTTGCAGTCTTGTTATTTATCTAGCTCTGACAGTGCAGTCTGCATTCTGGCTCCAGTACGCTTCCAGCAATCTGGTTCCATTCCGGTTACAGCATTCCGTTTACAGTCCGGTCCAGCATTCTGGTTCCAGACCAGTCCAGCAATCCGGTTCCTGTTTTCTCTCGCCTGCTAGTGCAATCACCATCTGCACCAGTCCATTCACTTCATGCAGAGGAACATTATCAGGCCACCCAGCTTTGTCCACGTAGTCACCAGTCCAGCTCCAGAGACACAACCC
The DNA here is from genome assembly GCF_038048845.1 of Mixophyes fleayi. Lineage (NCBI taxonomy): Eukaryota > Metazoa > Chordata > Amphibia > Anura > Limnodynastidae > Mixophyes > Mixophyes fleayi. Next base: position 31,280,619 of record NC_134411.1, read on the forward strand.
AGTCTGGGTACAGACAGATCCGCAGGCATGACACTGGTTACATATCGGGGGATACTTTTGTTAGTATTATTCTTAGCTTTACAAAAGTACTTTTTGTTTTCCCCTTTTGATAGACCTTCGCTGTTTCCTGACAGTGTTCTTTCGGCAAAGAGACTTTGATATATGTCACCCAGGGGACCGAAATCTCCATCTGCATTCCAAGCCCACAAAATGGAAAAAAAAAAAGTGAACCAGCTGGCGCCACGCGGGAGCGCAGAACATATTTCTGTTACTGGCTTTGTCAATCACCAGTGCCTCAAGACGAATAATGTATTTACTGATTCCTGGTATCAGGAGGATAGAGCCAGGGCTATTCATAAAGACACCGGCTATGATGTCACTTTAACTCTACTACATATGGGGCCCTAAAATTATACTGATCATACACCATGTAATAAAATCCTTAAAACTATTATTGAATTACATTAGCAATTAGATGAAGATTTTGGACTATGACAAAACAAATGAGATCGTCCACAATAATAGAGAAATTATTTATTTTTCATTATAAACCTATTAGCACCATGTCGCTGTTATTTATGAGAAGTAATAAGCTGAGCCTTCTCAATGAGCCAGTAATAGGAATTAGTGTAGTTTAGTTGCTTTTAGGGGAAATTAAGCTAAAAATAAAGTATGTAAACTCCCAGATCTTCCAAAGATGTTTTCTGTTAGAGTCAATTACAAGTACTCTGTGTGTATATTATTTTCAATGGAAACAAGCAAAAAAAAGCCATGTTGATATTAGTACTACATAAAATCTGCATTTTTGGGTGGTGCAATGGATTGTCACTTTCCTAGACATCTGCTACAAATGTTTTATTGCATTGAGTTTGTAAAGCTTAGAATAATACTAATAAAAGTGTACCCAGTTCTGTAGCGTGGAAGTTTGAAATCTGCACTATAGTGCTGGGTACATATACCGTAAAGCTAAACAAGGGCAGGTAATTAGCCCGAACGCGTATGAGCACCCAGGTTGTGGAAGAAAGTGCAATTTGGTGAGTTAAAATAAAGCAGGCTTGTAAGTTCTAGTTGTTAGCCAATCAGAAGGGTTTTAGGGAACAGCCTGAGCCGGGGAGGTTTTATAAGCATAAGCCTAGGCTGGTGTCTTCCTCTCGACACTGGAAATTTCCCCTCTCCCTCCCTCCCTTATTCTTAGTCTTTAAATTGTTTGTTTAAACAGGGTGTTTTTTTATTTCAGAAGGGTCTCAGGTGGCGGTAAAGCAGAAAGCGGTCATATCAGAATCTGAACATACATTTTCCTCTAATGCCTTAATGTTTTCTTCGAGCTCAGTTTTTACACGTAAAAGTATTTGGACACCACTTTTGGAGTCCGAATGGCAAGGTCTTGATTAGTCACGACTGACCTTACAACAAGATGCCTCAGTGACAGTTGCAGAACTAGCAATCATAGAGAAAGGCGAAGGCTTCATTCATTCCTCTGCACTGCGTGTGTAGAATGGCATGTTGGCAATTTAATTTTTTCCTGCAGATAACTTTGCCTGGATTACAAGTCTTTCTTTCTTGACCAAGGTGAAAGGTGTTTTTTTACATTGTTGTTTCCCTGACTTACAAAGACTATGCATTTTAACATAGGCTTTACCAGATTACATAGAGGGAATACTATCATCATGACTGGTGCCAGCAGCTGCTTGATGCTCCTGCTCTTCTGTGTACTACTGTGAGTCTATTTTGATAACTCTGTACAATTTGACTGCAAATTCAGAAGACTAAGCCTACCAGCCCTAGTATTTCTATTTCAACAATGACAATTAGCAATGGAGCAATGGAGCACTCCTCTTTGTGTGTTACCTATATAACACTGTACAATTTGACTGCAAATTCAGAAGACCAGGCTGGTCAGCCCTATTACTTATATTTCATCAATGACAATTAGCAATGGAGCAATGGAGCTCTCCTCTTTGTGTGTAACCTATATAACACCGTACAATTTGAATGCAAATTCAGAAGACCAAGCCTGTCAGCCCTAGTATTTCTATTTCAGCAATGACAATTAGCAATGAAACAATGAAGCTCTCCTGAATGTCACTGGAGACTTTGAAAAATACTGCTACTCCTCCGCTTTCTATTCTACCTATGACGCTGCTCAACTGCACTAGAGACTGCCAAGAACTGTGCTACCCCTTCTGTGTCCCTCTGTGAAATGGTGCTGGATCGCCATGGAGGGAGGTACTTATAGAGTCCAAAACTCGTGAGATCTGACGATACAATAATGACGTTTTGCCTTGGTTTCAATTCCGAGGGTGCACAAAAGTACAGAGCTGGCTCGGCTCTGTAATCGGATCTCCTAAGTCCAGGTGTGTTCGGTTCTCGAGGAACCGAGCCTGAGCATCTCTTCTTTCAAGGCATTTTTTTTTCATTTGAAAAAGAACTTCCTTTGCTGCCGGACCCCAAAGCAGTCGCATGGACTCTGCTCGCTATAGTTACGCCCTTGACTTTATGATTTATCCCACTGAGATATAGGAAGGTGAAATCTTTTTTCTGGTGTTTTTTTCCCCTTAACCCTTGCAGTACAGGAGAGAACGTCAGCATAGCTTCAGTGCAGTAAAAAGACTTATCCGTGTCCTGTAATGTTGCAATCTGTCTACTGCCACAGACTAACAAGAGTGGGCTGAATGACAGGAATGAATGAGCCTGTGCACAGGGGAAGCTCAGTGAGAAGCATTTACCACCCATTGCCTGGGGATGGTAGAAATCAGAGCATATAAATGAGAGAGCTAAAGGAATAATTGAACATTGGGATCAAGCACAAGAGGCAACGGAACCATTAGATGTGAAATAATTATTGTGCAGAGTGATAGCGAGGCATTATCTGTATTCAGTCCGCACTGCCTATTAACCACCAAACCTGCGTGTGTCTATGTCTGTGCACTGTCACTTCTGACAGGCCAGTTTATTAAGGTTTTGTGTCTAGATGGTTTTCTTTCTTATAGCAGTGAGGATTTACGTCTGTACTCACGTATACGAAGCCCATTGTGCAAGTTCATGGTCATCTGCATGTCCAGTGCATGCAATCTTTCTGATTTTGAAGGTAGGACTCAACTCTGCACTCCTTGCCCTTGTTAGAAGGGGAACCTAAAAAACTGAATGAGTGATATAATGTCACACATCCAGTGTTTTAAATGCCCCCACATGGAGGAAAATAGCAAGCATATTATTAAGCCATCTGCTACTGCTTCTCAATGGCAGTGATACGCTTCGATTATGGAGTTTGACTATGACATCGCCAGGGGTGGTCTGGGCCGGGGGAAGGGGGGTATCGGGTCGGGCCCCGGGCCGCTCAGTCTGACCCCTGTTCGGGCCGGCCGCCCCCCCCCCCCACACGTTTTCCTTAATATTACCGGCGGCCACATCACAAAACATGTGATGCGGTCACGTCAGTGCACAGGTGGCCGCATCACATGACACGCGATGCGGCCGCATCATCAATGACGGTGCCGCATCGCGTGTTATGTGATGCGGCCACCTGTGTGCCCCCCCGGGCTGAGATTCGCCAGTCCGCGCCTGGACATCGCATCCCAGTGCAACAAATCCAGTCTGGGGAACAGAGGATGTATCTGCCATTACCTCATTGGCACAACAACCCCAGGCACACCTGTTTAGATGGGCATAATAAGCCCCGGCCTGGGGTTGCATCAGTCAGCACCAGGTAGCTCTGGGGAAATCAAAAAGGTCCCTGATATGAAGGAAAAGTGAAGCAAGGAACCTGACAATGAATTTGCTAGAGTCCAATCCGGATAACGGACTTTGAGCATTCACAGTAGCCACATCCATTTTTTGTTGGAGAAATCATCTTTAACTTGGATGCATATTGTCTGTTTCCTGAATGTTGTTAAACTACTAACATGACAGATCCTCATTTAAAACTTGTTGCTATTCACACACATAATTAAGGCTCAGGTAACCAATGAAACAAATTGTTGGGTATGTTCACATTCACCTCTTGCAGGAGGACAGACACCTTTTATATGCAGTACTCGTCTCTCTGTCTGAACTAACAGATCTGTGGGACACTAGAAACAAAACTTGTCTTCAGCAGTTAGGAACCCCTCTAGCCGGTACAGCACAATCCGGAGTCTGCTCTGCCAGTCAGGTGTTCACTGGAGCCCCTAGTGGTGGGGACAGACTTGGCTGCAGACTAGCAGAGGGTCGTGAATTGCGTACCGACTAGGGAGAACCCAGGAAAGCGGAGTAAAGTCCAGGCAAGGGTCGAGGGCCGGCAGCAGACAGGGAATGCAATACACAAGCTGAGGTCAAGGGTGACAGGCACGGTAGCTAGGTCCAGATACAGGCAAGAGGGTCAGGGTCACGAGAAACACGAGCAAGGTCCAAATCCAGGCAAGGGGTCATACACGAGAAATGCAATAGTGTGTCCACGGGACAGGGATAGGAACAAAAGCAGGTATCAGGATAAAGCAGGTCAGCAGGACTGTGGTTGAAAAGCTATAACCGGCAGTGAGGCTGCAGACCTGCCACCAATCAGAGCCCAGCTCTGGAGCAAGCCCACGGGGGGGGTAATAATTGCTGGCCAAGCCCCCCTTCTTAATTAACCCACCGCTGTTCATTACGCGCATGCGCCCGACTCCCAGCACTGCCGGGACGCAGCGCTACAGTAGACGCGCTCGGCCGTTGCCTTGGCAACGGTCGGGCAGGAAGCGGAGATGACGTCCCGTTCGTCAAGGTGACGGCGGGGACGCCAGAGGGAGCCCGAAGCAGCCGCGGCGGCCGTGAGTACTGCCGCGGCTTGTGACATCAGCTTAAAAATACTTCCGCTGCACCTCTCCCTCGGAATCAGTATTTGAGATCGGCAGGTTTGTTTGGTAACATTGACATCCGTATGTCAGTTCAGAGCCCGATGGTTAAGAAAATGTATTACACGGAGAAAAAGGTCATTTAATTTCTTGTTAAAAAATAAGGATGTAGGAATTCTGAGTGTAGCTCATACTTGCCAACTTATGGCAAATATGATCCAGGAGCTGCTGGAGACAGGTGGGCGTGCAGGGGGCGGGGCTCTAAAAATCATGTCATTTTGGCCCCGCCCTCGTGGCGTAATGGCGTCATTTTACAGCGGGGCGTAGCCAAATGCTGCGATTCCCTGTGAATCGCGGCATTTTGGATTTAATTCTGCCCACTTCACTAGGAAGTGGGCAGATGCGAGAGATTGCCATACTCTCCCGGGAGTCTGTGAGACCCACCCAAAATTCGTGAGTCTCCCAGACATTCCGGGAGAGTTGGCAAGTATGGTATAGCTATGCTAATGTATCAGTAATTTTTAGTAAAATGAAGTGACACAATGAAAGACTATCATATTAAATATAAATATGACACCCCCCAAACCCCAGAATAACTCCTCTTGCAAAATGGAAAATTCCAAATGGTACAAAGCAGTCCAGGCCAGAGTTATGGGGTCTCCTTTGTGCTGCCCATGGGCCTGCATTTTGTGTGTGTTGAAGAAGAGCTTAGTCATGGTTACTGGCTGGGGCTAATGGATCTTGTTTCCTCGGCCGAGTTATCCCTACAATAGTGATAAGATATAGTTTAATAGGTTTTGTGTTCCTAATTATCATTTATATAATTATGAGATGCTTTTCTATACTACTTAGTGCCTTATGCAAGCAAGATGGAAAAAGATTAAAATCCAGGTGAGAAAAACTAGGCCTGAATATCCAGCATTTTATGAGAATTCTGGTGACATAGTAGGGCAGGCAGATTAGATGACACCTGAGGTATCAGAGGGTGTATTGATGTAGAAATGTTTGGATATTCAGTGTGGCTTACAAAATGGAGTCTGGATTACAAAATGGAGTCTAGCAGCCATGATTGTATTTATATGTTACAGCTTTAATGAAATTAAGTTTTGCAAGAAAAAGAAATGAAAATGTTTATAACTTCAATGTTTATGCTTCATGGAAATGTGCCCTTTTGCCCAAGGCCGTACTGTTCTGTACTAGTGATTATTTAGGAACAATGATAAGAGAATTTATGTCTCTAAATCCTCAGGCAAGGCCTCATATTTTGAACAAACTGTGGTTAAGGAGGCACATTCTTTGAGTAGAGGGGCATTTAATTAATAATTATCCAATCAGTGCAAATGCCAAGCTAAACGCCCCTCTGTGTAAGAGTGCCAAGATAATTGCTTAAAACATATGGACAAATGTATTATTGTTACCATTCTGATCTGCTTAGTCAGATGGTCCATGATCATGTCAATTAATAAAATGGACTCTATTTAAAAACATCAGATCCTCTATTTTATTTTAATGGCTACGACAGTTATAAGTTGTTACTTTAGCTTCTGGTTACTACAGAAATAAACTTCGGTCTAGCCCTAGCCTAGAAATTTGTTACAAGTGCATAATCTTGGACTGGTAAAATATTAAGTGATAATCTTAATCTTAATGTTCACTGGCTCCTTAATACCACATGTTGGCTGCTGGATTTGTCTGACTTGCTCCTAAATCACCGTATTCCACTGTGTTGTAAATTGAAAATTCTATAGCGGCACGTCAATTCCTGCCCCAGTAGAGTTAAAATCTCATTTACTTAGACAGCTAAGTCTTTAGACCATGGTAGAAAAATTGAGCACCCGCAGGAAGCCACGAAAACACAGAAATGACGAACTTCATGCAGACAGTACCCTGGACAGAGTCAAATCTGATAGCCTTTGCAATGCAAACTGCTTTGTCAGCCCGATGATAGCGCATTGCTTAGCAAATATGAAAATGTCATTACAAATGTGCTTTTTATTCATAAATACTTGCATTTCCTTGTGACTATGGTTGGCTAATTTTGGTCTGTTTGGTAGTCTCTAAATAGTCAATAGGCAACATGTATCCTAGCACATGTTCAATACTTAACTATATTTTACCAATATCTCTTTTATTATTTTTGTGTGTGTTATGTGTGCAATCGTTTTTGTCGTATTGTGTGTTCATGCTGTGTCTGCTTAAACCTGTTTACATCCCAGGGCATCTGTGGGGGGGGATTTGTGATGTGAAATGTGCCGAATTATATAATAAAATAAAATGAATTTATATAGGAATCTTTTGTAACATAGGGGCAGCACGGTGGCTCAGTGGTTAGCACTTCTGCCTCACAGCGTTGGGGTCATGAGTTCAATTCCCAACCAGGGCCTTATCTGTGTGGAGTTTGTATGTTCTCCCCGTGTTTGTGTGGGTTTGCTCCGGTTTCCTCCTACACTCCAAAAACATACTAGTAGGTTAATTTGCTGCTATCAAAATTTACCCTAGTCTCCATTTCTCTCTGTCTGTGTGTGTATGTTAGGGAATTTAGACTGTAAGCTCCAACGGGGCAGGGACTGATGTGAATGAGTTGTTTGTACAGCGATGCGGAATCAGTGGCGCTATATAAATAAATGGTGATGCTGATGAACATAGGTGTCTTTTTTATGAAGCTCTGATAAGCCATAACGCCCTGTTCATAAACCGCAGTGACTGAACAAATAATAAAATGCTATGTTTAGCAGTTGACAAGTATTTTTAGATTTAAAATGTCTTTTGAAGTTGTTGCAAATTGTTCTACAGACAAAACTGCAGGAATTTTGCTCATTGGAGGGTAATATAGAGTGATCCATAAAACAGCTTGAAGGTGCAATTTTGCACTTTGGCAAAACTATGTTGTACTGCAGTGTGGGTGGGTGTGGGTAGGTGGCAAATTTAAAATGTTCAGATAGATTTAGAGTTGTGAGGGTGGGTGGGTGAGAGGGTGGGTTGCAAATTTAAAATGTTCAGACAGATTTAGAGTTGTGAGGGGGTGTGGCCTAGCTCAACTCTAAATCACAATGCAAAAATAAAGCTGCCCAGTATTTATGCGCTATATGCAAATTCAGGCAATATTTTACCTGCATGCAACAATTACAATTGCACCCTTTGCATCGTCACACGGTCTGCAAGTTGATTTTGCTCCCAAGGATAAATGCCCAATGGTTTCCATTTATTACAGTAGAAGAATTTCTGCTCAGTTTTGTTTATCTCTCTATGAGCTGCGAACAAAATTGATTGGAGATTCCAAACAGAATTTTGCTGTAACATTCCATCACGCAAGGATCCAAATTTAATTCCCCCCTTAATGTTATGGGCTTGTAGATGCCTTCCTGCTTTTCCTTTATCTTCCTGTTTGGTTCTTTGGTTTTTAGCCAATCCTGTGTCTTAGCCAGACATAAATGTATAGCTTTGCTCTCGGAGTTGCTTCTTTTCGTTGTTGTTGACCGTCGACATTGACCTTGACCATGGACATAGAGCTGCTCTGCACTCTGCACTTGATACAATTACATCCACAAAGCAACTTTACAGGCTCATACTCACTGGCATTGAAGATAAATGTCTGTTAAAAGCGTAGACAAAACCTTGTACTCATTTTAAACAGGGCTTCCAACGTGCATTTTTAAAGCCTTGCTGTAGCATACTGTACTATGTACTAATAAGTGCTCTAATAGAACTCCGATATATTGTACTGAGAGCTGATGTTCGTGAATCCTGTTGGCAACATTGAAATTGACGCAAAGCAAGGTTGACAATTATCAGAAAGTGTATATGTACAGGTCTATTTCTTATATCAGAGACTTTGTCATGCCAGTCTTCACATTAAACGGATTATATTTATTTATGTCCATGTATATGAGTCCTAACTAATTCTTGGCTACCTACAGTACCCACCTAAACTCACAGCACAGTGGGCTTCCAAACCAGCTCAGTTCAGGATTAACATCCACTTAATCCCTGTTCCCAGTATCCCAATTTGTGCTAAGATCGACCACTCTAGCAGTGAGTATCCGACCTCTCCGTCACTGGCCTAAAGACCTAAAACGAAACTGTTCTATTCCAGATAGGTTTAACAACCAAGCGAAGGAGATGCATAACTTATTTTGGGATAGAGGATATCCAGAGGAAGTTATACATAAAGATTTTAGAGAAGTGACATCTATGGATAGAGATACTCTTCTATATACTGTGATAAAGCACGGCAATCACTGGAGTCTCACACAGCTTGGCTGAACCATTTCACTGTTTATTAGCAGTTGTCAGGATGGTTGAAACAGTGCCAGCGGGGGTTACAGCAAACATATCCAGTAAAATCTCCACAACTCTTCCACAGCCTTACGTCTGGCTGAACAGTAGTTTCCTCACTACTATCCGGCCACTAACTGGCATCGGTGGCCCCGTCACCAAATACAGTGTCTTTATCCTCCACCCAAGCACTACAAACAAATCACAGCAAAAACAAACCTATTACACCCATGTGGAACATCTGTGTGTGTATGTGCTGAAAGAGGATCCCAGTGAAAATTTAACTCTGTCTGCAGCCTGCTGCTACAGACTAGCTGTGTTTTTGCCTATTTTATTATAGGGGAACTGTGACATATATGCCTCTTTGCCACAATACTAAGAAGGATAGGTATATTGATCCTAGTGAACTGAGAAACACAGACCCACATTCTGTAGATGTGGCATTTGTCTCTAAATTCAACAGTGCTTCATATCAGATTAAAAAGATAGGTCTGTAAGCTCCAATGGGGACAGGAACTGATGTGAGTGTGTTCTCTGTACAGCACTGCGGAATTAGTGGCACTAAATAAATAAATGATGATGATGATGATTATGCTAGTCCATAAAAATTATCCCATTTTGAAACAACATCCAGTCTTACAATCTCTCCTCCCAGAGAAACCCAGGATTATCTTTAGGAAAAAACATAATTTGAATAACTTATTGGCCCCAAGCTCTCTAAAGAAACAAGTACAGAAAGTGTCCTATAATTCTAGCACGGAGCCATCATACAATTGGTTATCTACTTCTATTTGTGTTACCTTTAACTGTGCCAGATCTAACTGTTACAAAAGTGGAAGCTGCTCAAATCAATTTATAGGCCATAACAGGTGCTGAAAGGGTGGGGTTATCCTGCAAGGAACATACACACAACATTTTTTCCCCCAGCACACTGCTATAGCCAGCAACAGATCTGCCATTTCTACTGTAGATAAAAATGCAAAAGTCTTTGTTGCACACATTTGCAAATGTATGTTTAAGCCATCCTGCCACGCCAAGGCGCTTTTGCATATAGGATGGTCCTACTCTAAACAATGAGAGTCCCTATATTTGGGCCATACATATGTGTTTTTAAATTGAGAGCTAACTTACCAAAGAGGTACCCCAGAAGCCTCCAAATAGCAATCCAATGTCAGCACTCCCCCTCAGCTACTGACACCAACATGCCAGATCTAACTGTATCACTTGCAGATATATTAGACACGGAACAAAAAATCTTTTCTCCACTAATAATAAAAAGACTTCTAAAACAATAGGTTTTATTAACTGCAATATGGAATTCGTGATCTATTTATTGCAATGCAGTTGTTCCTTTCAGTATATCGGAAGAACGACAAGACCTCTAAAAAGAAGGATCACAGAACACAGAAGGAACATTCTCAATAGATACCAGCTTCACAGTGTCTCAAGACACTTTTCTGAGGTTCATAATGCAGACCCCGCTTGCCTGTCTGTCTTAGGGGTCGAACATGTCAAGATCACAGAGAGAGGTGGATGGATACAAGAGATTATGTAAGCCGGAGGTATTTTGGATCCATCAGTTTAGCACCAGGCGTCCGTGTGGGTTAAATGAAGGTCTAGAATGTAACAATATTTTGTAATACTGTAATACACCACAACTGTCCTCTCTTCCTCCAATCTCTGGAGATGTTTTTAATAATAAATAGTTTATTCAGCCTTAACTCTTAATTAACAGGCTGTACTAAAAGATTTTGGCTCATACTTCTAATAATTTGTTAGGCTAACACTATATCAATGCAATCCATTTAATTTATGGGTTTATTTCTATAGAATTGCAAATTATAATCATATACATTTTAGTCATCGGGCTAAGATTGTTTCTACAATTTTTAATCTATGCAATTTGATAGTTTTGTATAAATATTAAACCCTTACCCTGATTTTTGTCGATTTTCATATTTGTATTATGTTTGTGGGGTTATCGCCTTATGTCGAGAAGGAACCTGGGATTTGGGTTTTATAATTTACACACTGATAAACTGTCTCTCCAATCCTGTTTCAAAGGTTAATTTATATATATACCTTCACACAGGTTCCTTCACACAGTCAACCACTTAACAATTGTAATTAGTTTGATTACAGCTGATTCAGTAACTACTAACGAGTCTATAGTATAAATGGATCCCAAGCCCATGTGTGGGACGATTGTTCTTCCCTCTGAAAAAATGATAAAATGTGTATGGTTAATATCTTGCTTTCACGCACCTTACCAACCTTTGTATGTTATACATGTAAATTTAATTTAAAAAAAAAAACCACACGGACACATATTAACTTTGGGTAAAAAGGTCGCAGTTTTATTAATAACAAATTATTTGAAAATTCCGAATGGTGGTGGCGAGATCAAAACGCAGTCAGCTAACAACCAATCATTTAACCACCTAGTGCAATGCCAAAATGGCAATAAAATTAAATAAAGGAATAATCCCTTAACATTTGCCAGTGCTAAAACAGGCGTCAGCGTGCTCCCTCCTGGGCTCGACATTAACGGCCACGCAAAGCTCGCCAAGGGATCCTCCACGCGGAAGGATCAAGAGTGATGTCACTTTGAAAGGGGCAGTGACGTGCGGCCAACTAGTGTAAGCACCATTGTGACTAGTCGCTGACTGCACTGCTCTTCTACCCACTGCGCCTCCTCCGTAATAAAAATTGTTAAACAACAACAAAACCATATCTAGCTGGGTAGGTGGGAGGGAAGGCATCCGAGAAAGTGCGGGAAGAAAAGACCCAGCATTCCATGGGGAGTAATCTGAAGAGACTATGCCACTCCCCATGGATTCTATTGGCTGGAGATCAGAAAAATTTTAACCCAAAATGGGTAAGTGCCTGAACTCATAAACCCATGCTTTTAAGTGCACTCAGCTTAATGGCTTCACTTAACACAGTTGTGTAATGAAACGCGTCTGGGAATTCTTTATTCAGTGAACCCCATTGGAAATCTAATGCCAATGTTCTCACCACTGCTTCTTGATATGTACTTCACTATGGATATGTACTTCACTATGGATAATTGCCACACTGCATGCATGCTGCAGCACTGTGTAGCTTTGGAGTTCTTCGAGCAGACAAGCTACATGCACATCGCCAGCTACTATCAACTACAAATATCTTTTCACACAAGTGTGCAACTTCCATCCAGAATTGTGTTTATTGGGGTCAGACGACAGAGCTCGCCCAGTGAGTTTTTCAACAACTTACCATTTTATCTGCATCCGTGTGGCTAGACTGGGAACCAGAGTGTATATCCTGGCCTGACAGGTAACAGCAGCCTACCAGGTATTCTGAGTGGCTCCAGCTGTCTCATATGTTAATATTGCGCAACATTGTCTATGTTACCCGTGGAAACTTATTACATGCATTAATTGTTCATACAATTTGGACATTCCTCAGTGGGACTTGAATATATGACTACTACAAAATTACATCAATAGCTCTCTAAGGGGTATATTTACTAAACTGCAGGTTTGAAAAAGTGGAGCTGTTGCCTATAGCAACCAATCAGAATCTAGCTGTCATTTTGTAGAATGTACTAAATAAATAACAGCTAGAATCTGAATGGTTGCTATAGGCAACATCTCCACTTTTTCAAATCCCCAGTTTAGTAAATCTACCCTAAATCTATGTTCATATCGTGCCACACTCTTTTCGCTTATGAGACTTGCCCTTATGATTGGATTAATTCATGATTCTTCATCTGGATCACTCATTGCGATATTATATGTGACCTATTAAGTCCTAGGACTTGTTCATGCTACGATTCTTTTTTCAGTTATATGTATTTCTGTGGGCCCACAGCTATATTCTAAACCAGGACTCGTTCATATATATATAATATATATATATATATATATATATATACTGATCTGTAATGAGTGGCTTTATCTTCATATTTGTTTTCATTCTTTTCCAGTCATATGATATAGATTTACAGGGTTCAGAAATCTCTTATATGTGTATGCATTTATCAAGATTTTTATGAATTTGTTATATTGTCAGCGCTGCATTTTTCTTTTTCTCTTCCTGGTTGTTTCTATAGGTGGAGCTTGGCAATATCCCCTTGCAGCTGCTTTTAATAACGATTCCCTCTCTCTATATATTTATGTACTTTGAAAAAGGTTTGAGTGTGTGTCTCAGTGGTTAGCACTTCTGCCTCACAGCGCTGGAGTCTTGAGTTCAATTCCCTACCATGGCCTTATCTGTGTGGAGTTTGTATGTTCTCCCTGTGTTTGCGTCGGTTTCCTCCGGGTGCTCTGGTTTCCTCCCACACTTCAAAAACATACTAGAAGGTTAATTGGCTGCTATCAAAATTGACCCTAGTCTCTGTGTGTAGTTGTTTATGTGTGTGTGTGTAATCGGGAATTTAGACTGTAACCTTCAATGGGGCAGGGACTGATGTGAATGAGTTCTCTGAACAGCGCTGCGGAATCAGTGGCACTATATAAATAAATGATGATGTTGTGTGTGTTTTGTGTCGCTCTTACAAATACAATACAATACAATATAAATACAGGGTAGTTAGACAAGGTACAACTTAAATGCACTGAGATTTCTCAGCAGGTATGCAGCAATTACGACTAATGTACGTTTGTTCAAAAAGTTCTCTCTCTGCAATTTACCCAGCTGATCGGTGTTGAAGTCTCGTCTTGTTCCTCAATGTAAGTCCCAAAAGGAGAGTCTCAAATATGTGTGAATAACAAATACGTTTAAATACTGTCACATGTTGTACAGATATACAAGCATAATTAATGTCTGACTGAGGGAATGAAAACCATCACGTTTATGAGCTTTAAATATCGATCCATGTCGTTTCAGCCATTCTTTAACGAGACGGAAATAGAGAGTAATAAAGTATCTTGTACTTTATATGTTTTATATATTCTACAGCCTATTCTTTCGTTCCATAATTATTTCAAATAAATGTCTCTCACTGTCCCCTCTCTTCTTTATATTGTAGATTTATAACCACAAACTGAGCAGTGAAAATCCAAAAACATTATATGTATAAATATTATATATATGTATACACATACAAGTTAACCCGTGCATGATACTCATGCATTCTAGTCAAATCAAGCTACTTAAGGTGTTGAAAAGGTTCTTGTCATGCATTTGGGCCATAGCCCAGGCCTCCTCAGGGGAAGAGCGTTACTTCCCGACGTAAGCGCCCTTTTTTAATGTGGTTTTGTCCACATGCCACCACCTCATCATTCTTCTCCATCACCTCATCCTTCATTTTCATCACCACATCTATCCAGATGTCTATCCAGACACAGGGATCTCTCTCAGCGGTCCTGAGTATCACACTCCTCTCACTCTGTCACCCCCGGCAACCACCAACCACTCCCCACTGTCACCCCCGGCAACCATCAACCACTCCCCACTGTCACCCCCGGCAACCACCAACCACTCCCAACTGTCACTTCTCCTTCAAGAAATATATATATATATTTTTTAAATCTTTATAAACACTTTTAACAATTAACAAATTAAATTAACAAATTAAAAACATCTTAGTATACTAAATTTCAGCCCTTTCTGAATTTTGTTTTCCACACACACTAAGAATTGAGTAGGTCAGTGTATAACTCCGCCCAGCAGGTGGCTCTGCAGCTTGGTTTTATTTTTTCCACACACAAACAGACAGACTAACACACGCCACTAAGCATTTATATATATATATATATATATATATATATAGTTTTGCACCTGTCAGTATGTTGTGAAAAGAAGATCCACTTTACTTAGGGATCTATGTTACACACCTATTTCCACACGTTAATGGGTAATGACAAGTACCGTAACAATGGGTTTTGGATTTATCACAGTACTTACAATACTAATGACATCAAATAAAGCAGACTGGGGTTGAAGATAGGGCCAATTTGTACAACATAAAGATAACCCAACACAAATCTATAGTACTACATTAGTTCTAAGTAGGAAGTAAATAAAAAAAATAAGTAAATCAGGCAATGCTGCAATGCATTTTTTTTATTTTTGTACAGGGAAATTCAGATATATGTAACTTCAAGGAAAGAGTTCACTCACTTAATAATATAATTTGATGATGAATAGTGGGTATAACATAATATAGGTTCAATATAGAATCTACTCAACAAAGTAGATGATACCTGTAAATGTAGCCTCTCACTGTAGGTGTGAAGGCCTATCTAGAACAGCTCTAAATCCACTTTTGATAAGAAGTTGCTGGTCTTGATATTCCACAACATGGGATCAGGACCAGCAATTGCTAGGTATAAAGAGCTTAAAATTCATTTTTGAAAACTATCAAAGTGCTCCATAACATCTGGTGCTGGGTGCATCTAGTTTTCCTGCTTTATGTCTCCCCCAGGCTGCTTTGGATCTGATCCTACCCATTTCTACAAGAGCACCACTGTTCCAACCCCCACCATATCCTACACCACTACACCACTACCACCACTACATGCAATATTCCACTTCCAGTCCACACTTTGCCCCCTCCCCTACACAAACACAGTCCCACCAAGAAGACACTTGTGGTCCCCATAGCAACCTTTTTTTAAAGGGCCCCCATGTACAGCCCAATGATGAAAAACTCACATTTGCACATGGTGGTTTCACGGGGAAGACGGGTTCCCCTCATGTGTGAGCCCATAGCAGCTGTACTCCACATACCTATGGTGGGTATGTCCATGGTCCCACCCCCGGAAAACGCACATTGCCCCAATCCTAGCATACACATTGTCCCAGCTTTAGAGCACATATTGCCCCACACTAAGCAAACATACCATCCCACCCCCAGCACACAGACTCTCACACCCTCACAGCACATTGCATTATCCCCAGCAAATTCACAATCCCAACCACAGCACACACTCAACATCCCATCCCCTCAGCACATACAATATCCCAACCCCCAACACACACATTCTCCTACCCCTACAGGACACACTGCACCCCTTGCAAAACTCTCCCAACCCCACCATCCCCTACACACACAGCATTCCAACCCCATCACATTCACCACCCTACCCCCAACACACCATCCTCTCACCCCCAGAGAATACACTGAACTAGCCCCAGCAAATACACAATCACAACCACAGCACACACAACATCCCAACCCAGCACATACACCACCATACCCCCATCACACCATTCTCTCACCCCCGGAGCACACACTGCACCCTACCTCCGCAAACACTCTCCCAACCCCACCATCCCCTACACACACAACATTCCATCCCCAGCACATACACCACCCTACCCCATCACACCATTCTCTCACCCCCAGAGCACTCACTGCATCCCCCCCTCCTCAAACACTCTCAAAACCCCACCATCCCTGGCACACACAATACCCCAGCCCCCCTCACACATGATAAACCACTGGCGCACCTCATCCCACCCCCTGCACACACAATGACCCACTCCCTGCACACACCATACCACCCCTGCGCATAGTACATATATAATAAGGAATGGGCAGGCCAGATTCCCCTACAGTTTTAAGACCTTTGTGTCCTTTGCAAAATTCTGGCTCTCAACGTCCGACCCTATGGGTAGCACTGTTTTGTCTTTAGTATTTTTATTCTCACAAAGCAGCGAATTTCAGTCATATAGAAAAAGACAGTAATATATTCAAAGAGGGCAGCATTCAGTTCATTGTATATTTCGCAAACAAAAGAGAAAACAAGGATATTGTAGTATTTAACGCCACTATGCGGTTCTGTTGATGGTTTCAATCCGTGCCCAGTGATATTTTATTAACGACAACATCTAATTCAGTCATTCCTGGCACTCAGGCAATATAACATTGCTTTCCTTCAGACCGCACTTGTTTCAATCCCATAATCATTAACTACTTTGGTATTCAAATGTTGCTCTAGAAAGGTTGAATAACCTTTAATGCTGGCTTTTTAAGCATGTCTTTAGGAAAGGGCTGTCGACGAGAAAATGCAAGAGTAATTTCATTTGATTGTAGCATGTCAGTTTCCAGCTGAATTGCTTCAAAGAAAATTACACTTGTGTTCTAACGAAATACCTGCAAGAATGAGAGCCTGCAAATTATATATGATAATCTCTAATCACTTTGTTATTGATGCAGATTCATTTCACTTTATTCACTATAGATCTGTTCATATTTATCTAATAGTAGAATTAACTGTTTCCTTTGCTGGATAAACACAGAACCTTGCATATGAATAAAGGGGGGGCAACATATCAATAAAAGGGGGCAATGAGTCTAGCTTTTAACTTTTAATACTATTAAGCGTATACCGGAGATTTCTATGCTCTCAGCACAAACCTTGAAAATGTAAAAAGTGTCATAAAAACTCATTCACATGCATTTTGCTTGTCTGATAAATATTCATGCATTTCTTAAGGTGCAAACACATGAATTAATTAGTATTCCTAGCAAAAGGGATTGTGTCAAATAGATGCCATACTACAGATATTCAAAAGCATTATTTTGTAACATAAATAATCTCTTTTGTTTACAAAAAGAAGTTATGTTCATAAATTTAAAATAATCAAAGCAGTTGTTAGCCAATGTCAAAACAGTGTGTTGTACCCAAAATATTGCTTATTAGTTTATTCCATACATCATCACATAACCGTTTTTTTGTCTATCCAATTGCTAAGGGATTTCTACATAACGCATTTAGTTTACAAAATAGCAAGAATATTTTACAAAATGCATTTTGTGCAATCATCATCATCATCAACACCATTTATTTATATAGCACCACTAATTCCGTAGCGCTGTACAGAGAACTCACGCAAATCAGTCCCTGCTCCACTGGGGCTTACAGTCTAAACTTCCTAACACACACAGGTAGGCACACAGACTAGGGTCAATTTTTTAGTAGCCAATTAACGTACAAGTATGTTTTGGAGTGTGGGAGGAAACCGAAGCACCCGAAGGAAACCCACGCAAACACAGGGAGAACATCCAAACTCCACACAGATAAGGCCATGGTTGGGAATTGAACTCATGACCCCAGTGCTATAAGGCAGAAGTGCTAACCACTGAGCTACCGTGAACATATTAATCAATTCACAGTCAAATAAAGAAATAATTCTATTGGTGGTCATTTAAAAATTGTAAAGCCTGTTGTCTTTGTCTTAACTAGTTTTCTATTAGATCCTTGCAATCTGTCACTTAACTATTTCTCCAGTCTCTCCCACATCCCGCAACTTCCTGCTGCATTGATCACTTGCTCCATGAACCCCTTCATTTTTAGCTGGCTAGTGAGATCAGGTAACAATTTAAACACATACCAAACAATTACACCCTTTAGCACTCCTTCTTAAATCACAATATAATTTGAAATAAATGATCAACACACACATGTAACAATTATGATCTACAGCATGAGCAATGTACGGTAGTACAGTTTGAATTTAATCACATAATTACAATACTCATTTAATTATTTTCAAGCGCAATTTCTTAGCCCCCCAAAACATTGCACCAACTATATTTCATTGTATTGGATCATTTATCAGGAATATCAGGTTTTAAACAATATAATATTTTTTTTTCATTTTGTACCATCGAATTGCTGCCTCTGTCACCAGCTTCATTTAAAGGAATTCTATGATTATTTTATACCTTGGATCCCTTATTTCATTGTATAATACATGGATAAAGTATGCGGAGAGCTGATCACTAACACTGATTGCTGTAAACTGTTATACCCATAACATTTGATTGCGTTCCCAGGTTCCATAGAGCCATACATCTCCTTCCATGTATAAATGATTAGAATAATGTTCTAACTATAAGAGCACAATATTGTATATAATATTATATCCATGTATAGGTATGATAGGTAACTACAGGGAAGCTGGAGCCTGGGAACTCTGTCTGAGGCTATAGCAATTTTTTAGCCAGAACTCGAGAGCCGCATAGATTAGTCAATAGTAGTCAGAGCTGGGCTGTGGTTATTGAGTCAGTAGTCTCAGTAACTTGTTTTTACTATATGTAACAATTAACATGAGAGTTTCAAATAAAAAACAAAGTAGAACCCCTTTAAGTTAGTATAAATGTTTTTAATGTTATTAATAAATATTCTGCTCACATACAGTATTTGCACTTTACTCATATTAGCGTGCAAATATAGGAACAAGATAAATATTTGTGGGTAAATATTATGACAAAATAAAGGGACTGGGTCTAGGAAACAACATTTGTACTTGGGTCAAAAACTGGTTGGAGAATAGGGAATAGAGAGTTGTCATAAATGGAACATTTTCAAACTGGTCAAATGTTTTAACTGGTGTGCATCAAGGTTCTATGCTGGGGCTACTCCTTTTTAATATATTTATTAATGACCTTGGTGATGGTTTAGAGAGTAAAGTTTCTATTTTTGCAGATGACACTAAACTCTGTAAGGTAATAAAATCAGAACAAGATGTAGTTTCTCTGCAGAGGGATTTGAATAAACTGGAGGATCGGACGACCAAATGGAAGATGAAGTTTAACATAGATAAAAGTAAGGTTATGCACTTAGGGATCAAAAAACAGCACACATTTTATAAATTAAATGGGATACATTTAGGGGAATCTATAATGGAAAAGGATTTGGGAGTGCTCCTAGACTGTAGACTTAGCAATAGTGCTCAATGTCAAGCAGCAGCTGCAAGGGTAAATAAAGTATTGACTTGCATTAAAAGTGGCATAAATTTAAGGGAAGACAGAATAATTTTGCCAATGTATAAATCATTGGTAAGAATTCATCTTGAATATGAAGTACAGTTGTGTGCACCACTCTATAAAAAATATATTTTGGAACTAGAAAGGGTTCAGAGAAGGGCGACAAAATTGTATGGAGTCATTAAGTTATGAGAAAAGGTTAACAAGTTTAGGTATGTTCAGTTTAGACAAGAGGCTTCTAAGAGGGGATATGATTACTATGTACAAATACATTAAGGGTCAGTACAGAGAACTTTCATGGGAACTTCTCACCCCAAGGACTGTACATAGGACACGCGGTCACCCCCTAAGCTTAGAGGATAGGCGGTTTCAAAACCACCAAAGGAAAGGCAATCAAGTTATTGAATTCACTGCCAGGGAAGGTTGTGAAGACAGATTCAATTTATATGTTTAAGAAAGGGTTAGACACATTTTAGCGGAAAAATGTTTCCAGGGATACGACTGTTACGACCATTAATTAAAATGAAGGAGTAGTGGATCCAGGGAGAAAGAAGACTATAATATTAGGTCAGGAAGGATTTTACTTGATTGAAACAGATTGGCAGTTGCTTTATCTGGATCAATTTCAAATATAAGTGAGGGATCACAGGAGATCCAAAATAGGTTGAACTTGATAGACTGGTGTCTTTGTTCAACCTCATCAACTATGTTGCTATGTTTCTATATAACTAGGTTTTGGGTTTTTTTTTATAATGGGAATGACATTTCCCTGCAAAATTTTTATTTGTCCCGGTAGTCAAGAATATTAATCATTTACAGGCTAATTGTCAAATCCAGGAAATCACAGGATGGTAGCAACTTCAGCCCTCCCCCATCCTGCACTTGTAACCTTAATGTGAAAATCCATTGTTGTGTGCACAGCTTGGCAGGTGTGACTCCATGAACCAGTCAACTTCCCCAGTTTTCCAATACAATCCGGCTAGAATCAGGCTGTAGATGGTTAATGGAGCCAGAGTTATGGACCATGGGCAGTCTCAACTTGTGTCCCCATTATACTTCGCTATTGTCAGTCTCCCAAAATAGGACTAGGATTGTCAACTTTTATAATGCCCCTGAATCTAGGTTACAAATATATATTGCAAATTGCTAACTGCCAACAAACCTCCTAGCCTTTAAAAATGAAAAATCGGGATTCAATAAACCCTGCACACATCCTTCCAAACTATCCCTCTGAGACCTGACCAAACCAGCCACGTTCACATTTGCTCACCCTCTCTCCTGTAGCAATAAGTGAATTTACGACAACAGTTCTTGATAATTTAATTTCACGGTGGAAAATACCATTCCACAGAAGTGCAAAATCTTGCAATGCAATACTCCAGTTATGTTTTTCCTTCATTATTCCGGAAAAGAGGCTTACACTCTGCTCTCAAAAGAGGGGAGATTCGGCTTTGGAGGGAGGGGCCATGAGGGGTCCCAATATTGCTGGGCCCCCCGAACTCCAGGCCCCATAACAACTGCAGTAAACATTGCTTTATGTCCAAAGCTATGTTTGAAATTTGTGCTGCTCATCACCATCATTAACTTATACACTACAAATGAATTTTCTCATTCCCTCTTTTGGCTGCAAATATTTAAAACACAATACTTATTTTCCATAATTCACACTCCGTATGCACTCAGACTAACAGGATACATTGGAATAAGTTTGTATAGCTGTCATTTCATTGGTCACTCAGAGAAAACATGGAGAGGGTATTATGTCCTGAGCAAACTTTAAGTAATATAGGTTTTCCTATTTGTTCATTGTAAAATTACAGGATCCTTAGCTCTGGCTAAGACAAAACTAAAAATTCTGCAATATTAATTAATCATACACAACAAAGTCATTAAAGGAACATGAAATGATCATTAAGTGTGAATGAAATGTTATTTAATGCTACAAAGAAAATCTGGGGCAAAATGCAACAATTTGAAGCTTGTGATTGTGTTTTCTTGTTTGTTTAGCTCTCTTAGAACTTGATAAATTACTTTAGCCGTGTGTAGGAAATGCTGACCTTGCTTGGTATATATAGCTACGGAGACCTGGAAGAAAGAAGAATAATGGTGAGACCACATTTGGATCAATTCTTGTTGTGGCTGTTATTGTGTATAGTATTTGTAAGCTGTATGTTCAACATGAAGGTGAGATTAATTTAGACGAAATACCTTTTTTTCCACTGCTTGTCATTTTATGTATAAAGGTAAAGTGTGTACTTTGTATAAGTCATATATGGAAGTGCAAAATTTGTCCTTGCAGTGCAAATGTCATTATGTAACTTTCCCTTGAAAATGCACCTGCCCGATGCAAAACATCAGCAGGTCAAGAAGGTGGCATCCAAAGTGGTGCAGTATTGGGGCATTACTTGCTGAGTGTGAGATAAAAAATTAGTCACTTAATTAGAACCTTAAGAGGTTCTTTTCAGTGTACCTAATAGATGCAGAGCCCAACCAGAGTTGGATTAAGTCTCCATGGGGCCAGAGTCAATATACTGGTTTTGGCCCCCTTCCCATCTCCATTTCTCAAAAACCAACAGCATAAAAATGGGTTCCTGTCATTGCCCGAGATGGATAGATCTGGATTCTTCCTGCTGCTAAATATCGTTTCTGGGTTCAGCATGGAGCATTCCGGCAGGTGATAGATCTCCTTTAATAAGATCACATCCAGTCAATTCTTTCACCTGTCAGATCTGGCACCATTGCAAATTTAATTTTGAGACCACCTCGGTTCTTTCCACTGTAACGCCTCTCTGGGACAAGTCTGGCTTCTCCCCTGAGCAATGTCTTCTCTCGAGAAGGGAATCAGGATGATTGGAAATGTACTTGTTTCAGGCCAATGTATTCCACTGCCGACACTACAGGAGAAATATGAGTTCCCATCTGTCAGTCCATTATCTTACCTTCAAGTGAAACACTATGTTCATTCCCTTCCTAGGGCTCATGTATCAAGATCTCTAACCTCACTGGAGTGTTCACATGTCCCTTCAGAGGGGAGTAATCTCCGGTGGTAGTCAGCACTACCCCGACAAGAGCTACTCTGACCTGAGGATTTCGAAGGGGCTGTTTCCTGACCTTGACGATGACTCCTCACACCGACTTCAGTCAATGACAATGAAGTAAGAACGCGGCTGCAGTTGATGACGTCATTGAGCATGCCAATGCTATTATCGCTGTTGTTAAGCGGTTAATGTAAGTATGCATCTATGTACAATGTAGTTTACAAAGCCTTCTACATTGTACATGGGTTCATACTTACAGTACCCCTTTAACTACAGCGATAATCACATCAACATGCTCAATGACGTCAACTGCAGCCGCCTTCTTAATTCATTGTCTTTGGCTGAAGTCGGTGTGAGGAGGAGTCGTCATCGGTCAAGGTCAGGAAGCAGCCCCTTCAGAATCCCCAGGTCGGGGTAAGTCTTGTCGGGCTTCTTCTCATCGATATGCCGGACCCCACCCGTAATCTCCATCCTATATAATCTTCTCACCACCTCCAACCAGACAACT
Organism: Mixophyes fleayi; assembly: GCF_038048845.1. NCBI lineage: Eukaryota > Metazoa > Chordata > Amphibia > Anura > Limnodynastidae > Mixophyes > Mixophyes fleayi. The sequence continues at coordinate 31,303,953 of NC_134411.1, forward strand.
ACTCCTGTACATGAACTTAAATGGGAGGCTGATTTCGGCAGGTCACCAGAGGAGGACACTTGAACAACAAGCAGTGGAAGAACCTAGATCCTTCCTCTAGACAGTAACTCCTACACAAAATCTGGTATCTGGCATCCATGAAAAACATTTCTGCATATTTAAATAAAAAGTTTCACAAACTTTCCCAAATTTGCTGCAATTGGTTTATTTACAATAGCCCCTCTGCTCCCGATTCATCCACTAATCATACTCAGGACGTCTCGGCCCTCTTTTCGTAAACATTGCCAGCTAATCGGTTCGATTGTTGGTTAATCTTAAACTTTTGGTCCTCTATGGGTGCCTGCCGGGCGCCAGGGGGACCCGTGTTAGGTCTCAGTTATCCTGGCCCCCATCACTCACCCTTCTCCTTTCTTCCTTCTCATCCCTTCCAATAATAATTTTAAAAAGTCACACTACTGTATCTCTCACTTTGGTTTAGTTCTATCTGTACTTTTCTTCCCCAGATGTCTGAATGTGTATCTTGCCTACATCCTTACATTATACATTTTTCCTACGTTTGATTCGGTGGTTATCGAGTTATCGGTGCTATAAACAACGACACTGTTTACTCCTACATAATTTTTCCGATAATGAACAGAGCGTCATAGAAAAAATAACTACTTACCAGTAAAGAGACACAGAGGAAACCCGATGACAGGACAGTGCGACACTTACAAATGACGTCAGTTGCGTGCACGACTTCAAATTTTCATCTTTTAATGCGTCAACGCACGGACCCAGGTAAGGATTACCTTTACGTTAGGGATTATAGTTAGGGTTAGGGGTTATGGTTAGGATTTAGGGTTAGGGATTAGGGTTAGGAGTTAGGGTTAGGGTTAGGAATAAAATTAATATTACCATAATCCGTGCGTTGCCACTTTAATAAAAAAAAAAGTTACGCACGCAACTGATGTCATTTGGAAGTGTCGCGATGTCCGCTCATCGGATTTCCTCTGTGTCTTTCTACTGGTAAGTAGTTATATTTTTCTATGTCGCTTTGTTCATTAGCGGAATAATTATGTAGGAGTAAACAGCGTTGGTGTGTACAGCACTAATAACTCGTACTACACCTGTTTGATTGTTACATTTTCACTGGTTGAATTATATGTTGGTTGTCAATTCCTTTGTCCCCCAATGTTCATATTTGGTCTTTGTAAGTTTGGGTAATCTGGGCCTATCAGTGCCCACTTAACCTTAGGTGGGGACCTAGGTTGCCTAATGCAAGTTCCCGGCTATGATCACAACAAAAGGACTTGCTGTTATGGGTGATCTGAAGGCGGCTACTAACCAGGAGTTACTTTATACCTTCAATTGGAGGCACATAATTCTAAGACAGGGGCAATTCCAGACATCAGAATATCAAAGTGAATCTATCTATGTTTGAGGTCGACAATTAGGCACATTTGCATATAATATATTGTGCTGCTCATCTGCATTTTCATGAACTACTGTTAGTGTTTTCAACCTTTGGTTTTTATATCAGCATTTGTTCACTGCATAGCATAGAGGAAAAGTAGAGAGTGCAATTACTTCATGGGTAAATTTAGACCAAATGCAGTATCAAGTGAAGATGTGCGTGTGCTGCATTGTACCACTGTTGTGTGGAATACTAACTACAGACGCTCTAAATTGTTTCAAAGTGGTTCTCTAATCCCTTCTCGAAAAATTATCGAGCGTTAGATAAACTAAAAAGTTCGCTCAAGCTTAAATTGCTCCATTGTGTATTATATTTAATGCTTTTTTGTTTTTTTTTATTCCTTTTTATGGTGTTCAAATGAAAAGAAAAAGATGTAGGCATTTTATAATTTATTTTAAGACTTTCTAGTCCCGAGCTGCAAACGTAAATTTTGAATTCAAACTTCGAATTCGAGTTAACAGCTTTAGCAGTTGTAAAATATACACCGTGGTGGTCGGAACAAAAATGTGGATAGGTTGCTTAGACCGAAAGTTCTTGATTGTGAACGGCAACGGTTTGATTGAATTTGAGACTGGCTGGAAAAGCTTGCGCTCTAGTGCTGACACTGTAGCAAATGACAATCACATTTCCCAATCACGTGGCAACGCCTTTTAAAATGATGTAAGGATTTCTGGGTGCTGTTACGACACCAAAATGAAGCAGCGGCATTAATAGGAGGTGCAGAACACTTTTTTTTCAACTCCTCTGCTTATCACATTTTCCGTGGTGGTAATTTCCTCAGGGATATTCTCACTGCTGCAGAAAGGTGACCCAAGTGATCACATTATGAGGGGGGGAGGGTGAAAAGTCCTGTAATCTTGTTGGCTTTAGACAACTTTGCATACCTGCCAACATGCAAGCTTCCGACAGAGGAGCATGGAGGAGGGGCCATGCGTCATTGGGGCATGAGCACAGGGTCGTCTTTTCCACTGGGCACAATGGGCAGGTGCCCGGGGGCCCCACGGGCAAGGGGGCCCCATAGGCAGGGCTCTTAATTAGAATAAAAAAATCTGCAAAAAAATAAAAAACTTACCTTTTGTGGTCACGTGGTCAAGTCAGGTGGCGATCCGGCTCCCTCCCTGCTCCCCTCCTTGTGCTGCGCTCACACTGACGTCATCATGCCCGACATTTTCATCAAGGAGGAAAATACGGAGGAGCCACGGTGAGAGAAGCAACAGAGAAGCGACAGCAAGGATTCAAAGAAGCAGAAGACACAGAATAAGAAAAAAGAAGAGAATAAGTGGGTGGGTGCAATCGGAGAACAGCGCGATTGAAATGTAAGCGAAAGGGGGAGGATTTGATAATATGAAGGTAGGGGCCCCGGTGCACTGCTTTGCCTGGAGGCCAAAAATGTTGTTAAGATGGCCTTGCATGAGCATATCCCGAGAGAGAGGCCTGGCGCTGTAAATTGCTAGGCTGCCCATTAGCTATCTCCCTTCTCCCAATATTCCCACCCGTGGGCATTGGGACAGAGCCTTAAATTCGGGACTGTCCCACCGAATTCAGGACAGCTGGGAGGTATGACTTTGCGTCCTTAAAACTGTAATATATATATATGAATCTATACAGATAAATTGGAGATGGCTAAAACATGTTCCCCATAGATAGATAACACTTTTTACATTGTATTAATAAATTTGACTAAGTGGGAGAAGCTGGGGGGGGGGAACACTGATTTTGTACCCATCAAAGAAACACCAGCTCTGTGCTGTCCAGCCTTGGCTGGTTTTCCCTTTAGTTGGGGGCCCTCGCGGTTTTGGTCTCCCAGTTATACAGGACACAAGCCCACCCTGTCTATTGCTAGGGCTGGTTGAGGATTTGGGGGTGGTGCATAGTCCATCCTGTCTGTATATTTTGTGTATGTCTGTATATTCTTTACTTTAAGCAGCACCAGTCCTGTTAAATCACGTTTGGAGCTGAGGTTGGGTGAGGTGTCACTTTGCTTTTTTCTATTTATCAATCCAAGAAAATTCCCCCACAATTTGTGGTGTCTGAACAGAAATTTGTCAGCATTGAGACAGTTGTTGGTATTAGGAGCACTAACGCTTGGTCTCCTTCAATTTCGGGTTGCCATAGCAACCACTGTAGTTCCCCGGTGGTCTAGGAGGAGAACAGTAAGTGGGGCAGGACATCGGCGTCCAGATTACGCTACTGCGCGTGCGGCGGCACCTGATAACCGGAAGTTTGGCTTTGCACCGTTACTTCAATTGCAGACACTGAGGGGGACAGTGGCAGCTTAGAGCACTGCATGGCCGTCAGTATATGGGGGGGTATTCAATTGTCAGCGAGTTCTTTTTTTTTTAGCGTGTTAAGCCATTTTAACACTGTTTTTTTATCATTTTCTAGTGGGTAAACTTTACCCGTAATTCAATTTCATTTTTTTTTTCAAGTTTTTTTTCATGAAACGGTCCTCTCGCGCTCCAGTAGAAGGTCTATTGAAAGTATAGGGTGTGCGAGAGGCAGCCGCATTAAAAGCTATTCAATTGCTTTTTTAACGCGACGGGTAAAACAGGCAAATATGCTGTTTTATCTCGCACCTCCTTGGAGTGTGCTAAAAATAAAAAACCTCTGAAAAGTATTTGAAATCATGTAAAAATGTTGAAAAAAAAGTTAAACTTATGTTTATCACTAATGCCTAACTTGTGTAAGTTGATTTTCTTGTGAAAAAATAATGAAATAAAAAATAAATAAATCACTAATTATTATATTTATGTATGTTTTTGGTACAAATATAAATGCAGTAATGTGTTTTGACATGGTGTAGATGATTGTATATTAAAAAATGGTTCAATTAAAAAATATACTAAAGAAAGTACTTAAATGTAGATATTATCAATGTGTAATGCAATTTAATGTATGGAAATGTATGCAAAACCTTTTCTTGTGTTATACATGACCGCGTTAAAACTCCCCTAAAATCTCGCAAACACAATTTTTAACGCGAGGGGGCAGCGTTCCCTCTTTTTCAATTGAATTGCACGAGTTTTCCCACTGCGCTAACTCAAAACGGTCGTCAAAAACCTGCGGGATATTTTTTGTTTTTTAACACGGCGGGGAAAAATAAAATCTCAATAACAATTGAATATCCCCCATAAGCCTATATAAAGCCCTCATATAGCACCCGGAGGCTCCCTACTGTGCCCATAAAAAATAGAGGAGTCTGCCACAATACAAGTGCCTGCACGGCTGTGCAGTGTGTAGAAAACCTGCCTGCATCATATCTATAAGAGTGTATAAGCATATTACAAGACTGTATCTGCATACCAACATATCTACATATAAGTGTGTACTGAATATATAATCTGCATTGTCTGATTGCTGCAACTGTTGTTACTTTTGAATATTGCTGTACTACAATCAACTGTGAGTAACTGCATTCATCTGTTGTTATCATCTTTAAATAAACAGCAACCTGTTTAAGTCACAAAAGCGTTGTGGCTTAACATCCACATTAACACCGCTGAACAACTGTAGTAACATCAGAAGGTATAACCAACAACAGTTTATCGGGCTTCACACAATCCTACCTGTAATATACTGGAAGGAATTGAGGTAGGGGTCAGGTACTATTAGAAGGATCACTAGTTGTGTTGGAGGTATGTTCTAGTAAAATGTAGTAAAAAGAGATGCTAGCCGCCAACAATTTTGGAAATTTATAATAAAACAGCACTTCAATAAAAACCTTGCATGCAGAGACAATCGTTTTCCGTGGTGCATCAACAAAACTTTGTTATCTTAAAATGCCACTTTCCTGGAAAAGACCACGGACTTGGGGAGCCGTGCCGGATGCGTCCACTGCAACTTCTTGACCCAGCAGAGGAGAGACCGAACATCATTGAGCGCAACAGACAGATAATGTTCCTTGTGTTTATCCACCAGAGGCTCGGTGAATCAAACACAAAACCTGTAATTAGGTCTCTTGGTTTCCACCGCAGTGATTTCTCCCCGAAGCTGTGTTCGAGTGGGTTTAGATATCAGCGGGACCCCAGCAATGTATTCCAGCTCAGTGTTCTCTCTAAAATTAAGCCGGTCCAATCCTGTGTTTAATTCAAAAATCAGCAGGGGGAGAAGAGAGAGTTAGAAATGAAGATTTAACTCTCACCTGTCTCTGTGGTTGTTCTTATTACACAGGAGAAAATCCTCTGTCGTTTCCACCCACTGCTAAAGGGTTCTGCCAGATAGGGGTTAAAGATACAGCTTATAAACTGTCGGTCATCAAACTTCCCCCAAAGGACCGGGGATTATAAATTCTGTTGTGTGTAGGTAAAGATGAGAAGTTTTATTGTCAACATGTTCCATATCTGCCTTGATTCTAAAGCTAGTAAAAAAAAAATCCACAGATGCCGTAAATGCAGCCGTTATAAATGACCAGACCTGGGGAAAAAAGCGTGCTTGTGTTTCTCCTTTTGTGATGGCCAGATCTCTTGGTGTTTTATGAGGCCAGATTTCCTCGGGGATTGTGCAATCAGAACAATTGACGACTAAGTAGGCCGGGAGATTGGTGGGGAGATTTTTTTTTTTTTTAATCACAAAATGTCAGTGACAGAATTTTGCTGGTCAAACTAGTTCAGGATTTCTGATTGCAGCAACGAGGGAGAAGAATTGAATTTGCTGTTTCATGTCAGGTTTAGACAATACACAGCCCGATACTTTGTTTACTGAAATGTGAAATGTGTATCTTTGCTGAAATATGCTGTTATACATAGAAAAGACAGAGCACACAGGAATTGAGTCCCGTTGCCTTGACCTAAGAGCTGCATATGGATAAGTGGGCTGAGCTTTGAGCAAGCTGTAGGTGTTTACGTTGGGGGGGCAGAGAATGGGCAGCCCAGCGCTTCTTGATGTAACCACGCCCCCATCGTGATGTAGACACAATGCCTTATTGCCCAGTCCAGATTCCACCTACGCCTTGGGAGGGATGCGTTAGACAACTTTTAGGGTTTCTAATTACTAATCTATATGTTGTTGAACCTGATTTAGGGCAAGAAGTGTTAGCAGGGTTGAGGTAAACCTCAATCAGAGCAGTTACTGCACAGAGATATAACGCTGCTCTGGACAAAGCGACAGCTAAGATGCTCTACGCTCATTCCCTCTCCAGTCTGCATTATGTCATTTTATTTATGTTTTGTTCACTGTTTCATTTATTGTTGTTCTGTTCCACCACCTTGTACGCCGCGGCAGACCTTGTGTTGCCTTATAAATAATAATAATAATAATAATAATAATAATAATAATAATGTGTATAATTAAATGTTAAAAAGGGATAACGCAATACCCTTATGGGTCCTCAACATCTTGTTAGAGTATAAATAAGTATTGACTCATAGACATCCTAGTGCTTTCGCCACAGTTAAATGTAATTATATGGAAATAGTGTGGGAGGATAATTGTTCCCCTGATCGAATAAAAATTTGATTTGCACATTAATGGGACAACATTTATAGGTTATAGTCCTGAGTTAAACTTAAACATATACCTATAACAAATTATAAAATTTAGTATTGTATTCAGTTGTGCGTGGAGATATTCCTGATTGCCTGAGACAGCCGTACATGTGAATCATATTGAATAATAATAATGAATAACAATAAAGTTGGTACAAAGAAAAAAAAAACCTTACAAGTTAGATACTACTTAATAGGCAGAGGACACTGGTCAGATACACAGGGCCTGTACTCGGCCTAAGCTAGACCACCCCTTCCCATAGTGTAGGCTGCCTTGGACACTAGTTCCTTCAGTGGGATTTCTTCAAACTACCACTTGGCAGGATGGTGCCTGACCCAGAGATTGTCACTTGCCTCATGTGCCATGCCTCAGTGTGATGGGGTAGATCAGGGAGGCACCTCGTGACTAGTGGTCCATTGGTAGACTGGCACAAGATGCACCGGGATGTACTGTTGTCCCAACAGAGGGTCTGGGCTTTGACCCCTTTACTTTGTTACAACCTGCTCTGGGTCCAAATAGTGGAGTCACCACCGCTCCTGTTGCACCTCATAGAATGGTGAGCTCCTTATCTGGTGAGCATTACACCAGCCATAGGTACCAGTCTCCATGCAATGAACCTGTCCCTTCTCCTACACAGGACATTGTTCTTCCTTCACAGTCTTCATCATAGAACACAGGACCAGAGATGGATAATAAGTGACAGTAGAAGTCTCAGAGAGGCTTGTGTCATCATAATTCCACACCTTTTCAAAACAGTCTGTCCTACACAAAACCTTTCTCACCTTCCACCATCCTATATCAGCTTACTGGAACCACGGTGTATGGCAAATGGCCACCAATTTTACCTATGCTTCCAATACTCTATCTTGCTAATGTCTGTTTCTTTACTATAGGTCCCATCACATCTGTCATATTCCCAACACACCTTATAACTCACCACCATTTCTCTGGACAGTCCTGATTTTAAAAGCTATATGTCCTAAAAATTTGTGTGTCCAGGCTGATCGGAGTGTTTTCTTAGTGGATAGGGGGCATGACCTAATTTATCAGAAATGTTAAATCCAGAAAGGTGTAGGAGGGAGCAATTCCTGCCCTGAATTACTGAGACAACAAATTCACCTGTGTATTATTAAATTATTAAGTAATTTTTAAATTAGCATAGAATTTTAATGTGAAATGACATGTTCCTGTATACAAAATATACATGTACTTAAACATCATCTTCATTACATTGTGTTTTATCTCATCTCATCACAGTGGTAATTAAATAATAATGGCCTAACTAAAGAAAATTACTGTTTAATGCATGTAATTAAACCAGCGTAATGTAATGTTTTTTTTTATATGATTATATTTTAATATTTTCTATGTTTGTTTCACAAAGCTCTTAGGATGTTTATTTTAGAATTATGTCTGTTTTATGGCATATTTTTGTTTTTGTGCGTGATCGCTGCTGTATCTCAGAAATGGATGTAAGGGCGATGTAGTCAGTGGGATGCTAATGTACTCAGCCTACCCAAAGGTCTAAACAGACCATTATTTAGACATAATTGTTTCTCTGTTATCATTATTTTTTCTAATAATGTAATATCTTTTTTGTGATCTTGGCTGGTTAATGGCACCACTGCGTGGGATATATTTCTTACCACCGAGAGCTGCGGAAGATAGCCGCACACGTTGCAATTCAGTCATCCAATTAAATAGTTTATTTTTTATCAAATTATGAAATTATTTACAGGTCTGTGGGGGACAATTGATCCAAAACCTATCCGATTATCAAATTAGTCACATTGCCTTTGGTAAAAAAAATAATAATTCAAAATCCAATAAATTGAAGGTAATGAAATAGAGTAAGAGTTACATAAAAAATATATATTTCAGTGCAAATGTACTAAACCATAGCAACAAAGAACATATTTTCTTTTAATTACAGAGTGGAAGCCGAGCATATGGGGATTTCTGGGGTAGGATGAGAACCAATCGTGTCATTTTCACATCCAATTCTGGGGCGCCTCTTTGGCCAGGTCAACTTTTCTGCTGCTGGGCCTATGGAACATCTGCTTTAAGTGCAATATTTGTAAATGATCCTTGTGGTACTAAAATGCAATTGTCCTCTATTGAGTATGAACTGTAAAAGTCTTTGCATGTAAAGAGGTCACTCACTTTATGGTTTATGATCTGCTCAAAAGTAATTGGAAAAAAACTATTGGATTGTATTGTTTTATTATATTTTTTTATTGATATGATTATACAGAAATCCAATAATACATTCTGAAAGGACAAAAAAAGTTTGTGTGGCCAGCTTTGGAGTTGAGAATCATTGCTGACAGAGATGAAGAAACCAATTGGATTTCCTTCAGAAATTAATGAACATTCTGAAAAAAAATCCACATTTAATTGGTGCTTCGTTCAAATTCCCGCTGGGAGAACAGGACAGTGCTACTGGGGAGGAAGTCGTTAGAGGACATCATAGCAGTTCGCTCATTCCTGATCTCTAAGTCATTGCCATTTCTCTGCCTACATAATGGCAGAAGAAGGAGAGGGGGATTGTGGCATGAATGAGCATGTTGAAAAGACTAACTCTCTAATATAAACCGAATCACTGGCGCACTGTATGGGTTTAATTTTTAGAATAGCTTACTTGTTGAAAAGATACCCAATAACAATGTAAACAAATGTGTAATTGCACTCATCAAATTCTGGCTAGTGACGCTGCTGTCAAGGCTGTGTAGCCTTAAATAGTGAACAAAAATAAATAGCAATAGACAGCGCAGATCAACACGATGCTAAAAAGTAAACATTTTATTAATAATTAATAATGTGACTTTGATATCACATCCATATATATCAAAAAATTACATCCATATAATAACACAATAAAAATTAATTCTTTCTCAATCCAATGCCTGTAATAATTTGTGATAATAGATATCTCTATAGTCAATTAGTATAGCCCAAATATTTAATATCCCGACAGGGTTTTATTGCATAGAGTCCAGATGACAGTCTTGTACTAACTCCAATATAATAGGTTACTCCCAATAACCCTTCTGTATTGAAACATGGGCTATTCATCTGTGTCTTAATGCAACACTCAGAAAAGATAACTTAAGAGGAGGGTTTTCCAAGCCTCTCTGATAGCTACCGCATATGTCATGTGACTGTGATTGTCATGGTAGTCACAGGACCCTTAGCAAACTGTAAATCCTTAATAACAGTTTAAAGAAAAAAGTAAAGAGAATAGAACGGCACCACATGTCTTGCTGTAAACTATTTTGCATAAAAATTCTGTTAAAATCACATATTCTATATTGTGGCTAGATGGGTCTGACATCCCCATAAGTTTTTTTGAACATATATAAATTGTTTTGGCTATATGAGCGGTTTGGCTTGACATCATGTAATTTTTCAAGTTTTTATTGATCACATGACGGTATCCTTGGACTATGGATAAACTGCAGTAGAATGGATTGAAAGAGGCCCACCTTGTTCTTAAATAAAGTTAGACGATTTTTCCATTTCTTGGCCTACTTTCCTCTAACAAGAAGCCCGGCAGTTTCTGAAGCCACTGCAATGTCATAAAAACTTGTAAGGGGTTAAAATGAGGAGTTGCTCATCATTACCTGGGACCAGGATGTTCATCAATCAGTTTAAACCACCGTTGTTCTTCCCTGGACTTTATCAGACATTGAATCACTATCCAAGCAGAGAAGAAACACACATGGGGATGATCCTGACCCCAGCCCATCTCCAGCCCATAGACTCATCCCAGCCAATCCTGATTCAGATGACCTGACATAACCCTGCTGGGTGGGATTATCCACATGTCAAATTTTGACAGTTTAAGAGAGGTGTTAGAGAGCCTGGTGATAGAGTGCTGTCTCTTACCAACTTAACTGTAGTTCCTCCACGAAAACCTGTGACTCATTCGCAACTTCAACGGAGCATTGGACTACAGGGAATCTCTGCTTCATCAGGAGCTACTTGTAGATCTGTCTCAACTGGTGTGCCTAGTGGAGTTGGATGGATGGGGTACAGGTCACTACCACATCAATAGAGAGCATTAGCCAAGCGGCCGGGACACGCAACATACAGAGGAGTGCCCTATCAGCGTCTAAGGAGCTGATAGCTTGGTTGGGAGATAGCTATAGGAGTCCACAAGAGTTGCAGCTGGCGACAGGAATTGTCAGGTTTCTGAGGGGCCAAGCGAACCCAAATGATTCATTTCTTTGACAACAGCATCAGGACCGCTGATATCGGAAACAGCCTGACCTGAAAAAAGGCAACCTGTCAGGAGGTTTTATAGAACTTGATCAGGGATTTGTATTAACGTTACAGGTATTGAAATAACAACTTGACCGGAATCTATTTACACTATGGGGAATAGGACTTAGCAGCTTGTCCAAAAATTGGCACAGCCGCTAACAGCACCACTGTCCTAATATTCAGGATCTAGGTAAAGACAGCCTGGTGGGAAGCCAGGTACTATCTGTGTGCTTGTGTACCATCATTGGATCACCATCGAAACTGCATCAGCACCATTGCCAAAACCGGTGGTAGTCAGCATATCAATACAGACTACCCCGACAACACTTCCCACGACATAATGATTCTGAAGGGCTCCTTACTGATGATTACTGTTGAAAGCGACTTGAACCAACTCACAAAGAAGTAATAAGCCGGCTCCCCTTCATGACACCATTCACCATGACGGGATTATCACTGTTCTTAATGGGGTAATGCGCCTATGTACAATATACTTTACAAAGCCTTCTACATTGTACATAGGCATACTTACATAACATAGAACCCCATGTCCGACAACGGGCCCGCAATTGGGTCCCGGCATACTTACCTGCTCCACGCAGGGCTCCCCTCCGGCGCTGAGCACTCTACAATAGGTTCCCTTTTCCTCCACAGGATATTTAAGGCACCTGACACTGCAGTCAGATGCCTGTTCTTTGTGTCAGCCCTCTGGCTCCTACTCAGACATGGCTCCTTGTGCTCTGTTACTCCTGCTGCTGATTCCTCGGTTCACTGTTCAGGGGAACTCATCTACAGATTATCACCTTCTCGTGTTCAGCTTGCGGCCTAGTGGTAACCTCTCCGCAGACTATCAAATCCTGTGCTCAGCTCACTGTTCTAGTGATTCCTCGGTTCACTGTTCAGGGGAATTCCTCCACAGATTATCACTTTCTCATGTTCAGCTTGCTGCCTAGTGGTAACCTTTCCTCAGACTATCACCTCCTGTGCTCAGCTCGCTGTTCTAAAGATTCCTCGGTTTGCTGTTCAGTGGAACCTCACTGCAGACTATCACCTATTTCTGTATTCTCCTAACAGGTCTCATCCAGCACTCTCTCAGAAGGCCGAGACCTAGGGTAGAGGCCGCAAAGTCCATACATCCTTGCAGGGGTCCCTGGTGAAGACAACCTGCCTAGTTAGACTCCGCGCCTCTGGGTAGAGTAGTGTTAAGCTAGACAGATCTGGGGATCCTAATCCTAATCTCAGCCGAGGTCCTGACATATTTCTAGGGGACCAATTTGTATGCCAAGGAGCAAAACCCCTATCACTTTTTTTTTTTTTGTAGAAAAAAGGTTAACATAGAACCTCTACCAAAGGTACAGGGAGCTGTCACCAGCAACAAAGAAACATATGGAGCCCCTTGTGGTGCTATTAGTAGCAGTGGCGTATTCGCACCATGGGTGCAGGGTATGCAGTGCACACAGCACATGAACAAGGGGGTCCTGCACTAGCCCCTTGATTTATGGGCCCATCAAATACCACATTAGATGTCAACTTAACTGTATATTCATAACTAGAGAATTAGGAGGGCACTTGGGGAGAATTCCTGTTGCCCAAAAATCTTTTCACTCCTGATTAAGCTCATAGATTTTTCAGCCTGCCAAAAACAACATTATATTTACACATCCTAGGTGCTGGTGAAGATCGGATATTTTGCGCTATACTTGCAGAGGATGTCTTTCACTATTAAACAGCATATTAAAGCAGATTAATATGTGCAAAAATTCCAATATAATTGAGATTAAAATGTACTGTTGTGACCTTTGAATTTTGTATGACCCTGCTGCGCGGTTCGTGTCCTTGTGCAGCGGGGTCTTGGCCATGATGATGCGATACGCATCAAATTCTGTCCTCAAAGCCCCCCAACTTCAGAAAAAAGTGAAGCGAGTGCGGGAGGGTTGCCTTTTTCTGCCAGGAGTCCGGGAGGAAATTCTGGAGGCTATAAAAAAATGACCTTTAATGGGCATGATCCAAATTGTTTTAACAATATTGGAAAAGGGCATAAACATTCACACGCATGTGTCAACCTACCACTGATTCAAAGCAATATTTCCATTGTGTTCATACAGTGCCTACTTCACTTTCCCCAGTCTTCCTTGTCAGATATAGTACTGACTTAAAGTAATAGTTTTCTTTGCTACACTTTAGAGACCATGGCGCCAAAAATATGTCAATCACTTTATGTAAATAGCATGTTGGACTTTTGGACAAAAGGCAATAAATAAATAAAAAAAACTACATAAAATGATAAAGAAAAGACATAGACTATACTCTAACTCTAACTGATAAGATTAGTAGAAATGACATTGTGAGTTGCAAGGTACAAGTTAAAAAGGATGAAAATGACTTCCCCAGAGGGCATCTGGTGGGCAGGTTGTATGTTAAAGGAACAAATTGGATTGGCCTCAGCCCGAGTGTAATGAATGTTATGGTCAATGGCATTTCTGACACAATATCCTGTTTGCAAGCTGCAATATCTATTACCTTGGTACCTAACATGCCAATATGCTCAATCATGAAGAATTTCAGTAATAAAGCACACAACATTAATGTGCGTAGTAAGACTGCATCCAATAACCGTTATAGGGAGAGTCATACAAGTGGAACGGACTGGTATAGCGAAACATGGAACGGCCATCAATAGCCCTTTGCAACACAAACAACTCTCATTACAGTGTGACTGCTATGAAAAATGCATTAAGGGAATGTATTGCTTTTGCTGATCATTGCCATTCCTGGAATAATCTTCTTACTTCTAAATAGAATGGACCAATTATAGGAGCGTCTCCTCATCCTCTGGTGAAAGGCTGAAAAATACACCAAGGGTTACAGTTTTCCGGTACTATCCTCCATTCGTCAACCCTTTCAATGCCTGAGGGGTGTGCTGTTTTTTCACCTCTGGTGCCCAGAACAGTTTTCACATTAATACACTGTAGTGTCGTCTTCAGCAGGAATAACTTTTTACTTAATTAGTCTAGCCTTGTGAATTTTGCAATGTTTGTTTTTTTTGTTTTTGCATTTCCCCGGGACATTAGAGGAATTTTCTTACCGTAAATAATTATCAAACCCCTAATGCTAAACATGTGTACTTTATTAGAGATTCGGCCTTTGCGTCCTATTATTATTATTATTATTATTATTATTATTATTATTATTATTATAATGATTATTATTATTATTATTATTATTAATAAGCCTCGGCATAAGCAATTGCAATTTATACAGGACATCATTAATACGAGCAAAACTGTTATAGGCAGTGAGAAACAAATGACATAAGAATTCTGCTCACAAGAGCTTACAATCTTCCAAATTAGGGGCTGGAACCCCAACAACCCAGAATACATTGCCCAAGAAGAATGTAAGAAGGTGTCATAAATATAACTGAACTTTGCAATATATTTGATTATAGAAAATGACAACACAGAAAATGTTTGAAAAAGAAATTTCACAGGAAGAGTTGTACCCCCAAACCACAACACTTCAGGTAGCTATGGCTAACCTTCATAGAGGTATGTTCAATATATAAATATTTAAATTCAGCGCTCAAAGGTGTGCAGTTGTAGTGATAATTATAATTGGGCCCTGCTCGCAGACTGACAATTTATAGGACAATGGGAGTCTGATACATCCACACATTGCATATTGCAGAATGTTATATCGTAGCTCAAGCACAAATACTCCTGATTTTATCATCTGTGAAGTTGCAAAGGTTCTGATTGGAGGAACTGCGTGGGTATCGGGTTTTCCTAACTAAGTGTGGACTAGACACAACCAATATTTCAATATATCCCTCAAGTAGCAAACTGGAAAAATTCTTAAACTAAAAAAATATTTTAGAGCAGTTACAAACTGCCGGTTGCCTACTTGAACAATCACCAGGTGGATATCCCGGGTTAATTTCACTGTCAAATCTGCCTTGATCAGTAAATCATTTAAATGTGAGACCAGACCTGCTCCTTACACCCTGGATGTTCCACCGCTGCCACCACCAGGATTTTAAAAATCTTGGGGAATTTCTAAGAATCCATGGACCCATGTGAATGGAAAGGTAAACATCCTGCTGGTCATGAGTGACCATGATGTGTCATTGATTCAACTGCTGTGTAGATCCCTTCGATTTTGAAGTTTATGTGTTTTTATATAGATGTTGAGGTACTTTAAGTCCACCACCATCTGATCCCGTGAGCTCCAAAACCAGAAAGACTTGTTGTGCCAAAGAACTATGGTTGATTGGAATACCTTTACTGCTGCCTGCAGGACCGATGTGCTTGGGACTCATGGAAGTAAGGTAACTTAAACCTGGGAGATTGCCAGTAGAAATTATGTTGAGGATCCAAAAATCGGATGGTTACGGCACATTGATGCCGAGAACCCCGACAAGACTTACCCCGATCTGAGGATTCCGAAGGGCTACTTCCCAACCTTCACCGATGACGACTCCTCTTCACATCGACTTCAGCCAATGACGATGAAGTAAGAAGGCGGCTGCACTTGATGATGTCATTGACTACACCGACGCGATTATCGCTGTTTTTAAGGGGGTAATGTAAGTATGCACCCATGTACAATGTAATTTACAAAGGCTTCTACATTGTACATGGCTGCATACTTACATTACCCCCTTAACAACAGCGATAATCGCGTCGGCACGGTCAATGACGTCATCAAGTGCAGCTGCCTTCTTACTTCATCGTCATTGGCTGAAGTCGGTGAGGAGTCGTCATCGGTGAAGGTCGGGAAGCATCCCTACGGAATCCTCAGGTCGGGGTAGTCAGCATCGAAATGCATTACTATGTTTAGTTCTGCTGGAGCTAAGGAGTGCTAGTTGCTTGCTACGCATTTATATCGATGTCTATGACCTTGTCGTTGTCCATGCCCAACGTCACTCACCCCCCTCCACAGATCTTTGTAACCTGCCTCAACCTGGAAGACACAGCCCAAAAAGTCATGAGACCCTTGGCATCATCAAAGGTATCCAAAGGAGGAAAAAAAGAATAATGACCTAAATAAGCACTCCAGGTACTTGGTACCTGGAGTGCTTATTTAGGTCATTATTCTTTTTTTTCTCCTTTGGATTGTGGTAAATGTTTGCACACATGACCTTAGCACCCCCCCACGATATAGGATATCTATTAGTGAGGTAGGGTACTATCCTGTGCGGAGCGGTTTCTCCTATTCCCCTTTTCCCTTTTTTTTCCATGATATTATTCATCATCAAAGGTAGGCAGATACCACTGAGGGAGATCCACAATGGGAGCATGTTTCCCAATACTGCAGGAAAACCTGGGAAAATCATCGGACAGGTAGCCAAACCAACCAGGAATCCTTTGGATGCTAATAGGAACCGAGTAAAAGAAGAAAAAGTAGAAACATTTATTTCAGGTACGGATATGGAAATAAAATGCTTGGGGAGAAGGGTGGAAAACTCTTTATATAGTTTAGTATTGCTGCCCTTGACAGGATGGGGGGAGCCATGCCCCAGCTTGAAGGAAGACACTTTTACTAGGTACAGGAAGTGAGAACTGTGAAAAAAATAACCTTTTAGATTTGCAATCAATATTAAACAAATTTTTAAGTTTGTCAGAGCATGGAAACTTCCATTTCCAGCATATATTTATTATTACTAAAATGTTTCTTTCACATAATGACAACTTCAGTTATAACTATAATTGTCTTTGAAATGATACTTGCAATGCATAATTATACACATTTAAATGTTTCTCTTTATATTACGTCTTATCTTCACTAAAAGCAATGTCTCAAGATGGGGCTGATCAGTTCACAAGTTTCACATGAGCATTATTGCAACATTTATTACAGATCATCGGGCTTCCGATGTTAATCAGCCTGTCATTAATGAAACAATATTAAAGGGCTGTCACAGTGTATTCCCAGCAGACTCAGGGGGAAAGATTTAAAAAAAAACAAAAACCTGAAAGCATTGTACATACAGCAGCTTAACTCTTGGCTTTGCATAAATACCTAATCTTGCTTCATGAGAGATTAAAGGACAAGCTGTAATATGAAACAGGATCTCACTGTAGCTACAAACAACACATAGCTGAGAGGCTGGGAATTTATGTAGTGTAATACTATACGCATTAAATCCAATATAAAGTCAAATATGTGATTTGTGGCCAGGGAATTAGTTGACAAAGACCGTACTGAAAAAATGTCATTCGGGACAAAATGGCATTTTTGGAATGTAAATTGTGAAGATAAATTGTCATTAAAATATAATTTTTAGAGTTTTTGTTGCCAGAGGTCCATACGAAACTTGCACCAAAGATGTCCCTATATCCCCTGGGGCTCTATCCTGCTGACCCACGGACTTATTGTGACACATGGTGGAAATATATCTAAACGAGATATAGATTGTACTCTCCTTTTAGCAGAGCCATCTCTCCTCCTGTTTCCACCACTTCTAACTCTGCTCTCCAGCTACCTAGCTCTCCTCCTCGAGGACCCTCCACCCCGCGTCCCCTCTCGCTCCCTCCTCTCCCCTCTGGGGGTCTCCCTGTCATCCGTGCCCTCCCACTTGGGCTCCGTTGTATGCGGACCATCCCCTCTCACCTCCCCCGCCTCTCTAGCTGTACTTTGAGCTCACTGAGTTACTGTGCTTATAGTTTACTGTACTGTGCTGTCTCACCTCGTATTGTAATCGTTTGTCCCTGTACGGCGCTACAGACAGCTAAATAAAAATTAATAATAATAATAAAATAGATAGCAAATTATATAAAAAAAATAAAAACATAAACATTGCAACGCATTGAACAAATTCAATTTTAATTCAATGTACAAGAGACATATATATATATATATATATATATATATATATATATATATATATATACACAGTGTTACTACAATCACTTATATTTGTCGAGTAGTGGTGTCACCTTGTCCCTTTTGATCCCTTCATACTTGCAACTTGTTTTATTCCAATTAGAATCTTGCACTCAGCACTCAGCCAATGACCTTGGGCCCGATTCATTAAGAAAAGTAAGGCAAAAAAAAAGTAGTAAATTTTCTCCTGGTCGAACCATGTTACAATACAAGGGGTGCAAATTAGTTTATTATTTTACGCATATGGAAAATACTGGCTGCATTTTCATGTAGCACACAAATACTTCATAGCTTTATTTTTATACTGAAATTTATAGTTCATCTAGGACATGCCCTACCCTAACTATAAATCTGTCCCCACATTTTAAAATTTACATCCCCCTCCAATGCAACATGGTTTTGCCAAGGTGCAAAGTTACTCCTTTTATGCTTTACTTTCCTTATTGAATCAGGCCACTTGTGTTTTATATGGTTATGGAACTCCTCGTGACTTCTAATATACTTATATTGTATTTTTATTATACAACATTATCCTCATTTTAACTCATTTTTAGAACCTTTTTGAATTAATTTCGTTTTTTGAACCAATAATAAAAGATTTTATGTAGATTCTCCAAAAATAGAAATATTGTCCCAAAGTAGTGAGTCATAGACAACTCCCAGCTGCAGGAGACTTGCTCATCTGTACGGCACACTTTCACTAATTAATCTGCCATTTATGTTATTACAGCTCCTGCAATCCAAATTTTATGGCTTGTTTAGTTTACTGTAACAGAAAAAAAATAGAGAATCGCTTTTGCCAGCTCCAGATTCATCCAAATAATAAATATTATTTATGAAAGTGCAAACATGTAATGCATAGACTGCGCTATTATGATACACTTTTTTTTAGCACAAATACACAGTTTTGTGGTTAAAGACGTGGATCTGTGGGACGAAAGTGGCGAGGGTTTGGGTGGTTTTTTTTCCATATGGTGGGAGGAGCTTGGTGGGTAAGGGGTATTCTTTGCTACAGTCTTAATGAGGAAGGTGGAGCTAAAATGGTGTGATGGAAATGAGTTGAGTTGCGTTGAGTTGAGAAACACAGTTTTCAATTGAAATTATTAATAGATCTCTAAAAAAAGATTAAAAACATAAAAATTAACAGAAATGTGGAAATTTATGGTATTTTAGTATTTAAGGGGATGTTAACCCATATAATTAAACTGGTATGCAGCCTTGAAAACATAACAGTATCTTGGTACATATATGGTTTGTGGGGTCTAGAATTTTTTGCAAATAGCAAATCTCTTAGTAAATTTTCCAGAACCCACTTCTCTCTGCAATGAACCAGAGGGGGTCCAGGCTGAGCAAAGTGCTTTGTTGGCCATAGGACATGCTGAGAAAGGAGGCAACCACGTTACATAGAGCCCGTTGGTATTTGCCAGGATTAGCAACCAGATATGCATGCAAAGAATAGTTGCCTACTCTCCCGGAATGTCCAGGAGACTCCCAAATTTTTGAGAGCAGGGCAACCTCCCGGGTCCAGCTCACCTCGTTTGTGAAGTGGGTGGGGGCGGGGCTAAAAGCCTCATCCTGGCCCGCCCCCACCCACCGATAGGCTGAGATGATCAAGGATTAGCAAGGGGCATGGCCTAACGGGGCGATTCACGTTGCCACGCCCCCAAGATGCAGCAACCCTCCCAGAAAGCTGGCTGCAAAAGTTGGTAAGTATGATGCAAAGCCTGCAAAGATGAAATAAGGTAATTTGGACTATAAAACTGGGAACGTGAGATTCACATGGATGGAAGCCCAACTATTTTCCTACTTGAATGGAAGGCATCCTGGGGCTCTTTCTGTAGCTGAGGTTATCCTCTAATACCATAAGAACTAAAACTAATGGTAGTTAGGTTAGAATATGTACAAAACTGCAAGTATATTTCCTTTAATTTATATTTTGTAAGTACTGTACCTCATTTGCTGTCATTATCATCAGTAATTTCTCTTTGACAAACTTTTGGGGGAGAGACACTTTTATTCTCTGCCTAGGGTGCCAGCAAGGCATTATGCCAACCCTCGCCAGCAATAAAAGTCTCATGTCTGGTTTTCAGTTGGCAAATGCAACTTGTTTTCTGGTGCAGTTTAAAAATAAACCCATGTGAGTAATTACCTTTCTCTGTAATGAAAATTACAGCAAGCGTCACGTCTCCACAGTCAAAACTTACTGATTTAAATGAACGCTATATAAAAAGAGAATTAATGAGCCTTGGGAGCATAAATGTAATGTATTCCTCTGTAACCCTCACCTCCTATTCTTAAAAAAAAAAAAAGCTGTTTTACAGTGTCTCAAAACGTTATCGAGGATTTTCCCTGATAGCAATGAGCAGGTTTCAAAGAGATATGGAGTTCTCTACCAAGTTGTGCTAATCCTCTTATGCAAATTGTGCATTACTAAAAAAAGAAGAACAAATGTATTTTTTTGCAAACTGTGGTTATGTAACTGGTCACATCAGCAGGAGAAAGTGTGAACCTTTTATAAACCCCCAACTAAATAAATATTTACATGTTTATTAGCACTGAAGTCGGACTTTTTCATCACCGCAGTGACAAAATATGGGACAAGTATGTAGGAACATACTTTAGACACTAATCACCCAAAAATATTTGTGTATTAGACTCAGTAATATCAATGTAGAGGGGGGTTTCCACACCATGCCACCAATGGGCGTGACAAGCATGCATGGAGGCGTGGCTATAACTTTCTATTCCTATAATATACACGGGCAATGCTGCGTGCACTACTGTTAGGTGCACGCAGCTCTCCCTTTTCAAGCAGAGCCGTGTGAAGTGCCCCAGGCTTGGAGAGGGGTTTCCAGGCACTAGGAATCCCCTCCCCTTGGTTTACCTATGCATTTATAAAATCAAACCTCCCACAGCAACCTGGGTCCTAGCAGTCAATTGCTTCTATTCCCTAAATTATTGGCTTTCCCTCTAAATTTCCCTTCCACTCTTCAATACTTGCCTTGAATCTATAGCTTGTTGCCACTCATCCTATATATTCCTATCATCAGTATATATTCTATAACCTTTATACCTACTTGCCAACTCTCCCAGAATGTCCGGGAGACTCCCGCATTTCGGGTGAGTCTCACGGACTCCCGGGAGAGTATGGCAATCTTATGCATCAGGCAGAAGTTGTTCCAAAAATGCAGCGATTCCCGGTGAATCGCGGTGTTTGGCCAAATGACGCAATTTTTGGAGCCCCGCCCCCTGCACGTCCACCTTCCCTCGGCATCTCCCGGTTCATACTTGCCATAAGTTAGCAAGTATGCCTTTATAGCCTGCCCCTTAACCTCTGCCATTCTTCCTCTTTTACCTGCCTCTCGGTCTGTCTTCAGCAGTGTTTCCACTTACAGTTCCTTTTTCTCTGTTTTTCCCCACAGTTTTTCAGAATGTTCATGGTCTGTCTCAGTCTCCCATTGTTAAATTTCCTGGTAATTATGTATGTACTGTGGTGTTTTAAGTACAAATTTACAAGGAAATTTAAGATTTTAAACAGGAAAAAAAAAGTTGCAACCATGAAATCTGGAATTTGAAAGTAGAGACACTGTTCTTCACTCACTCAGAATAATCTGTGTGTTACCTCACTGACTGTCACTTCTCTGTTACTGAGTCTCTGCTTTGACTAAAAGCTTCCACATTATTTCACTTCCTATTACTTCTCTCTGACTCTTCCTTTATTGTAAATTTTTCTAAAATTACTTTGCTTCCTGTTACTTCAATTTCTCACATGTTATTTCACTGCCTACTTTTCTCTCTGACTCTCTTCACTTACTATAAATGTTCTCTTAGTTACTTCCTTGCCTGTCACTTCTCTGTGACTTCTTCTCCACTCAGAATCTTTCTCTCATGCTATTTCGCTGCCTAATACTTCTCTTTGTTTGAGTTTCTTAACTTACTCTAAACATTGACTTGCATTACTTTGCTGTCTGGGACTTTCTAACTGACTCTCTGCTCTTGACAATTTTCCTCCATTTCCTCTCAAACCTCTTTCATCGCTCCCCTTCATCCTCCATTTCTCTGCAATCCCTCTGGCGAGCCTACCAAGGGAAAGCAAATCTGAGCAAACCTCTGCACCTGTTTGCCCAGTAGGAGCGGGTAGTTGCTAGGTCTCACTCCAGTCACATATGTGTGTAAAAGAACGCTCCAGTTTGTTATATCCTGCATCCCATAAACTTCAGCGGTGACTTCAGCAATCAGCCCAAAAGCCCAACGAAATCTATTTGGGTGGGGTACGTAATAATGATGATGACTATTCCGAGAAGACTTACCCCGACTTCTTCACAGCGAACGGCTCCTTCCCAACCAGGCCCCAGGACGACTGATGTGACAACCGACTGCAAGGCATTACGACGAAGAAGCCGGCGAGAGTTGATGACGTCACTTGCGACGCTGTTATCGGTGCTGTTAAGGAGGTAATGTAAGTATGTGGACATGGACAATGTACAATGCTTTGTAAAGTACATTGTCCGTGCCTGCATACTTACATTACCCCATTAACAGCACCGATAATAGTGTCGCCGTCGCCAGTGAGGTCATCAACTCTCTCCGGCTTCTTCATTCGTCGCGATGCCTTGCAGTCGGTAGTCACATCAGTCGTCCTGGAGCCTGGTCGGGAAGGAGCCGTTCACTGTGAAGACGTTGGGGTAAGTCGTGTTGGGGTAGTCAGCATATTACCACCGATCTATTTTCAGATATCTTACACACAAATGCTCTAAAGAATGTGAACAATGTAAACTGACTTCACAATAAAAGTACTACAATTTGGGTGGCCAAATAAGGTATTTGTGACCACTGTTTTCTTGGTGCCAGCCTCAAAACAAGCCTCTATTTACTATTAGCAATTTTAGAGCACTATGCGGTAAGTAAATGTTAGTGATAATCTGCTTTTGTGAGGTAGAATTATCCAACATTCTAAAAAGGAAAAGTGAAGGTGTTGCTCATAGCAGCCAATCAGATTCTAGCTGTCATTTATCTAGTAGATTCTAAAATATGATAGCTAGAATTTGATTGGTTGCTACGGGCAACACTTCTACTTCTACTATTCTGAAGGCTTAATAAATCTACTCCATGTCTTTCAAACAATCCAGACCCCAACAACGGAGAACATATTAATTTGTTTGCAGCAAATGCACTACATCTAATATCCTGACCTGCTAGTGGACAATTAAAATGTTCATGACCTAAGCAATGCATGCAATGTAGTGAGTTTGGTGTAAATTTAGAGGGAACATTTAACTGGAGAGCATATTTACATTTTTAGAATTATTCACTGCTCAGTCATCAATGTGCCAACACTTCAAATCTCTACATAGCATGACCGAATAGTGATTTATATTGTGCAAAATTTTGGCAGCATATTGAGGTTCTGACTTACATTGAGCGAATGAATAAAAAATGTCAGTACATTTTTTTAGGTATAAATAAAAAATAAATATTAAGAAACGGATGCACATTATCAAAGACCTTAAACAATTTTGTGAAAGAACCAAAGCAATCAAAAATTGATTATGTGAACTTAAGATGTATTGGTCCAATTCATTTGGTAAATACATCATTTTCACGGGCACCCTATTGCAATAATATTCTTTTAAAGTAAGATTGTATATTTATATAATGACCATATATATTTCATTTCAGAAATCCATTTCTAGTCAATCAGAACTTGGGAGATTCAGTTATCTCTATTAACACATTTGCATCTGTAGTTATTTTAATTCTAGGTCAGGTTACTCTATTTATTGTGCCTGAAATAGGATAAAACGACTGACCCATTCTGGGATAATCCCACTTAACTTGAATGACAGTAAACAGTATCTTATTGCTACAAGGAATTATTTGAAGATCAACACCCGTATTAATCAAACTTCCTTGATTAATCAAAATTATATATTATCAACCTGATTGCAATCATTTATCAAAGAATCCATTTTGCTTGGTAATTTAGAAGATACTTAATCAGTGCCTGGCAAAGACTCAGCCCCCGGTCTAGGAAACAGAGCTCTCAGTGGTCGTGTAATTATATAATAACCCATTCAGGGCCAGAGGGAATAGGGCTGACATTATCCCGCACTCCCACTGATGCTGAGCTAAAAGTTCAGTGTTTCTTATGCAAATAGCAATAAATAGAGGATCTACAAGACACCGGTGGTTTTACTTTTCAAACAGATGATGTGTCAATTATTGTCTAGTAATATCACCCCTCCTGTAGAATGCAGGCTCTTATGGGCAGGGCCCTTCTTGTTTCCTATTGGGGCATGGACTGATGTGAGTGAGTTCTCTTAACAGTGCTGCGGAATTAATGGCGCTATATAAATTGAGGATGATGATCTTCTTGTAACACTTCTTGCGTTTGTTAGCCTTGACTTTGTCTTACTATTTATATTATGTTACCCTTGTTTCTTCTCTGGCACTCGAACTATGCTTACTTGATTTGTGTCTACCCTTTTTTGTACTACTACTTTGAATGGCACTTTGTATGAAAGTGCAGAATTTTGTGGCTTCTAATGAATAAAAGTTATTATTAATAATAATAATAACAACATATGGCAAATTAAAATGACCATATGCCGTGGGTGGCGTTTAATCAAGGAACTCTCATTCAATAGACTTTTTTCATGCCCACATACCCACCGAAATGCTGGTAATTGTTTCATTCTAATTCACTATAATGCACAACAGTACTTAATGTCACTAACTGTTTTTAAAGTCTCCACGGTGCTCCAACACTGACTGGTTGCTGCTGACATAGAGAAGTAACAATCACCAGATTCTTACCTGTGAAGTTGCCGGCTGCTGGCTTCTGATCCCCACTGTCAGCGATGTGCCACAATGTCCGTCTGTGGAACATGAGATGCTGCCACTTCCTCTTTCCTGCTTAGATAAGAAGCACTGGAAGCAAAGACAGAACTAGGTAGCATCGGGCCCCGGTGCAGGGAGCCGGGGAGGAGGGATCCGGGGACCACAGCTCTCTGGTTCCCCGTTCAGACAGCCCCATTATCTCCATGGGCACCGTACCTGCTGCACCAATGTTTGATACGCCACTGACTCTAAGGATGGGGGTCACAATGCCCAAGGTGGAATGCCACCTCACCGAGCTTCAATCGACTCCTATGTCTGTGACAGGGGCAGGCTGGGCTGGGCTGGGTGGCAGGGGGGCATGTTTCCCCCGGGCCGGTCCTATAATGGGCAACCATGGGCTGGGTCACTGGGTTATCTGCATTTTTTTCCTTTAAAATAGGCTGCTGAGTCGAGTCTTGCTCCCTGGGCTGAAGTTTGCCAGCCCACCCCTGGTTGATTAGTCTGGATAGTTTAGAGGAGATCAAGTTCTTTGACGAAAAATACAAGACTGGAATTATTAAGTGGATTTTTTGCACAAAGCATTTTGAACTAAACAAAAACATCTCCACAAATTAATTGGAATGTACCAAAATCCGTTCATCCCATGCTCACTCAATCTTTTGCTAAGACCATAGTTGTATCACTGTTTAATTGAGAAGATCTGGGTTTCTTTCACAGACCCGTGCTCCGCAGCCTCAAATGCCCCTATTATAATCCACGACTGGTAGGGACTATTGATTATTGATTAAATGCAAAATACGTTTTCAAAAGATGCATCAAAGCAGAAGTTAACTTTCATCAACATTGTAGACTAATAAAAGCCACTACTCTCTTGGCTGCCGGAGGTTTCGGTGTTGAGTTGAGTAAACAATCTCAGACTGTTACCAAGGGAATTTTCATGAACGTTGTCAGCTCCCAAAGCCAGAACCATGCTGTGCCCTGATACCAGTTCTGTATAAATTTCTTATAGACTTAGATTGGAGCGTTGGGAAATCACATGATCAATTTCTGTAACATAGAACAGGAAATGTTGGGTTAGTCATGTAATAACTTGACAATGACCAGCTGTTCATATACTTAGCCCAAACTATACAGGACATATTCTTCTTTGCTCTATCCTCCATCGTGCTAACCTCAGCTAGGGTTCACACCACCAGAAATACATCCAAGGGCGGTTCTAAAAAGTATAATCAATTACAATAAAACTGGCCCATGGCTAGTTTCACCCTCCATGATTGAGATGTCACTGAGATTCATAAATCCATTACACAGCCCGTCTTTGGGGCAGATTTCTGGTGAGAATTGTGCACTAATCGAATTTCACAACAGAACAGGCCATTTTGCAGTACCAAGGAAATACTATTATGAAATTCTGCAATTGCTTTGCTATTTCATACTATTTTTGAAAATTCACATTTTAATAAATTTAGCTAGAATGGAATATTAGGATAGAATCTATACTGAGGAAATACAACTGTTTCCACAACATTCCTGATCGTGGTATGGTTTTTATATATGAAAATGATGGTGGTTACGGGGTGCAGAATCTTCTGATGGAAAGAGCTGCATGCAATGGGGGATGTTCCTCGCTGGGTATCATGAACACCTGAATGTGTCTAATCATGCACCCATATGCAAACACAATATTTTGTTTTGTGGGATGACATCTTACCAATGGGATTTTAGGGGCTTAGGGGGTCATTGTCTGTTTTTGGGAAAGGTGCAGAACATTTTTCTCCTTGCAAAGGAATATTAATTTTCCCCTTGTGTTTGAAGGTGGCAGAGATCCATTTTCATCTTTAAATTCAATGAGGCACCTTTTGCCTTTTCCAGAAGAACTTTCTATAGGAACGCAGATTTTCCGGTGCATTTAAACCAACGCATATTTTTTGTTTTATTGATTCAATATTGACACAGACATAAAAATTAGCAGTCCTGAAGTTCCCTAACTCTTACGAATAATTGCAAAATTGAACAGTATTTTAGGAAATAGTTGAAACTAATGACGGGGGGACCCAAAAGTGGAAGCGATTGTGTGCACAGTGTTCTATGCCTTGACAATATAATGGCTGGCTGCTACCACATATTACGGTTCCTGTATAGTGCACAAAGGTTGTCAGGATGTAGTTGTTTATAAAGTACAATTGATGTTGTTTTTTATGCAGAATTATGTTTACAAACTACAATTTAAAAGACAATTTAGTTCCAATTTGAACTTTTATTCAGGGTAACATTCTTGACATAATTCATAATAAAATATAGATAACATGGATACAGCAATATAGAATAAAAATTGGGAGGAGGGATAAGTTCATTTAAGAGTGCGCCATTATTCTCTGCTTCAATCTGTCCACACGTAACTGTATTATAACACACACATCCGGATTTGTATCTCCAAGCCTTCACCTCACATACAGTCCGTTCCCAGGTAATAGACTGTGCTGCCATATTTATCATCCGGACAGCTGTCTACACACATTCGGTGCTAGACTTGATCGCAGACCCCTTCACAGTTATGATCAGCAGTACTTTGCTATGGGTTTTTTTTCTGAAAATTATATTGATTCTAGTTTCCCTACCTAGAATGTACTGAAGAATATTGATTAATTTCCTATTTCTTAAACCTAAAATTTAAACTTGGATTTCTTAATTACACAACTTGCAAAGTAAATCACTTTCTCCTTGAAGAACCTGTTGACAATTTGGCATTTAACCAGAGGTACCATAGCATGCATGTGAATACATAGAAACCCACTGATCATCATCATCATTTATATAGCACCACTAATTCCGCAGCGCTGTACAGAGATCTCACATCAGTCCCTGTCCCATTGGGGCTTATAGTCAAATTCCCTAATACATATACACACAGACAGACTAGGGTCAATTTGTTAGCAGCCAATTAACCTACCAGTATGTTTTTTGGAGTCTGGGAGGAAACCGGAGCACCCGGAGGAAACCCACGCAAGCACGGGGAGAACATACAAGATCCTCACAGATATGGCCATGGTCAGGAATCAAACTCATGACCCCAGTGCTGTAAGGCAGAAGTGCTAACCACTAAACCACCATGCTGCCCATTAAGTTTTAATTTTTCACTGGTCAGTAAGTATTAATTTTTAAAGGATAAATCTACCTTTGAAGAATTTTGTGGGGAACATTGGAGCTTAGAAATAGCCCCTATTTTATTGTATATCTAACAATGGTTAGAAACACTCTAATAGCAGAGTATACCTTATACCATATACTTTTTGCTCAGATTTTCTATTTGTAAAGGGGACAGTCATATTCAGTTCTCTCCATGTTTTCGCTCTAATATACAATATTAAATACAGTCTGCCTTGATTGGGTAGAAGAACTGTGCACACAGTCTGGTGGTGTGTGATACTGTTTACTAATAGGAAGCCAGTAAGTTTACACCCCACTGTGGCAAAAATATTTGGCTCTTAAAAGCTATTAACCAATCAAATATGCCGGGGGGGCTGTTGTTCTAGTATGTTAGTGAACCGGGAAAAAACTGTTTCATTGTACAGTTCCCGTGGGTCATTATTAGACCACAGTGCACTGGCCCATCAGGGCATGCCCTATCTCCCATGCTTTAGGGAGTGCCTATAATATAAAGAATTCGTATTTTCCTAAAGCTAGAGCTTGTAGCTCCACATCTGCTTAGAGCTACAGGCTGTTCACCTGCACATTGGCGCACGCAGGGGGGGTTTCTGAGTCTCTAGAAACCCCCCCCCTGCGCTAACTAAGTGGCCACTGTCCTATACAGCAGCCGCGGCGCTGTCAAAGAAGCGTCCGCGGCGGTGCTGTATTGTATACAGCACCGCCGCAGACGCTTCTTAGACAGCGCCGCGGCTGCTGTATAGGACAGCGCTGGTGAAACGGAGCTGCTGCTGGTTTTTTTTGGGGGGGGGGGTTTTGGGTCGCCCCCTCCCCCCGACAATCCTCCGTGCGCCGCTGCTGCAGTACATCCGCTTCTCAATTCCATGATCACTGATACTTGCCAAGCCTAAGAAGCCATCTCAGTGGCTTTCCAAAGTGATCTCATGTCATCTGAGGACCTCTAGTAATCTCGAACCAAATCAAGACCTTGTTAACAACTTACTGGAGCATTGCTCAGAACAGGCCACGACTTTGTTCTGCTCTACCCAACACTGGTCAGAACGCAGGTCCGGAGAGAGGGGCATTATTTTTCCACTATATACACTACAAATATCATATCATAATATAGCTATATTGTACACAAAATTCTCCTTTATGTATTTATGTGACACATAGTGCTTTATATATTGTTTGTTTTTGATCACTGTACAACATTATTTTATGCTTGCACATACACATTGGTCTCAATTGTCCTTGGCTGCCATCTCAAATGATTTTATTCACTTGTACACGTTCCATTAAATTAAAGGAGTGCGCCTTCTTCTCTTATATATCTATCTATATCTATAATATATATATATATATATATATATACATTTTATTTTCCAACATTGTCTCTTTCTGGCCTCTTTCCTTTACCTCTCACTCATGTTATATGTTATTGGTGTTATTTTTATTTGAAGCAATATCTTTTGAAGTGCCTCTCTGTGTGCTTCTGGGTATACTGCGCATTGCGTCTTTCAAACACTACTCAGAAAGCTTTTATTCTTTGGCTTCGTCTGTGGTCGTGTTGCCAGAAGAGGATTTTACAGGGTTGGTTTTTTTACAATTTGTTTTTTATTTTTATGATTCATAAAAAGAAGATGATCTTTGTTTATTCCTCCGTATAACTACAAACTTCAGGGTCATGGTCCAAAATACTGATTGCGCCAATGTTAGAGGTTACACCGGGAACTATAGCGTTTGTTTATGAACTGAGCTACTGAAATATGTTTATATACTTCTCCCCATTTTTCATTGACTGGAGATAAGTAAAAAACCAGGTCGTACTGTAGGTCTAAAATATTCAAAACCGTTCTGCAAAATATTCAGATCGCTCCGCATTGGACCGCCAGACTTTGACTGTTTCATTGGTGAAATTTGGCCTTAAGTTTATCATGATTATCCCAGCCACAGCAAACATCAGGATTATTTGTTCATTGTCACCCCAGTTCTATTCATAGATTATTAATTCCGAAAAATGTGTATTTACATGTTCAGGCTGGCCGCAATCCCCGTCTTAAATGCAAACAGAAATTATGTCTAAAGAAGACACATTTTACACGGGTATGTTAAGCCATGATGTATCTCAGTTGATCATTATCATCAGGGCTATATTAACACATGGGCATGCTGAGCAGTTGCCTAGGGGCCCCATGAGCATAGGGGCCCAATAGGCTTGCCAACTTTCAGCATACTATTCCGAGAGATTTATTGAGAACCTTCAAACCCTTTATATTAAAACATTTAGGTGGACTAATAACCTCAGTATCAGCTGTTATCTGTACATACGACCTTGCTGTTGCAAATACATATCTTGACCTTGACGAAATCAACGTACACGTACTAATTGTACATCAGCGGGTGAGTGGTTGTGTCGGTAGGGCCCCAGTTCACTGTTTTGCCCAGGTCCTATAATGCTGTTAAGACAGTGCTGAGTCTCAGTCTACATATTTTGCCAATAATGTAATTTATGGGCATGAACAGCCCATAACGTATTTTGCTTATAATTGCATGCCTTCTTTCTCCTGTTCTGCCTCTATAATCTTTAGTGGCCACAAGTGGTCATAACTGCAAGATACAACTCAGTCTTTAGTAGGCAGCAACTGTAAAAAGTACTTTGTGTGCATGCACAGATGTTAAAGCCGTGTTGTAGGCAACAATCCGCTCTTTGGGTCCAATTCTACATGACCCCACAGTGAGGAAGACAGAGCAAACGTGGAACTTGAAGATTTTATCACCCACAATCTTCAATCTTCTCTTTATCACCTTCCTCTCTCTCTCTCTTTCTCTCTCTCACTCTCTCTCTCTTTTCAAGTTCCACACCTATGCTGCCCCATTGCAAATCTCTGTCTATGTGAAATGTTTCTGTGTCTTCACACATAGGTTCAGTAAAAAAAAACAAAATTGACAAATAATTCCCCAACCTTTTATTAATTGTTTTGTTCTAAAATGGGATATTAAAGATTTTTTTTTAAAAAAAATTATAATATATGTTTCATTCATTTAGTGATATTTTTGACTTTTCATATAATTTGCTAAACAAAATAATATTTGAAAGAGAGTCTTGTTCTCAATTCAGAACACCCCAAGCCGGAGCCCCAGGTGCTGCAATGTGCAGGCATTTTTTTTCCAATGCTCCTCCGTTCCTCGTACAGCCCCAGCCAAAATACAGGGTGTGTGAGAGTTGGAGGACCAATCACAAGGCACAATCAAGAGACTAAGGTTTATGATTGGTTCTCCTGCTAACACACACCTCCACAGTCATTAAAAGTTGGTTATCTGAATTGATTTGCGAGTTCTATACTACATGACCTGGCAGAGCCCCCTGAAAAATAGCTGCAGGTAGCAGCCTCCGGTGCTCCTACCAGAGGGAGGGGCTGGTTTGCAAAACCTGTTATCTAAGTGGTTAATCAGCTTTAATATCTATAAAATGATAGAGCTTTGCGGCACAGTACTACCAGAAATGGGAGTAGCAGTCCCACAGCAGAGTGATTCTGTAACTTCTGTACCAGCAATATGACCTATTTCTGCAAGAAACCTGATACATGTTTCAAAATATTTTTCTAGTATAATATACTACTTTGAACTCACTGAATTATTCACTGATACAATGTATCCCTTCAAGATCTTCCCCTGCTGGTAAGCAGAATCTCTCTACAGAGTGAAGTCTGATACAATAAATCGTGAGCAGTAAATAAGAAAATAAGGACATTAAAAATGAAAACAAACAAAGGAACTCTTTGAACCCTGACATTTTGCATAGATAATATACAGTGATTAATTTAACTGTGTATAAAAGGTATCATTTCACCCTTGATTTTTATGTTTAAAGGGGAAAAAAGGACAAAAATAACAATCTGCTAGGAATGAGAAGCAGATATTAGCCCTTTTCTTGTTCCCGTCTAAGGATTTAGTTAACAAACAGGTCTGTTTGCCTCTTGGATTCCGAGAGAATCTCTAAGAATTGAGAGGAAGGCTGTGTAATCCCCGAGGCAAATGGAATGAAAACACAAAGAGGCGTGTGTGCATACAATCCCAAATGAACAATGGGATGTCATTTGCACTAAACAAACACATCCCCTGACCAGCATGCAGATGAGGCTGCATTCTGCCCTCCAGTATCAAAATATGGCATTTGCCGAAAGAAGGACATTTAAGGCATCATCAATGCTACCTTTAAAGAAGGCGATGAGAAAATTAGAGGCAATGGTGCATTTTATTCAATAGCTACATAATCCACTACATTAACTTGTTACAGCTAGGAATAGGAATATGTGGCCATCTGCTAACTGGTAAATAAAAAGATTGTGTTGATTACCATGGCATAGTCTCTCTCTCTTTCTCTCTCTCTCTCTCTATCTCTCCCTCTCATTTTTCTTTCCCACCCCAGTGCCGTCTCTTCCATTGGGCACAATGGGCAGGTGCCTGGGGGCCCTGCAGGCAAGGGGGGCCCGTCCGAATCCTAAAAAAAAATAATACTTACCTTGCGGTCACATCAGCGGTGATCCGGCTCCCTCCCTGGTCCCCTCTTCCGTGCTGTGCTCGCAGTGAATGCTGGGCGTGATGTCACACCCAGCATTCACAGCACGGAAGAGGGCAGAAGAGACTAAGCGGCATGGAAAAAAGAAGAGGATCGGACTTAAGGTAAGTTAAGGGGGCCCCTATATATATATATATATATATATATATATATTTATTTTTTTTTAAAAAATTTTTTAGGGGCCCGGTACACTGCATTGCCCGGGGGCCCATAAAGTTGTTAAGGTGGCCCTGTCCCACCCTCCCTCTCTCTTTCTCATTCTCTCCTTTCTCTCTCACCCTTACTCTCTCTCCCTCTCTCTCTTTTCATTCTTTAACTCTCTCTCTCTGTATCCCAAATGCAAGATACAAGTAACTCACAATGCATATCTACAACCTCAATTTGGACACTTTATTTTTATGTATGTATTTGATCTGCATTTTTGTGACCCAAACTAAATGAAGCCCTTTTGTATTTTTCATCTGCAGAGATATTGAGGTGATCATGATCTTTTGTATGGTTAAGTGGGTGTCCATTGTTTCACATCTGGGCCAGATAGGATTCCCAGAGCTAAACACTGCAGGGTGCTAACTTCTATATGGCAAACAGGGGGAGATTAGATAACAGTCCCACTGGTAAGCAGGTACCAATCTTGTGGGTCCAGCATATCTAAACCATATCTTAAACCTGCCTTGTTGAAGCCAAACCACCATGGAAAAAGACAAGGAACGATAGAAGTCTTCTACTTAGGTTAGTACAGATTTAAGGCTACAGCTCCTGTTGGACTGGTCGTGTATTATCGCTGAAAATGTATAACTTTGTAAATCTTCATAAAGCAGGCAGATGTTGAACTTGGTCCCTGTGTTGATGACAGAGGAGTGAATTGTGTGTCTCAGTATCTGGATCCTGGCTACTGGCTACCAACTGTTAGCCTAAGTATTTCCAAACTTCCTAAAGTTACTGGTGTGCCAAGCTGAAACATAGGACTGTTTTGGGGAAAACCAGGGAGATGGCAAGGTAATAGAACTTTGCATTAACCTTGTAGACTCACACTCATCTCTATATGGAATAAAGTCCAGCTAGTTTCCCCTGTTGTCTAACAAATTAATTTACATAGTAACTTTGAAAATGTTAAGCAATGTGGAGAGTATTACTTTGGAAAATGCAATCTTAAACTGTTACATTACCAGAATTTTCTTTTGCAAGTCAAGGCTATAGTATCTCTTTTAGCCAGTTCCTTGCACTTTATACAGTATTTCTCAATAATGCTAAGTCTTCTTAAATACAGTAATGATGACAAACGATTTAGGATCATGAAGCATTACCTTGATATAACAGAACACTGCCCTATTGCTTAAGTGATCAATTACCAATCATTAAAATAATGTTAGCGAATCTGACATGTGCAAGTTTTAGAATTGGTATTTATCCAGATGAATAGAATTTAGTGCACCCGTGCCTGGCTTCAATATATTCTCTACTCCTAATCTTAAAGCAGCCATATCTAGCAGCACACACACACTTCGTGATATAAGCCTGGGAGATCTCACACCATGAAGCTGCCAAGTTGTATTGATACTGTACGGGTTTTCTTAAATGTCTGCAGAAGTTGCTAGAAAGATCGCTATAATTAATTAGTTAATTGATCAGAGTTTAACCTTGCAACAGTAACCAAAATAAGATCAAACTGTTTTCCTTCCTATAAATTATTTATGCTTTTAACGGTTGAGCAGACACTTGATTACAAATGCCGATCATAGGTGGTACGAGGACATTTTGCCCACGACATTAAGTTGGAAAATAAAAAATAGAATTCATTTATCAGTAAAAAAAGAAAAGCAAACTGGAAGTCAAATAATAAAAAAATCATGGGTTACTGACTACGGGATAGTGGCTAATAACAAGTTAAGTCCTATAAGAAGACGAGAAACCAAGTGTTTTTGTTTCTTGAACACCGTTGCTGCCATCAGGAAAATATTCAACTAAAGTAAGGAATTGTTGAAAAAATTGGGGAACATTTAGATTTACTAAACTGCGGGTTTGAAAAAGTGGGGATGTTGCCTATAGCCACCAATCAGATTCTAGCTGTCATTTATTTAGTACATTCTACAAAATGATAACTAGAATCTGATTGGTTGCTGTAAGCAACATCTCCACTTTTTCAAACCCACAGTTTAGTAAATCTAGCCCCTAGTCTTTTCTGCTCCACCAGGCCTGGCCAATCCGTGTCTCTAAGGGATTGTGAAACTACAAGTCCCAGAATACCCTGCCAGATGTCGGCTGGCTATCTACTGGCAAAGCATGCTGGGTCAAGTATTGTGCAATTCATCAGTGTTTCCACATGGTTAATAAAAATAAATAAACACAAATTCATAGGTGAACTCGTCCAACTTACAATGATATAGATTCAATTGTATTATGATATTGGCACATGGATTTTTAAATTTGATGATGTTTGTGTTCAGGACAAATGATGAGTCGTTGGTTGATAGTGGTCTAGTCTAGGTGCTGTCTGTATCAAGGTAAAGGGTTTCCTCTGGAAACAGGGGAAGCCATTATGATAGAAAGGAACTAGTTACCGCTAGCAATCTGATCTAAAAAATGATATGGAAGGTAAGAGATTCAGTTTGAAACAATGCACGATAAAACATAGTGGAAATAAAGCTTTAAAAAGTTTTAAGAAGTTTTAAGTTGGCATTTGCATGAGCCTCATACTTTTTGCTTGTGTGTAAATGTCAATAAGATTGGCAGTTATAATTATTTGTATCCAATTGAAGAGTGGTACTGTATAAACCACATCATTGAAAGTGATATTTTTAATAGTTAAGACAAGGGGAATCACTGCAAGCTTGCAATGCTATAAGGACATCAAAGCTTATAATGATTGACAATTTTGTCATCTATTAAAAATATCACCTTTAAATTACTTTTGTTATTCTTCCTCATTTACTTGTATCCAAACTTTATCAAGCAAAACAATTTACAATTAGCAAAATGTGTACAGATATTACATACAGACAAGTACAAACTAACAATAAAGAAGACTCTACTTGGGAAAACTTGCAACATGATGGGAATAAGAGAAAGGGCATATGAAAAGGATAGTCTGGCTGTATACATGTTTGCAACAATAAGACTTGATTATATAGACAATAGCAGAGCATTAGGCTCATGCGCAGCAATCTGCGATGTACTGTGTGTTCTGACACCTTTCTATCATAGCCAGCATTGACTTGCTCACTAACTTCTGTGAGATTGGACCAGAACGGCTAGCACATCAATGAGCCTTGGGCACCCATGACCATGTCGCCGGTTCACCGGTTGTCCTTCCTTGAACCACTTTTGCTAGGTACTAACTACTGCATACCAGGAACACCCCACAAGACCTGCCGTTTTGAAAATGCTCTGACCCAGTCGTCTAGCCATCAGTATTTGGAGCTTATGAAAGTCGCTCAGATCCTTTTGCTTGTCCATTTTTCCTGCTTCCAACACATCAACTTCAAGAACTGACTGTTCACTTGCTGCCTAATATATCTTAAACCTTGACAGGTGCCATTGCAACATTGTAAGAAGATAATTATTGTAATTCACTTCACTTGTCAGTGGTTTGAATCTTTTCGCTGATCGATATATATATATATATATATATATATACAAGTTAACCCGTGCATGATACTCATGCATTCTAGTCAAATCAAGCTACTTAAGGTGTTAAAAAGGATCTTGTCATGCATTTGGGCCTAGCCCAGGCCTCCTCAGGGGAAGAGCGTTACTTCCCGATGCAAGCGCCCTTTTTTAACGTGGTTTTGTCCACATGTCAGCACCTCATCATTCTTCTCCATCACCTCATCCTTCCAGACACAGGGATCTCTCTCAGCGGTCCTGAGTATCACACTCCTCTCGCTCTGTCACCCCCGGCAACCACCAACCACTCCCCACTGTCACCCCCCCGGAAACCACCAACCACTCCCAACTGTCACTTCCCCTTCAAGAAATATATATATATTTTTTTTAAATCTTTATAAACACTTTTAACAATTAACAAATTAAATTAACAAATTAAAAACATCTAAGTATACCAAATTTCAGCCCTTTCTGAGTTTTTTTTCCCACACACACTAAGAATTTAGTAGGTCAGTGTATAACTCCGCCCAGCAGGTGGTGCTGCAGCTTGGTTTTATTTTTTCCACACACACACACACACACGCACACACACACACAGACAGACAGACTAACACATGCCACTAGACATCTATATATTAGATATGACTGTAGGGTGCATACAATATTCAGCAGAATTTATTATGGAGATGGAAAATGCCAGTCTCCCTCAGTATACTGTCACTAATTATTGTACACCCAGTGCAAATTTAAGTAACAATTATCATATGTTAACACCTACAATAAAGTCTGCATTTCACTTATCCACTAATGTAAATCACGATCTTGCAGCGTTCCATCTTTTTGACAAAATACCCATCATCAATAAGTAAAGGTGGTTCCTTCATCTTTAGTTGCACACAATGCTAGCAATACTGCAGTAAGACTAAATATATGGAATTATCACAGATTACAATACAGGGTCGCTCTCATTTTTTCTTAACCTTCCCATTGAGAGAAATGGATGCTAAACTCTATTATTAAATTCATGGTAAATATAGTTATTAAAGGGAAACCCAAGAATCCGAAATATACAAAAAGTGTAGTAAAATATAAAATGTGCATTTGTGCTTTATTTTTAACCCCTTCCATTTCGGATCATGGGATTGTTTCAAATAGCTAGATTTGGTATATTTGGTGATAAGTGGTATTACTGTAAATAAATAACTTGAATAAATAAGTTTTAGCTTAACTGTATCTTTGAACTTGAGCTGATCCTCAGGACCAGCGGTGGAAGTGGGCTGGTATACGGCGGTGGTATACCGTACCGCCACTTCTCCTACTCCCTTCATTGCTAAACTATCAAATTCAAATCACTTACATTTCCCATACCGAAACTTCTAAATCTCCTTTCCAACTGCGGAGCAGGACAATATTGTAGTACCCACAGAAGAATCATTGTAGGTTTTTCTATTTTGTTAACAATGATGCTCATCACAGCTAAAGCTATTATACCTCACTTCCCCCCTCACAGACTATATACTGCTTTAAGTGGGTATGCTGAGTGGCAATACGGACAATTTGCAATACTGTTGTAAACTGTAGCTAGGTATGAGGGCATCTAAGTCTGCAAACATACTGCATCCATGTGAGTCCACTGCAACAGTGGTGTATCGCTGCTGAGATCTTGTATGCTTAGTCATTAATCTATTCACTTTTAAAAGCACAAAGCAGGTCAAGGGATTCTCCACACAAAAGGACCAATAGTCAGGTTGCTTTAAAAGAGGCAGTGACCTGCGGCCAATCAGCTGTAGCACCATATGAATTAGTCGTTGACTGCAATGCTCTCCCGCCTACTGTGCCTCATCTGTGACAGGGAAAGAATAACGGTTAACAGTGCATCAAATGCAAGACAATCATTTTAGTAGTGGGGTGGGAGGGAGGTATTCAGTGCAGGAAACAGAGATCCAGCAACCACTGGGGGGAAGATATATAATAGTAGCTTAAGACCGTCCCTGTGAATCTTATTGGCTGGGAATGCAGGAAGCTTAACCCCGAATGGATAAGTGTATGATGTTCACTTAAACACATGGGGCCTGATTCATTAGTGATCTTATCTGCTGTTTTTTACTTATCTTAAGCGAGTCCACTCAATGCATGCCCAAAAGGGAGATAAGAAGCTAAATCCACTGCGCAAGTGAAGAATTTTGTCACGGGCACTAGGAGTCTTTACCCAGGAATCACCAGATGGTAGGCTTACCAGAGCAATGTAGATGGTAATAGGGTACTCTGGTAGCTGGGTGATCACGGAACATGAAATGATGGCCGATGAGATGCTCAGGAAAGTCTATGACTAGCAACACTGGTAATAATGAGGTAATAATACACAAGGAACTGAATGGACAAGGACACGTGAAGGTAGTCAGTGGTCTGCGATAGCAAGTTGTACCACTGCTATAGTGAGGAGGAATGTCCAACAGAAACAAGGAGGTGATGAGAGTCAGCGGTCTGCGGGTAGCAAGTTGTACCGCTGTCTGAGTGAAGGAATGGAATCCAAGTGGAGGTATCCAGGTAGTCAGTGGTCTGCGGTAGCAAGTTGTACCACTGCTATGTGAGAGGATAATGGAACAGATGATACCGGAAACAGGGATCAGTGGTCTGACATCAGCAAGTTGTACCACTGAATATATATGTGAGGAGGTGCACGGGGGAAGACTGCAACACAGGATATACACAGGCACCTTATACACGATCCACAGTAATATGCACAATATAGATATATATATATATAAATGGCTGAGCAGGTCTGCAATCTAGAAAGTCTCTTGAAGTAGTCCAGCACAATGATAACACAGTCAATGATGG
This sequence comes from Mixophyes fleayi, assembly GCF_038048845.1. Classification (NCBI taxonomy): domain Eukaryota; kingdom Metazoa; phylum Chordata; class Amphibia; order Anura; family Limnodynastidae; genus Mixophyes; species Mixophyes fleayi. Next base: position 31,343,054 of record NC_134411.1, read on the forward strand.
CAATAGACTCAGCGGATAGCAGACTCCAGAGAGAACCAAACACAGTCCAGCAAGATATGCAATACACAGCACAGTCAATGAGAAGTATGCATACCGTGGTTCAGCAGTAGCAGTCAGATGGGATTGCAGCGGTACCTGAGCGGCTGGAGACCGACGAGATAGAATGTCCCTGGACAGGTGAGGCAGAGGTCTAGCAGGTGCAGCGCACAGGTGAGTAGACCAACAGGGACACGAATCACAGGAGTCAGCAACACGTGGAACTGGACTCATAGGAGACCCAGGAGAATGGAGATGATCCAGCAGAGGGTAGTAGATGAGATACAAATCCAATGCTGACAGGAGGGTAGAGACCAGTGGAACACGTGAAGGCGTGGAGAGTGGATCAGCAGGAGATGGACGATAGCGCTGACCACAGCGGCAGGGCTCAGCGGCACACGGAGGTAACTAGTAGCAACCACAGGAACCAACAGCGATGGGAAACAGGAGTGCAGCGCAGGGCAGGAGCTGTAGATCACGAAGTGTAGCAGATGGTAATGAAAGCGGCAGTCTCGAGGAAGTCACAGCAAGGATGAGATGAGACTGTAGTGCACGGAGGCAGCGGATAGTAGGCAGCTGGCAGTCACGATGTTGAACACAGGCGAGTTGCAAGCAGGAGACTGTAGTGCACGGAGGCAGCGGATAGTAGTCAGCTGGCAGTCACGATGATGAACACAGGCGAGTTGCAAGCAGGAGACTGTAGTGCACGGAGGCAGCGGATAGTAGTCAGCTGGCAGTCACGATGATGAACACAGGCGAGTTGCAAGCAGGAGACTGTAGTGCACGGAGGCAGCGGATAGGAATCAGCAAACAGACTTGATGAGAAGCAGGTGAGTGAAGTAAAAGCTGGAGTGCACGGAGGCAGCGGATAGCAATGAGCAAACAGTCACATTGATATAAAATAACGTTGAAGTGGTTTAGAAGACTGTAGTGCACGCAGGCAGCGGATAGGAATCAGCAACAGTCCCAAAGATATACAATAGCGATGAAGTGGTGTAGAAGACTGTAGTGCACGGAGGCAGCGGATAGGAATCAGCAAACAGTCCTGATGATACAGTTGATGGTAGAAGTGGTATGGGAACCACAGTAGTAGAAGTGGTTTGGAAACCACAGGAATAGAAGTGGTTTGGAAACCACAGGAATCAGCAGCGCTGAATACACGAGGAATACAGGAACACCTTCAGAGACTCATGAGGAATGAGACTCCAAGATCAGGCAACGTGGTGTTGACCACAGGTGCTTAATATAGGGAGGTTGCCTGATCTGCCAATTGAGTTAAAGGGGTATACACTGAAGTATAGAAAAGGGCTGCGCATGCGCAGACCCTCAGGATGGTGGACGACCACGGTTCCTAAATGTCCGGGAAGAGGCACTCACGGTCCGGTGAGTGACAGTACCCCCCCTTTTAAAGGTGGGCACAGAACGCCTGGAACCGGGCTTGTCCGGATTTTTGGAGTAAAACTTCTTCAAAAGGGCAGGAGCATTAAGATCTTCAGCTTTGATCCAAGAGCGCTCCTCAGGACCAAAGCCCTTCCAATGAACGAGGAAGTGGAGGACTCCTCGCGAAATTTTTGCATCTAGTACCTCGGTAATCTCAAAATCCTCCTCCTGATGAACTTGAACTGGCTGCGGAGCTGAGGGAGGAGTTGAAAAACGGTTGATAATAAGAGGTTTGAGCAAAGATACATGGAAGGCATTAGAAATCCGAAGACTCTTAGGAAGAAGGAGTTTCACACATACTGGATTAATAACTTGAATGATCCTATATGGACCAATAAAACGAGGGGCGAATTTCATGGATGGAACCTTCAAACGAATATTTTTTGTGGATAACCAGACACGATCTCCAATTTTTAGTGGTGGAATAGCCCGCCTCTTCTTATCAGCGAAAGATTTATATTTGACAGATGTCTTCTTTAAACAGGTTCTGACCTGAGACCAGATATTTTTAAAGGTCTGACAAACCGTTTCCACCGCAGGAACTTGGGTGGGCGGGAGGGCAGGAAATTCCGGAAAAGACGGATGGTGACCGTAGACCACAAAGAATGGAGTTTTGGATGATGACTCATGGTACATGTTGTTATGGGCGAACTCAGCCCAAGGGAGTAACTCTACCCAGTTGTCTTGATTGGCTGACGAAAATATCCTTATAAAAGTCTCAAGATCTTGATTGACACGTTCGGTTTGTCCATTGGATTGTGGATGGTAAGAAGATGAGAGTGCTAATCGTATGCCCAAGGTTTTACAAAGGGCTCGCCAGAATCTGGACACGAATTGTACTCCTCTATCGGACACAATCTCAGATGGACATCCATGGATACGGAAGATCTCTTTAATGAAATGTTCAGCCAGGATAGACGAGGAAGGCAAACCAGACAGAGGGATGAAATGAGCCATCTTCGAAAATCTGTCCACCACCACCCAAATAGTGTTATGGTTCTTACTAGGTGGTAAGTCAGTAACGAAATCCATACTAATATGGGTCCATGGTTTGGACGGAATGGGTAGTGGTCGCAGCAACCCTGCTGGGGTTCTGCGGGAGGATTTGAATTGCGAACATAATTCACAGGAAGCAATGAACTCTTTGACGTCTCTCCTCATTGAAGGCCACCAGTAACTTCGAGAGAGGATCTCAAAAGTCTTGTGTTCACCGGCGTGTCCAGAAAAACGAGAGGCATGGAACCACGAAAGGATTTTCCTCCTTAGAGTAGGAGGCACGAGGGTCTTCCCAAATGGTAGCGTTTTGGTGGATGAAGCAGCCAGTGAGATACATTTGGGGTCTAGAATGGTATGGTTGGAAACCTCTTCTATATCAGAGGACGTAACAAAGGCTCTAGATAAGGCATCAGCTTTTTTGTTCTTGGCAGCTGGTTTGAAGGTAATTATTAATTCAAAACGGGAAAAGAAAAGAGACCATCTTGCTTGACGAGGGTTCAAGCATTGGGCAGACTGGAGATATGACAAGTTCTTATGATCCGTGAAGATCGTCACCGGATGGCGAGCTCCCTCCAACAAGTATCTCCATTCCTCTAATGCGGCTTTGATAGCCAGTAATTCCTTGTCTCCGATGGTATAATTCTTCTCTGCGGGTAGGAGACCCCGAGAATAGAAGGCACAAGGGTGGAATTTTTGCTGTTCCGAGCGTTGGGAGAGAATAGCTCCTAAGCCCACATTAGAGGCATCTACTTCTAGGAAAAAGGGGAGTGTCACATCAGGCTGACGAAGGATTGGAGCCGAAGAGAAGGACTCTTTTAATGTTTGAAAGGCTTGAATAGCCTCAGTAGACCATTGCTTAGGATTAGCCCCTTTTCGAGTCAGGGCCACAATAGGAGATGCAATGGAAGAAAAGTCTTGAATGAAGCGTCTATAGTAATTGGCAAAACCTAAAAAACGCTGGATCGCACGAAGAGTAGTTGGCTGGGGCCAATGTAGTACAGCATTTACTTTGTCAGGATCCATCTTCAGACCAACTCCGGAAACAATATACCCCAAGAATGGAATCTGGGGTAATTCGAATGAACATTTTTCTAATTTACAGAACAATGAATTTTTCCGTAGCCTGGAGAGGACTTCTGCCACATGTTGGTGGTGAGAAGGCAGGTCCTGTGAAAAAATCAATATGTCGTCCAGGTAGACGACGACACATACATATAATAAGTCCCGAAAAATCTCATTGATGAAGCCCTGAAAAACAGCGGGGGCATTACATAGCCCGAAAGGCATTACCAGATATTCGTAATGCCCGTCTCTGGTGTTAAACGCTGTCTTCCATTCGTCACCGGAACGGATTCTGATTAAATTGTAGGCACCACGAAGATCCAACTTAGTAAAAATACGGGCTCCCTTAATGCGGTCAAATAGCTCAGTGATCAACGGAATGGGATACCGATTCTTGATAGTAATGGCATTGAGTCCACGAAAATCTATACAAGGGCGTAATGATCCATCCTTCTTTTTGACAAAGAAGAACCCAGCTCCAGCGGGCGAGGTGGAAGGTCGGATGAACCCACGCTGGAGGTTCTCCCGTATATATTCAGATGTAGCTTGAGTTTCAGGTAACGAGAGTGGATAGACCCGGCCCCTGGGAGGAGTCTTGCCAGGAAGAAGATCAATCGGACAATCCCAAGAACGATGAGGAGGAAGACGTTCAGACTGAGCTTTATCAAAAACATCGGTAAATGAAGCATATTGAGGAGGGAGTCCCGGTGAAATAGCTGAGATGGAAGCTTGCTGTACCTTGAGAGGAATGACTTGGGAAAGGCAATGATGGTGACATTCAGACCCCCAAGACGTGACTTGAGGGGTGCGCCAGTCAATCTGGGGAGAGTGACACTGAAGCCATGGAAGGCCTAGGACAATCGGACTTGTCGTAACAGGGAGAATTAAAAACGATATCTCTTCATGATGCAGAGCACCAATCTGAAGGGTTACTGGAGACGTACTCTGGGTGATGAGACCGTTGATGAGACGTGATCCATCGATAGCCGTCACAGTAATGGGAGTTTTTAAGGTAATCACTGGTAGAGACCATTGATTTACTAACGATTTGGAAATAAAATTTCCTGCTGCTCCGGAATCAATCAATGCCTGTGACTCAAAGGTTTTGGTAGCAAAGGAAATAGTCACATCAAAAGCGCAGACTTTAGATTTCATAGACGATGGAGAGGACTCCAGGGACCCTAACTTCACCTCTCCAGAACTAGTTAGGGCCTGGCATTTCCCGATCTCTTAGGGCAGGAGCTGAGGACATGAGTGGAATCAGCACAATAGATACAGAGTCTATTCTTGACTCTTCGTTTCCTCTCCTCAGAAGATAACTTGGAACGTCCTATCTCCATGGGAATCACAGCGGGTGACACTGGACGAAATTGAGGGTTAGAGCGAAGAGATGCTTTAGCAGAAGTCGTTTTCTCAGCCTCTCTTTCACGAAATCTCATATCAACACGATGGCATAGAGAGATCAAATCTTCAAGGGACGAAGGAAGCTCTTGAGTAGTCAGTGCATCTTTAATTTTATCGGAAAGCCCCTGCCAGAAGGCGGCAACTAGGGCTTCAGTGTTCCACTGAAGTTCAGAGGCTAAGATCCTAAATTGAATGACGTACTGGCCTACAGTATGAGATCCTTGTCGCAGACGGAGGATGCTGGAAGCAGCGGAGGTCACACGACCTGGTTCATCGAACACACTTCGGAATGTAGAAATGAATTTGGCACTATCTTGTAATATTGGATCGTTCCTCTCCCACAGAGGGGAGGCCCAAGCCAGGGCTTGTCCTGAAAACAAAGAGATAAGATAGGCCACTCTGGAACGATGGGTAGAAAAATTTTGAGGTTGGAGCTCAAAATGGACTGAACATTGGTTAAGGAAACCCCTACAAGTTTTGGGGTCTCCATCGTACTTTGACGGAGTAGGCAGGTGAAGCGTGGAAGCTGTAGACACCTGGGATGGCAATGGGGAAACGGAGGAAAGCACAGGAGCTTCAGTAGTAGCTGTCACAGTCTGTCCAGATGTTCCTTGGGAGGTTAATGACTGATAACACTGAAGTAACAGCTGTTGGCGGGCATCCTGTTGTTCCACACGGCTAACCAGATGTTGCAGCATCTCTTTGGCGGTAGGTTCCGCATCTGGGTCTGTCATGGCCTGATCTTACTGTCACGGGCACTAGGAGTCTTTACCCAGGAATCACCAGATGGTAGGCTTACCAGAGCAATGTAGATGGTAATAGGGTACTCTGGTAGCTGGGTGATCACGGAACATGAAATGATGGCCGATGAGATGCTCAGGAAAGTCTATGACTAGCAACACTGGTAATAATGAGGTAATAATACACAAGGAACTGAATGGACAAGGACACGTGAAGGTAGTCAGTGGTCTGCGATAGCAAGTTGTACCACTGCTATAGTGAGGAGGAATGTCCAACAGAAACAAGGAGGTGATGAGAGTCAGCGGTCTGCGGGTAGCAAGTTGTACCGCTGTCTGAGTGAAGGAATGGAATCCAAGTGGAGGTATCCAGGTAGTCAGTGGTCTGCGGTAGCAAGTTGTACCACTGCTATGTGAGAGGATAATGGAACAGATGATACCGGAAACAGGGATCAGTGGTCTGACATCAGCAAGTTGTACCACTGAATATATATGTGAGGAGGTGCACGGGGGAAGACTGCAACACAGGATATACACAGGCACCTTATACACGATCCACAGTAATATGCACAATATAGATATATATATATATAAATGGCTGAGCAGGTCTGCAATCTAGAAAGTCTCTTGAAGTACTCCAGCACAATGATAACACAGTCAATGATGGCAATAGACTCAGCGGATAGCAGACTCCAGAGAGAACCAAACACAGTCCAGCAAGATATGCAATACACAGCACAGTCAATGAGAAGTATGCATACCGTGGTTCAGCAGTAGCAGTCAGATGGGATTGCAGCGGTACCTGAGCGGCTGGAGACCGACGAGATAGAATGTCCCTGGACAGGTGAGGCAGAGGTCTAGCAGGTGCAGCGCACAGGTGAGTAGACCAACAGGGACACGAATCACAGGAGTCAGCAACACGTGGAACTGGACTCATAGGAGACCCAGGAGAATGGAGATGATCCAGCAGAGGGTAGTAGATGAGATACAAATCCAATGCTGACAGGAGGGTAGAGACCAGTGGAACACGTGAAGGCGTGGAGAGTGGATCAGCAGGAGATGGACGATAGCGCTGACCACAGCGGCAGGGCTCAGCGGCACACGGAGGTAACCAGTAGCAACCACAGGAACCAACAGCGATGGGAAACAGGAGTGCAGCGCAGGGCAGGAGCTGTAGATCACGAAGTGTAGCAGATGGTAATGAAAGCGGCAGTCTCGAGGAAGTCACAGCAAGGATGAGATGAGACTGTAGTGCACGGAGGCAGCGGATAGTAGTCAGCTGGCAGTCACGATGTTGAACACAGGCGAGTTGCAAGCAGGAGACTGTAGTGCACGGAGGCAGCGGATAGTAGTCAGCTGGCAGTCACGATGATGAACACAGGCGAGTTGCAAGCAGGAGACTGTAGTGCACGGAGGCAGCGGATAGTAGTCAGCTGGCAGTCACGATGATGAACACAGGCGAGTTGCAAGCAGGAGACTGTAGTGCACGGAGGCAGCGGATAGGAATCAGCAAACAGACTTGATGAGAAGCAGGTGAGTGAAGTAAAAGCTGGAGTGCACGGAGGCAGCGGATAGCAATGAGCAAACAGTCACATTGATATAAAATAACGTTGAAGTGGTTTAGAAGACTGTAGTGCACGCAGGCAGCGGATAGGAATCAGCAACAGTCCCAAAGATATACAATAGCGATGAAGTGGTGTAGAAGACTGTAGTGCACGGAGGCAGCGGATAGGAATCAGCAAACAGTCCTGATGATACAGTTGATGGTAGAAGTGGTATGGGAACCACAGTAGTAGAAGTGGTTTGGAAACCACAGGAATAGAAGTGGTTTGGAAACCTCAGGAATCAGCAGCGCTGAATACACGAGGAATACAGGAACACCTTCAGAGACTCATGAGGAATGAGACTCCAAGATCAGGCAACGTGGTGTTGACCACAGGTGCTTAATATAGGGAGGTTGCCTGATCTGCCAATTGAGTTAAAGGGGTATACACTGAAGTATAGAAAAGGGCTGCGCATGCGCAGACCCTCAGGATGGTGGACGACCACGGTTCCTAAATGTCCGGGAAGAGGCACTCACGGTCCGGTGAGTGACAAATTTCTTAAGTTAAAATGAAAATCCATCTTAACTTCACTCTTATCTCCCTGTTTCTTCTTAAAATAACTTAACTTTTGCACAAGATAAGATCACTAATGAATCAGGCCCATGATTTTAAGTGCGTTCGGCTTCTCTTGTCATTATTCCACTTCCACAATTATCAGTATTTGATGCCATCTATAACAGCGGGCACAGTTTGCCAATTGGGTCTTGTGCACCAAAACATCTTGTTCTGCCACTATTACTATTGTATGGCTTATGATTAAAAAAATAACAGTCCTACTTTTTATTCGTCACTTACAGATGAAACAATATGAAGAAAAGACAATAGAGGTAGCTGTCTGCATTCAACAGACAAAGACAGTGAGCCATCGACCGTTGGGTTTATTGAAAAGTCTAGATTCCCCTTAATAAGCAGCAGTTAATAAGAGATGTTAACATGTCAGTATATCCTTCACATTCCAATACTTGTTTCCAGGAATGGATAAATAAGAACAGCAGATTCTGTCATTTATTAGGTCTGAACCTTTACTTTCATTGAAGTTATGAATATTATGGATTTTCTATGAATAACGCTTAGCTGCAATGATATATCAGCGCAGTAGTGAGCCATTTATTATATTGCTAATTTACATGAATGTATTAAACCCCTGGTGGTGAGGGTTTGACGGACGTGTCTGGCATTAGATGCTATGCTTATGTGCTTGGGAGTGACGGGGACTTAGCACAATGAATACAAGATACATTTATTCAGCCATGTAGAATGTCCCATTTACCTAATGAAATGTTTCTGCATTTACTTGTGCACACATCAGGCATCCACACCTATGCCTGAGTAATGGGATCTGCTAGTCTGAGAAGGTATGATGCTGTCTTATATATCTTGAGCAATTGCAGGTCCATTTTTACTTGAGATAAGTCAGATCTAAGTTGTCCCTAAATATGTCCCATTTAATAACAATACAGAAATGGAAGATGCTTAATCAATTGATGGGTCCACAACAGGTACTGGAAAGGGTGGAGTTATCCAGAAAGGCATAAATACAGAGAATAATCCCGCAGCACTGCTGTAAACCAGCAAAAGAGCTGATATTCTACTTGAACATAAAATGCACAATCGTCAGTTACACTTATTTGCAAATGTATGATAAGACACCCACTCCGTCAAGGCGCTTCTGTTAAGGGTGATCCTAACTCTAAAGCAGTGGTGAGGGACCAGGGGTAAATTACCCCAAATGGGGTAAAAATTAAATTCCTGGGGTAATGCTGCCGATTCACATGCTGTGAGTTGGATGGATTGTAGACCCCCTTCAAATGTGACATTGCTGTTGTACCAGAAGAGCCTCAAGGGTTGGCAGAGGCACTTCTTGAGCTTCGATGCAATAATGAAGCACGTATTGAATTTGAAAACAAAGCAGATCTGTCATATTTTTGGATGTCCACAGCTGCAAAGGCATTCATTGCACATGAGGAGGCTGCCAAAAAGTTGCTGCCTTTTGCAACAACCTACCTTTGCGAACAAGGATTTTCCACTCTAACGAACATAAAAACAAAGCAGAGAAATCGATTGGACGCTGAAGACTGTATCCAAATTGCTCTGACATCAAAATGCCCCAATATTGATGCTCTCGTATCAAAAATGAAGCAACATCATTTCTCCAAAACCTGAAGTTTTGAAGTTGAAGCTTTCAAAGAAATTTTGAATAGATTCAATAAAATTTTGAATTCCTATAATTAATAATATATGATTTCCTTCCTTTCAAATTAAGGGGGTAAAGTCGTCGTATCTAAATATATTTGGGGGTAAAAGGTAAAAAATGTCCCTGACTCCTGGTCTAAACAATGAGAGTCCCTATATTGTGTTATACATTTATGTTTCAAATTGAGAGTTAACTTATCAAAAAACCCCAGGAGACTCCAGCGTTCCATTAGAAGCAGTAAGATTGAAATCGTTCTCCTTTGCTTACCCCCACATAATGAGACATGGGGGGAGGGCCAGCACACAAAAATGATATTCTTAGGAGGGGTGACTCCCTGTCTAGAAACACCTAGGGCCCCTAGTAGTATTCCACCAGCCAAGTCAGTAAGCATGTGAGCAGTCGACACTTTAAGTTCAATGTTGAGTCGTGTTGAGTTCTGATGAGTTATGCTTGGGCTCCAAAGTAGATTTTTTAAGAGAGATGTTCCAAGAAAGATATATAGGAACAAGTTAAGTTCATGAGACTGAAATAGAGATCCAGAGAGATAGAACACGAAGGGGTATGTTTGCTATGCGGTGGTTCCGCAGAACCGCCTACTCCTAGCTCTTTGAAGTCATTTTCTTCAAAAGGCAATTTTATTAACGTCAAAAGCCGATGGGCTTTGTCTTTAATAAAAGTGCCGTTTTAAGAAATGACTTCAAAGCACCAGGAATCGGCGGTTCCATGAAACCACCGCATATCAAATATACCCCCAAGTGTGAAACCAGAGCCGGTGCAGACTACAAGATGAAAATAGTGCAAAGTACAGCTGAACTGATCTGAGAATCGAATGCTGATAGAATGGGTGCAAGCTAAGAGAAGACTTTAATTATCTGTACCATAATTGTACAGGAGCACAAATTAAGAGAATGTTGGAATCCGAGAGCGTAAGAGCAGGTTAATGTGCAAATTATGTGTCCGCAAGTACTGAGATCAGCAAGATCAACCGAGTACGTTCTGCAAGTGGAGTTAAGGGAAAGGAGAATGATAAAACTATCCCTGGAGCAGCTGAATAGCCAGTCTTAGGTGTTGCTGATCCGGTAGAACTGGAAACCCGCACCAGTAAAAATATAAAACAATAGAACAAAACATGAATAAAACAAAAAAATATAATGTAAATCATGTACAAAATGTAAAATAGTAATTATAATAATAAAAAATGACAATACTAAAAAAAACACAGCTAACAGTTTATTACTTTTGTTGCTATTGATATTCATATACTTCAGTGCTGTCACACTATTTATTTGAAGAGGCTTCCTTTCCTGGTATAATTATGTGCACCCATGCTGAACACTATTATATGGACCTTTCCAGGAAGCTGGGGGTCACAAATAAATTGTTCCCTTTAATCAAAATAGTACGTTAACTGTGAAGCATTAATGTCAGCAGGGAAATAGTTGCATCTATTGTGTGTTCTGTACTCAGTATTTTTAATCAGAGCTACCAATATTAGTCATGTTATATTTGCAGTCTATTAGAACGCATGTATGTATGATTTGCTCATGAGATCAATCACCCAACCACTCCAAAATAAAATATATCCCTCTGTTGTATTTCAAATGACAATTTCCTGCCCATAATCGCCTAAAATCTCTTGGGGGGGGGGGGGGGAAGCCATGAATCTCCTATCCCTATTAAACTCTAAGGAGGAGATTAATTACCTGAAATTTATTTGAAAATATTAAATTCAATCATTGAGCAATTGAATGGAATTAGCAGCCAAACACAGAGATTAAAGCTCCATTCAGGCAATCTCTTAGAAAGCAATGCTATAAAAGCACTCTAAAAGCCCATGGGACGCGCGTGTCTATGGTGGCAGACTAGTAAAGGTCACTTACTGCCAAACACTGTAAAACAGAACAGGCATGACCTGTGGATTATATAGATTAATTGTGAGATCCTGGGAAATAACATCGCCACAGTTGCCTACTCTGCCAGATCCGGAATTTTTAGGAACCCCGGAGAACAGTGAACATTCTTGCATCCTGCCCATTTCCCTAGTGAAATGGGTGGGGTCGGGGGCAGGCTCGTTATTCAGTGAATCGTGTCAATGTGCAGTGGGTGGCAGGGACAAGATAATGTGATTCACAAGGCCACCCCCCTTTCAACCACTCACCCCCTCCAAACACACACACACACAGTCAGCATCAATATCTCCCTTCCTAAAGCGTCGACAAGTATGAACATCACTGACGTTGAGACTGGCCTTCATTTCTGTCCAAACTGAGCCACAAACAGTAATAGTTTTTGGCGGCTGTGAATGCTAACAACGATGTGTGTGCACTTTAGGTTGCATCCACAATGCAAGACAATTCAGGGGCGCAACTGAAACTTTGTGGCATCGCTGTTGTGAGTATTTTTTTCCTTTCTTGTCTCTGTAGGCAGGAGTAGGAAGATACAAGAGACTCGGTTGCGGCTTCGACTCTCTTGGTGAGTGTAGTCCTGTGCATATCCATTTGTCTTTTTTTGTGTTTTAGGCCATCACCACTCGGGATGTCTCAGTTCATCAGTGCAGAGCGGAGCTTGGGGTGGGTTATCCTCAAGCTGAGCTCACTCTTCCTCTTCAGCTGATTGAAGAGTAAGGCTCTCATAGGCAAACTGAGGGGGTGGTTTTCTAGTGCCTGAAAACCCCCTCCAAGCCTGGGGTACTGTATAATTGAGGTGACTGGACCCTGCCCGCGCTTCACACTGCTCTGCTTGAAAAGGGAGAGCTGTGTGCACCTAACAGTAGTACACGCAGCATTGCCCATGTATATCATAGGGATAGGAAGAGCTGGAGAGCAGCCAAGCACTGTCTAATATAGTTACGCCCCCATGCATGTTGGTCACGCCCACTGGCGGCATGGTGCGGAAACCCCCCTATACAAATTCTGCGTTTGCCCTTGGCTATGGAGCATGGGGTGAGGGTTCCATTCCTCACTTCGACGGGGGTCCCAGACATTTCCCTAATATTGGCATTGAGCTGGAGGCAGGGGCTGGCAAATTTTAGCCTGGGGAAGAGATTAAGCTCAGCAGTCTATTAGGAACTTTTTTTAACAGAAAAAAATGCAGATAGCCCAGTGGCCCAGCCAAAGTTAGCTCACTATGGGAACGGCCAGGGGGGGGATTCCAGCCAGCCCCTGGCTGGAGGTAATTTATTTACTAGTATCTATGCAGGTGATAGTCTGCACAGTTGTCAGGAGCTCTCTACCAAGTTTCCAAAGATGATGGGTGGGTTGCATGTCTCTCCACAGATGTGGTGTGGTAGTCATGACCAGTCCTCCCAATAGATTTATTTTCTTTGTAAAAAATGATTCCACACGAGACAACACTTTTGGCAACAGAGGGGACCCCCTCCCATTTGCTTTAAGTAAGGAGCAAGTCTGACAATGGACAATGCCTTTAAGAAGGGCATTAATGTCTATGCAGCTCCAAAACAGACAGGAAAACACTACTATCATTTCTATTTGCCCACAGTAAGTGAAGAACCAAAGCCTATATCAGCACAGTGTGTTTGTGTTTCCCACAAAGTGGTTGGCAAGGAGTTAATGATTTGTATATAACTCTTGTTCATGGCCTAATCGATGACATAATGAATATCTCAGCTACCTTTGTATAATTGGTTCCAAGCCCAAAAGCCTTTTTTAAACAAAATTAACTTTTTATTTTCTTTAGAACCACTAACCTTTTGCAAGCTGATTAGTTTAAAAAAATCCTAATTAAAAAACACATTTATGACTTTTTTATGTGAATAAATGTTCAATTTACATAATGATTTTAACAAATGTCCCTTACAATGATAAACTTGAATTTTAATTACCAAGACAAAGTTCATCTGTGTTCTTGTGAAATACATTTTATTAATTGCAACATGCTCATTCAGAAATCATTTTCCTTTTAAGTAATTCTTTCATCTGTGATGAGATAGGTTACAGTAGGGGAAACTATTATATTTTTACTGACCTTATCTGTGTCAGGGGCTACACAAGGTGATACAATACATCACAATCGGCAAAATTCATTAACACACATTAAGCCTGATACGCGCACCCTCTTGTTTCCAGTCGTTCTGTGGCCACAGGACAGATTTTTGAAGGAAGTAATGCAGGTGATGAAACAGAATGAAATAGTTTGTGTTTGATTATTTATAATAATGTATTTAAGTCTTTCAATGTGATACATGATGAATAGCTGTCAGTTCTGGAATATCAACTGTTTCTAGCAAAAGGAGGCCACGATAGCCTCTCTTGAAGTCGACATTAATTTGTTGATATATTCAGCAAAGAAAATCTTACATTAAAGGAAATGTTTCATTGTAGCGAGATTACTCACCTTAGAGAAAAAAATAAACTAGAAATTGCTAAGAGATTGTAAGACCCTCCAACATGTCCCCTTTACAACGATACTACAATAGTAAATTAAGTGTGAAGCATGGAAGCAGATAATTTTTATACTAGGTGAAAGAATTCTGTTTGGCAATTGATAGGATGGACGTTCTAAAAGATATTTCAGCAGCAGGAGCTAACTGGCAAATTTTAGCTAGGGTCGAAAAAGCAGCCTGTTGGGAACATTGACCCAGTCCAAGGTAGCCAGCCCTTCTGCCCCGCCAGTCCCTGATCAGCAGACAGTTAAGAGGACAATACTGTGTAGGTCCATGGATAACACTGTATTCAGAGAACAATGCAAGCAAGCCCACGTGACGCCCCCAAAAGGTGTCATTCAGACAAGATGTGAAGAAACCGGGTTTTTTTGGTCCAATTCTACCCACTTCACACTGGCTGGCCACCTAGGGGTGCCTTACTATGCCAGGGAAGCCTATTCAGTACCTTCTAAGGTTCAAATAGTCACTCAGGCAAATGCAGTTAGAAAGTAAAACAATACATTTATTGTAATAAAAACAATCACTAGAATATTATATACACACAGTAAATAAATGCCAGACAAGGTCACCACATTATCTGTCCCTTACACCACTAGCTTAAGGAATTAGTCACCTGGCTGTCCTGATTTGCAGATACATGGGTCTACCGATGCATTCCAGTGGTAGACAACGGCAACTCAAAAACCAGCCACCCTGCAGCTTCCAGCCATTAATTCTCAGAATGAATACTCCCTCTCCCCCTGAAGTGGCTCCTTATATCTAGGGTCAAATTTCCATAGTGTTTTCCCCTCCCTGGGCAAACACCTGGCTCTCTCCCACACTTTGTGATGTCACAGGGTTCCCAGCTGTTCTTTGCTTCCTGTAGAGAAAGGAGGGGGAGAATTAATGTAGCTACAGTCCCCGCACCTGTGACCTGGAACATACTCAGGGAGCCGCAAGCAGAAAGCAGGCTTAAATTTACCGTATTGACGGTATTAGTTTTAACGCAGCATTAGTCGCGACTGAATTGAATCTGCCCCTTAGACTGTCATTTAGGCCCCATGCGACGGAGTGAGAAACTTTTTTTTTCATGGGGGGCGGGGCTAAAATAAACGAATCACCTCGCCACACTCCCTACGTGCTGCCAATTCACCTGGAGTTCACGAAGGAAAAAATAGAAAGTTGGTAAATATTCCCATAATCCTAAGCGTTGGCTCATCAAAATCTGTAATAAACTCTGCTTTGCTTTTTTATACATCAATTTCTACACACTGTATCCCCATAAACTTTGAACCTACATGTTTAGAATGTATTTTTACAACATGAGAGTACGGATCACTGCCTATATGATGCCCTGGCTTGGCACGAGAGCATGTACCCACACTCTGCCAAGTCTCATTTCATCCTATATACTTAGGCTTTTTACTCTTTGTTCATAAATTGCGTTTTTGACTGTCCCAATTGCTGTCTTATTGATTCTACATAAAAACCAAATCATTAGCCGCGGACTGCCAACAATGCAGTATCAAAATCAGCTTATAATAAGAAGTCCAGTTTTATTGGCAATTACGTTATAGAGCCACTGTTAGACCCAGTGCATTTACACTTATGCTAATTTTATATACCTAAATGAAATGTTTATGCTAAACCGAGGCCTAGTATACCAGTTAAACAGCATGCAGTCTGAATTCAAAAGTCTTCATTTTCCTGGGACAGCAATGAAAAGACAACTCAAGATTGTCTTTTAATAACACCAAGTTTCCAGCTAATCTCTGCAAAGAAGCTCTCGGTATCACTTTATAATAAACATGCCAAGTCTGAGGAGCTGTTTGGTTTTAAACTGGCAAAATAAGCGGCATACACTCATTTTATACGCCGTGTCCTGCTTTCCACAAGCCCTGATTTCCCCGTGCTGTAGTTGAACTTGCGTTAACCCAGTTAAAGGAAAATTAGACCTTAATTATAGGTTGAGAGGTTTATTTATTTTTTTTCTGTAAAGAGACAAGAAATATCTCGTAGAGTTAAACAAGTGCACTCCCATTTCTGAGAAGTGTTTTTGTTTTTAAAAAAAAGAACATTGCTTTCTTCTATGTGCTGATTTGCTTTGTTGTGAAGTACTGGAATTAGTAGAATCTTGAGATTTGCTCAAACCTTTCATCCATCTTTTGGCTGGATGTAGCAGATGAAGTACTGATGAGAAAAGGTAATGTGTAAACCACTGCTTATACTGTATATAAATGCGTATATTTTAGTAGGCCACAATGCTTTGCTTTTTTAACAAGAAAAGGTTAAGACGTAACTGTTCAATCAATTGTAACATCAAATATGGTAACATTGTAAAACTGCAGATATATACTGTATGTTAACACTTTAATGTTTTTCTCCCATCAGTGTTCTTCTTTGGCATTATATATTTTGATAGTAAAGGAACATATATAAATATTTTTTTTCCATAGGCCGTGTATAAATTAATCACAGTCCCTGTGTAGATGTTCGGGTGCTCCGGTTTCCTCCCACACTCCAAAAACATACTAGTAGGTTAATTGGCTGCTAACAAATTGACCTGTGTGTGTGTGTGTGTGTGTGTGTGTGTGTGTTAGGCAATTTAGACTGCAAGCCCCAATGGGGCAGGGACTGATGTGAGTGAGTTCTCTGTGCAGCAGAATTAGTGGCGCTATATAAATAAATGGTGATGATGATGATGATGTGTTTCATACTTACTGGAAAACATTCTCTGTTATAAAGGAAGGGTGGGGTTTATAAAGAGCATTCAAAGAGTGTTCTCCAAGTCTCCTTGCAGCATAGTGTACTAAGTACCTATTGACTGCAGGGCACTGCCCCTTTCAAAGCACCTTGGCTCATTGTCCCTTTGTGTGGGTTATCCCTCGGCGTGCTTTGTGTGAGAGCTTCATCGTGATTCCAATAGGGGAACAGTCACTCTGACTCTAGATTTAACACCGGCCAAATCATAAGGTAGGAGCCCTGGTTACAGTATCGTGCCAGTCGGCCATACACTGAATTTGGCTCAGTTATTAGTTGGTAGCTGACCTGCAAAGGCCTTCACCACCACCATAAGAGTATTAACTTCATTAAAACTGTGACCTTTAATTGCCAATGGATTGTATCCGTGTCTTTATTTTATTGATAGAGTATGTACTTAGGTAGAATACTTTGTGCATGAAGAGGGGCATCAACATTATGCAGTTTATAAAGCAGAGGTTACATAATCTTTTTGCTGAAAAGTCAAGAACGTAGAGTTTTGGATGGCTGCATGCTCCCTACATAGTACAGCCAAGAACCGCGCTCACAAATTTTGTTATTACTTTTTACTATGAGGATAAAGAAAAAGATAATTATTGAGTATGCAAATTTATCTTGTCTTAGGCAACGTCTGGCTCTCCAGATGCTATAGGACTAGATGTCCCTGGCTGTCAGGTCATACTGGAATTCAAGCTCCAAACCAGGTTGACTTCCACCGCTAGACATTAACATTCTGAGACAACAAATGGTTTGTCATGTGCATAAGGAGCTTGTACTATGTTTTGTTTTTATTATCTTTTTCAGTCTAATTCCTTTATAAGGGAAAGAAGAGATACAGGATGGATAATTTTAAACTTGTCAATCCTATTTTATTAAAGCTACCAAAAGTAATATTTTTTCAATGCTCTATCAGTATATCTGTGTTTAGGATTAGATTTATGAAGACACATTGTGATTAGCTATCAGTTTCTTTAATACATCAATGGGAGTGAAAAATGTCATATTTCTAGTTAAAGCTCCACTAACCCTAAAATACAAATGAATGTGTTATGTAAAGGAATTTTTAAATGTGCACTTAATCTGATGTATGTGTTGCTTTATATAAATACACACACACACACACACATGCAACATACATTAACTTTGCATATATAGCATCTACAGAGGTGCAGCCTTTAGCTTGAAATCTAAATGTGAGCTGGGCACACTCGTGCTCTTAATGTCACGGGCACAAAAAAAAAACTAATTTTGTTTTGTGAGAAGATATTATAAAATTATATTTGACAAGTCAAGAGGGTGCAGTAATGGGGATGTTGATTGGGTTATGGACAAACACAGAACATTTTTTAATCATCTGTGAGTGGTACACACTGGACGACCACAATAGGTTACAGAGAGTGTTTATAGAGCACTCAGTTGCTAAAATTGCCACCAGTAGTGGGGCATGTATGGACAGGTATTGAAAATGACAGGTACACTATACGGACAATAATATTCAGACCCTTGACTATTGCACCAACAGGGACTGTAATGACATTGTATTCAAATACATATACCTTAAAATGGAGTTGGTCACCCTTTTGCAACGATAACAGCTTCCACTCTTCTTAGAAGGCTTCCACAAGGTGTAGGAGTGTTTCTTTGGGAATTTTAGCCCTTTCATTCTGTAGACCATTTATGAGGTCAGGCACTGATGTTGGACGAGAAGGCCTGACTCGCAATCTCCATTCCAGTTCATCCCAAAGGTGTTCGATGGGGTTAAGGTCAGGGCTCTGTGCTGGCCAGACAAGTTCTTCCACACCGAACTCATCAAACCATGTCGTCGAAGTCCATGCTTTGTGCACTGGGGCACAGTCATGTTGGAAGAGAAAAGATCCTTCCCCAAACTGTTGCAACAAAGTTGGAAGCATAGCATTGTCCAAAATGACTTGGTATGCTGTAGCATTAAGATTGCCCTTCACTGAAGATAAGGGGCCTACTCCAAACCCTGATAAACAGCCCCATACCATTATCACTCCTCCACCAAACTTCACAGTTGGCATAATGCAGTCAAGCAGGTAACATTCTCCTGGCATCTGCCAAGCCCAGACTCGCCCATCTGACTGCCAAACAGAGAATCGTGATTCATCACTCCACAGAACACGTTTCCACTGCTCCACAGTCCATTGTCGGTGTGCTTAACACCACTTCATCCGATGCTTGGCGTCGTTGGTCTTGGTGATGTGGGGCTAGCATGGAGCTGCTCGGCCATGGAAACCCATTCCATTAATCTCCCACCTCACAGTTCTTGTGCTTGCATTAATGCCAGTGGAAGTTCGGAACTCTTCAGCTATGGAATCAGCAGAGCGTTGGCGACTTTTATGCATCATGCGCCTTAGCAGTCGCTCTGTGATTTTAGGCGGTCTCTGTTTCATGACTGAGTTGCTGTTGTTCCTAAGTGTATCCACTGTCTAATAATATCACTTACAGTTGACCATAGAATATCCAGCAGGGATAAAATTTAAGGAACCGTTTTATTGTAGAGGTGGCATCCTATCACAGTACCACGCTTGCAGTCACTGAGCTCTTCATAATGACCCATTTGGTATCACAAATGTTTACAAATGGAGACTGCATGGCTGGGTGCTGGATTTTATAAACCTCTGGCAACGGGTCCGATTGAAACATTTCAATTCAATAATTAACAGAAGTGGCAAAATACTTTTGTCCATATAGTGTATATTACATTCCCTGGCTGTCAGACTATGGATGATGGTACCGACTGTGTGTGTGTGTGTGTGTGTGTGTGTGCGCGTGCGTGGACCCATTGTACTGCTAGCATTTGATGCTGGCTAGTGCGTCTAATGGGCATCCACTGTTCAACCAGGGACATGCAAGTTCACAGCTCCCGGGCTAACCACAAGAGACAGCGGCTGACAATGGACAAACAAGATGACAATAGGAAAAGACAGAGCCAAAGACAGGGACAGTCCAGGGCTCAGTTTTCTGGTCAGAACACAAGCCATGGGGTAGGGTCACAAGCAGCCAAGGATGGTCAACAACAGCCAGTTCAGTAACAAATGACCAAAACAAACTGCAGACAAAATGGGTAATCAAATAAAGACATACACAGCGGTACAGTTACCTGTTGCAGTACAGAGAAAGAAGAGCGCCCTTCAGCAGAGGTCATGTACCAGGAGCAAGCATGACGCATCAGGTGATATTGATACATATTAGACTAGCTTCTTGGTCTTACCTTAATAGATCCCCTTATAAATATATATATACTTATCAGCTCAGCATTCTTAAAGTGTAACAGTGGAGGCTTCCATTCTGTCTACTGAAAAAAAAATTCTGAGAATGCAGCCTCTGAGTTTACTAGGAGCTAGTGACAACTGAGGGCCCAAAGGCACTAGAGAGTGAGTTGATTGACTGAATATTGTCTCAGCCTTCCCAATGGATGCCTCCGCTACACTGTAATACACAAATCAGGAGCCATATAGTAAAAATGTAAACCTTTTGTAATTTTCATTTCTATGGTTGATTCCTGACATTTTTATATTTACCTCAAAAGTCATTACAAGTATGCAAAGTCCCTTTAGCCGGAGCGATCTCTGGGAGCACAAAAATGTCATTTTACCTTCTGACTGTGAAACCGGAACAGCCTTGTGCGTTGCGCAGCGCCTGGGAATGACTATTTGATGATTTTGAGCAGTACAGCAATTTATGGCTTTCTGTGCTGGGCTGGTAAACTAGAGAGCGCTTAGTACCTACTACAATATTAAGAGGTCTACAGGCCAAGAATTCTGGCTGCGGCTGCTTCTATAGTGAAAACTAGAAACAAACACGTAAAATGCAATTTCAAAGATTTGCAAATAATGAAAAATTTAACAGCAGTAAACATTCCCAGGAGAACGCCTGCAAAGTACCACTGATTTGGAGATGATTTAGCATATGCCGAAAATAGGAGCTACTGATAGCATTCACAAATATACATATGTCAAAGTTTCAGGAGTTTATCAGAGTAGGAGATACCTGAGATACATTTGTGATCATGAGGGGGAGGGATGCTTTCTTCCTAGACTCTTTATCAGTAATCCCATTGAAATTGAAGAGCACAGACAATCTGAAACATATAGCCACTATATATATATATATATATATATATATATATATATATATATATATATATATATATATATATATATATATGTAGATAGATAGATAGATAGATAGATATGAGATAGATAGATAGATAGATAGATAAATAGATAGATAGATAGATAGATAGATAGATAGGTAGAAAGATATGAGATAGATAGATAGATAGATAGATAGATAGATAGATAGATAGGAGATAGATAGATAGATAGATAGATAGATAGATAGGAGATAGATAGGAGATAGATAGATAGACAGATAGAAAGATATGAGATAGACAATAGATAGATAGATAGATAGATAGATAGATAGATAGATAGATAGATAGATAGATAGATAGATAGATAGATAGATATGTAAGAACTGACTAATTAAAAAAAGTTTGGGGATTTGCAAGGCTGTATGATTATTTAAATATGTTTTGCCTGTTTTTCCTATTTAATATTTATAGAGTTCTAAAATAAAATAAATGTAGAACACGAGGAAACAAAATTTCTCCCAAGATAAGAAATAAAGCAAAGTGGTTTTTTAGTTTAAACTAACATTTTAAAAAGTGAAATTTGGGGGTAAATGTATCAAGCTGAGAGTTTTCCGGCGGGTTTGAAAAGTGGAGATGTTGCCTATAGCAACCAATCAGATTCTAGCTTTCATTTTGTAGAATGTACTTAATAAATGATAGCTAGAATCTGATTGGATTTTCAAACCCGCCGGAAAACTCTCAGCTTGACACTTTTACCCCTTGGTCTGACTTTAAAGGGGCAAAAACTTTTCAATCCTGTGCCCCTTTCCATAAGTACATTATTTTAGAAAATTAGACATTGTGAGAGAAAAAAAAAATGCACACATTCAATTTTGTACAGTACACTTAAGAAGTTTGAGCTGATTATTTTGTCAGCTCATTAAGCAGCATACGTTTTGTGTCAATTACATTTACAACATGAATCCATGGTTATAATCAGACCAATTAGGACAAGGGTACTTTGGCTGAACTCAAATTATTAATGGTCAAATCAATTAGTTAACCTACTTAATCATTTTATCATGCACCAAACCCTTTACAGCATACCTGCCTCTTACACATAGCGTAAGCAGCAATTTTGGTGGCTGATAATTCACCTCCCAATCCACTGGGTTACACCTATTATATTATTCTCAAACAGGCATAATTACCAATGCAACATGACACCTGGAAGCCATAGTTTAGAAGATCCAGCAATATATGTGCTGTAATCTTGTTTAGTTGGGTTGCTGTGGGTAACGGACATTGTTTTGCAGTCTTGGGACTGTCTTGCCCACCATCGCCTATTTCAAACTCAACTTTGTGTTATCCTCTCTGCAGGTGTTAGCTCTGCGACAGATTGGTGGCGATGTCACAGGCGAGAGGGCCTTATTTAGATTCAGATCCATAATGTTTAGTCCTATAATTGGATGCGTGCTTCCAATGAACTATGTGAAATGTAGTTGAATGTCACAGCCACTAGACAACCATAAAACTACTGGGATCCATAGAAGCTTCTACAATAGATATTTCTGGAGTCACAATAATCAATGGTGATATTTAATGCATGCAAATTTATTATTGCCCATTTATTCAGATGTCATTCCAGACAGCTTCCCAATGAGTATGAATTAAGTCCTCCTTTGCTACAAATATTTTGCATCACAATAATAAAACAAAAAACTTCAATACAGATATTATTTGAACATGGAATTATCCTTTAAAGAAGTTTTTTAAGCATCAGTGATGCTACTGGTTCCTAAAGAATTAAAGGCTGCGTTCTTATTTGTGGACAACAAAAGAAGTTCATTGTTATACCATAAATATGTGGGCGTGACATGATAAAAGTCAGGATTTGTTTGCAATTGGTACTATTCAATCAGGGGAGGGCTGTCAAACTTTAGTCTGGGGGGGAGGGGGAGTCTATTAGGAACATTTTAAAGGAAAATAAATGCAGGTAGTTTAGTGACCTAACCCACCGTAATCCAAAATGGTACTGGCCCAAGGGGTGTATGCCCCTCTGCCCCCCAGCCCAGCCAGCCCCTGTACTAAATAAAGTTACACCCAATTGCAACCACCAATGTCTTCTCAGCAATGGCTTTGGCAATTAAGCAGAAAATCATATGTTATAAGTAATTCATTTATAGATCAACCACATCTGTATATGATGTTTGCATAATACAATCAGCTTGTTTTAAACTCTGGTTAGTAATCCAGAAACACAATATATATATATATATATATATATATATATATATATATATATATATATATATATACAGACAGCATTAATTATGTGTTTGGAGAGTGCAGAGTATCCCTGTTTTATTTATATATATATATATAGGAAAACAGGGATACTCTGCACTCTCCAAACACATAGTTAATGCTATATCAAATGCTGTTCTATATTAAAAACAGGGAATGTTAGTTCCACATATTGCAATATATGTTTAAGCTGACCAACTCACGCCAAAGTCTTCCCATTCTGGTCAGAACAGTACTTGATATAGCATTAATTATGTGTTTGGAGAGTGCAGAGTATCCCTGTTTTCTTGTCTATACAATGTGGGCAACCCCCTCTTGCACCCCAGTCTGTACATGGTGAGTGCAGAGGGCCTATGTCTGTTTTTGTTTTTATATATATATATATATATATATGTGTGTGTTTATTTACATTAAGAAGGTGGTTCGGGAATTTGTAAGCTTCCCTAAAAATATCAGATTTCAGGGAACGCTTGGAGTGGCAAGAGAACATCAGAGAAGAAATGGCAGAAATTCATACGGTAACACGGGCCAACACAGAGAGTGAAAGATCCTTAAAGGATAAATGCATGTGGGTATCATCCATGTACAGGTGAAACTGAAACCCAAAAGAGCTTATTCGTTTGCCAAGAGCAATGGTTTAGATAGAGAGGAACAGAAGGCTTAGCACAATCCCTTGTGGAACGCCAACTGATACTGGAAGAAGAGAGTTGACAGGTATTTGAATAGAAGGAGAAGAGAGTAGAGATTTAGTGCCTGATTTGGGTTAGGACCAAAGCAAAGAAAAGGAGCAAATTTGGCAAAACCATGATGCATTAGAGGGGGGAGGGACATTTAAACTGCATGGACAAATTTATACTTGGGATGCGGCATGTCATAGATCAACTTTAATTTCAGTGTAAAAATAAAGCTATCAAGTATTTGTGTACTATTATTTGTTATGAAAAAACAGCCAGTATTTCCCTTGCATGCAAAACAAATCAACCAGTTTGTACCCCTTACATCGTAAAATGGTTTGACCAAGTGCAAAGTTGCTTCATTTCTTTGCTTTGCTCCTAATTCAAAATCAGGCCCTAAATTTTAATTTGTGTTGTCAATCAAAGAGATGGTTCCAGATGATGTATGAACTGACTTTGACGGGTTGTTCAAGGAAGAAGATTTCATATGAGATCTTGTGAATCTTGTCATTCAAGTAGGAAGGAAGATCTTAGGCAGTGATTATTTTCGGAGTAGCTAATGTTTAAAGAGAATTCTAAGTAAGAAGATTGAGCGAAGATGGGAGATAGAAAGTATATTTGTTTAGCAATGTCTAGGACATAACAGTTAGAGTTGTAATTAACAGCATGTTTTAGGAAATCGTGAGAAGTAAACAACTTTCTCTAATGGTATTTTAGGGGACTCAGGCTGAAAAATGTGTATGTAATTGCTAGGGTCATCCAAAGGGACAATAGTTTAAAATAATATGAAGACAAGGTGTTGGAAATCCAAACAGTATGTGCTTCAAAAGATGGGAATTCTAGTGAAGGAACAGGAGGAAGAACGATCAATGTAGGAAAATAAATAGTCTAATCCTAGCTCCTTATCTCCTTCTAGGCCTGTATGTGTGGGTGAAGAGAAGATCCCCATTTGAGCAAGGGCTGCAGACTTCTGAGCCATCTGTCTTTTATTGCCAGAAAGCTGAGCATGTTTGAGAAGAAGAGGTGGGTGGAGGTTGGTTTGCTACAGGTAGAGGGCACATTTATAAGATCTTGAAAGTGATGGGAGACAGGTGATAAGTTTGAGGTTTGCTGGACCTCCATATGCTACAGAATTATAATGAAGTGTATGGGAGATGTGGAGGCCTGAATTTGGTGTCATCTATTGTTAGAAGCAAAACAATTGACAGTTAGTGAAGGTGATTGTAGGATTTAAAATATCTTATTTTGTGCCAACAGGTAGAGGATATTGTACAGGCAAATGACCTGGTAAACATGCAGTTTTGGATGTAGCTTTTGAGCATTGAACATACTAGTAGGTTAATTGGCTGCTATAAAAATTGACCCTAGTCTATCTCTCTGTCTGTCTGTGTATGTTAGGGAATTTAGACTGTAAGCCCCAATGGGGCAGGGACTGATGTGAGTGAGTTCTCTGTACAGCACTGTGGAATTAGTGGCGCTATATAAAAAAATGATGATGATGATGATGATTGTCCAATTATTGTTCCACTTTATTGTGTAACTGTGAATTCCTGTGACTTACTAAGTCACTTTAGAAAGGTTACTACAAACACCCCCCTTCCCCAGAAAATGCATTCCCTGGACCATATAAAGTCACAAAACTGCAACAGAGTTTCAATAAAATAGAATCTGTTGTAATATACAGAACGATGTACACTAACCCATATAATACACAAGTTTTGCTAATGAACACTGCAGTGATGACAACAGATTATAAGCAATTACCTTAGAACACACCATTTTTACAGATATAATACACAAGTAATGCTGATATATGTATAAACTCCTGTAAAGAATATTGTATATACAGTTAGTTCTGGTGTCATCACTTCAGTGTTCATTTGTAAAACATGTTCATTACAAGGAATAATATATCCTTATACTATACAGTCCATTATTACATATTTAGAAGTTAACTGAAGCGCTTTTATATAATTTCAGAAATCTTTGGTTCTAATTATAAATTATAATTTACAATTAGGTGTACATTATAACATATATTGTTTATAATAATATTTTTATATATGAAGTCTCAACTTTCTATTATACAATGATGATTTTTCATCTTAATTTAAAAAAATAACTACTAATAATAAATCTTTAATACATTTCTATAATTACGATTTACTGGAGACACTTGTGAAATAAACATTTGATTTCTACCTCACTAGACCTAACGAGACACTTGTGAAATAAATATTTTTTCTATGGAAAAAAAAAAAATAATGTTCTCTAACAACCACTTCTGTAAATTCCCAATGGAAATTCACATTTGATCTTGAATATTTTATATTGTGAATGCGTAGGACAGGAAAATACGAAGAAAAGATAGTTCACATCACGCTGAAACACAAGGAAGAAATCTGAAGAGTCCATTATGGTGCCCAGAGGGAATTTTTAAATATCTGAAGGACAATCTAATTGCGACGGTCTTATCCCCTTCACCATGCTTTAGAGCACCCAAGGGAGAGTAAAGATGGTGACCTGTGACTTGGGTGGCTGTCATTCATGCAGAACGATATCTTTGTCTTTGTACCAAAGTCCTTGAAATAAATAGGAACTCCTAGAAGTTAAAAGGAAGTCATCAGAAAAAAAAAATCCGTAGTATAGTTTTGCTGCCTGTACTTATTAATACAAAACATATTTCCAAAAGCCATAGAACCTTCTCAGAACGTCCAACGCTATAGCTACAGGTGTGGTCATTTGGTTTCACCATTCCTTTGAGTCTTTTGCTGGCATGTAAAAAAGAGAGGAGCTGCCAGCATATTTTATTTGAAAGCTTCCCGTATAACTAACATATTAGCTTTTATAAAAAAAATTTAAAGTTGTAGCAAGTAATATATGGAAATAAACTTACTTTTGCGATTTTACTCCCCTTGTTGTTCTCTATCTCTCACCTTCCTCATTGTCCTTTAAATCCCCTGTTGTGTGTCCACCTTCTATCTTACCTCCTCCCTCCTCCCTGCCGCCTCTGTATCCTTTCCAATCTTACCCTCTCTCCACAGACTTAGAGGACAGTGAGAATCAGCTGGAGGATCAAAGAGCAGATCCCAACCATTAATCTTCACGGAAGTGAAAACTTTATTTTCTTTCAGCTGATGTTTGTCAGAGAGCAACTCTTGTTTTTTTCTCCACTTCAACTCTCTCCCACATGCTGGCTACCCCCCCCTGGCGCACTTCAGTACTGGGGTGGGGGTGTGACGCAGCAAGCATTTGCTCCGGTCATCATGGCTTCTCACTGCTCCTTTGCTTACATCCCCCTGTTTCTGAGAGCTTACAATCTAGGTGGCTCATTGCGAGTTGGACGTCCGTCTGTTTTTTGGTGCAGTATACACATTTCTGTAGTGTGCTTGCACAGACATAAGGGTGATTACGTATAGGGGGCCTGATTCATTAAGGATCTTAAATTAAGAAGTTTCTTATTTAAGTCTCCTGGACAAAACCATGTAACAATGCAAGGGGAGCAAATTAGTATTCTGTTTTGCACATAAGTTAAATACTGACTGTTTTTTCATGTAGCACACAAATAATTGATAGCGTATTTGTACACTGAAATTTAAAGTTGATATTTGTGCGCTACATGAAAAAACAGTCAGAATTTAACTTATGTGCAAAACAGAAAACTAATTTACACCCCTTGCATTGTAACATGGTTTTGTCCAGTAGACTTTAATAAGAAACTTCTTAATTTAAGATCCTTAATGAATCAGGCCCAGGGTGTGTTCACATGATTGTGACTCAAATAGATGTGGACACATCCCCAGAACCACCTTTTAGGAGGCGTTTCTCTTGTAGGGACTGGAGAGCTGGTGAACAAAGCGTAATGATGATGACGACCGGAGGCATTGTCTAGCCGCTGATTGCGCATTGATCCCTCTAGCTTATTGCTAGAGGGATCCAGTATTTTTAATGCTTTAATTTCTAGATTGTTCAGCTTAGAGTAAACTGTGATTCGATATCCTGTGTTTGTCTTTGTAGTTAGCGTGGGTGCGGGGTGCAGAAGTGAAGTTTCTTTACTCTTACAGTCAGCGGTATGCAGTATTCACCAGTTGTGTCATTCTTTAAATTTAATACAACCTTGGGCTGTTGTTATGGACACCAATGCAGAACAATCCAAGCCCTAATTGTGAGTCATGAGCATCAAATACGGAGGCACACATGACTGAAATATGCTTGCAGGGAGGGAGGGGGTTAGTGAATGAAAATTAAATTACAGCCAGTGAAGAAATAAGAGCCTTAGAGACACTTTAAAATTTATAGTGGATCTATAGGATTACATAATACGGAAAACTATAATTTTAATGTTACCCATCTACAAGGTCATCTGGACTAATACCAAACATATTGTAATGTATAATAACGCAGATAACGATTAAACATAATCCATATGTCCTGTATTCACACTGCCGCTGTGATCTACAAATCACTGTGAAGCCGGACGATAATTTATAGATTTTATAGACTCATTTATTAAAAGTAATTTAATTAAAGTTTCAGTCCCACTCTGCAACCAGATTCTACAGCTGCACACAAGCGAGATGGATTATTTAGATCTTGTCATTTAAACGGAGACTGTGATAAAGTTAAATTTGAAAACAAGTATTTATTTTGATATTACTAATCCAGTTTCCCTTCGGTTTTTGAGCACACCAATTCTAAATTGGCAATTTGCTTAAATAATCAGGATGTAACTAATAAAAGTGATTAAAATAATTACCAATAACATATATATATATATATATATATATATATATATATATATATATATATATATACATATATATATATATATATATATACACACACACACACACATATAAATAAATATATATATATATATATATATATACATATACATTTGGATTTTTAACATCTGAAAAATTTGATTTGTGAAATCTATCGTCACATCAGAAATGATGGATTGATTAATTACGCCGTTACTATCACAGTGGTGAGTTATTTCTCAGTGACCTGTCTTTCAAGGTTAGTAATTAGTTGAGAGATAGGAACAAAAGACAGCACAACTTGAAAGTTCAATGTCAAAGTATAATTGTCAATTACCTGATGATGCCATTGCTGAATTCAGATATCCACTAAGCAAGGCCGGCAATATTCAACACAAGGTGTCACTTTAAATGAAAACCTATTAACTTGGAGGCAAATAAACGGAGGGTTTGATACCTCTAAGCAAGGTGATTAGGCTGCCGGCTGAACTCAACAGAATAGAAGTGCATAACAAGCACATACCTAGTATATTAGAGAATAATTCTGTTCATACTGCTTAATAGTCTTTAGTACTTAGGAGAATATCTAAGTATCATGAAGGCACCTGATATCATTAGTCTGAACCATGCAATCCAAACAGCGACAGGAGAGCTAGTTAATGTTAATAGATGCTGCAGTATGGATGACCAGCATGGCTGTCTTAGATATAAATGGCTGCAAATCACCTGGAACAAAAATATTGCTGCTCCTTGTCTACGTTTCACAGGGAACTATCAGATGTCACAAGAGATGGATGGTAGATCCGGCTGTTGACCGTATATGTAAATAGCACTATGTATAACTTGAAAGTAGAGAGGTATGTATCCTGTTATAGAAATTATTTATTAGTGTAGGTATCTATCTATACTAGGTGGGTGTTCACAGGTTGAATAAAACCTGCACCACAAAGGTCGTGTTTATTCCAGATATTATTTTGTTTATGAACATATAAAATGTCACCTTACACACAGGTTTTTGTTGCTGTTGCAAGTAGTATGTCTCTATAGATTCTACAGTGTGCACCTGCATTCTTAGCTATATATATATATATATATATATATATATATATATATTAGAGATATTCACTGACCCCCGTGTTTTGGTTCTGTTTTTGGATCTGGATTAACTTTGTGACTTGGTTTTGCTCCTGAGGAAGTCCCACGGCGTTGGGACGAAACGCGTTGAGCTTTTGATCCTATTGGCATCATTTTCTGTATTCAACGTGAGTGTCTACTACTCTTTTTATTAAATTGTCATTTTATACTTTGACATTGCAATCCTTTTTTGTCCGTTTTTCATACAATATTGCATTGGTGGAACTTTGATTGAAGCATTGCCGGCCCTGAGCACACTCCTACTGCCTGTTTAATGTGATCTCTGGTACGCATATAACTTTGTTTTTATTTGGAGGTGCATATTTAATGTTAATTCATTTGGGTTTGGGCTCCCACCATTGATCCTGGTGGAGGATTTATCACAATTTGGTGTCATACCATTTGAACATACTACACTATATGTGTCTTTTTATTTTCTGCATTGTTACCATTCTGCTGGAGAGTGGGAGGTATTACCTCTGAAGAGGAACTCCTACCATACCATAAGATCTCTGACTCCATCCTTACGGTACGCAGTTTATTACATCTTCCCAATTTATATTTGATACCACACATTGGGGCACCCTACTTGTTTTTATTTGCAGTTACTACATTCTTCCGGACTTACCATCTGGATACAAGTCATCTGAGGCTGCCGCTCCTAATTTAGCTTTGTGTCTTCTCTTTCGGGACTGATCAATTTGGTACATAATTTTACCAATAATTTATGTATTGGTGGTTACGCTGTGGTTTTTAGCGCCTTTTTATATCTATTTGTGTTTTATATATATATATATATATATATATATATATATATATATATATATATTAGAGATGTTCACTGACCCCCGTGTTTTGGTTCTTTTTTTGGATCTGGATTAACTTTGTGACTTGGTTTTGGCGAAACCGCCCTCGTGTGTTTTGGTTTTGGATCCCTATTTTTTTCTAACATTCCTATTTTTGTTTCTAAAATCACACATAATTTGTGTCATAGTCACCTATCCTCTCAGAGTGTCTAGGGTAACACTTCACGTCCTCCCACGAAAGCCCTTAACTTCCTGTAACCTGGAATGACGTGATTGTGTGGTTAAGCCACACCCCTGTCAATTACATCATGAGCTTTGCCCTTGATAGTGTGAATAGTGTCATTCACCTCTTCTTTTCCTATGTCACCCACGCATTTCGCTGATGTAATTACAAGAGGAAGACAAGTAGGCCGTGTATGTATTAAATCAATAAGGTAATAAGAATCATAATAAGTTAAAATCCTACCCAACTGCAGCAATCATAAATCTGGTCAAGGAAAACAACACTTATTGCGTGATAATGTTCAAGTAACTACAACTAAAATTCCTTAGTAGCTGAAAACATTCAAAACAAAGTCCCATTTTTCAGGCTAGTTTATCAATATCTGTGAAACAAGTTAACTATACAAATATTGTCTGTATTTACAATGACGTTTTTGTTGTTTTCATGTCCAAATTAATCCTGCAATTATTCTACCTACCAATAATGTATAATAATCTGCTCAGTAAATAAACAGAGACCAATTGAACAAGCACTTATATAGAAAGCACAGTAGGTTAATTGGCTGCAATTAAATTGACCCTAGCCTGTGTGTGTGTGTGTGTGTGTGTGTGTGTGTGTGTGTGTGTGTGTGTGTTAGAGAATCTAGACTGTAAGCTCCAATGGGGCAGGGACTGATGTGAGTGAGTTCTCTGTACAGCATTGCGGAATTGGTGGCGCTATATAAATAAATGATGATGATGATCATCATATAAACATCTCACTGTAAAGGGTAGCAGTGAGAGTACACCTCTACTACAGATAGTTTGCAAATAAGTAAAGAGCTTTATAAAGCACCATTATAATACACAGGAAAAAGACACGATCTCAAGATGCAACCAGCTCGAAAACAGTAGCATTTGCACCAGACGTACCTCGAACATAATATGTGTGTATAGGGATAGCAGAGGGCAAGTGTAGAAGTAGCAAAGAGATGAGCTTGACAGTGTTAGTAGTAAATGCTAAAGTCTTATTACCCTATTTGTAAGCACTATAATAATGTAACAAATGTCATATACACAAGAGAGAATAGCATATTGACAGTATTATTAATAAATGAAAATTTTGCATTTTCACAAAAATGTTTTAATTGATTATAAACACACATGCAAAATGCAAATGAAGTAAGATTTTGTTAAATTAAATAGAAACATCTGTTGTATACCTCTTTATAAATCCAATGGCAATCTTCTTTCCTGCAGTAGTCCAAATGGAAATGTTAATTAAGTAGTTAGTGTTGTGTGTATATGGTTAGGTCATGAGATAATTCTATGTCATAGCTAATTATTAATACATCATTATTTATTTTTTTCATGCATTTGGTTGTATTATTCTGCCATGTCATTTCTAGATTTATTTTGTTAGTTAATAGACATTGAACTTCTTACTTGGTGCTTCTTGTATGTTTATAATTTGTGCATACTTGTTGAGGGTTGTGGCAAATCCCCTCTATAAGGAGCTGACTTGTAATATTGAAACGTTTAGCTTTATAAGCTCCCAGGATAGTGGTTATGGTGTTTGGTATTCTTCACATAGTAGATATTTGCAGAGTAGCCAGAGAGATAGCTGCACAATACATACAGGGCTCTTTGATTAGACCACCTTCTGCCACATCCTTACAAAGCCTCAATTCTCCTACATAATGGTGCATGGGTATTGCAGATCGGTATTTATTGACACTGTGATTTTCAAACACAGTTATGTGAGTTGGTTGAAGTGGCATAATGGCAGGGTAACAGACATACTCAACATAGCAGTACACTACATTCTAGTCTACCAATTGGTTCCTTGTGTAAGGCCAGATGTCAAGATTTCTAGAATAAACTCATAGACTACTCTAGACATGGTCTTTGGCTTTAGCAAACCCTCTTCCTTTGCAGAAAGTACTCACTGGTATTTGGTTTCCCCAGGTCTTAGGCACATAGTAGTAGGGGCTTATTCTGGAACTGACCCTCACACAGTCCATGGGCTTTGTCTGTGTGGAAGTCTGGCAGCCTTCAAGAAATAGTCAAGGTCCACTCAAAGTTCTGAGAAGGATGCAAGTGTGAATCCAAGCAAATGTAAAGCCTGACAGCAATTGAAAGAATATTCAGTGAAGGTCAGGGCAGGTGGCAATCCAAAGAGTACTTAAGGTCCGCAGCAATGGTCAGGGCAGGCAGCGATGCAGAGAAAAGTTGAGGTTCACATAATCACACTGAAAAGCTCTCCCAGTTGCTTGAAGGCATTCATAGCAGGCAAGGAAGTGAATGATTGTCGGCTGCGCCTTCCCCGCTCATTACACATTCCATGAAGAGGCCTCATTTCATCAGGGGATCACAACAAAACAGATGAATAGGGTCCCTGCAAACCACCAGAATCCAAATTATTATTAAAAATGTGTTTTTTCTTTTTGAAACATGGAATTAGTCTGTCGGCTGGCGTTACATTGAAGCTGTGAAAGTCTAATAATTGGATGAAGCAAACCAAATTAATTAATATTGTTTTACCGTGCGATTGCGATTAGTATACCACATGTTATGATGCAATCGCAAATTAATACAACACACATTTACATTCGCACTTACACTTGTAAATAATATACATTTATTAAGATTCCAATCCACATTTATTTATAAGTAAAATGTATTAGAGATTATTTATACATAAATGATAATCTATTAAAGGTATCTAAGGCTCAGGATATAGGAAATGTATCATGTTTAGTGTCATTTTGATGTACACCTTACCATGAGGAATCCCCTACTATTGGCGAAGTTTTCGCTTCATGCGATCGCTAGTTATGGAAGATAAAGGTTTAATGCTCAAAATGATATTATGTTTGGAATGCAAATAGGTTGGTAAAAACTGTATTAGGTCAGTTCCCTTAGGCACAACATGTGCTGAGCTGTTGGAGTGAGCTGGCCACACCTTGTCAGAGGAATCCTTTGACTTGACCTATGACCAGCAGACAACTGGAACATTGTTAACCCTGGACCAATGGAGACCTCTCTAAGTGTTATCTGTGTACATAGTGACATCATCTGTGGTTTTTTTGCGAATGGAAGCTGCATCAAAGCAAGCTTTTCTAGGCCATTGTTCTCTAGCCTCCTGACTGCAGACTACATGGACCTGGGCCCAGATGAAGTGCTAGTGAAAATGTAATGTATTTGGTTTTTATATTTTCCTGTGTTATTGTTACACCTTTTTATGCGTCATAATGGCTTGCTGTAAATCCTACTATATTTTGCAAATAAATATCTTTGTGCATTGGAACCACAATATTCGCATTGGACAATGTATATTGGTAAGCGACAAAATGACTTTAATAAAGCTTATATCAACTCCAGGAAGAGAAAGATGTCAAGTGATAATAGGTAGGAAGGCAATTGTAATATTAGAAATGCAACTCGCAAATAAGGGAGATAGCATCTTATTTCTACCATTAATGATAAAAAACAATCGAAGAAATGAAAGACAATCAAACAAAGCAGAGTAATATCAAGGATATATCAAGAATACATTAGTAGTACAACTTCAATAACAAACAATAATATACTGCAATAAAATCCCCAAACCCTAAAGGTCAAGTGATTACTCTAAGTCACCTAAAGAAATGAATCACAGTCGAAAACTCAAGTGGGATAAATGCAGATGGGGGAGTAAGATGTTCTGAATGCTTACTATTTTTAAGTAATGAGTAACCAGAAAAATGTTCTATTTAACGCTGCTGACAACATATATTAATGTTTTATGACAGTTGCAAGAAGATTCTGCTCTCAAGCAGACCTCTCGTTAGTGAAACAATTCTTTT
The DNA here is from genome assembly GCF_038048845.1 of Mixophyes fleayi. Lineage (NCBI taxonomy): Eukaryota > Metazoa > Chordata > Amphibia > Anura > Limnodynastidae > Mixophyes > Mixophyes fleayi. The sequence continues at coordinate 31,377,500 of NC_134411.1, forward strand.
GCCTTTGCTTTTCTGAAGCAGAAACAATTGAAGACTGAATTGAGAACAAAATAATATTACCTAACTGTATATATGAGGCAATAGCAGAACTAAAAATTATTATTAAAGCAAAATGGATCCCTAGATGCAGAGACACCAGATCAATAAAACTTTAAAATACAATAAACTTTTTATTTGGTATTAAAGTTGGACAAGATGACAGTATCATACATTTTTCAATAACAGTGTTATTTATTTTCAAGTAACAGGAGAACGCCTCAGCCTAACGGTATAGAAATAAACAGATTTTATTAAGCCAAGTACTGGAGCAGATTGTGAAAAAAAATGTTGATCATATTGATCTTTATAGATTTTATTTTACATTTTATTAATTTAACTGCAACAACAAAAAATAGAATTTCAACTATTGCATTGTTAAAACGAATTTAGGCTTTTCAAGAGCTAAAAGAAAAAATATATAGCATTAATGTCACCAATTAATAATAAAGGCACTAAAGATCAAATAGTAAAAAAAAAAATTAATCGTTTCCAACTTTAAAAACATTTATTAGAATGTTCTTAATGTCTGCTGAACATAAAAAAAAAAAAAAAAAAAATCGACAGTTTTAAAGTTGTAGAAATCTTCAACTATTTACTTTCCATCTACTGAACTGTGAGAACTATTTTTTGATGCTTTGGAAAGACTTTTCATAACTTTTTCACATATTTGAATTTATAGATTTTTTATGACATTATTTATTTGTTTGCATCAAGATGATCTCTTTAGTGGAACCAGAAGCGCTTGTCAGTTCCTTATATTGTTTCTTTATGCATTTTGATTTATTTGGGCAATTCAGGTGTACTGCCCTTGGGTAGCTACTAGCAGCTTCTGTGTGGAGCGTCCGTTGATTCCATTTCATCTATTATGGTTTTCATTAATATGGGGAGACCAGGAAGTGTTTAAAGGAGCTGATGAACATATGCAAGCTGTACTGATATCTAGAAATGACTAGGTCAGTGGATTCCAAGCTTTCTCACTTTGAGGCACCCCTAGGGTCTCCATAAGTTTTTCAAGGCACCCCTAAGCCAAAATAATTACCAAGTAGTCCCCCGCCTTGCTTACCACCGACCCTGGACGCGGCACCCCTGTGTGATCACCGTGGCACCCCAGAGTGTCGTAGCACACAGTTTGGGAACCACTGGACTAGGTCATTGTTGCCACAGAACATCAGTTTAGTTTTATTATTTTATTAATTCCTTCCGATGGAACCAATAATTTACTTTTCAAAATAATACAAACGTCTAATTTTAATTTACCTGTTAATTGATCAGAACAGTAAGTGCACTGACAAGTTTGCAACCAAAAAGCTAAATTCTAAAGTTATTGAAGAAGATAACTAGACTCCAATTCCTAGCCCATGGCAGTCCTCTGTTAAAAAAAAATAACGTGCATGATAACTCATTTAGAAACATTTCTTTATGATGTAGAAATCCAGTTCAAATGAAATCTATTTGGAAATCAAAAATAATAGTTTCAATTCAGAAAGGTCTAAATGCCTGTGGGAAAGTCACTGCTACAAAATCCAGATAGAATCAACATTAGCTGAAAGGGAATCAAATAATGTAGCTTGAGCATTGTAATGAACTTTGGTGCCCAATTAAGTGGGGAATATCAGAGTTCTTCAAAGCTCCACTTATGTACAGACTAGATCAAAGTTGTCTGTCAATTGTCTTTGAAGAGATAAAAACTTATTCAATTCTCTGCCATTTTTTGCCTGTCTTTTAAAGTCGACTGTTTCTTAAGAGTTCTGACAACTGGTGATGACTATCAATCAGTAGCACAGTGGGTGGAACACTGAAACACAATGACAGCCGAAAGGAAGATGAAACCTCTCAGTCTTTTGCAAAATGTTCTTCTTCCCACTTTGAAGTAACATTTAAGGTCTTTGATTATTCTATATTTGAGATAATGTGAAATTAAATGTTGCATTGAATTGTGCGCTACGTAGGATGAACAGAATCTCTGACAACCGTCCGCGCTTCTTGCAAAGGGATTTAAATCTCTGCAGTGTTAAACGTAAATGGAAACAAGTAGGAAAAAGTGTATAGCAAGAAATTATTTACCAGAACAGAGCGAGATACAAATATGTGAAATATTGAAGTATTTCTTTTGTTCTGTATTTGTAGTAACATGTATTAAATAAACTAAAAGTGGAATTACAATTTAACTGGAAAAAACAAATTATTGGTGTATAACTTTCTCAATAAAATTTATTTATAATATATCTGTTAAGAATGAGTAGTAACTGGGTATGAGATATTGGGATTTTGTATCTAAGAGGGGAACACACTGGATGCGATACAAAGAGAGGTTGTCCCACTGGATTGCATTGTGGTGTTTCGTACTGTAGGCAAAACATTGAGGGTACTGCTGAGTACACAAAGTGTTTGGGTTTGGTAATGTGCAACGAAGTACACAGAGTTTGTACTGGGGTACATAGATGTGTTGGCTCTGTTTAAACAGTGTGTAGTGTGCAATAAGGTTCACAGATGTGTTGGCATTGTTTGAGCAGCATGTAACCTGCAAGTGTAATGTAGTACACACATACAGATGACATCAGCTAGCAGGAGAGATTGGCACAACCAAATACACTGGCGCAGACTCTAAGACCCCCACCGGGCAGGGATCCCCACAAGAGGATGTAGACTTAGCTCAGTCAGGACCCAGATCATGGCCCAATGTAGTTGGTTCCGACCATCAAAGCAGCAGAGTACTTAGCTGGTATGAGGACTCTGCCGAAAACAACTTCCCCCCTCTGCCTGTGCAAACTGTTTCTCCTCCACAAGTGCAGATCTCTTGCTCCACAAACCTATGTGCTCTGGTGGAAATCACAGAGCATAACAGGACCATAGCTGTATTTCAATGGCTGGGTGACCAGTTTGTGTTTCGTAACTGACCTCCTCTGTGTTTTGAGGCTACGGCACAAAGCTTTGCAGAGAGCCAGGGATTACCAATAAAGTTACTGCTGGATAAGCATTTTATCCTATTTTGAGTGATTTAACCCCTGTGTTGATAGCTTTGTCCTTATTAATCAAACCAGCTGTGAGGTGGCTTCACCCAACCTTGCTTCACTGGGACTAAATTTATTGTATGTATGCTGCTGTCTGCCAACCGTCTAGCACAGGAGATGCCAATCCAACTAACTTTTCAGTTTCTGTCTAGATCTCATTATCATAGATATTTAGTTTAAATTTACACCTGTTTTCCCTATAGCTATAGACATCAAATTAGCCAGGCTTAGGCATTAGTTATGGTAATTAATGAAAGCCTCACTTGTCCCCCAGCCCTTACCAAACATAATGTTTAATGCAGCACAAAAATGTGGAAAGTATTGGGGCCAACTGGCAGCAAAAGGTTTAGTTCCACCACTCAGATGAGAGTAAACTATTGAGCTTAGCTAGTTCTGGAGGTGATGTATGTGTGCATACAAGGATTCCACCACCTAGCAGATCTACAAAAAAAAATATACTTATCTGTAGCAACAGAGTACTGCTTGTAGACATTTGTTGTGATGTTATATCGGGGCTGTGGTCTGCAGGGCATAGGTGGGAGTGTGGTCCGATGATCTGGTTTGTTTCTTGTATTTAGAGCTAGCGGTAAGAGAGGTACCATTAGCTCTAAAAACAAGGATTGAACCAGATCTACGGACCACACTCCCGCTCCCACATCTATATCCTAAGGACCCTAAGAACCACATCCCCAAAGCTACACCATGGCAACCTACTACAAATAGCGCTCAACCATTATGGACAGATAAGTTAGTTCCACCACTGTCCCAGACCTCTAGAAGACCAATCGGTCTATGCCCAGATGTACTACCATTGCGTCTTCCTTATCCACCAAGCACGGGCTATCAACATGGCAAATTTGTTGTTTGCCAGATAGGTCAATGTGCCGGAGTATTAGTGAGGCTTAGTGTGCCCAAACTTTTGCTTAGCCTCATTCATCCTCCCAATCCTGCTTTTAATAAAAAGAGACCATAGACACCAGGAGGTCTGTACTCATTCCTCAATATAGTAATGAGTCAGGACTCGTACTTTATAAGCTGGAGCTAATTTTTAGCCACAGTCTGGATCTGGCTACAAAACAATTTTAAACTAAAACCTCTATAAGGATAAAGCAACGGATGGAAAATAATGAATTAAAATAAAATATAGTTTTGACATGCCTCCATAGTAGATCATTTTAAGATCCAGTTTACCGCCAATCCTTTATATTGATTTTCTCATTTCCATATAGAGGCATAATTAATAATCATATGTGTATGTTTTGGGGAATATTTATGCTCCCACTGAGTACTGTAAACCTAGGTGATCTGTATACACTAATAGTCTCTGAGTATTGATGTACTAGTTTATGGATGTTCCATAACAAATAGCCACAGCCTAAGACGAATAGCAGAGACCTATATTGCATAGAATGATTAGTACATACATTGATATGTTTCAGTGGAAGATGCATGTATCACTACACAATCCTCTGCTCATTAAAATAGATTAACAGCAAACCAATTATTCTTGTGTGATTTTCCCGGCAGCCCCAGCCCTCCGCCTCATCTGTTCACGTGTGTTCCTGTCATTCGTTATTCTGGTGGGATAAGCAGAATTTTGCAGTGAAGTATGGATTTATTGCTAATGACATTTCTCAAGTGGATATTGAACAGACAGACACTTCTGTGCATGGATTTCACACAGCAGAGGTGTTTGAATAATTACACTGTATTCCAGCTAACTTGAATTCTTACAGATCCACCTACAATAGACAGCAATGTTTATATATCAAGCTAATAAAACAAAATACACATTTTTTAAAGGAGAGTATATACAGATGTTGCACATTTCATTTCAAAGTATGACAAAATTAGATATCTTGCAAATTGATGATTAAAATGTTTACACGTGAGAGTTCTTTCCCAAGAGCTGGTAATATAGAGTCAGTGATCTATAGAGCTTTTTGTAACATCATCAATCTGCTCCTAAAACCCATATGATGATAGAGAGAAAGCTGAAACTTTGTTTTGAAAATAAATGATCACTGACTAGAATACATCTACAGCTTCCTAACAATATTTAGTATTTTTTCATATGTCTCTGACCAGGACTGCCATCGGAACCTCTGGGGCCCAGTACTAATTAATCAGGGTCCCCCATACATGCCCCCACCTAGCCATACATGTGCCCCTCCCCACAATCACAATAAATGTCCCCCTCTTCTATCTCCCCTCCAATCACAGTATATGTCCCCCTTTCCCCAATCACAATAAATGTCCCCACCTAGCCATACATGTGCCCCTCCCCACAATCACAATAAATGTCCCCCTCTCCTATCTCCCCCTCCAATCACAGCAAAAGTCCCCCTCTCCCATCCCCACCTCCAATCACAAAAAATGCCCCCCTCTCCCCCAATCACAGTAAAAGTCGCCCTCTTCCATGTCCCCCCTCCAATCCCAATAAATGTCCCCCTTCTCCTCTGCATCACAGAGGAGGAGGGGTCCGGTCGGTCACACTATGGGACCGGACAGTCTAGGGGGCCCGGACAGAAGGTTTGTGTGGGCCCCCTAGTCTGTCCGCGCCCTTCACAGCTGTATCAGCCGTATCCCTCTGATGGTGGCCCTGTCTCTGAGAATTGTCAGTGCTGTACACAGAGTTTCCCTAGCACCGTATATTTGCCCAACTGAGTTTGCATTCTAAATTTTGATGCCTGGCTGGGACGTGGAGATAGAGCGACCTGTGACAAATAGCCAACAATGAGATAAGAAATTAGATCTCCGGCATGTGAGTTATTGTAATTTAGTCAATGAACTACTGAACTACTCTTTTTCCTAAAAGAAAAACAGCCCTGGAAGATGTGATTAAAATATAGTTACAATCATGCTTTTTTTTAGGCCAGATCAGATTTTCATACCGAACAATCTCAATGTTACGTTAAATGGTAAGTCTAGGCTTAAGATCATTAGATGTATTTTTGTTTGCTGTATTGAGGAATGATTATGATTTGTTAGCCACCAGGTTGGCCCCGACATTTGCTCACTAGACACCAGATTCTCCCCAGATTTGCCCACAAGTCACCAAATTTTGCCCAGCTTTGCCCACTAGCCATCAAATCGGGTCTAGCCTTAGCCACTAGACACCAGATTGAGCTCAGATCTGTTCACTAGTCACCAAATTGAGATCAGTTTTACCCACTAGCCACCAGATTGCTCTCAACTTTGTACACTAGCCAACAAAATGTACTCTGTGTTGTGTACTAGCCAACAAAATGGGCTTTGCATTGGATACTAGTGGCCAGAACAACATGTAGAAAGGATCAAAGAGTGGGACAATATTTTCACCGCGGGCCACAGGCCTCTGGTTACATCACCGATATCAATGAAAAGAAGAAATTACCTGAAAGTTTGGGCCTGTCGATAAAAATTAGTTTACCAGACTATCTTTCATAAGGGTTTGGCAGAACCCATTAAGCAGTATTGAGCCTTCCTTTTAGAGAAGAATATTTTCTGAAACTCATTGACCTAAGGGAACCATGCAAGAAGATTAAAAGTTTGATTTTTGTCTTTGCAATTATTAGGTGATTTCATTGGCTCACAATCTTCATTTTTAAAAGTGAAAAAAATCCAGACAAAAAAACCTCCATGATGAATGTATCTCATACAACAGATCGATTGGATTATTCAAGCAGATAAATTATGGAAAATGGCTAGTTACAATAAGATTTTCTGTATGCATTGTGTTTATATACTTAGATAAATTTCCCCTCTGGTTCTCCCTCTGTCGCAGTCAGGTCTGACTTGCCAATTTCTTCTTGCTTCCTATTTGATGAACTTCACTAAGTTTAAGTAATTAGGCTTTGTTTAAAATCCATTAAGCCTTATTTCATGCCATAGGCTAAAATGCCAGTCTATTAAAAAGACTTGCTTGCAAAATGTCCACCTAAATGGTAGTTAAAAGGGTAACATTATGCACATTTTTAATGCCCTATCATATATTTTTTATATATCTTCCTCTGCAGACTTGGCCCTGTGTACTTATCTGGTTATTAGCATAACAGATGGCAGCTCTCTCTCTCTCTCTCTTAAACGGAAAAATCTGAAGCCATGTCCCAGGAAATTTTAATATCACATTTATTTCGAGAGACGTATAGAAAAGCATTTATTTCTGTAATACACACACTCACAAATATAGATAAACAGACAGTGCTGTCCGGCCATCAGGCCACCGAAGGAAAAGGCGGTGAATGGGATTTAAAGGTGCCTCTTTGGGAGTTGGGAGGTGCTCTAATCCTAAAGCCCCATACCTCCAGAGAAGTGTCTTTCTTGACATTCTAAAAAGCCAGAGGATAGAAGATTGACTGAAAAACCTGCCATGAAATTCCATTACCCAGAAGTCTTTTCCACTCTTGCTAGATTTACACGGAATTCTTGCAGGTACCGGTCCTATAATCTCTAGTCCGTTTTTTGTCATACAGGATATTATAACAACTCCAGCACACTTTCTTGTATTAGACTGCAGTAATGAATTCTTGTTTTCTAAATATAATAAAAAAAATATGTTATAGTTATCTACATTTAAACGGCACAAATGGTATTGTGGTTCTGTTTGCAAAACTATGGAAAGTCAATAGTTCAGTTTTCATCACATTGACTCTTGAGGCTAGATTTACTAAACTGCGGTGGAGATGTTGCCTATAGCAACCAATCAGATTCTAGCTGTCATTTATTTAGTACAATCTACAAAATGACAGCTAGAATCTGATTGGTTGCTATAGACAACATCTCCACTTTTTCAATCCCGCAGTTTAGTAAATATACCCCTTGATTTCTTTTTATTCCAGGTTCAAATAAAAATGTAGTTTTTAAAAGTATTTTGAGAGTAAACTTTTTTGTTGTTGTTATTGAATGTCTGCCCTTCTCGTTTCCTGTCCTACTTTTCCTCCAAGTTTTAACTCTCCTCCTGTTGTCCCCCCGTTATATCTATACCCGAGGTACCCATGTTATCCTTGTAATTCGCCTTTTGTAATACTATTCAATTATTATATTACTCTTAATCTGTATTACTGCTTGTATTACGAAAACCTTGTTTCTTATTTGTCACTTGTTTTTGTGCTACTACCTGTATTGTGTTACCCTCGTTTCTTAGTCTTCACTCCTACTATGTGATATTCCTTGAATCGTGTATACCTTTTTTGTACTTCTGCTCTGTACTGTGCTGCGGAAGTTTGTGGCGCCCTATAAATAAATGTTATTATTATTAATAATAATAATAATAATAATAATAATAACTAAAGAAACCCAACAGTAACCACCTTAAATTAAACTGAAATTTAATGACTAAATTACTTTATTAAAAGAATTCAATAACTTATCTATATACTACATTACATGTAGAAATTTTAATAATGGAGTATATATATTATCAATCACTGTATTAAAGGAAATAAAAAAAATCTTAATGTACTACAATATATGTTAAAGTTCTTCCATCAAAGTTACATTGCTGAACAAGGTCCCCGCAAGATACGCTGATATATGTGGCTGCAAATAGCTGTCACAGTTTCCAGACCACCCAGCAGGTCACATGCTCCAGTTCACTCAGCAGGTCTGCAAATAGTTGTCACAGTTTTCAGACCACCCAGCAAATCTCATGTTACAGGTCACCCAGTAGGTGCACAGTGAGAGTTCACTAACTGTCACAGTTTCTGTAGCAACCGGCAGGTACACAGGTGTATTGCCAACTGTACTATTTTCCAGAGGACAATGGTAGTGCATGGTTAATGGCGGGCAGACATTTAATAACGCCGAAACGATGCAACTGATTACAACGCCAATCATTTTTGGCAAATCTACTGTACAGACAACGGCATCATAGAAATGAGTCAGTCATAAAAGTCGTACTTATGATATTAATATATAGCTAATAGTAAGAGAATACATTTTGTTTTGCCAAATAATTTCAAAACCACTGTAGCTGCCAAGATCTATAGAAATTGGACCATGCAAAATTGTTGCTAAACGTTACAATATGTGTGTGTGTGCGTGTGTGTGTGTGTGTGTGTGCGTGTGCATGCGTGTATGTGTGTACAGAAATATTTCATTTCACACTGTGGTTATATTTAGCTCTAACAGCTGCAATCTCAACCCCTGAAGTGGAAGGGAGTTAGCTCCCTTGTGAAAAATTTAGGTTGCATTTACAAAAACCCTGATACAATAGAATAAGTACTCTGTATCAATAGATAGCTTCAAAAAGGTATTAGCTACTGAAAGGTACTGCTCTGGCCTTCTTAATTCTTTGTAAATCCTCATCATTGATTTCCTTTAACTTATGTTAACTACAAGGGATCGACAGAAAATATAGTTATAGAAGCAAATGAGAAAATACGGGAGGGGATTAGGTAATTTAGAAAAATAAAAAAAATGAAAGTTTAAATGATGCCACACTAAGGATTCTCTATTCAGCTAACTGTAATTTTCAATATTATGTAATAACGGCTTTCCTTAAATAACACATTTTTATAAAAATGTCAAAGAAAATGGCAAATGTACATTCTAAACAACATTATACGGTTAGGGAGCTATTCAAGTGTAGCAATATTATACACAACGTGGCAATTGATGTCTGTCGTCGCATGATTTTTATAAGTTTTTACAATGGATTTATCACGCAATTTAATTAAATGCTTCGTTCCACATATCGCAAGTAAATTGGGCTATTTGGTGGAACTTTGAAACTACATGGCAGACTGCGAATGCCCTCGAAAAACACAGATTTTTCTTTTAAGACCAGCATATGTTATTACTGAAATTAAAATATTTGTGGTTTGATATAACAAGTATTGAATTGAACACAAAACAGATATCATCGGAATGGTTGCTGCAGTGAAAAATCCATTTTTTTATCCCTGCTTTTTGTGCAGGGGCGCACGCAGGGGGGGTTTCTGGGTCTCCAGAAACCCCTCCCCTCCACTAACGAAGTGCCCCACATAGCGGCACTGTACAAAATAGCAGCCGCGGTGCTGTCAAAGAAATCCTGCGTGCGTCCCTGTTGTGATGATACAAAATTACGTATCGTGATTTACCATTATTTTATTGCTAGGGCAGCTGCCTTCATCATCATAATTTATTTATATAGCGCAAACATATTCCACATGGCTTTACAATTGGGGACAAACACAGTAAACTAATAAACAAATTGGGTAGAACAGACAAAGAGGGGTGAAGGCCCTGCTCGCAAGCTTACAATCTATGGGACAATGCAAGATTAATACATGAGGTTAAGTCTACATTTTGCATTTCGGCCCAGCCAGACTGCAAAGGTAAAAGTGATTCATAAGCTAAATGATCCTGTCACACAGCAATGCTGGTCATTGGGTAGTTGTCTTGTGTGAAATTGTGTAACGGATGGTAATAGGGTAGTGTAGTGAGGTTAAGAGGGTGTTTGAGGAATATTATAAGCTTGTCTGAAGAGGTAGGCTTTCAGAGAACGCTTGAAAATTTGTAGACCAGAGGCGAGTTCTATTGTGCGTGGGAGAGAATTCCATAGTGTGGGTGCAGCTCGAAAAAAGTCCTGTAACCTGGAATGGGAGGATGTAATGAGTGTGGTTGAGAAACGCAGATCTTGTGCAGAACGGACTTGCCGAGTTGGGAGATATTTTGAGACAAGAGAGGAGATGTACAGTCAAGTCCATAAATATTGGGACATCAACACAATTCTCATATTTTGGACTCTATACACCACCACAATGGATTTGAAATGAAACTAACAAGATGTGCTTTAACTGTAGACTTTCAGCTTTAATTTGAGGGTATTTACATCCAAATCAGGGGAACGGTATAGGAAGTACAACAGTTTCTATATGTGCCTCCCACTTTTTAAGGGACCAAAAGTAATGGGACAAACTAAACAATCTTACTTCAAACTTTCACTTTTTAATACTTTGTTGCAAATCCTTTGCAGTCAATTACAGCCTGAAGTCTGGAACGCATAGACATCACCAGACACTGGGTTTTATCCCTGGTGATGCTCTGCCAGGCCTCTACTGCAAATGTCTTCAGTTCCTGCTCGTTCTTGGGGCATTTTCCCTTCAGTTTTGTCTTCATCAAGTGAAATGCATGCTCAATCGGATTCAGGTCAGGTGATTTACTTGGCCATTGCATAACATTCCACTTGTTAGCCTTAAAAAACTCTTTGGTTGCTTTTGCAGTATGCTTCGGGTCATTGTCCATCTGCACTGTGAAGCGCCGTCCAATGAGTTCTGAAGCATTTGACTGAATATGAGCAGATAATATTGCCCTAAAGACCTCTGAATTCATCCTGCTGCTTTTGTCAGCAGTCACAGCATCAATAAATACAAGGGAACCAGTTCCATTGGCAGCCATACATGCCCACACCATGACACTACCACCACCATGCTTCACTGATGAGGTGGTATGTTCTGGATCATGAGCAGTTCCTTCCTTCTCCATACTCTTCTCTTCCCATACTCTGGTACAAGTTGATCTTTGTCTCATCTGTCCATAGGATGTTGTTCCAGAACTGTAATGGCTTTTTTAGATGTTGTTTGGCAAACTCTAATCTGGTCTTCCTGTTTTTGTGGCTCACAAATGGTTTACATCTTGCGGTGAACCCTCTATATTCACTCTTGTGAAATCTTCTCTTGATTGTTGACTTTGACACATATACACCTACCTCCTGGAGAGTGTTCTTGATTTGGCCAACTGTTGTGGAGGGGTTTTTCTTCACCAGGGAAAAAATTCTTCTGTCATCCACCACAGTTGTTTTCTGTGGTCTTCCGGGTCTTTGGTGTTGCTGAGCTCTCTGGTGCGTTCTTTCTTTTTAAGAATGTTCCAAACAGTTGATTTGGCCACACCTAATGTTTTTGCTATCTCTCTGATGGGTTTGTTTTGATTTTTTCAGCCTAATGATGGCTTGCTTCACTGATAGTGACGGCTCTTTGTATCTCATATTGAGAGTCGACAGCAACAGATTCCAAATGCAAATGTCACACCTATAATCAACTCCTGACCTTTTACCTGCTTAATCGATGAAGAAATAATGAGGGAATAGCCCACATGTGTCCATGAAATAGGTTTTGAGTCGACTGTCCCATTACTTTTGGTCCCTTAAAAAGTGTGAGGCACATATAGAAACCGTTGTAATTCCTACACCGTTTACATGATTTGGATGTAAATACCCTCAAATTAAAGCTGAAAGTCTGCAGTTAAAGCACATCTTGTTAGTTTCATTTCAAATCCATTGTGGTGGTGTATAGAGCCCAAAATATGAGAATTGTGTTGATGTCCCAATATTTATGGACTTGACTGTATATATATATATATATATATATATATATATATATATATATATATATTAATATATATATATTAATTGGGGTAGTCCTAAGGTGAAAGTAGGCAGAACTTGGATTTTACAGGGGTCTTTCTAAAGACCATGAAGGACAAGTAGTCCCACCAGAGAGTCCTCACTTTTGTCGTTTGCTAGTTAACCCTAGTTTTTTATATACTGTACTAGAGAGTATCTAGCCAATTACCCTTCATATCCTACACCCCCTGAGGCTTTTCTCACCCCTGTGCTTAGCACTTTTGGACTCACTGCATATTTATTTAATACCTGCTGTTCAAAAATTGATCAGCAAGAAATAAATAAACAAGGATACCATGTTTGGAATGAGGGTACTTCCATCTATCAAAGAAGGGTCGCCCCAGCTTTCTAAGTGCCAGAGATAGAGAGATAGAGTGTCAAAAACAGCCTGTCCCAAGACTTTAATGAACTAGGCTCTCGCCCGTGCACATGCCCAGACGCAGATTCCTTTCATTTCCTGCGGCAGCGCAGCGGGAAGTGATCTGTGTGTTTTCTTAACCCCTTCAATGCAGAGGACAAGTGTGACTATCCCTTAGTTCGTTAAGGGATCATGTAGAGGACAAGCCCAATTCATTCTTAGCACTCAAGGGGTTAAGTCTAGTGTAGGTTGTAAAACCAAAACAAAAAAAAAAAACCCTTATCCATTAATATTATTTATATTTTAAAGCAGTGTAGGTTCAATTATTATTCAAAATTAGAAATCACTAACAACCTCACCATGCTATCAAGTTTTACATGTTAGCGTTTGACACGTTTAATTTCTAAATACATTATATCAATTTATGGATTAGCAAAGTAACTATTTGCTTTCGCTTATTTTTTACTGGATTCCACAGTCGCCTTTATCTGTTTCCTTCTGAATGGCGTATATATTCCTCTCTAAATTTAAACATAGAGTATAAAAATAGCTGAAAGTAGAGTGGCTTCTCCTAGCCCTGGTGGTCAAGGTGTTACCCCGTTCACATTTTAATGGAACAGCTGCTTCTCGGGGGAGTGGACAAGACAGACAGTGTTCAGCTTCTTTCCTAACGAGGAGGGCAGTTCAGACGCACAGTACTCCCAAGGCAGGTTCTCAGATTAGCGAAGTACTGATTGGTCAAAGGTGTAGGACGGTGAAGTTCCACAAACAGCACATAACGCTGAGAGTAACTTTTAAAAGCTTTTAAAAGTCATGCGTTGCAGTTATAGATTTTTCCTTGTATTCTATATAAGGTTTATGCTTTTCAAACATATATAAAATTGATTTAGCCTTTAAACTAGAATTTTAATGGGAAACTGGGACCGGATAGGCTCACTTTGCCACCCGTGTTGTGGTCTATGAAGAGGGATCTTACACAGATTAGCAGGGTTTCCTTCTTACCGTCAGTAACCCACTGTTACTGATCACTCCTAATGGTGTCATCTGCCATCAGACACCCTCTGACTGCGAATGCCAACTGAGGAATAGTTGTAGGAGGATAGTTACATTCATGCAGCTGGCATGCGAATCAGCCTGGAGGGGTTGCACACCTATATCATTGTTGATAGTAGCAGAGAGTACTTCCCCCATGCCCACAAGCTGCCAGGGTAACGTGGTGCCACCAAATCCCCCCCCCAATTCCCCCACCTAAAAACATTTCCAGGGACCTTTACACCTTTTGCAATGCCATCTGGCTCATCCTGCAGCCGAATTTGGCTCAAGGCACACCTTAGCAACACAGTGCTCCGGACCCCATGCACAGGAACTGGAACTGTGGTGTAATCCCACCTATGAAGTCCCCAGACCCTCACTGGACCACCAGGAGAAAATTATGTACATGTTCCATTTGCAAAGAGGTTGCAATACCTTCACAGACCGATGGTGAGCAATGTGCAAACATTTTAAAAATGCAAACCAGGGGCAAACGCAGGATTTGTAGAGGGGGGTTTCCACGCCACGAGCCAGTGGGCGTGACCAGCATGTAGAGGGCGTGGCTATAATTTTAGACAGTGCTTGGCTGCTCTCCAACTCTTCCTATCCCCATAATATACATGGGCAATGCTGCGTGTACTACTGTTAGATGCACGCAGCTCTCCCTTTTCAGGCAAAGCTGTGTGAAGCGCGAGCAGGGTCCAGCCACCTGTATTGTACAGTGCCGCAGGTTTGGAGGGGGGTTTCCAGCTCTAGGAACCCCCCCTCGATTTGCCTTTATAAGCAGCTACAGGACAGGGACTAAATGCATCAGAAAAATAAATATATAAATTCAACATGCAGATGTAAGCAGCTATACCCCAAAGCAATATTTCAGGCTAACTCTTAAGTGCATAGATAGAGTTAGAGTATCATGGCTCAAGATAAAATAAATTCCTTTTGGGATAATGTTGATTTTTCCCACCTGTCATTATATATTTACGTGATACAATTCATTATTTTTATAGGTTTTTGCATTTCAGATTGAATCAATTTTCTCTCACATAGTGACTTCTACACAGCTTGCCCAAGTGTTTCCTGTCATTAAGAACTGGTCAATTGGTTAGGATTCGATTGTTAAGGTAGATCTTTAATAAATCAAATGCAGCAGATGCTATGATCTGTCTGAGATGAAGAGCTGTCGGAAGTGTTGAGGAACCGAGTTATGAAGGATGTTTTAAGAAAAAGCACAAGGGAAAAAAACAAAACAAGAAATGTCAAAATCGACTTTGGACCGAGAGTGTTTCAAGCTTTATTTTCAATCCAGTTGATACAATTCATGTTCAAAAGACTTTGAAGATGGGGATGCAAGTCACATGACCAGAACATCCATCTGAAGAACGACAAAGGGGGGTTGTGTGATTATCGCTTGCTGCCCTTTTGGAGAGTTAGGCAGATACTAAGGGAGATAATTAGATTTTATATTTTGTACATACTTTATAGTGTGTGAGTGGAGTTTATGTCAATGATAATGGCTTAATATTGAAAAACAGTCAATCGTTGTCTTCCTGAAGTAATGTCAGATGAATGCATGTTAGCGATTCTTACATTCTCATCTTCCATTAGATAAATGTATATTTGTGAAGTGGTTTTCACAGTGGAAAGCAGCAAAATGTTTCTAATGTGTAAGGTATATATCTGGCAGTCTGGTGAGTTTGACATTACCTGGAGTAATTCGGAGGCTCATTTATAAGCGTGTATCCAGGGATACGATTGTTAATTAAAATGAAGGATAGTAGTGGATATAGGGAAAATATAGGACTGCAATATTGGGTCTGAAGGGATTTTTCCCGATTGAAACAGATTGACTGTTGCATAAATTGGATCAATTTCAAATACAAGTGAGGGATTGCGGGAGATCCAAAATAGGTTGAACTTGATGGACTGGTGTCTTTTTTCAAACTCATCAACTATGTTACTATGTTACTATGTTACAATGCAAACATCTTGATAGGATATTGGGTCTGCCTTTTTAACTGTGGTGAGCATAGATCACTGACTGTGGATGTTGTTGTTACTTATTCAGTGGTGAGTCATTGCACACCTGTTTCATTAATTTAGGATGTGTTTCTATCCTGACCTGAT
Source organism: Mixophyes fleayi (assembly GCF_038048845.1). Classification (NCBI taxonomy): domain Eukaryota; kingdom Metazoa; phylum Chordata; class Amphibia; order Anura; family Limnodynastidae; genus Mixophyes; species Mixophyes fleayi. Next base: position 31,393,428 of record NC_134411.1, read on the forward strand.
TGGACCTCCTTTTCTATATAATCTTTGTCAGTGATGGAAGTTATCTGGACCCTTTAACTGCTCTCTGAGATTCTTCAGTTACTGGTTTCTGCTTCAACTTTTACTCTGTACATTGGCGAACAACATTACAATTCCAACTCAATTTTTTGGCATACAGCTTGCTCTGTATTCTTCTGTGAATATTACAACTTGAACATAGAGCTGATAAATTTAAAATATTTCTGCTGGCTAGGAAATATATCTTTCTACATAACTCTGCCTGCTGATACTGCACTGAGGGGCTCTGGACTTGTCTCAGTTGTGTTTGGACTTTTGCTGCCTTTCTGTGATCAGGAAAATGGGATATCCTTCATAGCCAAGACTGCATCAGTGAGTAGTATTGTCTACTATCAAAACTGTCATTATACTGTTTAACGTATTATAGATTGCCAGTGTCTCTGAATTTCTTTAATTACTACAGCTGTCTGAGACTACCACTATTAGAAACTTTGTTCTGTCACTGTGCTCATTAATCAGTTTCCTCTGTATCTCATCATTGGTTACTCTGGATGTTTTCTACATATGCAACATAAACACACAGTTGTTTGAACTTCTCTCCTGCCTCTATCTTGCCTTGAGCTACCTAACACATATGGTAATTTCCCCTTTACAGATCATTTGGGAATCTTCTTTCCTGCAGCAGTCCAAATGGAGATATCAATGTGAATAGACATCCACGACTTGTTATAATTTATGCTAACTAATTTAGTTCTGTTAACTGGAAAGGCCAATATGCAATCAGCCAATCAGAAGCATATCGATAATGCTGCTAATGGTCATCATCATTGCACCAACTGTCCAACACCCACAAGAGATACACAAACTAATAGATGTATCTGCTGATGCCTCCATGTATATTTGAGTCGCAATTATGTTTACACACACTCCCTGTACTCGCCCAATGCTGGCCCTCCCCCGCCCACCCCTGCTCTACCTTTCCTTCCATAAGGAAACGTAAGTCAACAGCACACAATAATCTGAATACTTACGTATATGTATGCATTTTTGGTGCGCATGCGCAGTACAGTAATCCATATCTTCATGCAAAATAAAGCCGAGGCCCCTTCAACTCTAAATGAGTTGTATAAGGGTATATATTTTAAGAAACAGAATTGTGGCAAAAAGTATCCTTTTAGCTTTTTACAGTGTTAATCTATCATATTTAAATTATTTTGCTCTCATTGTCTACAGACAATTAGAACTGAGATCTGCATAGGAGTGAAGGATAATAAAAGCTTTGCTGTATCTTTAACTGAGTCTATTCTCTGGAGTGTTAACAGTTAACTTTGTGGTACGCCTATCTGGTGTCATAGGGGAGGGGTATAGGGCTATAAGTTGGATGGACGGAGTTTGCTCAAGCCATGGCAGATCTGGAAGTTGCCCTCCCACCCTCCCTGTTCCGGTTGCTGAGATAAAGGTTTCGACTAGATTCTCTGAGGATGGATATCAGCGTTGGAGGCAGGCATGGTTCTCAGTGAAGACAGATGGAGTTGTGGCTGGAAAACCAGTACAGTCGATGGCCAGTGGTTTGGGCGCACATTTACGGTATTGGGCATGGTGAACCCGCCTCCCTTTGAGTGAATCGGCTATTAGTCTCGGTTTCAGGCACCGCCCTTGTGGGCTGCCCTGTGGTTGCTTCCCGTATAGCCCAGAGGAGGGGCGGGTTCGGTAGATTCAGGATGCGGTGCCCCGTCCAGGTAGATATGTGCGCCCGGGGTTTGATTGGTTGGTCCCCCACTTGAACCCAGGGGTTTGGCTGTTCCCCAGTGTGTAGTCCTAAGCATATGCTAGGACAGTTGAGTTTTGCCTGGCACACGTCGGTCTGACTGCTTCACCCTGTTTAAGAATAAATAATTTATTTTTGTGCCCTATTCAAGTCTCGTGTTGTTACTTTAAGGTTATAGTAATTAAGATGAAGAAGGTAAAAGAGGTTAAGGTATCAGACATAAGACTTTTATCATACTAAGCAAACCACAGCATGCTGACAAAAGAAAACAAAAATATAAAAAATAAGAATACAAAGAAGAATATCCCAGACCCACATTCAGACGCTAACAGCAATGGAAATGATTGTATTGCTGACTGGGATCAAATGAGAAAAAGTGTCCTGTGAATCCGGATCGATAAGTGTAACAATAATTGGACCGTCCAAGTCTGCAAAAAGATTGAGAATGATGAAGCAGAACAGCAGCAAGAACAATTGCGCAGCGTATTTCAGATTTCTCGCATGTTCCTAAAATGTGCTCCACATGCACTAAATAAATAGAAAAAAAAATGGATGGAAAACCCCTTTAATTAATGAACACACAGACAATTAAACAATGAAGGGGCTGTTGATCTCGCAAGTAAAAATAAAATGCTATTTCTTATTTTAAGATTCTCTAGATTTTAGTGATTCAGAGCCAAGTCATCAGTCTGAAAATGCGAAATAAAAAAGTAAACAAATAAACTAAGACCCAAAATCAGAATAAAGGATTCATTATATCGTCTCATAGTTCAATTTCTCTGTGGGCCATTTGCTATTGTGTACGATAAGCTTACGTTCTGCTGCTGTTGCTGTTGTTACAACAAGTGCAACTTGCAATGACCATTTGCAGCCTGGGGCCAATAATATTGACTTTGTAGGCTGCAAGGGCAAGGTGTGGGAGTCAAGGGGGGAGAGTATGAAGGATTACTCATTCCTCGCTTTTGCTGTTAGAGGGACATAGTGATATAGTGATTGGTAGTTCTAGCTTGGCACTTACCAGCCTTCTAAATATATTGTATGTGACTGAGATACAATACAAACACTTTACTTCATTATTAAGAAGCTTGGTGAGTGCTTTACTGCTTTTCCACACTTCTGCATTCTATGGAGCTGATGCAGAGTGAGATGTATGCCTTGTTGCGTAACGCGAACTCACTCTGCACATGCTCTGAAAAGGGGCGCACCCATTAGAATCTATGCTGACTTGAGTGATTCTGTTCATTACACCCGCCTACACTTGGAGAGTCAGGACGAGGAAGGAAGGGATGTTCTAACATTGGCTGAGTACGGAAAGGCGTGATTAAGTAAATGTGACTCATACAGCCTAGAGAATCTTTCATATACAACTGAGTGTCTTTTGCACTTGTTATGAAGCAGGTACAATTTAGAGATGCTCAGGCTCGGTTCCCCGAGAACCAAACATACCCAAACTTAGCAGATTCGAGTACCGAGCCTTTCGTGCGCCCTCGGAATTTAAAACGAGGCAAAACGTCATCGCTACGTCATCGGATCTCACGAGTTTTGGATTCCTTTTTAAGATTCAACATAAGGGTGGGTGTGAGGGAGACCTGCCACAAGGACAATTCCATCTTGGGAAGGAGGATGGGCACAAGGACAATTCCATCTTGCACCATTTTTCTTTTCTGCCACAGCTGTGTGTCAATGTGTCCTAGATGTGCTATGAACTGCCGTGTGTTTGTGTCATTGCTCTGTCGCTTACCATCCAGCCAGGTCGCTGCAGTATTTGTCCGAAAGTGTATAAAAATAATATTGTGATCTGTGAGGTGGTCAAAATTGACAGCAAATGACTTGAAATTAGTGTTATTGAGGTTAATAATTATGTAGGAACAAAAAAATTGCAGAATTCTGTGATTTTAGCATATTTTAGGATTTTTTCTAAAAAACCCAAAACCAAAACCAAAACACACAAGGGCGGTTTTGCCAAAACCAAAACCAAAACACGAAGATAATCCAGATCCAAAACCAAAACAAGTTCACGGGAGTCAGTGAGCATCTCTAGTACAAATGGTCACTGATGAGGATGACTTGTGGTGTCAAGGTGCAAGTGCTTGCTGATGAGTATGCCTTGTCGTAACCAGGTGCAAATGCTCGCTGATGAAGGCGACTTGACAGACGCATATACTGCTGTAGCGAAGGTGGACACATTTCAAGAAGTTTAAGGCTCTGCGTATTTGTAGAACACTTTGTTTCAAATTCTTTTTTTTAGATTAATTTAATCCCATTTTGGGACAAAATCTACGTCAGTCCCTTTATATTCGCTAATACTAATCCAAATGATAGTTGGAGATATACCACAATAACTGTACTGCATTTAAGTGAGTGGTTTTACAAACTATGACTAAACATATGCAGTACATGCACAGATCCTCTGAGCTATAGACAGTTAATCACATGTGAACATTAACAGCAAAACAAAATATGAAAATGCTGAACTGTATTTATAGAAAACCCAATGCAGTAACACATATAAATCTATGTTTAAACATAAATATACATTATACACCATTCTGATCACAGTGTCACTTTAGAAACAAAGACTTTTGTTCTCCGTGCTCACTTAAAAGCAATTATGAATAATAGCGTACACCCTCACAGTTCAGGCATTCACCTCCTAACTTCATTATGCACTCATTAGCAAGCAGAAAATGATGGTATACTTTTCTAACAAGGAGTTTGGTGGCAATCATTATTGCAAGGTTAGTGTTCAGCTCTGCAGTCAGTTTATGAGTTGATGGTGCATCTAACCATTTCAGACAGGAAACACGAATTGTCAAATAGATGAAAATAGGAAAAGAAAGGGTACGCTAAAGAACAACTAATTTATGCATGTTATATAAAGTAATATTTTAAAATAGTCAAACTGAGATTTGAATCGTGCCGCAGTTCCCTAAAATATGCAGGCTATAGAAAGTCTACTCTTCAAAACTGAACTCATTATCAAAAGTCAATTCATGAGGGTTGTACTGAACAGCGGATTCTCAATGCAGGGTGCATCTCTCTGTAGATTAAGCCATACATGCCAACTTTCAAGATTTCTCCCTCGGGAGATCTGGGGGAGAAGTCATGAGACACAAGGTAGGAGGAGGGTGTGGTATAAAAAGCCGAATTGAATGGAGGGGCGGAGCTTAATGACACGATTAAGCCCTCCTCACCCTCCATTCACTGCCGTGAATTTCGGCAAATGCGGGAGCTCTGCCTACTCTTCGAAATTCCAATTTTGGGAGCCTCCTGGGAATTCCGGGAGAGTAGGCAAGTATCTATTAAGTATTTAATTATATAATGTTGAAACTACACCACTTACAGAGAATAATGATCCCTGTCAATGAGGAACTAGCTCCATTTGGCCCAGTAGAATAGCTACAAATAACCCATAACCCATGTTCCATCAGTACTAGCACAAATAAAAGTATACATAATTAGTGAGTAAAATGCAAAGAAAGCAAGACATAGTGATATAGAAGCTGCTTCCTGCAGGATATTGATGGATATAACTAGAGACGAGTGAACCAATTTTGCCTGGTTAGGAATTTGGCAAATTTGGGGATCAATAAAATCTCACTTCTTTCTCTCCAATTGATTCTCCAAACTTACATAACCTAATTCCACCCTGCTTTGTGTGCTGTTGCCCCAGTCAGTTACTCTCTTGCTCTCTCGCTAGACCTGTTTACCAAGCAGTAAAAATGTAAAAAAGCATATTTCAGAAGTAAGAAACTTTGATTTTTTTTAGCAAGAAGATATACATATATATATTTTTGAAAGAATAGAAATGTTTCAATATACTGTCATAGTGAAATACTTACAGTATATCTAATATACTTCTGTATAACTGCTCGTGTGCCCATAAGTCAGACTGGTAGCAAAATAAAGCTCAAAACACACTCTGTTGACTAGTAAACAAAGTTGGTGGTTTGAAGGTAAATGAGAGTCCAATTGTGTGGTGTGTGGGAAAGACTCACTCTAATGGGGACGTGTAAAGAAACTAAGACACAGTATAGTGACTTAGGGACAAAGTTGAGCCCAATACGGTTGCTAGTGAAAAAACCTTGCCCAACTGCCTGACTTATGGTCAAAGCTTAGTCTGATGGCTAGGATGCAAAACTGGGTTCAATCGGGTGGCTAGTTGACAAAGCTGAGCTCCATGTACTCAGCGACCCTCACCGCAAACAATATTACTGATCAGGAGATGGATCTTCCATCAGCCAAAGGATTTATTGGCAGCTACAGATGTCCCCTGTCCTACATTGATATAACACTGACTGACAATCCTTGTGACGGGTTACTGCCTGTACGATTTACAGCATTGATGCCATCAGTTGGTATTGCTGGAATCCTGGTAATTAGTTCATATATTCTCGCAAGAATAAAACAGCAGAGTTGACTAAAAATTAAACGTTTTGTTTTGCAAATTAACTTGGGCAATTGGTCTAATATTTCTTATCTGCTAAAATAATTGCTCAAATGCATTTTTAGTTTCAATCTAGAAGCTATGACATTCGAACCAAAGCTTTGTTATTTCTTTCTTTGAATAAGCATGCATGGAAAATTTGTTACTTAATATCTATATAAACCACATGTTCTGATATGCCGATGACACACTTCACTATCGGTAGTTCTTGCCACCAGTCATGTGACCTTCGCTGTCAGTAGTACATGTTATGCATCTCCGACATTTTTTCTGTACTTTCCGCTTACCCCAACAGTAGACATAGAGTACATATAACCTTTGAACAAATCTCTTATGACTTTGGGACGTGTGAGACTCAAGGTTCAGTGTGGGGTTCAGAGAAAACAATAGAGAACTAGCTGATCCAGTTAAAGCGAGAGTTCCATTATTGGTACCAAAGGATATCATTTAGGCTAGGCATCTGAAAAGCAGGTATGTGGGTGTATATTGGGGGTTGGTAAGGGGTATATTTAAGACTGAAAATAAAGTTACAAAATAAAAATATATCTAAATCCTGTGCAAATTTAAATGTGCATTTGTAAAAGTGTAGTTATGTGCAGTATATATGTGGTACTCCAAGTGTGGTGTATGAGCACAAATGTATAAATTAGGTGGAGGTGGGATGACAGGCTTCTGTCCTGGACTCTCTCTTTTTTCCTGTTCCTTCCCTGGATCTGTAGGAAACGGTGGTAATCACTTAGTCGACGACAATAACACCGACACAGAGCACACCTACAAGAAAAACACGATTTAATGAAAAAAAGACAGGAATATTGACAGACTTACCTTTAAAACGACTGTGCACATCTCCGATGGCAGCAAAAGGCTGACAGGACCTCCTTCCGACTGCCCAGCTCTCCGGCAGTACTGTGTGACATCAGTGTACCGTTCATGCCTTTAAATTTAAAGCGGGAATGTCGGGACCCTGTTTAAACAGTGTCCCTGCAGGGTCGACCCGTACCCTACCCATAGGAACACCACCACAGAAGAGAAGCAAAGATCCTAGGAGCTGTATACAGAAAGATGAACGCCAACAAAAAGTGCAAATAAGCTTAATGAATGCAAATTTATTAGCTAGCTCATGGATGGTGAGACTTGTCCCAGCTGTTAATATGGGAAACAGTGACGTCAACAACAGCTAGCATATATTTGCAGACATAACATAGGCTAAAAGCTTTATATTATATCTATTTTTTAGATAAATAGAATGAAATGGATCCTTAATGAATCTAATATCTAGCCAGTCCAATAGTAACAAAACATTTACCGATTAGTCCCATTTTCCCTTTTTATGCACTCAAGATATTAAATAAACTTCCTACTGGCAATATATCCTGTGCAGTTAATGTAGATACATAACTCTTCAATCTCACTTAATCATAACAAACTGTAAGTTTCAATGGCTTATTACCGTTCCATGTACGGGTCAGAAAGTGGATAAATAACCCTGGAACATATAGACTGATTTAAAAGAGATTTGTAGCAAACCTTACGATCATGTAATATACATAAACTGTTATATTATACATAACTCAATTGGGTAACATTTAATAACACTGAAACAAACCTGAGATGACAGTTCAACATTTAAAACACTCTGGCTCTATTTCCTATAATATATAATATATACAGCAATACATAATATATAATATACTATATAGTATACATAGAAAATGTATAATACCAAAATATATGCCTGGGGGGGTCACCCTTGACTCCTCCCTTTGTTTCACCCCTCACATACATTCCCTTGCCCAATCCTGCCGTTTTCACGTCCGCAATTAGCCCGGATCAGACCCTTCTTCTCCACTGATGCCACTAAAATTCTCATCCACTTTCTCATTTTCTCCTGCCTGGATTACTGCAACTTCCTCCTTTCTGGCCTCCCCTGCTCCCGTCTCGCTCCTCTTCAGTCCGTACTGAACGCTGAAGCCCGACTTATCTTCCTCTCCCGCCGGTCCTTATCTGCCTTCCCTCTCTGCCAGGCTCTACACTGGCTCCTCCTCCACTTCAGACTCCTCTACAAACTCCTCACCCTCATCTACTGACACTGCTCCTTATCTCTCCAACCTCAACTCCACTCATACTCCCTCTCGCCCTCTACAGTCTTTCAAGGACTTTCAACGACTGCTGCCTCACCTCCCATCTGGTGACCACCTCTCACTCCTGCACTCAAGATTTCTGTTGTGCTGCCCCTTTTCTCTGGAACGAACTACCCCGTTCTATCAGGCTCTTCCCGACCTGCATCACTTCAAACTCTCCCTCAAAACCCATCTCTTAAGATTACCCTATACTTCCTCCATCTAAAACTGTCCTCCTCTAACCATCTTCACTACCCTTCTACACTTATCATACTTTACCTTCCCCTCACTCTTCCTAGACTGTAAGCTCTCTTGAGCAGGGCCCTCTATCCTCATGTCCTCTGCCCCTAGCTCCCCCCTCTTTTCTCCTTTTCGTCACTCATCTACTGCCGTTGTCTCTCCTGTTCTCCCTTGCCTCTGCATCTACAACCTTGCCTGATCCTGTTAGTGGCACCCACTCTTGTGAGCTCAGGCTCAGCCTCCTTTCTTCACTCCCCACCTCCCTCCCTCCCTTCCCCCTCTCTGCACTAGAAGTCACTTTTACCTCGTTGCCTTTGCACCTGCTCGCTGCTGAGTTTGTACTTTTTGTACTTACTGCACTTTGTAATGCCTGTATGCTGTGTACTGTTACCCTGTACTGTTGTCCCTTGCTCTATGTACGACACTGCAAACCCTTTGTGGCACCTCATAAATAAACGATAATAATAATGATCATAATAATAATAATAATAATAATAATAATAATAATAATATCCAAGTGGATAGACATGGTAAGTATATGAACTTGGTAAGCATTTGAAGCAAACTGATTAATAAGTTGGTGCACTTTAAACGGTTCTGTTGATGACAAGTATTTGAACTTCCGTGAGAAAAGGAACAAAATGCAAGACAAATATAATTGTTATAATTTGGTTGTTATCCTGCCTGGATTGAGAAATTGCTACTGAGGGTTAACAGAGTTGGAGACTAGGGGCCTGATTCATTAAGGAACTTAAATTAAGAAGTTTCTTATTTAAGTCTCCTGGACAAAACCATGTTACAATGCAAGGGGTGAAAATTATTTTTCTGTTTTGCACATAAGTTAAATACTGAGTGTTTTTTCATGTAGCCCACAAATATCAACTTTAAATTTCAGTGTACGAATAAGCTATCAAGTATCTGTGAGCTACATGAAAAAACAGACAGTATTTAACTTATGTGCAAAACAGAAAACTATATTTCACCCCTTGCATTGTAACATGGTTTTGTCCAGGAGACTTAAATAAGAAACTTCTTAATTTAAGTTCCTTAATGAATAAAGCCCTAGGAGAATATATTTGCTTGCAGATTTGCACTCCTAGTTGATTTGGTTGATTTTTAGAATATTCTGTCCAAGATATTCCACCTAATCCTAAAAGGCTTGAGTGTATATAAATGTTCCTTTATTTGGATATCACCTCTTACCAATTTTTATGTACCTCACGAATATGTAAGATCAGATACGTACAGTCTCTGGGTTAATACAATTTACATTTGTTGGCTTTCTGTTATCCTAATATTGTGTAGTGTAACTGATGCTGGCAATTAAAAAAACAGACTTCAATGTGTAGAGGATTTTACCAAAGTGAGTTTTAATTGTCTGTACTAAAAGGAAGGGGAGGTGTTTTAATGGGTCAAGGCTTTTCATCTGAACTCAATCGTCCTCATCCCAGTCATATATAAAATTACTTATCTGTCTCCCATAGAGTGCAAGCATAATGGTCAATTATGTCCTTCAGCTTCTGCTCATAGCTCTTTGGTATTATCTCAGTAAATTTAATGGCCGTGATCTTTTCTACAATCCTTTCGATCCTCATGTTTTAGATTTTCTTTCTATTTACTCATATGTCAGAGTGCACTCTCCTTTTAATAGCTTACTTCCCCCAGAGTCTCCTACCAAATCTCATCTTTTGACCATTTAACCATTCAACTGACATTCTACTGCTCCAGTGCATTCTGGGGAATGTAGTTCCAGACCCCAAGATGGCACCTCTGAACATCGTCATCATCATCACCATTTATTTATATAGCGTCACAAGTTCCACAGCGCTGTGCACAGATTATTTTTGTCATTCACATCAGTCCCTGCCCCATTGGAGCTTCCAGTCTAAATACCTTAACACACACACCCATATACACACAGATAAGGTCCTTGTTACCGCACATAGTGGGGTATCACATATGTATGTGTTAGCGTGTGTATGTATCTATTCTTTATGCTTGTGTCAGTGTGCTGCTTTATAATTATTGTGTATTTTGTTTATTTAAATTTGTGTATTACAAGGAATAATATACCACCTGTGGAAAATTATTACAGATATTATAAGCCACCTTGGGGACGCCGCTAACCATGACTTCATAAAACATATACTTGTGGCCACGGTCATTCGCTAACTTCATTATAATTGACAGTAGGCATGTACATTATTATATATACATGCCAACAAACACTGGAGGCTACATACAACACATGCAGAGCCCAGCATTTACTGTTATGCATTTCTCACGGTCCGTCTGTGTAAATGTTCTGCGCAATCATTGCCGCTTTTATTTTACTGGGAGCGAAGAAAGCAAGAAAACAATGAAGTTACTATCACAGCCGCAAAGGTGGCAATTGCAACACGATCCCGCTGAGGTCACTGATAGTTATTGGTGCTGTAGATAGAGAAAACGTTAGCTCTGCAATTACAAAACCATTGCCCCTTTAGAAAGATAGGGGGATATAATCAATGAATTAAGTAATACATCAATAAATTCCCTCACACTGTGCATAGATATTACCATTTTTAATTACCAAGCTGATGAGGGTGGATGAAACCTGCAGAGCACGGGCTCCCGTTGGTAATGATAAATGATTGTGATAAGCTACTCTTTGGTTTCTGGAGTCTTACACAATCACCATTTATTTATATAGCGCCACTAATTCCACAGCACTGCACAGAGAACTCATTCACATCAGTCCTTGCCCCATTGGGACTTACAGTCTAAATTCCCAAACACACACACACACACACACACACACAAAGTCTAAGATCAATTTTGACAGAAGCCAATTAACCTACAAGTATGTCTATGGAGTGTGGGAGGAAACTGGAGCACCCGGAGGAAACCCACGCAAACACAGGGAGAACATACAAACTCCTCACAGATAAGGCCATGGTTGATAATTGAACTCATGACCCCAGCGCTGTGAGGCAGAAGTGCTAACCACTTAGCCACCGTGCTGTCTGTAAATAATAGGGGCTAAAACTACAACACCGGTTCTCATTGTGATCAATTGACGTACTGATACAAGTTTACCTAACCAGTCTGTCTGCAGTTCATATCCACATCAAAAAATTCTTCCTACAAAAGAACTCCATCCGAAGCTTAACATCAATGTGTGGGTGGAATTCAGTATGTTAAGGTGCTGGGGGGGGGGGGGGCATCTGCCCGCTCCCCCCACCATGGGCCAGGCCCTTAGTGGGCTACCTCGGGCTGGGTCACTGGGCCATCGGTATTTATTTTTTCCTTTTAAAATGTCCCTAATAGGCTGCTAAGCCGAGTCTTGCCCCCCCCCCCCCGGGCTACAATTTGCCAGCCAGCCCCTGAGTGTTTTTAAGCTCAAATACATGTCTGTTAAGCTGAAATACAAAGTTGTATTTCAGCCCTTGTGTTGTTGCATTACCTTGATCCAGTAGGTTTGTATGATACGGCCAATGGTCCACAGCTTCTGTATTTAATGCTTCCATTGACTGACCTGTTTCAGACAGTCAGAAGCGTTGTCGAAGCCCCTCCCCTCTGAACTTCCTATCGGAAAACAACCCAACCCCAGGTGAGTAAAACTATCTCTAAGCTTCACACACAGAACTACACCCATAACTACAAATTGAGTTTTAGGTGTTAGCCTTACAATCCAACATTATCTCCAAGATCTAAAAAGTTCCTGAGATTTTTACATATCTGTGAATACTACTGGTAGAACAGAAAGGAAAGTTGCTCAATCAATTTATAGGCTAACAGCGGGTGCTTGAAGGGGTGAGGTTAAGATAATACTACTAATTTTTAATTAATATGCTGTTACTTGCATTTCGGGATTAGTATTAATTTTAGGTAAATCCCTCCCCCCCTCTCTCCTCTTTCTTTAAAAAAAATAATAATGGTGTTTATATAAATAAAATATAAAAAAAAAATCTCACGCACTTCACCGAACATTACGGCGCTGCCCGAGAAATATTTTGCCATATTTTCCCACAGTGAAGTGTTGTTCCTCTCCTGCCTGCTTTCGTTTTAAGCACTTTGTTTTATGATATTGAAATGTGAACATAAGCTTGTGACTCATACATTAATTGCTCACAACCCACTCGTTGCTTGAAGTATAATATATTATAAGCAGTGAATAATTATTTATTTCTGCTAAGCACTGCACATTAAATACACAATGGAGCAATGGTCCAAACAGTTAGTAATTTAATTATGAATTAAGAGAGTGCCTGGAAATCCTTACAAACCGGATTACGTTAAAATGTATTTAATTATTGGATTAAACATTTTTAAACCAGGAAATGGGAGAAAGGTTCTCAATTCTTTACAGTGGTTTAAACAATAACCTTAATGTACATGTAGGTCTATTATATAAAGATCAGATACTGTATGCACTACACAGTGTACTAATGTAGCAATAATGAACAGCAAGGGCCAAAATACAATACAGTTATATTGTCCAACACATTATACATTAATATATATTTTCCATCATACATTATTACTAGAGATGCTCAGGCTCGGTTCCTCGAGAACCGAATAGACCCGAACTTAGGGGATCCGAGTACCGAGTCGACTCGGAATCGAAAACGAGGCAAAACATCATTGTTACGTCGTCGGATCTTGGATCTCACAAGTTTTTAATTATTTTTTAAGATCCAACAGAGCGAGGGGTGGGAGGTAGGCCGACCCCCATTTTTCTTTCCTGCCACTGCTGTGTGCCAATGTGTCCTAGATGTGCCAGGAACTGCTGTGTGTTTGTGTCATTGCTCTGTCGCTTACCATCCAGCCAGGTCGCTGCAGTATTTGTCCGAAAGTGTATGAAAATAATATTGTGATCTATGGGGTAGTCAAAATTGACTGCAAAGGACTTGAAATTAGTGTTATTGAGGTTAATAATAGTGTAGGAACAAAAAAAGAGCAAAAATATGTGATTTTAGCATATTTTAGGATTTTTCCTTAAAAATCCAAAACCAAAACACACGAGGGCGGTTTTACCAAAACGAAAACACGTAGCTAATCCAGATCCAAAACCAAAACCAAAACCAGTTTGCGGGGGTCAGTGAGCATCTCTAATTGTTACAGCATTATTCATCATTTATGTTTGGACTTGAGTGCCGTATCTTACGTGAATTCGCTCTGCACTTGCTCTAAAACGGATCATACGTCAATGAACGCGATTGCATGCAATTCACGTCCATTTACAATTGTCACGTACAACTGCTGATGTGCGGTGGAACGGAGGGAGGGAAAAGGTGGACGATTCAAGTCCTGGGTTTTCTGTAAGTACGTGTGTTTTAGCCGGATCATTTTGCACTGGCTACAGGGCAGGTGTAAGTGCCAACCGATAGTGATGATTGGCACGGCATAGTCCTTGTATTAATAACTACACATATGTGTGATACTAGATAGCAAAACGCATATATATGCAAATAAGGAGCAGGTGGCTCAGTGGTTAGCACTTCTGCCTCACAACGCTGGGGTCATGAGTTCAATTCCCGACCATTGCCTTATCTATGTGGAGTTTGTATGTTCTCCCCGTGTTTGCATGGGTTTCCTCCTACACTCCAAAAACATACTGGTAGGTTAATTGGCTACTATCAAATTGACCTTAGACTTTCTGTCTGTGTGTGTGTATGTTAGGGAATTTAGACTGTAAGCTCCAATGGGGCAGGGACTGATGTGAGTGAGTTCTCTGTACAGCGCTGCGGAATCAGTGGCGCTATATAAATAAATCATGATGAAGTAAGAGAGACCGTAAAAATGCATTTTATGTACAGTAAGCATTAAGAACATCCTGATTTATGTATATAATGTAGAAGAAATGAAAAAAAAAAAAAATTCTTTTTTTTTTATTAATGATTATAGTATTATGAGTTGTTCATTTATTTAATAAAATATATATATTTTGCTTCCATTCCATATTTTGCAAATGCAATATCACCCCCCACATATATACAGTGAAATTCTGAATGGATAAGATTGCACACAGTTAAGTAAGAACATTATACCATTGATATATTTTATACACTGCATTATATTACACTGCACGCACTTCATTAGATTACATTTCACACTGTAGTTGTATTTAAAAAAAAAATCTGCAGGTGCATAAAAAAAAATTGGCAAAAAAAATAAATAAGTTTAAGAGAATTCTATGAATTTAGAGGTTGTGTTTTGTTTGCAGGGATCCGTAAAGAGGGCTGAGACAGGGAAAGTTAAATCATGCAGATGTACAGGAGGATGCCAATACATCAGTCGAGATATTAAGCGAGCAGATGAAAATCGCAAAATGCCATGTTTGCCTCCATCCTTAAAATAAGCTGTCAAGATGCTGTGAGCGTCATCAATGTTTTATTCTGAACCATCAATGTGAAGATTGTTTCTCGTCCCCTCAGCGCTTACAAGGTTATGTGTGATATAAGCCAACCACAGAATCCATTGTTCTTTTCACTATTTTTCCTTTCCAATCTCCTCCCTTCACTGCGAGACAATCTGTCATCACCAATGTCTCCATTCCAACAGCTATAATCATCACTCGGACCAAATATCCTTACAGAAAGCAGTTACTAGGAGTATAATGAGAATCTGTCTATGGATACGGCTGTTTTTCTGTACTGTGAAAAAAAGAAAAACAATAATAAAAGTTATTTAAAAGTCCTAGTTTTTAGCACTGAACTTCATAAGCAACGCCGCTTAATTGCAGGTTATGAAGGTAATGACTGATTTGTACATAAGTGATACTGAAAACATACAGCGTGGAAGTTCTTTTGAAATGTGCATTAGGACGTTAATATGCCATGTGATTCATTTAATGTGTTAATGACTTACAATGTAGTAGGTAGATAAACAGCTGGGGAATGCTTTGCAAACACAGGTAATGTGAATTTTATTCACTGCGCTAGCCATTAGTACTCATTAATATCAATTTACGTACAGACGAAGCGAGAAGACCAAACGTAATCCTAAGTCATAAAAATAAGCTTGATTTGTTCTTAAAGGGAAATTAGATTTAATGAATCCAGAATAAGAAGAATATTAAAATGTCAAGAATATTTAAGGCACATTTGGGTATGGCTCACAAGCCAGCCCTTGCTAGATGTAAACCCCTAAACCAGGGTTTCCCAAACCCAGTCCTCAGGGCTCCCCAACAGTGCAGGTTTTCCATATCTCCTTGCTGGAGCACAGGTGTATTCATTACTGACTGACACATTGTAACAGATCCACAGGTGGTCCTAATTATGTCACATGTGATCCAGAAAACCTGCACTGTTAGGGAGCCCTGAGGACTGGGTTTGGGAAACCCTGCCCTAGACCCTAGAGGTGAGTGCATCTGATTTTAACTGCAATTTAATGGTGTTTAAAGTGTATAGGTCAGTGTAGGACCTGCATATAATGAGGTGCCTTTGACGCTGGTATGCAGGCTTAAATGTTTTGATCGAAATATGAACTAATACCTCATGTTTTCATTTTGATAGATACACACAGATATGCAGTGTAAAGGATAATCACTGACAACTGTCTTGTTGTTTTGAATATTAAAATGTGGCACAACTGTATTGAGATCAATGAGGTTCCAGCATATTTTTCCTCTGCAATATCAGAAACACCATCAAGTCGACCAGACAAAACACAATCACTCTAGTCAAGTGGGCCACAAGTGAACCAATATATGGCCTTACGTGCCTACTATACTGGCTATATGTAGAGAGGTAAATATTCACTGGATTATACCAACCTGTAGCCAATCAGAGCTTTAGAATGCTCACAGGACTATGCCATCTTTAGCCAATCAAAGTTTTGCAATGAAACCAGGACTAAACCAACCTGCACACAATTGAAGCACTAGAATACTCAAAGGCCTAAATCCACCTGTAGAAATTATTATTGGAATGTTCCCAGAGCCAGACCTGTAGCTCATTAAAATGTTATAGATGTTATAATATAGGATATAACTATGAGTTATGATATACAGATGGATAAATTAGACCTTATGCACTCCTACATTTTTTTGCTGCTTGTATATCTTCGGATTCTTTAAAAACTAAAACATTCATTAAAAAAAACTCTGACATTTAATCTTTCATCTTCTTTCTTTCCAGCAGGGAGAATTCAACATTAAATAGAATTAAATGATACAAAGTTACCAAAAATAGTAAAATGTTAACTGGTAATTACTATTGATCTGTTTCAAAGCATAAAGCCAGAGAGAGAGAGATTGGGAATCTGCAAAGCCTGAATTATCTGATAGGGGTTTGTGAGAAGTTTTAACATTGCTTTGAAGATCTCTAAATGTAGTTTTATAATATAGGTCAGAGGTGCGATAATATTGAGTCCACTCTGGAAGTTCAACAGCTACAAAGTGACTCAAAATCGGTATGTATAAAGGGCACTGTCCATTCAAATCATGATAACAATAAAGAGATCCGTCCAGAAAATAGGATTTTTAGCGTACCTCTTACTTTCT
Source organism: Mixophyes fleayi (assembly GCF_038048845.1). Classification (NCBI taxonomy): domain Eukaryota; kingdom Metazoa; phylum Chordata; class Amphibia; order Anura; family Limnodynastidae; genus Mixophyes; species Mixophyes fleayi. The sequence continues at coordinate 31,410,488 of NC_134411.1, forward strand.
TGTTAGTAACTCCTTTCCTCCCTGACAGTTATTAAAGTTATTTTATCATTTACCAATAATCATAGTCTATGCGATTTGTGTGGTTCCAACTCACAAAGCGATTTATTAGCAAAAGCAAAATAATAACAATTAAATAAATAAGTACAGCTGATATATACACGCCGCGCCCAGCTGGATCCAGCTTATAGTCATTCAATCAAAGAGATCTAGAGGAGGAGGAGGAGGAGGAGGAGGAGTTAGAGAGAGGAGGATAAAGAGATTGAAAGAAGCAGGAGGAGGACTTAAAGCAAGAACCAAGGCTGACAGAAGAAATAAGTGGGGAGGTTAGAGAGGGCATAGTATATTGATAGTCATAAAAAGAAGTAGTTAGACAGAAAGGTAATAGAGAGTAAGAAAAATAACTACAGTAAAGGGATAATAAATTACTTACATAGAGATAACAGTGAAAAAGATTGTAGGCATAGATGAGATACAGACACAGTGAAAATTGCCAGTAATTCAAGCAACTTAAACTATAGATTTCTACATGGATTAAAATTTACTGTTTGGTTTTATCCTTTCATAGAATGTAAGTCAATATGCTACAGCAATGCATTTGAGACAACCACTTTTATGCACAATTGGAACAATGCTCCTTTGAAGCGTCTGTTTTTGGGATATATGTTGTCCACTTCAGGGCTTCTGATTCATGCTGAAAAGGTTTTTGCTACCTTACTTGATCTCACCCTGTAGGTTTAAAAGGATCTAACTACAATCAGTGGCCTACAGAAGCGTCCTTTGATTTCCTTAAAAAGTATTTTTCTTGGCCTCAGGGTTCTACGGTTCATAGATCCCTGTCGAGGTAGATGTGTTCTCAGCCACAGTAGGAGCAGCATTGTCTCAGTGTAACAAAGCTGCAGAAAGTTATGTTTGTGGCATCTATTCTGTAATAAATCTTCATGAAGAGAAAATTGATGCCATCACCAACCAGGAACTTCTTCCAATGCAGAGGTATCTTCTAGAAGAAGCCATATTTCCTTTTCTGCAATACCTCCAAATGTCACTACACTTGAATCCATGACAAGTTTGCTGGAAACTTATTTTCAAATTTAATTTTTTTGTTGACTTTCTGTCTTGTAACAGCGGGATACTTTTCTCATTTATTTGACACTAATGACCCAAGATCTCGTCCCAGCTCCTTGCCTAAATGTCTGTCTCTGCATAGACTCACCGGACAAAAATTGTGCATCTTATTAACTTTAGATTAAACTTTCTTCTGAAATGACAGTTTCCAATGACTGCTTTAGTATCAGGTTCTGGTGGTGGGATACGGTCAGAATAAGGAATGACAACATGAACCCATCACAAAAATCTTAAAACAGTCAGATGCTGGGTATTTATTTATTACAAGTTAACCCGTGCATGATACTCATGCATTCTAGTCAAATCAAGCTACTTAAGGTGTTAAAAAGGTTCTTGTCATGTATTTGGGCCATAACCCAGGCCTCCTCAGGGGAAGAGCATTACTTCCCGATGCAAGCGTCCTTTTTTAACGTGGTTTTGTCCACATGTCACCACCTCATCATTTTTCTCCATCACCTCATCCTTCATCTTTATCGCCACATCTATCCAGATGTCTATCCAGACACAGGGATCTCTCTCAGCGGTCCTGAGTATCACACTCCTCTCGCTCTGTCACCCCCGGCAACCACCAACCACTCCGCACTGTCACCCCTGGCAACCACCAACCACTCCCAACTGTCACCCCCAGCAACCACCAACCACTCCCAACTGTCACCCCCAGCAACCACCAACCACTCCCCACTGTCTTCCCCGGCAACCACCAACCACTCCCAACTGTCACTTCTCCTTTAAGAAATATATATATTTTTTTAAAAAATCTTTATAAACACTTTTAACAATTAACAAATTAAATTAAAAATTAAAAACATCTTAGTATACCAAATTTCAGCCCTTTCTGAGTTTTTTTCCCCACACACACTAAGAATTTAGTAGGTCAGTGTATAACTCTTTAGAAAGACTTTGTAGAATACGTTGCAGCTTGGTCCGTTTGTGGTAAACAAGGTCTTTCATAAGTCTCTTGCAGCACCTATTCTCATTCTGATTAGACCCTGGAAACGCATCTTGATTGATACCATCTACCAATTTCTAACAGCTTTTCTTTTACCTTGGTGGTGGTAGATCATTTTTCCAAATGTCCCTTTTTATCCAAATGGAAAGGTTATCTACAGTCTCAGCCGTTGTGGACATCTCCATCAAATAAAGTCTTTTGTTTAAATAGGAAGGAAACTAAATTGGATCATGGGGAACATTTTGTGGACAAGTTCTGGAAAGTCTTTTGACAGAACTTAAGAGTCAAACCAGGGGCGGAATCTTGACTCTTCCGGCCCCATAGAAAAGTTTAGGTTTTTCTGTTAATTGCTGTCATTCCCATTAGACTTCGAACCTCATATCTAGCCAGTGTCAATTGCTAGATGCAAACATTAGAGACAGTCTGAGCACTTACATCTCCTTCCACTACCTACTACCTGCAAGTGAACTTTGCAGGCAGCAAAGACTACTGTTACTTCTTTCAAATGTAATCCTCTGCAAAATTATAATACTGTTATTATTTATATAGCACTGTCCTATGTAATCATTCACATCAGTCTCTCCCACAGCTTAAATGTACCACACACACACTGGGCTACATGAGAAACCAATTAACCTATCAGTAGGTTTTTGGACTGTGCAAACATGGGGATAACATACAAACTCCACACAGATAGAGCCCTGGGGTATATTTACTAAACTGCGGGTTTGATAAAGTGGAGATGCTGCCCATAGAAACCAATCAGATTCTAGTTATCATTTATTTAGCACATTCTACAAACCTGCGGATTAGTAAATATAACGCCTGGCTGGAATTGAACCCATGGCCACAGTGCTGTGAGGCAGTGGTGCTAACCACTGAGCCACCAAGCTGCCCTAGGTAATCCTTAGCACCTCATATAAGCTGATAATTTTATATGTGTTTATATTTGCTGTTTTAAAAAAATAGCAAAATTGATTGCAAATCATCTTATTATCAATTGGATGATATCAATTTAAACACAAATGTTTGAGTAGACATCTCCTTTAATGATCTTAAATCAGTTGTTCAGAGAGGATGCTGATTTCAATGGCTGAAGGAAGTGTTTTCCTTCTCTTGGCTGTGTCTCCACTAGAGATGCTCAAAATAGTTTTAAAGTGGTTCTAGAACTACAAGGACTAATCCTATTATTATTATAAATTTTTATTTATAGGGTGCCACAAAGTGTCCGTAGCGCCATACAAGGACAAACAATAGCACAGGACAAGGTGAAACAGCACAGTACAATTAACAGTAAGCACTATAACTCTGGGAGCTCAAAGCACAGCTAGAAACAGAGGGTGGGAGTAGTCAGTACAGGCTGGTAACTTGAGCCCAAAAAGGTGGGCGTGGATGACAGAGTCACAAAGAGGAACAGAAAAAAGCAAGAGGAGTCGAAGGGCAGAAGGTCCTAGAGGAGGTGGGCTGAGTAGCTGGAGAACAAAGTTACAAGTGGTGGAAACAGGAGGAGAGAAAGCCCTGCTCAAAGGAGCGTACAATCTAAAGGGAGGGGTAGACAGACAGAGACATAAGAGTGAAACGGAGAAACGGGTGAAACAGAGACAGAATCGAGGAGGGGGGGAGAAGGGAAGAAAGGGAGAGGTAGCCGACAGGTGGGTGGTTAAGCAGGTGACTGGAAGGCTTTTAAGAAAAGGTGGGTTTTTAATGTCCTTTTGAAACTGGACAGATTAGGAGATGTTCTGATGGAGCGAGGGAGCTTGTTCCAATGAATGGGGGCGGCGCAGGAGAATACATGAATAAATTCTCTAACCTTATATTAACCTAAACATTTGAGCAAAGCTCATATTTTTACATAGTAAATTAGAAAATGTAGTATTTTGAGCTGTTTTCCGTGCAAACAGCGAACTACAAATGCGAACACATTAACGTTGAAATGTTGCTGAAATAAAAAGAAAACTGTTAAAATGCTATCAGATTTAGCCATTTAAACTTGAAGAGGCCACATTTTATAGTTTTTACAGTACGCAAATAACATATGCAAGTACGCGGTTCGCCTTTCCCGGCAGCGCAGCCAAGTCATCCGTACCAGATCGATCTGACCGCTTATGCCACAAAAAAGTTCCAGTCCGTAAATTGGTCAAATTAAATTATATTTTGAACCACTTCAAAAGATCATAGTGTCCAAATGCAACTTAAAATCATAAAAAAAATGTTATAAGAAGCTTGTAAAAAATATAAACTAAACAAATATGTTTTCTCAGTTAAAGTTTAAACTAACAACAAAGAACAGTTCATTTTAATTCTATGATGGATCCCCTTTCATATCTGACAGCTGTTTATAGACCTCTGTACTGTCATTGGTGTCTTAATAGAGATTCCAATACATTATCCAGGAAATATGAAAGATTGCAAAGGCGTTTTAGTGGCAGAGATTGCAATAACCTGTATTTCTATCAGTGCTGTTCTTGATGGTAAACAATAATAGTGAGTGAATCATTGGTTCTCTTTGAACACTTTTCCACAGTGAACAAAGGACCTAGGTATTGGGGCTATTTGCCGTTGGTAATTGTTGTGACTCATCGCTAGGTGGGACAGGAAAAAGACAGAATGTGGAATATAATGCTCTTTGTAAAGAATGGCAACAACATTAGGTGATTATGTAAAGCCGCATTCAGCAAGACCAGCTAGAGATCACAGTCAGCGGCTCCATTTAATGTATAATCAAAGTCTTGTCTCCTTAAAGGAAGCAATAAAATAGTTGAAAAGTGAAATTTACATCCACAAATACATGAGTAAAAGATGCAGCTTGTGTATTGCAGATAACTAGTAGCAAACAAAAAATCCCAGTGCAAAGTTGAATCACAAAGCTTCCTCCTATCTCTCCGCTACATTAAGGTTATGCCTTCGTGTAAGCAAAAGTCCATCATGAAGTTCCATTCAGGAGGAGTAATAAATAATAAGGGGCATATGTATTAAAATGAAACTTTTTGAGGTGGTAAAAACCTTTTTCATTTCAATTTATTAATATCTTATACATGTTACAAGCTGCGCAGAGCAATAAGAGTAACTTTTCGCTCGAGATACCACCGTTATGTTCATCTGCAATGCTGGGTGCAAACCTATATCTAATAAAGTAAAGATGCTCAGGCTCGGTTCCCCGAGAACCGAACACACCCAAACTTAGCAGATCTGAGTACCGAGCCATGCTGGAATTTAAATCAAGACAAAACGTCATTGTTACTTCATCAGATATCAGATCTCAGATCTCGCGAGCTTTGGATGCTATAAGTACCGCCCTCCACGGCGATCCAGCGCCATTTCACAGAGGGACACAGAAGGGGTAGCACAGTTCTTGGCAGTCTCTAGTGCAGTTGGGCAGCGTCATAGGTAGAATAGAAAGAGGAGGGGTAGCAGTGTTCTTCAAAGCCTCCAGTGACATTCAGGAGAGCTCCATTGCTCCATTGCTAATTGTCATTGCTGAAATAGAAAAAATAGGTCTGGCAGGCTTGTTCTTCTAAATCTGCAGTCACATTGCACTGTGTTATATAGGTAACATACAAAGAGGAGAGCTCCATTGCTCCATTGCTAATTGTCGTTGCTGAAATAAAAATAATAGATCTGGCAGGCTTGCTCTTTTAAATCTACAGTCTTTGTTTGAAAGTGTATGAAAATAATATTGTGACCTGTGAGGTGGTCAAAATTGACTGCAAATGACTTGAAATTAGTGTTATTGAGGTTAATTATAATGTAGGGGAGAAAAAGCAAAAATATGCCATCTTAGCAAAAAAAATAGGGATTTTAGAAATAAATCGTGATCCAAAACCAAAACCAAAAGACGCAAGGGCGGTTTTGCCAAAACCAAAACCAAAACACAAAGTTAATCCAGATCCAAAACCAAAACCAGAACTCGGGGGTCAGTGAACATCTCTATCTAGAAACACTACACAGCAAGATGAACTCACTGTATCCTGCAAGCTCTATTTATGCTATGAAATTTATAAATGATTGACAGCTGGACATAAGTCCATTTGCACCATGTACATAGGCAACTTGCATAAGATTTGACACAATACACATGCACATATCTTACGCCTGGATGTTGAGCTTGGTGCATCTGGTACCTGCACCCACGTGCACTTGGAGTGGCGAATCAGGGATGTGTACATGTAAGTTCCATAAAGAAAGGCCATGTAGACTTAAGTCAACCAAATACCTTAGAAGAGCAGAGACATCTCATTGGCAAGTTTCCGAGTTGATCATGACAGCTGCGTATGGAGATGATGCCTTTAGCAACCAATCAGATTCTAGCTATCATTTATTTAATACATTCTACAAAATGACAGCTAGAATCTGATTGGTTGCTATAGGCAATATCCCCACTTTTTGAAACCCGTAGCTTAGTAAATACACCCCTAGAGCTAAATTTGCAAGTATCAAAGCTCAGCTTGCACACACTTTTGCAGCAATTACATTGATCTCTTCTAGCCAGAGTGAGTTACGTTCAGAATTATTGTGAATGGCAAGGAAGATACGGTTGTAGAAAATGATGACTTTTTTATGATCAAAAGGATTTAAAGATATGTATCGCAGAGCTGATGGTAGAGGGGTTGGGTGATATAGTTCCGCAGCTACAATTACAATTATTGAATATCTAATACCATTCCAGGTTTGTCTGAAATCATTTTAAATGAGCACTAAACACTGAATGAATATCTTTTTTTTTACCCATATAAAATATGTAAACTGAACAGCTACGGACTGTATCGCTATATAACAGTATGTATTGTAAACTAGTACTGTCCTGGCCAAACTGAGGCTCTCCAGATCTTGTGAAACTACAAGCCCCAGCATGCTTTGCCAGACGATAGCTGGCAAGGTATGCTGTGACTTGTAGATTCCCAACACTTGAAAAGCCGCAGGTTGGCACTCGTGCAGCAAGTATTTTCATTTGTTCCTGTGAATAAAATATATTTTCCTATTAAATCTGCTTGTACAAGCATACCAGAAGGTGCCATTTTTAAACAAACGAACGTCTTATCTGTTATTACTATTAGTTTTTTTGCGGAATTACATGGGTAAAGTGACTGCCCCAGAGTTGAATGTGAGCCCATATAACATCCAATCCTGCATGTGAATGCAATGAGGGTAGAAGTTCTCCTAGCCCCTTAAAATGGAAACTAGCCAAGGACTAACACATCTACACCATACCCAGGTTGTCTTTGTTAGGAGCTTGCAAGTGGCAGCTGCTGTTACACTATTGGCAGATTATTACATTCCTGATTCCTGCTGTGGGCAGGTGATAAAAAGGCTTTTGTAAATTTCTAAGGTACCTAGTGGAATACGAGCCCCATTTCAAACAAAAAACATACAGCGTTACATCTTAGGAGAGACGAGATCAATAGTTGCTTTTATAGGCATCTCTCTATGTGCGGAATCCACTGGGCAACCTTTGTGAATCAACATCCGGAACTGCGGGCAAAGACGTGAGATAGAATTAGAATCTGTTGTAGAAATTTCAAGAACGTCTGTCAACTTGACACGAGCGGCTATGTGAAAACAGACACAGCTAAATAATTATGGCATGCAAACACGAAGGGGTCATTTCCAAAGATACTGCATAAAATTTCGAAAATAATCATTTTGGTATGTTGGCGTAGAGCAACGGTTCTTAACTAGGGTTGTGGGAAAGCATTTCTAGGGGTGCGAGTGGTAACAATATTTTTTTAACTTTTAGATTTGTAATATAAAATTATACATTTTACTTGACTGTACTATGTACTCACGGAACCCATGATACACTGGCAAACGCTACGACGGTATGACCCCGCTACGACAATATGACTCCACTTCTTCCCTCTCTACGTTTGCCACTGTGCACTCTCCAGTACAACAAGACTTGGAAGGCGCACGTGTTTGCGTGCTCTGAGTACAAACATCATGGTGAATTTTTGGCGAGATACATTAATTTCAGGGGTATTTTCTTATTTTTAGTATCTTCATAATCATATTTATACGCTATATCTTAGTATTTAATGACTGTCACTGTATATGTTTTTGTTTACTTTTAGTTATATGTAAAAAAAAATAACTTTTTATTTGTTTCAAAAAGTTACATAAATAAAATAAAAAGTAAAATATATGTATTTTTCATTAAAGAAATAGTTTTGCAATAAGTGCAATTTCCTAACAAAAAAAAACGGAACACATTTTTCAAGGGGTGCAAGAACGCATTTTGAGATTCAATAGGGGAGGGGTGAACCATCGTGTTTTACCTTTACTTGATGGTCAGAAAAACTCTCTTATCCAGTAATATATGTGTTGTTCATGAAATAAAATCATGAAAAAAAAGTCTATTGTACTATGTCTGTGATTTTGATCACATATATAAATTGCCTGATATATGTTTATCTGGTTAGTGCAGTTTTATATTGAATATATTTTATGTAATCCATTCCCACAGTATGAACAAACAAACACACATACACACAGAAACACAGTCATATACTGTATATACAGTTCCTAAAGGCAAATATTTTTGGAAATTCATTCAGGACCTTGGACAGGGCCCTTAAAAAATGCTGAGATAGAGGTAATGCTGGGTACTACGTTTAGTTTTGCTTTTATTTATAATGAATAGCCGAGTTTCTAACATCCCAGGAGCTAGTTAATGTGAATGGAGGCAAAGGAAATCTTGCATGATCGCAAACCAGCTTGTAATCACAAACAAAGCATGCATCAGACAGATGACATGGTCACTGTAAAGGATACGCAGGATTGTACAACGCTAACCTTGCCCACTTTATTATTATTATTATTATTATTATTATTATCTTTGACTTATAAGGCACCACAAAGGGTCCAAAGCGCCGTACATTACATATACAGAAAACAGAACCAAGACACAACATGATACACAAATATATACAAACACAGGTGAGAGAGTAAAGCCAATCAGATTATTTCTGGGACAGATAGTGAAAGGGATGGTAGAAATCAGTGAGAAGAAGGCCAAAGCTTAAGAAAACAGGAAAAACAGGGCTAGGGCAGCAGACCAAGAGGTACAGAGGGTGAAGGAACAGTAGAAGGAGCACACAAGGAAAGAGGGCCCTGCTCATGAGAGCTTACAACCTAAAGGGAAGAGGGAGACACAAATAGGGTGGTACTAACTACGGGAGAGAGCCTGGACAAGGAAGTTAGGAGGAGGACTGATAGACTTGAATGAAGAAATGAGTCTTAAGGGCACGCATGAAGCCTTTGAGAGTAGATGCTAACCTGAGGGAACGTGGAAGATCGTTCCACAGCAGGGGAGCAGCCCGGGCAAAGTCCTGAAGACGAGAGTGAGAGGAGGTGATCAGTGAAGTAGTGAGGCGGCGGTCACAGGCAGAGAGGAGGGGGCAGGTATAGACTGGCGGTGGCGTTGTATAATAACAGCAGGGAGTTGCAGTTCAGTGACCTGTAAACACCGCAATCAATGTGCCAAGGGCCATTTTTGATCTGGCAATCATGTCATTCATCTAAAAGAAATAATCTAGCTGTGAATATTAGATAGACTTTTTTTATTTCTACAATGCACTCCAAACATCTGCTATACCCTGCCTAATGACTAAATATATTAGTCTCGAATTTGGTAAACTGGTAATTAACCAGAAGGCATTGTATCGTGTTGTAGATCAACAAACCTTCACTTTGAAAAAAGTAGAAAAATAATTATTGCCGGCAAATTGTCCTTCTCCTTTGTAAAAATAGTGGTCGAGGAGAAAATGCTCCTTATCTCTCTCTTGTGTTTCCCAAGTGGTGAGTAAAATTGCTGCAATCTTTCATGACAATCAATTTTGGCAGCAGAAGAAGCAATTTTGTAGGGGTTCGAAGTTTCATCACAACAGTCTTTGAGTTCCTCTTGTTTCTCCATTGCTCCGAATTCCATTTTGCACAGCGTTTGAAAATGATCATTTAACAGCACGGGAAGAGCCCGGTCGACTGTCAAATAATTCTGCTGTGGGCTGTGGTTAAAATACAATTGGGAACAGTTAAGGCCAAAGTTTGCATTTCAAAATGTGCAAAGTTTTGAGGCCGAATGATGAACGAGGCAAATATTTCACGGAACCGTTTTAAATATGTCTACTTGTTTTTCTAGTAATTAGAGGTAAAAGTGGATGTTTGCAGCATCATAGCTTTAAATCTATATTACATTACCAGTATCTATTTTTTGGCAGCCAACAAATAACTGTCCTATCATGCGGAATCTGCAGAATTGCCGCGACAAGTTTAAATGCGCCGGCTTGCTGAAATATCATTACATGGCTGCACACCTGTGCTACTACAAATGAGTTAATATCTTACATCTATTTATGTCTATTTCAGTGATGTTATTTTCCTACTGGTTCTAACGCTATTAAATCTGTCTGAGAAATTCATATCGTATTTTCTTCTAGAAACTGACACAGCAATTTATCACCTCTCATTTATATAGAATGTGTGACTATATAATAAACGGCAATCAAAATAGGCAATGTAAAGTATAAAGCATGTAAATGGAAGGCATCTGAACGATTATTATTTCATTTAGAAATTATGACTTTACACCCATAACCGTTTATTGGTTACTGAGGAAAGGGCTAAATTGTTATATTACACAAAACATATACTTTCAGTATATTTTTTAACTGCTCTTTAAAATGTGTTGCATAGGCTAAATTGTACAAAAAATGTACTTTTCTTTAGATTTATTGTATGCTATAATATTGCTCACCCAGGGGCAAACGCAGGATTTTAGAGGGGGGGTTTCCACACCATGCCGCCAGTGGGCGTGACCAGCAAGCATGGGGGTGTGGCTATAATTTTAGACAGTGCTTGGCTGCTCTCCAACTCTTCCTATCCCTATAATATACATGGGCAATGCTGCGTGCACTACTGTTAGGTGCACGCAGCTCTCCCTTTTCAAGCAGAGCTATGTGAAGTGGTGGCAGGGTCCAGCCACCTCAATTATAAAGTGCCCCAGGCTTGGAGGGGGTTTTTTCCAGGCACTAGAAACCCCCCCCCCCTCGGTTTGCCTATGTCACCCTAGGTAGAAGATAAAACATTCATAAGGAGGAAATCAATTCCCGCAAAGTGCAACCTGACACAATGGCAATGTCCGGCTGAACTTGCTTACGGGTACTGTGGTTCTCAAACATCGTTGATATTCCTGCGCAACTTTATGCGGTGTGAGAATAAAATTAGTGATGATACATCACCGCGGAGTGCCTCTGTAATGGCACAAAGCAGGGATAAAGTACAATACACCAGTGCATTCACTGTCAAAATTTGCATGAAAAAAATTCAAATTACTGGATGTTGTTTGAGTTATTGTGCCCATCAGAAACCCTTCAATTATCTACAAGACCAGTGCTTACTCAGTATTAGGCTTGGTCCTCTAGGGAGGGGCAAGGGGCTGCACCAAAGAGGCCCTGCCTCTAACTGATAGGATATCTGTAATTGGCTGAGCACAGTTATTAAGTAGCCAGGCTCTCTGGAGCTTTAATCATTATTGTTATTATCATCATGTGTGAAGACCAACTTGATAGTTTTACATTATGGTAATAATCAACTGAGGATAGGACTTGATGGAGAATTTGAAGGGTGGGGGCACACAGCCTTTTAAAAAACTATATATATATTTATTGTACTGAGGTAAAATTAGTATTATTATGGACCACTAAACAATAAAAGGCCAAATTGAAATAAAATTAAGAACAATAGACAAAAATGCATTTTGATAAAGTCTATTGTGGACGAAACGCGTCAAGGAGGCAGTGCTCTTTTCTGTGTGTTCCAGCCAGCAGTGGAGAGGGAGTCTCTATCCTACTTTCGGTTTATGCTTGGACTAATTGGGAACTCTCTAGGATAAGCCTGCTTATGTTTTATTCAATGTACGGGCAATTTATTTGTCTTATTGGAATGTGCCATGTCTATTAAAGTTTACTACTTTCTATAAAATTATGCACTTGTCATGAATGTACTACACTATTGTGTTGTTATTTCCATTTGAGCCCTAGTGTGAAATCCACTCAGAGGCAAGTTCTGGATTCCAGTGGAATATCATAAAGATTGGCAACTTATCATCTATATTCTGGTACGGGGCCAATTTGGAATAATTATTCTTACACTAATTAATTGGTGATAATACACTATGTTTGGCGCTTCTCTCTTTTTTATTTTTTATGTACAGGTTTACATCTGCAATCTGATGTACAAAAAGTGAAGCAGCCTACTGTATGTGGTTTTATATGTTTATGAGCATGTTTGTTCACGTGTTGTTTTAATCTACACTGAGCGCCGTTGTCTTTTCACTAATATATATATATATATATATATATATATAGCTGCAGTACACGATTTTGCCGAGTTTAAATCTTCAAGTTATTAAGTCATTAATGAGTTTGATGTAACTGTCCAAACTTTAAAAATAATTAGCAGCTGAGATGTCATGCAAATCCCTCCAGTGGGTGGAAGTCCCAGAACAGGGTCCCTGCCTTAAAGTTCTGCCCAACGTACAGTAATGGGAGGTCCAACCAAGACCACAGCCCCCCTTAAACATGGCCAGTATCCAACTGGACCACCTCTTGATGGTTTATTCCCAATCGGTGCAGGGATGTCCGATTGCATAACCAGATAGACAAACAAACAAACAGACCAATGATTTTTATATATAAGATGTCATCCAAATCCATCCAGTGGAAGGGCCAGAACAGGATCTCTGTGTCAAAGTTCTGCCCAGCGTAAACCAACGGGAGGTCCAACCGGAACCCCAATTGCACCATTAGACATCTGAGGCCAATTACTAGCCCTTTGGGAAGTTTTCATCTTTTAAAAAGTATTATTGCAGTACCGTGTTAGCCAAAATATCTATGAGATGTTAAATATTTTCGTGTCAAAAAAGACAAAAGTATTACAGGAGTGATACCTTTATTGTCTAACCCAAAAAAAATATTATTATATTTGCCAGCTTTCAGAGCAGAGAGGCTCTTTCATCCAAATCCATCCAGTGGAGGGCCCAGAACATGCTCCCCAGGTAAAGGTTCTGCCCAGTGTACACCAAATGAAGGTCAGACTGGTACCTCAACCTTCTAGTATGTCTTATGGGACCCAATGTTACCACTCTGTGAAGTTTCTGTGCAAATCCATCTAGTGGAAGGCTCAGAACAAGCTCCCCGGGTCAAAGTTCTGCCCAAAAAATGATGTTTTCAATATTTGTCATTCTGTTGCGTTGTCGCCTTGTCGCGTTGTCGCCATGTGGTCTAGTAGCTTTTATATATATATATATAGCTATATATAAATATATACTTACATACTGCCTCTTTTCCCTGGTGTAAACACGTGGTATTTACCATCAAAAGAGCGGTAGAAAAAAAACAAGTTTAAGGCACATCGATGACATGAGCAGCATCATGGTCAATTTCTGTCTAAGTAATTGACTTTGATACAGTATTTCTGCCAAAACAGAAAACCACAATACGCCTGGTTCATGTTTGCAAAGTACATTGCATGGTAATTTTTTTAAATATGGGAATGACAGCGATATGTTCCTTCCAGGTGTAAAGCAAAGTAGGAACACCAATTTGATCATTTATATTTATAGCTAATATCTGCCCCCATTGTGTCTATTGTTATTTTGCATGATGAATGATGAGGCTTATTTGATTTGATTGTGTCTGTCTGTGAGAGGACATGCATTATTATTAATGAATGCGAGTCATATAAAAATGGCTGTGCACAGATTTATTTGCACCTCTGGAAGATATACACAAAGGTATTATCAACATGTTTCATGTCAGCTCTGCATGAGGAATAAGAAGCTGATCAAATGGAACTTTCAGAGGCAGACATCTATGATCATTTACTGGATTCCAATAATGAGATATTTGAAGTAATGGCAAAAAACTAGATCTCTCTATTCTGAAACTTGCAGATGAAACCCATGGGACGCAGCCACAAGAGGAGGAGATTAAAATATTACAATCTGAAATCAATTACTGGTTGAAAAGTAGAGCAGGTCAATAAGTGAGCTGAGCCTGATGAAGGGCTAAGACAGAGGCTGTCAAGTCGGCCCATTACAATTATTTAATGCAACCTCATCTCAATTCCAGCGCCTCAGAAACAAATGTGAACATCCATTTAAATTTGTCTATTTCAATGGGAATTTCCAGATTTGTCCTCATGATTTCTCTATAAGCAATACAATATATATGTTTTTAATTTATTGTTCAAAAATATACATTAAAATACACTATCCCAGGGTTTCCCAAACCCAGTCCTCAGGGCTCCCCAACAGTGCAGGTTTTCCGGATCACATGTGACATAATTAGGACCAGCTGTGGATCTGTTACACTGTGTCAGCCAGTAATGAATACACCTGTGCTCCAGCAAGGAGATATGGAAAACCTGCACTGTTAGGGAGCCCTTAGGACTGGGTTTGGGAAACCCTGCACTATCCAGTGATATTTGTTGTAAATAACTTACAGTTACTCTGGTCTAGCACTCGCTGTAGACTTTTAAGCTAACGCTGCTGATTCAGTGACCCAATGAACCAGTGTTTCAGGCCTCGAAGAGCTGGGGGAGAGAATGATCAATTTATTTTTATATTTATTTTTAGTCTTTTTTAGAGATTGGTGTAGTTACGATCAGCTCTGTGCCCTCCTTCCCACACAGTGTCATCACACCAAGGACAGGAGTGTTTTGAAGATCTGCTGTCTCATTTCAGCAACTGGACCCAGAGAGAATCAGCCGTCATGTTGCCATCTCTGTTCATCTTTTTGGTGATCTTGGCGACCTCCGTCTTGGCAGCTGACGCCGTCATGACTTTTGCAAAATTGGGGAATAATCATCCTTGCTTAATGTCTAGCAGTGGGCATGATCCTAAAATAAAAATAGCAGGACCTCAAATAATCTAAACTGGCAGATAACCACAAAAGTGAAAGCCTTCTCTAGAACCGGAACAGGAAGGAAGTTCGTTATTATAAATGATGAAGAACAGAATTCCCCAGCCCTATGAAATGGATTCATGCTACAGAATTTGATTCACATGAAATTTTGTGACACCTTCTCTCATCCCTACATTAAATCAATAGCTGTATTGTATTGATACATTATTCTACAAGCAGTGCTTAGCATAGTGTCCTCAGCAGTTGTAATAGTGACATCAATATAAGTTCTAGCTGAATACAACCATGTGTGGTATTCTAATGAGAGACACAGTTCAACAAACAGCATCTCAATACCTTGGGCACATTTCACTGGAACAAAAATACACGTTGAATGATAAAGAATCCACATTATCGGCAAACAGAGAAACATTAGTCATTCTTTTTGGACAGATTTGTTGAAAACACGTTGTCTGTTACTCAGACAAGCAGGTGCTTTGTTCCTGTGTTTGTACACTGATTGTCAATTTGTGTCCTAGTTGTTCCCGCAGTGAATTGTTGATCATGACTTAATAAGCTGCTATTAATTTCTGCTCGAATTACATTAATTGTGTGCAAATTGCATCACATTTTTTCCAGTGGATGTTTTTGGTGATGGAGATTATCCATTAATCGGTTTATCTATAGTTTATTTTCTTGGAAAAACATGTTTTAAAAATAAAAATGGTTACGCATTGGCTTTAGCATTAGGAGAAAATCTGTATCATTGCTCCTATTAATTTGACTGTAATGACCGAAATATTTTTTTTTATGTTCTACTTACTATATAAAAATGTGGCAAGAATTAAATGAGCATTTAAGACAGCACACATTAATTTATGCATTGACACTTTCAAAAAACATCAATGGTTTAATAGTGAAGCTGCTAGCTGCTGCTTGCCCGTGTCAGAGAGGCAGAGGGTGGTACAGTAACCTCCCGCCTGCTAAGATAAAAAACAGCAGAGTTGGAAGCCCAATGCCTAAGGGGGGCAGGATTATTTCTGAGGTGATTAGGCACCCCCAGGGTTTGAACTGATCCTGGCTTCAATGAATGAATAAGCAACATTTGTGATCTAAGTAGAGGTAACGCCTTAAAAATGTGCCCATTCCTTTAACGTCTCCACCTTGCTCCCTAAATCCATGCATTTTGGCAGAAATCTTGTGCAAATTGAGGTGCAATGTGTAGTGGACGTGTTGCACATTTTTACTGACCTCCAGTGTCTTCCATATTCGGATCTTTAGAAGCTTTCTTGAGCACAATGGAGATTTTCAGAGAATAATCTCTAACATAGACTCAACCGATAAGATATGTGAGATGTGGAGGGGAAAATATTTAAATTTTTCAACCATTCCCTGGTTGGTTGAAGCTTTCAACCAAAAGAGTTCAGAGGAAACTCTACATAAGAGGGAGGGAGCGAGGCTTTACTTTTGTTTTGTAAAAATGTTTTGTTTTGTTTTCTTCTTTTTTCTCTGCCCCACCGATCCGGGTAATCAGAAGATTCCGGAATTTAATCAGTCAGACCGAGGTTGAACACCTTGATTGACTATGGAGAAAATGTGAGCCACTTTGATGTGTAATAAAATGTAACAAAGAATATGCCGTGATTATTAATTTGTTTTATTTTTTTATTTTATTTTGTATTTCCTATACTAGGCTTGGCGACCCACTGCTAGCCAGGGGCTACTGATTATCATTTTTAATGAAGGCAGGGGCAGCGTCCTTCCCCATACCTCTCCTCTCTTTATACTAAGCTTCTGCGTCGAATGCTGCTCCCATAATCATCATCATCACCATTTATTTATATAGCACCACTAATTCCGCAGCGCTGTACAGAGAACTCACTCACATCAGTCCCTGTCCCATTGGAGCTTACAGTCTAAATTCCCTAACATACACATACACAGACAGATCGAGAGAGACTAAGGGCAATTTAATAGCAGCCAATTAACCTACCAGTATGTTTTTGGGGTGTGGGGGGAAACCAGAGCACCCGGAGGAAACTCCACACAGATAAGGCCATGGTTGGGAATCAAACTCACGACCCCAGTACTGTGAGGCAGAAGTGCTAACCACTGAGCCACTGTGCAGCCCAAGAATGCTCCCATATACTTCAACATTATTTTTTTACACTATGGTATCTCAAATTTGTTAAAGGCTAGAAACTTTATTTAAATAAAGACACACAGGCAACATGCCTGCTTCACCCACGCCAAGTTCCACAAAGAACTTTATTTTCAGTCTTTAGTGTTAGGCGACTAATGTCCCTATTGGAGAAAGTTTCAGAAATGATCTCCGTCTATATTTTTATGAACTGCACAGTATCTCCAAATTGCCGATTATGCCGATCGGTTACACTACTTTGAAGTTATTTGCTCTTGAAAAGAAGGGATTAAAATAGAAGGCTCAGTATAAATATATACAGCAATGAAACACTCTAGAGCTATGCTTCATTTAATTTTAAATAAGAATTAAAATAGCACACAGAGAGTAACTCATAAGAACCAATCAAACATTTGCTTTCATTGACATAACTTACATGGACTTCAGAAAGTTAATGCTTAGTTTTCGCACAATGGTATTAAATATTTCACAACCTTGTGTGACAGAGAGTTATCTGTTTATCCCCTAAAAGTTTGTTTCTAGAGAGGAGAGAAAATTTCTAAACTGTTCCAGCTTTGTGCCAGTGGATTTGGACATTAGGCGTTGCCTTGTCCTAGCAATATCACACAGCAAAATTAATTAACTGTTGTTGTCCCAGCTGTATTCATAGACAGTAAATTCAGCAAAAATGTGAATTTACAAAACACATTTGCCTGGATTGGTGACGTAAAAGCACAATGTCAATTGGCTAGTCCTGATTCTGATACATACATACACATTCACACAACCAGAACATAAACATTTGTTTTGATAGCAAAAAACACATTTACTGTTAGGCTTGACATAATATAGTGAATATAATATTCCTTCTTGCATACGAGCAAATTAACAAAAATTACTTTTTAAAATACGCTCACAAAACTAAATAACAAAAACACGATCAATGCAAAAAGCACTTATCAGCTTCAGAGATGAATTCGCAATCGGCCAATCAAAAGTGCTAGCTAGTGATGGACCGCCCCTCCCTGTTCCGCCTCTCCACTTGCAGGAAGGAGCAATTATCCGTCATGCACAAGTCTACATGTGTGCACGTACATGCGCTCTCTTTGTGGGTAGGTGCAGTGAAAAGCTTTGTTATTTACACTATGCAAACGGGCCTGGGTTCAAGTCAGTATCCGATCCTATATCGCTGGAACTTTGCGCCTCTGCTAGACGGCTTTGTTCCTCTGCAGCATCTGATTCATCTGAAATTTTATCTTTAGCTGTTTCATACAAAATAAGACAGGATAGAGATAAATCTGACATTAAGGCAATGAGGCAATTTAGTGAGATGGTCGGAAATAACTCATAGCAGCACATAAATATTATCAATATTTCAGCTCCAAGGACTGAGGGAAGCTTCTGTTATTGGATTTCTAAGATGGAAAAAAATGTATTTAAATTTAGCTAATAGTATGGAATTTTAGTCAGTATGACTGGGAAAATATATTGAGGCTCTCTATAAAATGGAGCAAAAGTGAATTATTCTATTTAGCTCTCCGCAGCCCTATTGTCATCAAGCACTATTTAAATGTTACGTTTGGCTTGCAAATGCAAGAACTGTGCACTTATTATCTTCCGTATATTATCATATATAAAATGAAATGATGCTTATATAAGGTCTGAAAGTAATGACACTGCTGATGATGGGAGACATAAGAGAGTTGGAAGTATTATTAAAATGTAAATCCTCTCTCTAGAAGTTGGTGATATACAGATACTTAACACTAAGTCTATCATTGTATCTATCTATCTATCTATCTATCTATCTATCTATCTATCTATCTACATATATATATATATATATATATATATATATATATATATATATATATGAGGTTAAAAAGCTCAGTGGGAAAATGCCCAACAGCCCAGCCAGCCCCTGCTCTACCTCCTATCTCCTCATCCTCTGTGTAATGTTTCCTTTGTTCTAGTTGTGTCTTCTTATATAGTTGCTTTCTCTATAATCTCTTATTTTGATTTTTACTGATTCTATGGTTTCCACTGTCCTTTACTCATCTGTATTTTGTTCTGTTTCGTTTTTTGCTGATTCTGGGACCCTGCGGATTCTGTGGCACCATATAAAGAAATTAAATGGATGATGATCATTATTTTTACATCACCTTATGAAATAAGCCTCATCGATTTTTCCTAAGCAACACTTTCCCTTTAAACAGACACTGTAACTTACTAAAACAGAAGATATGAGCGCACTCATAGAATGAAGCCTTTTGTCTAAACCAGGTCCTCGGCTCAATGTTCCCTGCTTAATGTTAAATTAATAAGCTATCACATCTCAAGGATAAAGACTGAAATTCTCAAATTAAACTGGCCCACAATTTGGTTTCATATCTGCGCTTTGAATATTGCTGTTGCTAAAATGAGTCACTTTATGAGCGGATGGATATCATTTGTGAGCCAGGGTTCCGTCTAAATTTTATTTTAATAAGCTATGTTAAAAGGCAGAAAGGAGTTTGCTGTGTTTTAACGGTAATGATAGACAAAGGCAATGTCCATCACAATTTGGCCAGGACTAAAAGTACAAATGCAGACTGCCTCATTAACTGCATCACATTGTAATCTCTGATTGCACAGAAAGAGGAGGTAGGGAAGAATATTAAGAAACTATGAATAAAGGAATTGCTGCTGATCTGCCGGTATCCCTATTATATGATTAAAAATAGAGACTGTCCAGAGAATGCAATAATTATCAGTTCCTTCTCTATTAGAGCTTACAATCTAAATACACACACACACACACACACCAGTCCATTTTGTCAATAAAGGTACCAGTATGTTTTTGGAATGTTGGGTGAAATTAGAGCACCCAGAGGAAACCCACGCAAACATGGAGAGAACCTGCAAACTCCACATATATAGAGTTGTGGGTAGACTCAAATCTATGACCCCAGCGCTAAAAGACAGCAATGCTAACCACTGTCCTGCCCTTTATTTATACTATACTCATGTTTGTGAGCATGTGTGTACAGCAGATAGAGCACAGTATCAAGGTGTAAAGGGGGGCTGGGCTGGGGGGGGCTATCTGTGTGGTAACCATGAGTCCTGAGCTTACACTATGGCCCCTTTTTGTCAAAATGCTTCGATAAGCATGTTTTTTTTTATTGCCACTTATTGCAGTGTTAAAAAAAATAACTCATCGCCCAAATTTATCAATAAAATAGTGTTGACGTCACTAGCTCGGAGCAGTATAGATTAGCTTACCGCTTTGCTCGGCATTTTCCTCCTGTTCTCCCAGGTGCTTCAAAGAGACAGCCTTATCTTTCTCTTGCCCCTTTTCTATACTTTTCTAAACACAACCAGCTTGTGAAGATCTGTTATATATGTCTCAATTGTCCCGATTTGGGTAGGTGGGACAGTCCTAATTCTTGGGGACTGTCCCACCGTTCTGGTATTCAGTATGTGCCCCACACACATTGGACATACCTCCCAACATCTCCAGCAGTCAGGGTATGGCCATGCTCCCATCTTGACATGGTCTTGCCCCCCGTCCCAATGCCATATATCCTAATTTTGACAGGTATGCTATGTCATAATCTAAAGATTATTGCCAGCAGATTCCCAGGGACATGCGGGTTAACACAGGAGCTGCCAGAGTTATACATTTTACATACTTTCTACACAGCAATCTGTTCCCTTACACCAGGGTCGGACTGGGATGTCAGGGAGCTTGGGTATTCCCTGGTAGGTCCTGAAGTCTGATGGCTCCGCCCCTTCATTGGTGGGGGTACTTTTTTAAAAAAAATATTTACTAGTGCCCCTCCTTCCTCCTCCCTGTTCCGTTCGCATTAAAAGTCGGGAGTGAACGCCCGACATTCAGTGAGGAACGGTGCAGAGAGGAGCCAGCACACAAGAAAGAAGAAAGAAGTCAGAAGACAAGAAGAGAAGAAAAGAGATGAAAGAAGTCAATAGGAAGGTAAGTAAAGGAACGGAGGCAAGTTAAGGAAAGCAGAAAGGTACAGAGTAATGAAGAGGGGAGGAGAGCAGCATGGCACATAGTGATGAAGGGGGAGGGCAGAAAGGCACAGAGTGATGAAGAAGGGGGAGGAGCAGCATGGCACATAGTGATGAAGAGGGGGGAAGAAAGGCACAGAATGATGAAGAGAGGAGGGGAAGAATGGTACATAGTGACGAAAAAGGGGAGGCAGAAAGTCACAGAGTGATGAAGACGGGGGGCAGAAAGGCACAGAGTGATGAAGACGGGGGGCAGAAAGGCACAGAGTGATGAAGAAGGGGGGACTGAAAGGCACATAGCGTTGAAGAAGGGGGTGGAAAGGCACAGAGTGATGAAGACGGGGGGTAGAAAGGCACAGAGTGATGAAGAAGGGAAGAGCAGAAAGGCACAGAGTGATTAAAAAGGGGGGCAGAAAGGCACAGAGTGATGAAGAGGGGGGCAGCATGGCACATAGTGATAAAGAGGGGAGCAGAAAGGCACAGAGTGATGAAGACGGGGGGCAGAAAGGCACAGAGTGATGAAGAAGGGGGGACTGAAAGGCACATAGCGTTGAAAAAGGGGGTGGAAAGGCACAGAGTGATGAAGACGGGGGGTAGAAAGGCACAGAGTGATGAAGAAGGGAAGAGCAGAAAGGCACAGAGTGATTAAAAAGGGGGGCAGAAAGGCACAGAGTGATGAAGAGGGGGGCAGCATGGCACATAGTGATAAAGAGGGGAGCAGAAAGGCACAGAGTGATGAATAAATGGGGGGGTAGAAAGGCACAGAGTGATGAAGAAGGGTGACAGAAAGGCACAGAGTGATGAAGAAGGGTGGCAGAAAGGCACAGAGTGATGAAGAAGGGGGGAGCAGAGATGCAAGGAGTGATGAAGGAGGGGAAGCATCATGGCACATAGTGATAAAGAGGGGACAGAAAGGCACAGAGTGATGAAGAAGGGGGAGCAGAAAGACACAAAATGATGAAGAAGGGGGGACTTAAAGGCACATAGCAATAAAGAAGGGGGGCAGAAATGCACATAGTGATGAAGATGGGGGGGCTGAAATGCACATAGTGATGAAAAAGGGGGAGCAGAAAGACACAACAATGATGAAGAAGGGGGGACAGAAAGGCACATAGTGATGAAGAAGGGGGGGCAGAAATGCACATAGTGATGAAGATGGGAGGGCAGAAAGGCACAGAGTGATGAAGAAGGGGGGACTGAAAGGCACATAGCGTTGAAGAAGGGGGTGGAAAGGCACAGAGTGATGAAGACGGGGGGTAGAAAGGCACAGAGTGATGAAGAAGGGAAGAGCAGAAAGGCACAGAGTGATTAATAAGGGGGGCAGAAAGGCACAGAGTGATGAAGAGGGGGGCAGCATGGCACATAGTGATAAAGAGGGGAGCAGAAAGGCACAGAGTGATGAATAAATGGGGGGGTAGAAAGGCACAGAGTGATGAAGAAGGGTGGCAGAAAGGCACAGAGTGATGAAGAAGGGTGGCAGAAAGGCACAGAGTGATGAAGAAGGGGGGAGCAGAGATGCAAGGAGTGATGAAGGAGGGGAAGCATCATGGCACATAGTGATAAAGAGGGGACAGAAAGGCACAGAGTGATGAAGAAGGGGGAGCAGAAAGACACAACAATGATGAAGAAGGGGGGGCAGAAATGCACATAGTGATGAAGATGGGAGGGCAGAAAGGCACAGAGTGATGAAGGGGAGGTAGGTGAATGGGGGAAAAGCAGCATTGAGGGCAAAGTGTGATCATAGGGGGGCACAGCATGGTGATCATAAGGGTGCACAGTGTGATCATAAGGAGGCACAGCATAGTGATGATGAAGGGGCACAGTAATATGTGTGTGATGGCACATGTACATGTACATGTACATTGCCACATTGTGGCAATGTAGTGTGTGTGTGGTAGGTGGTAGCTAATAAATTGATGCTCTTTTGTTTGTGGGGTGATGGTGAGGCAATTTCATTTTATAGTGGGGACTATTACTTTAAAATGGAGTGATTTGGGCGCTATTAAATGAATGTGGGGGTGATTTTGGGGAGCATGAGGTCTATTTTTTAAATGTGAATAGGAATTATTTAATGGCTAGCAATGGTTGCGGAAAACAGGTATAGTTATTAAATGTAGATGCTATTAATTTATTGCTGGGGCTGTTTGGAACGCAAGAAATAGGTTTATTTATTAAATGGGAATACAATTATTTTAATTTTGGGTGTGGAGGAAGGCCTAAATATTAATTGTGGGTAATATTGATTTAAAGTCAGGGTTGGTTGGCATTTTCTAAATGTGCCCTTTTTTTTCCGAAAAGGGGGCCAAAATTTCCAGGATCTAGACAAGCCACAACTAAAGACACCAGCAGCCACAGGTGGTGAAAGTGACAAGAACAGGTAGAAGAGATGTGGATAGTCTATAAAATGTTCTGATTCTAGTGGGACAATCCCTATTTTTGGTGACTGTTCTGCTCAATCTAAGGGGCAGGCCAAAACTGTGTACTCTTTATATACACACTGCATTCTTTATATACTACACTACGGTGCTAACTGTCCTTCGTGGGCTGACCACACCCCCTCTAGTAGTTTTGTTACACCTCTCTAGTGACTAGTCACACCCCCTCTGGTGGGTCCCTACCATTGTATCCCCCGGTGGTCTCTTCATGTCCCACTCCGACACTGCCTTACACTATCCGTTACAAGATATCTTATGTATTTTGTTTTAACATTTTGTTTTAAATTCACTCTAACATAATACTTGTTTTTTGCAGTGTTACTGCACTGTGTGCGGCCTTAGAAGGTTCCCGGGTGTGATCATTCTCTATAAAAACAAGAGAAACATTTATCATCTGTCTTTTAACAATGAAATAAGAAAGTCGTTTTTTTCCTTATAGACCTTAAGATTTAAGAGAACTCAGGTTTGCATTGCAACCTCCATCACTGTCAAGGCATAAGTACCATATTATGGGCAATTTTAACCGCATTTAAGATACCCATAGATTTTTAACTCCCCATGAAGCACATTTCACAAAATCACAATCCTGGGACTTTTGTTAGAGTTCCTTAAAATATAATTATTCCAGAGTGTGGGGAAATTGCTGCGTGACTTTACAATGCAAAAAACTTTGTAGAATAAAGAGCGGGAATTTATTTTTTTCCCTAACTTATTCATTCTGCAAAAAATGGACTTTGTGCTTCTGGTTTATTTTGGTCTTTTTTTGTTTCTCTCTATAGAGCCAAAACTTCGGCCCTTGTAGAAATCCTTGATTTAATATAATTTATTCCAAATCGGGCCATATGCGATTAGGCTTTTTCAAATGCTGCATTCAGAGACTTCATCCTGCCCTTGGTTTAAATGGCTCCGTTCTCTATTGCTAAACACTATTAAATGAAGTGTTCTTGTTAATGGCGAAAATATGATTGTTAGTACATTTAAACCCCAAGGGGCATATAAAGAGTTGTAAATGTTTCTCTTTCTATAAATCAGCCATTATGTTGTAGACTGGAACATGTGCTGAAAATCACAATTACCTTGTTATTCACTTACAATATTCTGAATCACTCTGGAAAGGTCAGATAAACAACACTATGTAGATATCTTATTGCGCTGCTCATCTGCAGACTGCGTTTGTTCAGCTTCATTTATCTCTCTCCCACTTTCCGTTCGGCAATCACAAGATGTTGTTGTGTTCAAAAGCGTTGTTTAATTATTTTTAAAGAGCTGGGAATGATACCATGTCTGGGAGTGCTGCACAGCATATTATATCAGAGAAAAGGGACCATGGGGGTAAATGTATCAAGCTGCGAGTTTCCGGTGGGTTTGAAAAGTAGACATGTTGCCTATAGCAACCAATCAGATTCTAGTTATCATTTGTTTTGTACATTCTACAAAATGAAAGATCTGATTGGCTGCTATAGGCAACGTCTCCACTTTTAAAACCTGCCATAAAAACTCAGCTTATCTCTATGGAGGAAATGGGGCCCGCTGCATGGCAGTGCAGAGGGTCGGGGGTCCTGGTTCCTTGCTTCTCACCTCGCTGCCCCGGGGCCCACAGTTCCGCCTCTGCCTATAGGTGTTTAACAATTTTAAAAAATATTCTTTGTACAGCGCTGCAGAATTGGTGGTGCTATATAAATACATAGTGACGAAGATAGTAGCCACCTGAATGTAAGGTACACCTCAGACGGGTGACCCGTTTTAAGGGGCAGAAATACAGTTGGTGCTGGGATGGTCATGGGGCTTGGGAGTAAGGCAGAGCCCCTCTATTTTCCTCTGGCCCTCGCCATGCTCTTCTAAAAACCCCAAATTGGGTTTTTGCGTGCTCAGAAAGGCAGACAGGGAGCCTATGGAGCGGACGGAGAGGCACCGATTTCCCCTCCCATTTCTGGGTTACGCCTCTTAGTGCTTTGTTTTGTTTTGAAATTTGTAAACCCATAAGGGCTCTGTACCCTTCCTGCTGTCAAATATAAACAATATAAGGTCAACTCGACATTCCGAGATCTCAACGCACTTGGTCTACAGTCAGGTCCTTCATGGGGTCAGTCCCAGAACCCCTTTTTGAATTCTAATACCATTAAAAGAGAAAAGAGCTTAATCCGGCAATATAATAGTTTAAGAAAGAAAATATGACACTTTCCACTGATTGGCTGTTTTGGGCAACACCTCCACTTTTCCTTCTTAGAAGACTTGATAAATCTACCTTTTAAGGGAGAGTTGGTCCTGATTATAATTGCTGATACTAATTGCACCAACCCCAAGTAGACAAATAGTGGCAGCAGCGTGAGAGGGGGCGACGTTCTTCCCATAAAGCACTATGTGCCCCTCTTTTATTGCTCTCCTTGCTTCATGGTTAAGGCAGCATTCATGCTTGGGGGAAAAGCCTGAATTACTGTTTCACTGAGAATAATAGCATTTTCATTTATAGTATAGATAGATAACACCACAGGTTTTTTTTACAGATATTCACGATTGTGCCAGAGGCACCACATGACTCATAACATAATTTTGTTGGCATTTCATGGTTATGTGATACCTCTGATATAGCCATAAAGACCCGTCAGTCAAAGTGTCAAGCGCCTTTGGTTTGCTTAGCAAGCTTATCACTTACCCTATCCCAAATTAAAACAAAAATATATATTTTCCAGAACTGAGACCTGTCGCTCTGGCCATGCCGCTTGATGTGAACACAGCTCTCTGTAGATCGAAAACCTTCATGGACACCTCTATTCTCATCCAACTGCAGCCACCGCATTCGTTTTCCCCTCTATGTTAATTAGTTATTATTGCGGAATCTTGCTCAAAGGTCCCTCATACTGATCTCTAAATAAGAGTGCTGACCTTATCTCATGTACTCTCTATTACTGCGGCCCAGGGCACGAGACTTTTGTGAGGGTGCAAAACTGTGACAGGCAGAGGTATAAACTGAACTTATTTTGTTTTTATAAAAAGAGAATAGTTGTTCCCCAAATAAAAGCAAAAACATGAAAATAAAGTGTAGCGAGGCTTTGACTTATTCCCATGGTAAAGGCTAAAGACAATGGACCTCATTTAGAGTCGGATGCAAAGTCTGTGTAAGAAGTGTAGGAGTGGGAGTGTGCCGCAGCTTGGTTGGGTATTACAATTGGCAAGCAAACCCAGTTGCGTCCCACTCTTAATACCCTATCGAGCTGCGAGCAGTTCCTGCAGCTAGCTAACGCTTGCGCCACCTAATTCCTACCGCACAGCTTTAGCCCTGGTTTGACGTGTGTTGTGTCTGCGCCTCACTGCGACTAGGATGTATTTACATGGTCACGCCTTCAAAATTCCGCGTTCCTCCAATTCTCTCGTAGTGAGTCGCAAGCTGTCGCAAGTCTTAATTGCGTCCAAGATGCAGGCGGATTTGGTGATTTCTGCACATGCGTGGTAGTGTTTTTTTGTTGGCTGCGCCTAAAACGGACTTTGTGTCCGACTCTAAATGAGGTCCAATGAGTCATCCTAGGGCAGGCGCTTGAGGATTAGCGAGTAGGCGATACAAGGATGGCGACAGGCACAGGCGTGACAGCCCGTCCCTCAGTAGCGCTCGTTCGTGGCTCCGTTATGCGATACTGTTCAGGTTTTAATGAAAATTAAATGAGTGATAAAGATTGTCGTGACCCTTTTAAAAAATCAATTGGAGCTGAGTTTTTAAAACATGGGAACATAAACATTGGGGTGGGGAGTTGAAGGAAACCGGATTTTAAATTAAATTTGTTTTTACCTTCTGCGTATCAGCCTGGGGTGAAAGGTGAGGGGGCACCACAAGTGTATTAGCCTAGGATGGCCTGAACCCTTAATCAGGCCCCGCACACAGTACATTATTAAACCTTTATATCCCTTGACACAATCAGTAAGTCAGTATTAACTGAAGCTCTGCCATACACTGTTTTATACGTAATCACGCTTGTAACATTGAAATTGCACATATAACACTTTGAAGACATACGTACGTTCCCAGAGAGTACAAGATGAAAACCAAAAAGGTCACGGCCAGAGACCCGACCAGGTCTTAAGAAAACTGAAACTGCTGACTGGCCAGATCCGAGCTGTTCACTTGTCGGAAGCTGTAATAATGAATCGGAGAGGAGCTTTCTATTCCTGACTGCGGCTGCTGACTTGTGTAATTGTTGCAGGTCTAACAAAGGCCAATCCTTCAGGCGCTGGGACCAGAAGAGGTAAAGGAAAAGTCAGCAAACAGCACTTTCCAAGCAGACCGTTATTATGTCCCTTACTTAACCCAATCACAGGTGCTGTGACTCATTCCCATAGAATAAACATGGCACATTCACGCTGTTGTAATATGGGAACACATACGGTGCGTGAAGCCAGAGAGAGCAGGAAACTCGGCCAAAGAGCAGTAATCGCTCCTGTAAGAAAAACGCATCTATTACAAACCAGTTAGTTCAGCCCATTGAAAACTCACAACATAACACAGCAAAAGCAGGGTTTTTTTTAATTATTTTATTTTAGTTTTTTTTTAATTAATTTATTTTAGACGAATATTCACCAAAACACATACAGAAGTCATTTTGAGTCTCCCCGGTTGTCTGGGGAGACCCAGAAGAGCAGGGCAACCTCCCGAGTCCTGGCCACTTCAATAGTTAAGTGGCGGGGGTCGTTTACAGCAGAGGGGCGGGGCCACAATGGCACACAAATTGCCTCATGAAGCTCTGCCCCTTGCTATAATAGGTCAGGAAATGTGATGGCAGTTTAGGGGGGGTGGTGCCAAATGGTGCGATTTGCCAATCCCTGCCAACACACACCCACCTTACCCCACCGATCTCAAAGAGCAGAACTTGCCAAAGTTGGCAAGCATGAAATAAAGTTTATTTACAAAAATGCTGTTTTATGACTTTATGTGATTATTTTTGGGAAAATGCATCCACTTTTATTGGGAAGCACATGTGTGATCCACAATGGCAGTGTCTGTGAGTGTGCAAAACTATGCTGATCGAGCTTTTCTTATTAAGTGCCGGCCAGAAGAGTGAATGCCCCTCACTTATTTGCCCACGTGCAAAAATAAGATTTACTTTTGCAGGACAGGATTATTTAAATGACATAAAGTGGTGGATATAGCAAACCAAGGTCGTTCGCTGTTTTCCGCAAAGAGCTACAGATTTTCTCTCCCCACAAAAGGTCTTGATTACCTCTGGTCTTCTGAGGTGGAGACGATGCCTCCACCTGTACTTACAATGGGATGTCCTTTGTGCATTTCTTGGCAAGTTTTAACCAATCTAATTAGAGTTTTCAAAAAGACAGTTCTAATGTACTCTCCTGATCTGTCTTCAGTTTGGCCCAAAAACCAGTAAAAGTTGGTGCATCTCCTCTTTCACATTTTCCTACCATACAGATAAGGTTAATTTTGTCAGAAGCCAGTTGACCCTCCAATATGTCTTTGGAGTGTTAGAAAAAATCAGAAAACCCAGAAGAAACCCACACGGTAAGAAAATACAAACTCTACACAGATAAGGCCCTGGTCAGAACTTTAGCTCTGAGAGGCAGCTATGCTAATGACTGTGCCACCATGCTGCCCAAATTATAATGACGTACACCTGTTTCTGCCTATAGGTGCTACGTAGAGAATCGACTTTTTTTGGTGCTATATTTTTCATTGTTTTAGTATCCACGAACTAGTTAAAATTCCATTAATTTTTAAAGGAAAATAGGCAATCCATTACCACTATACAAGGCCTACTCATTTTAGTAAATGTAGTGACAAATACGACTCTTTGATCAGGCATCATGAATTTCGGGAGAGCAAGAACAATTTTAGGATGCAAGTCTCTCGTTTGATCTTTAAACCGTATAACTAGTTCAGTTTCCACCCCCAGAAGAGCTGAATTAGACTGCAGTAATATTCAGTGCTAGGGATTTTGCCTGGACACCTTTTGACCACATGGCTGATCCTTTTAGCTCCTGACCCTCATCAGCCAGATCTAATGTCTTCAAAGGAAGAGGGAATCAATGCTATTTACATCTTGTTGTCCCATAAAACGCTCAGCGTCTAATGAGCACAGTAGAATGAAAACACCATAAAACCCCAGAGAATATTTCTCAGATCTTTAGATTATTATCCTTCAAACTACTGCTGGACCAAAAATGATGATGTAAAAAACGTACAGGAGTCTCCAGTCGTTTAGGGTTTTGAGAAGAGTGTGCATGTTGATGTTATTTCGTATTTACGTCAACAATCTACTTAAGTGTGTCAGATTATTTAGTGTCATGACTATGTAATGATTTTTATGTTTTACCTTCGATTGCATGTACGTTACCTGGGGGTTCGGATGCAAGTGGGATTTTTTTTTCCCTTTCAACTCCTTAAAATCGAAAAATCTGCTGGAAGCCTGTGACCACAAACTAGTATGATTAGTGATTTATTAGGGAAGGGGGCAGCATTTTATTGAAAGTAATCATGTTAAAGGAAGACAATTCCAGTATTTAGTACACATTGTTGTCTTCTGCAATTGGTGATTGGTCCATAGTAGTAAATTATACAAAACAAACTAAATTATAGCTAAAAAATATACATAAGTTTGATGAGAAAAAATAGGCTTGTCTGGAAATTGAGATCTTCCTATTCTTATTGACCGTATAAACTGGCTCGTGAAACCTCCGTCATGTTTATTGTCAGTTCAACAAGACACCGGCGAACCAATCAGACAACAGAAAAAGCAAGGCCAATATGGCCGCTAATGTTAGTTCTTAGTAATTGGATAAAAACCTGAACATTACATGAAATAACAATCGCTTATCTCAAGTAATCTCAACAAAGAGGAAGTTGAAAACATCACCGCAGAGGCGGAACTAGCGAGCTGTGGGCCCTGGTGCATGGAGGCGGGGAGGAGGGTGCCAGGCCCCATTAGCTCCATGGGCCCCAGTGCATGGCAGCGGCCGCACCAATGGTAGTTCCGCCACAGCATCACCGCCACATCCAAGAATAGCAGATAAAGCATTGTGGGAGGCTACCACTTGATGTTCTCTTTGCTATACTTCAGACATTAAAGGAGATTTGGGAGGTCTCTAAGGAGAGGGCAGCACTGTATGGAGCCTTTATTTCAGACGTAGATGTGGCTAGTCTCCTAGATAGTTCACACAAGCATTGTGCATTTTAAAGGTTCAAAGGGACAGATGGGGAAGATGGTACAGGTCAGACCCATCCTGTCACAGCCCACAAGGCGATGTCAAGTGCGGGCGACAAGCCATTTTGGACCCAACCACAATGTCTTGATCTTGTTATCAAGTACAATATAAACCCCACCTATCACCTGAAATTTTCTAGCTTAACATTAAAGAAAGTATACAATATCTCATGTCATGTATTTATTATTTTTATGTAGCATGTATACAATTTAGGCCGTGCCCCTTATTCACCCAGACCACCCTAACAGGAAGGTATGTCAGGAAAGCTAGATATCAGCTTTTACCTGTGAGCTGGTACAGCGACATCTATCCTTCATTTCGACCAAAGACCCAGTGACCCACCTGGTGATGTATCAGGGAACAATAGCGCGGAAGTTAACTATTTTGTTTTACACAACTCCGCCCCCTTGCTAAATAATAAAATAAAATATTACTATGTGGTGAAAATAGCCTTAAACTAGGGTTTCATGCACGTTAATATCCAATAGTTGATTTACTTGCCATTTAATTTCACTGTAGTACTGCATGTAAAATATGCCAGCTCATGACTTAAACAAGAATTCTTAGTAAACTTGTTTGAACAGCGGGTACTTCTTGTAAGAAGTTATGATGACCTTGCTAAGCCCTAAAATGATCCACCTGTGTTATAACGAAAGTATTGTATGACTACCGTGATAAATCATTTCAATGAGCACTTTGTATTAATGTACTTGTCCATTGTTACAGTTTCTCCAGGAATTCCACCTGTCTTGTAGAGTGTTGAAAAGAAAATCAATAGAATATTATGGAATGACATTGCCATCCGCATGTCCCCAGCTTTGCTCCACGTCACAACGATGCAGAATTTGTCAGACCATTTGTTCTCATACTCAAAACAAAGACTTTGGAAGCTACTGTTAAAAGTTTCTGGAACCTGTCCTCGAAGAAACCCACTTCTTTATTTATTAAAGAAGATTAACTTTCCGTGGTGGTGTCTTCTCTCCTAACTAAGATATATTGTAGACAGTTCCTACGGACGCTTTTAACATCAAGGAATAGAGACAGGTCAATACTTAAAATGCATTGCTGTAAAATAGTCTGCCACTGCGCTGTTATGAGCTGCAATAAACGTCTGTGGTCCCGAATTCTATAGGGGTCTTAAAGTTGTGCTAGGGGCAAAAATGACGAAACTACCCTTTATTTCTCTTATATTATTATTTGTTAATGACTAGTCTATTTCATAAATCTTATGTATATTTAATGCCTGTGTTTGTTTAATTAGAGTCTTGCACACCATGCATGTTGGCATGTGAATATTATTATGTGTGTTTAAAAAATTTACATTTAGGACCTTTATTTGTAGTAATTACTATATATATATTGGGGCAGCACGGTGGCTCAGTGGTTGGCACTTCCGCCTTACAGCACTGGGATCATGAGCCAATTCCCGACCATGGCCTTATCTGTGAGGAGTTTGTATGTTCTCCCTGTGTTTGCGTGTTTGCGTGGGTTTCCTCCAGGTGCTCCAGTTTCCTCCCACACTTCAAAAACATACTGGTAGAATAATTGGCTGCTAACCAACTTGTCTGTGTGTATGTTAGGGAATTTAGACTGTAAGCCCCAATGGGGCAGGGACTGATGTGAGTGAGTTCTCTGTACAGCATTGCAGAATTAGTGGTGCTTTATAAATAAATGATAATAATAATATATAATATATACAATTTAAAAATGAATTATTTAACATTATGACTTGTTTTTCTAATCTTTATAAAAAAATGCCTACAACATTAGTTGAACAGAAATAGAGATAGCATTGTCTCCAGGGGTCGTGTAATGAGTGCAATTGTCTAGTGCGATAATACTGCCTGTCTCTCTCCACACCTCATCCAGCTTCTTCTGACAGTCCTCGACTGTAATCTTTCCTCCCACTCTTCTTCCATTTTTACCTCTCTTCTATTATGGCATCAGCTAAGGGATGCACTCATGTTACTAGCTAATGGGCAGATCTGAATAGACATGGGCCTCTCTTAGCATTCTGTATGGAAAATGAAGGTATCTGCAATAATGCACAAAAATGCAAAAGCAAGATTTTGTTTTGTGACACAGGATATTAAACTGACCCTCAATCGGTGGAGTTTGCACGTTTATTAAGCTACTCAGAATTTAGTGAGAGCCCGTTCAGCTTTTTAGGGGCATATATTACTCCATCTATCTTTAAATAAAGGATATATATATATATATATATATATATATAGTGACAAGGAGGCATATTTGCACACATCTTTCTTACAGAGGGTTAGGTAAGAACCCAAGGAGTCTGCAGGAATAGGCTGCAAACGGTTACTTTTCCTCTGTCTCTCTTGCAGCATGTGTGTAATTGAATTGTTATTTTCTGTGGTTGGATTGTAGTGCTGTCTGTTCTTGTAGGCATGGCGACCGATGCCAGCTAATAGGCCAGTGACCAGGCAGGTGTACTGCGTCTAGTTAGAGCAAGGAACGCCTGGTGGCATCCTAACAAAAGTATGCTGTGCTGTTTGTTACATGACCAATAAAAAGCACAGTTTTTCCAGCAAGAAGTTGTCTGTCACTCTGTCACCTGCCAGGTGTCAGTATCACTATCTATCTATCTATCTATCTATATATATATATATATATATATATATATATATATATATATATATATATATAAAGAGAGAGAGAGAGAGAGATCCCCCACATGCTCTCACAAGTCACAATCATATGTCTGATGCATAGGACCTCCCAATCATGCTCCTCAAGTAAAGTGCCCAACCACTTAACAGGTGACCCAAAGCCCAAATGGTTCGTGATATTGAGGTCTGGCATTGTCTTCTGGGCCATTTTTATTTTATTGAAGTCACTTTATTGTGGCATTTGCTGTATACTCTTCGTCTTTGTCCTGTCTGAATGTAAATCTTGGCACAATCCCAGGTCTCTTGCAGACTGCAGCATGTTTAGGTCCAAGATTTGCTGCTCTGCCCATGTTTCCTTTATTTCCAGTCCCTGAAGCAGAGAATAATCCCTATATTATGATGCTTCTCCCAACAAACTTCATGGCAAGGATAGTGATCTAGGGATGATGCAAAGTGTGCATGTGCCAACCTGGTGTTTGGTGGTAAGTCTATAAAGTTGAATACTAGCCCAATAACACAATAGATTCTCCCTCCACAGGTCTCAGACATGCTTTCCGGACCACTCCAACTATTTCCTTTTTTCCACCCCCCCATAAAGAACAGGTGTGTTTAACAGCCAAGCTATTGATGACCCATTGAGCATTTCTACCATCTCAGCTATGGAAAATTGGCCTCACATGTCCTTCTCACGTGGATGCTTAGTTAAAGAGATAGGTTTTTCTTCAATTCTTTATTATGTATTTCACAAGGCTCTGTAGGAGCATTAAAAGTATTTGCAATTTTCTTATATCCTTTCATTGACTGGTGCTTTTCATTAACCTTTTCTCAGATTTGCTCTGAATGATCCTTGATCTTCACCATGAAGCCCTTGTTTGGAAATGCAACAACCAAACTTGGGACCTCTACCCAGGTGGGGGAATTTATTTTAAATTTAATTAAAACACTTTATTTGTACTAAGGTAAACCCCATTGAATTGATTATATAACCAGGGAAGACAACTGGTGTTTTAGAGCATAATTAGGTGTGTCTAATGTTACTTTACGGGACATGCTTTTCTTAAACATCAAAACGGCTACACTACTAGGTATATATTGGACATTGCAAATAATATCTCATTATTAAAATTGTGACACTTTAAATAAAACCTAATCTGCTGTTGACTTAAAGCCATGAATTATTGCAGGGAAACCTTATAGTCATTTAGGCAGTATCTACAGGAGCAAAAGAAATTTCAGATTAATCAAAGGTGGTATCCAAAATCCCTTTACTTTAAAGTGAGTTTTAGCTTTTTCAGACATATTAACTTAAGATACAGCAAAAAATACCATACAAAACATTCGATGAGACAGACCATGCAATTCTGAAATGTAGACATGACAGAACCTATTCATTGCACATTGTATTAAAATTGCAAATAAATAAAATGTTTTGAGCTGCTGAATTTTTCTGTGTTCTCCTTATCCAGTCGAACGCCCGCTTCCCCAGAATTTATTGCCGTTCATTTTATATTGTTCACTGTAGAGCATTAAGCCAATCATGTGGCATTAATCTGAATAAAATACATATGTGGAAATTCACATCCATTCGGGTATAATTGCAAGTTCTCTGATTATCATGTATTGCTTTTATATGTTTTGCTTCAACAAACAATGTACCTACCAAGCATAGAACAAGATGACTGTCAGGAAAAGCACCCAATGCTTTACATGTATTTCTTAGAGCAAATCGACTCTCTCTGCTCCCACACTCTTGGAACAATTTCTATGACAGATTGATTATTGCTCTGGTGGTATAAAGATTTGAAAGATATGCAAATGCATTGTGTAAATGAAAGCTAAACAGACAGCTACACGGGGACGGGAGCACAGCTACAAACCAATACATATGTTAGCGAAGGTAAAAAAAAAAAAAGAATAAATTCTAGCCTCCAGCAAAACACAGAAACGTATTTTTAGCACTGTAAAACAATGCCGTTTTCTCTTACTATAACAAAAACAAAAACCACAGTAACATCATTTCCTTGCGTTTTGCCATTGTGAATATTCACATTTTTCTAGCCGTCTGTTTGCATATTGTCCTCGGCGATTCTCTGTAAAGGAAACAAGGGCTGACTAATAAACAGTAATGACATGTTTATTAAAAAAGCATATTTGTTGGAACAGTGCTTAATTATAAAGCTATAATATTAGTATATGAATTAGCCTATTTAAGATGCAAATTATTGGGCATGCATATTAATTCTCAGAATTGATTATATTGTTTTCACATGATAGAGTAGGTTATAATTAAAGACGTAGAGCAGCAATCGGATTGCATGAAGCAGAATTTTTTTCATATTAGTTTACTATCATGAATATAATTATATAATATGGGGATTATTTAATAATATGGGGCAGACAGAATTTAATTGCTGTAGACCACATTAACCAATCAGCTGTCAGCTTCTATCTATCTATCTATCTATCTATCTATCTATCTATCTATCTATCTATCTATCTCATATCTATCTATCTTTCTAAATCATATCTATCTCATTTCTATCTATCTCTCTACCTAGCTCGCTCTCTAGCTATTTCATATCTATCTATCTATCTATCTATCTATCTATCTATCTATCTATCTGTCTATCTATATCATGTCTATCTTTCTAAATTATATCTATCTATTTCTATCTATCTCACTAGCTCGCTTTCTATCTATTTAATATCTATCTATCTATCTATCTATCTATCTATCTATCTATCTATCTATCTATCTATATTTCTAAATCATATCTATCTATTTCTATCTATCTAGCTCGTTCTCTATCTATTTCATATCTATCTATCTATCTATCTATCTATCTATCTATCTATCTTTCTAAATCATATCTATCTCATTTCTATCTATCTCTCTATCTAGCTCGCTCTCTAGCTATTTCATATCTATCTATCTATCTATCTATCTATCTATCTATCTATCTATCTATCTATCTATCTATATCATGTCTATCTTTCTAAATTATATCTATCTATTTCTATCTATCTCACTAGCTCGCTTTCTATCTATTTAATATCTATCTATCTATATCTATCTATCTATCTATCTATCTATCTATCTATCTATCTATCTATATTTCTAAATCATATCTATCTATTTCTATCTATCTAGCTCGTTCTCTATCTATTTCATATCTATCTATCTATCTATCTATCTATCTATCTATCTATCTCATATCTATCCATCTTTCTAAATCATATCTATTTCTATCTATCTCTCTGTCTAGCTGGCTGTCTATTTCATATCTATCTATCTATCTAGCTATCTTTATCTATCTAAATCATACCTATCTCAAATATATCTATCTATTTCATATCTATCTATTTAATTTCTATCCATCTATTTATCTATTTCATATCTATCAATCTTTCTATCTATCTATCTCATATCTATCTCTTTATCTCTCTATCTATCTATCTATCTATCTATCTATCTTTCTAATATCTATCTCTCTATTTCATTTCTGTCTATTTAATATATATCTATTTCATATCTATATATCCATTTATTTCCTATTTATCACATATCTATCTATCTCATATCTATCTTTCTAAATAATATCTATCTCATTTCTCTCTATCCAGCTCGCTCTCTATCTATTTCATATCTGTCTATCTATCTATCTATCTATCTATCTATCTATCTATCTATCTATCTATCTATCTATCTATCCTTCTATCTATCTATCTAAATCATATCTATCTATCTTTCTAAATCATATCTATCTTATTTCTATATATCTCTCTATCTATTTCATATCTATCTATCTATCTCTCTTTATCTATCTAAATCATATCTATCTCAAATATATATATCAATTTCATATCTATCTATTTAATTTATATCTATCTATTTATCTATTTAATATCTATCAATCTTTCTATCTATCTCATATCTATCTATCTATCTCTTTATCCATCTATATATCTAATATCTGTCTATCTATTTCATATATATCTCTCCATTTCCTATCCATCTATTTTAAATCTATCTGTCTATCTATCTATATATCATATCTACATCATATATATCTTCTATCTATCTATCTATCTATTTTCTATATATCTATTTTGTATTTATTTTCTATCTATATATCTATTTCATATATATATATATATCTATTTCCTATCCATATAATTTAAATCTATTTTAAATCTATCTCTCTATCTATCTATCTATCTATCGATCTATATTTCCACTTTTGAACACATCTAGAAAATTCAAATTACTTTTGTTTATTTATTTGTGTACATTCATCTTTTTCAGAATAATTTAGTCCTTAAAATGCTAATTAAATGTTGCTTCATATATTTGCATACTTATTGGGGAACATTTTGTAGACAGATGCCTTTAATAAAGGTGACTTGTGATGTCCTCTAAGACATAACAGCAGAATTGTCATTCACTGTCCTACTCGCTGTATAAGTATATATCCTTTTATCTACACAATAATGCTAATCATTTTAAAAGTAGGTGTAATACATAAATGCAGTCAGTCATAAGGATGGAGATCAGTATCTCACCAGGCAAATGGCTTGGAAAGTCTGAATAAATTCTGGCTGAGCTCCTTAATGCACCTTAATTACATTATGTATGGCAAGGAGCCCATTGCATATCACCAACCACAATAAAATAAATGGAGTTATTAATGTATCATTAGTACACTTTATTTACATAACTAAAATGAATTTGGCAACTACTGGATTTTGATGAAGTAGCGCACGGTAATTAGCAAATCTCGGAATGTTAAGGTTTTGTTTTTTTCAAAAGTTTGTTTAAGGCTTTATCTTCACTTCTTTTTCCATTGTGGAGGCTTCTCCTCCTAAGACTTCCTCCTCCTTTGTCCTTCTAATGCTGGTATCATCTCACAGCTATGACAAGACCTTGTGGAGTGGAGTTACACTTTTTAGCCTCTCCAGCTTCTCCACTTGGGAACAGAGGATGTTAACCCTGGAACCCTCTACAAACGGACATCACTGGGATCGATTTATTTGCAGCTTTCTCAAGTTTCGTCCTCCTCTCACACTCCTGTTGTCAACCTTTCTCCTGGAAGAAACTACAGAATTAACCATTACACAACCCAACCAATCTCAAGCAATCTGTCAATGTGGCATTGTAGTATTTGCCATTTCTTCATGTTAAAGACTGAGATTGAGTTTGCAGATAATTGAATTTTTTTGTGTGGAACAGAGCCGTAAATTAGTTACTTTCATCATCATCATCATAATCATCTATTTATTTATATAGCGCCACTTATTCCGCAACGCTGTATAGAGAACTCATTTACATCAGTCCCTGCCCCATTGGGGCTTACAGTCTAAATTCTCTAACACACACATAGACATACAAACTGAGGGACACTAAGGGCAATTTTAATAGCAGCCAATTAACCTACTAGTATGTTTTTGGAGTGTGGGAGGAAACCGGAGCACACGGAGGAAACCCACGCAAACACGGGGAGAACATACAAATTCCACACAGATAAGGCCATGGTCAGGAATCGAACTCTTGACCACAGTGCTGTGAGGCAGAAGTGCTTACCACTAATAAGGACTATATATACTCTACAAGGACCAGTTCATGCCTACTTTTGTGCAATTCTGAGCACTGGTCAAATGTTGCCAAGCAAGAAAGGAATGCACTAAAATAGAAATGTTCTCATTTATATAATAATGCATTAACTAGAGCAATATTATATGTTTTTTTGGCCCCTTTTTTAATCCTCCTGCTGCGGAAGACTTGGTGGGGTTGATGGTGTTATGGAAGATTTCCTATGGCTGCCGATCGCTAGCTTGTGGCTACCCTGAACAAGGGAATGTTCACCCAATTGTGATGATGTCTATTAGCACCACTAGCCTCTTCTGACTGTATGCTAACCCCTCCGGGTACTTAAATCATTAGCATTGCGGTTATATTATATCAAGTCGAAGATGTCTATTTGCATTACATTTGGACTGTTTCGGGAAAAAAGATTACCATTTGATTTTTACAGGGGGTAACAACAGAGGTGTTTGTTTTTAATTATATTTTATAAGGAAAAAGTGCCTTTCGCATTTATTAATAACAGACAAGACAATATCATGATATATGACTCTATTATGTTATTATTAGAGATGCTCAGGCTTGGTTCCCCAAGAACCGAATTCATCCGAAGTTAGCAGATGCGAGTACCGAGCCGAGCAGATTCGGTACTTTTGCGCGCCCTCGCAATTGAAAAGGAGGCAAAACGTCATTGTTACGTCGTCGGATCTCGCGAGCTTTGGATTCTAGAAGTACCGGCCTCCACCGCGATCCAGCGCCATTTCACAGAGGGACACAGAAGGGGTAGCACAGTTCTTGGCAGTCTCTAGTGCAGTTGGGCAGCGTCATAGGTAGAAAAGAAAGAGGAGGGGTAGCAGTGTTCTTCAAAGCCTCCAGTGACATTCAGGAGAGCTCCAATGCTAATTGTCGTTGCTGAAATAGAAATAATAGGTCTGGCAGGCTTGGGGGTAAGTGTATCAAGCTGAGAGTTTTCCGGCGGGTTTGAAAAGTGGAGATGTTGCCTATAGCAACCAATCAGATTCTATCTATCATTTTGTAGAATGTACTAAATAAATGATACCTAGAATCTGATTGGTTTTTCAAACCCGCCGGAAAAATCTCAGCTTGATGCATTTACCCCTTGGTCCTCTGAATCTGCAGTCTTTGTTTGAAAGTGTATTAAAATAATATTGTGACCTGTGAGGTGGTCAAAATTGACTGCAAATGACTTGAAATTAGTGTTATTGAGGTTAATAACAATGTATGGGGGGAAAAAAAGCAAAAATATGTGATTTTAGCAAAAATAAATAAATAGGGATTTTAGTTAAAAATTGGGATCCAAAGCCAAAACCAAAACACGGAAAGCCGGTTTTGCAAAAACCGAAACCAAAATACATACAGATCCAAAGTCAAAACCAAAGTCAGTGAACATCTCTAGTTATTATATTGTGTACAAATAGGGTAATGTGACTTTAGCATTAACAGTGTCAAACCACAACTCTATATTCTCGTGGGGTGCAGTATATATGTACACCTTTAGGCCTGACGTACATCATCACCATCATCAGCTATTTATATAGTGCTACTAATTCCGCAGCACTGTACAGAGAACTCACTCATATCAGTCCCTGTCCCATTGGAGCTTACAGTCTAAATTCCCTAACATACAGAGAGAGAGAGAGAGAGAGAGACTAGGGTCAAATTGAAAGCAACCAATTAACCTACTAGTATGTTTTTGGAGTGTGGGAGGAAACCGGAGCACCCGGAGGAAATCAACGCAAAAACGGGGAGAACATGCAAACTCCACACAGATAAGGCCATGGTTGGGAATTGAACTCATGACCCCATTGCTGCAAGGCAGAAGTGCTAACCACTGAGCCACTCTGCTGCCGCATGTACATCTAGCGCAAATGTTACTGTTTTTGAGCTGGACTCCTATTGAAATACGTCTGACTGAACATATACATGTAAGTACACTTTATTTGCATCCGTCCAACTCTAATTGAGCCTTGATAAGTCTTAGTCATGTTTGAGCATCAATGTTGACGGATAGGCACCAGAAGGATCAACGGAGGCTATAATAGTTCAAAAGCAAAGAGATCAATAAAACCATAAAATATGTGCGCTTACAATTGTAAGAGCAGATATTTTATGATTGTATTGATCTAAAATCTCCTTGCATTTGATCTATTGTGACTGCCTTTGATTTTCACCTAATGTCTATCCCTTAATGTTGATTGTGCAACATTCTACTGTGTAGTGTTGGTCCTTGTTTCTATTTCATCCGGAGAAGCTATAATTAAGGTCCTCTTAAATTAAGGGAACCTGGATTATTTTTGACTATAACATTTCCTAATTTTTGTGAGTAGTACTGACTTTTCTAACTCGTTTGAGATCATTTGTCAGTCATGTTTGAGAAAGTAAGGAGACTACCTGAAACATTTACAAGTGCTAGTCTAAACTGAATTGCTTTTTAGATTTTTTTCTCACTACTTTGTGTCAGCTATTTTCCTTCTTTGTAAAATAGTTTGATTTGCGTTCAATGTGTAAAACTTTTTGGAAAGTATTTGGGAGTTCTAGCATGGGAGCTCTGCCTACTATTTTTAGTGTACATCCCTGTCATTGGTCAGTGTCCCTGCGGAACAATGACATGAGCCAATGACAATGAAGTATTACATCTCCCAGCAAGCACAGCTACAGAGAGAGAAGGAAGGAGTTTATGAAAGTCTTTGCACTGGATCAAAGAGTTGGATCCAGTACTATTTGGGACAGAGTGGCACCTCACTTTAGCAGATTCAGGAGAACAGCCCAGCAGGAGAAAGGGTGGAGAGACTTCAAAAGAGTATCACTGCTTATTTCACTACTTTCATGAGATATGAGATGAGATATTGTCAGTAGGGTAAAGATTATAGGGATAGAGAGATTGGTTCAGAAGACCTGTGCGCTAGGGGTTAATATAATTGTTATGAACTGAAACAATGCCTATCGGTTGAAGAGTTAGTGATAGAGGGGAAAAGCCCTGGAAAGAATTGCATGTGTTGCTTTGAATTTGGAATTCTAGTACAACCGGCTTGTGGCGCTATAGGAGCAAAACCAGAGAAGAAGAGATATTGCAGGCGGCCATCTTGGTAGAGGCAGTTTGTCAAAATTTAATAGGTCAATTTATGTGTTCAAAAAAGTCAATATTTCAGCTTCTTTGACATCTATTTGGAAATGACAAGATACAAAAGCCTATGTAGCACCAACACAAGAAAGTTAATTATGTAGTATTGAGCTGTAGGTGAACTATATATATATCATACTTGCCAACTCTCCCTGAATGTCAGGGAGACTCCCTGAAATAGGGGTGATCTCCCTTACTCCCTGAAGAGTCTGGCATTCTCCCTGATGCTGAACCAGAACAAGTCGTGGTTGGCTTCGCCATCTGTGGCAGGATGACACAGTTCAGAAACTGTGTCCTATGTCCATGTATTGATGCCTATGGAGGTGGCCATTTTCATGGAGACCAAGATTTAATCAAAGACTGACAGGTAAGACAACATGACTTCAGTAATGGAGACAGAAATGTAAAAGACACTTCAGTCTCTAGAGATTCATTAGCTGCTTTTCCTTAAGCATAGTCACCTACTCTCCCGGAATGTCCGGGAGATGCCCGCATTTCTGGGAGGCCTCCCGGGAGAGCAGGGCAACTTCCCAGTTCTCACTCCCGCAATAGATAAGTGGCGGGAGCGGGGCTTAATGACACAAATGTCGCTGTCATCTTAGCTCCGCCCCCTGCTGTAATTGGACAAAATTGTGACAATCGTTTAGGGGACAGGGCCAAAATGATGCGATTCGTCAATCCCCGCCCTCGCACGCCCACCTCCCCCGGGATCTCCCTGATGCCAACGAGGAAAAGTTGGCAAGTATGATATATATTCAGCACTATTTAATGTGATAAGTTAGAGACATTACAGTAGGTAGAGAGATGCTCAAAGGTTAGTTTATCTGCATTCAATTACAAAAATGTAGTGTTTTAGTCTAAGGGGGAATTCAATTGGCCGCATTACTGACAAAAGTGACGCGGCCTGCACAATATTACTGACATTACAGTAACAGTGCGTGTAATTAGCGTTAATATGATAATTTCAACGCTGGCTTTTTGCTCGCGGCTCAGGGTTAAAATTACATTATTAACGGTAATAGGTTTAGTGCGGCATTACTCTGGGGGGAAATTAATTCTTCCCTAAGTTTGTGTAAATAAATGAAGATATATACCCTGTATAAGCAATTAATATTCAAGTGGATTTTGCAGTTAAATTAATCCATCCCCCTTTTATTTTTTTAAGAATAAATACATTTATTGAGCACAACAAAATGGAGAAGTGCTTCACTTTTTGTAAGCTGTGCTCAACACAATTTTGTGACTCTGTGCATATGTTAATGGTAGGCAGCGGGGTTCCCTGAGTCTCCCCCCTGGTGTTCGTGGCCCCGGAAATTCCTTAATAACCCACGTTTTAAAGTGGAGGCACTTTCAGCTAAAGAAAACGTAAGAAGAGTCTGTTAAACGTTTGCATGTACACCATTCCCAGGATGAGGGGAAAGAGGTTGTCACCTAAGCATTAACAAAAACAAGCCTGAACCTATTCACGAATATGTATATTTAAAATTTTACAATTAAGTTAGCAGAAAGTTGTGTGAAAATTGTCCCCCTTATAGTGACTGAGACTCAGAATCGAATACACTAATCAGGAATTAAATCTATGCCTTTAGTAAGTCATCCTCAGAATATTAATAGTGTTTATGAATGATGGAAGAATATTGGTGAAGCCAGCAAGCCATAGTTACCCACTGCGTTTTGTTTACAAAGCAAAACGCGCCTGACGTTTAAATGCCTTGTTAAAAGGAACAGCTAGAAACAATTGCGAGGAGAAACCTTTGGATCTTTTCCAGCAGCCATCTGTTTTTGGTTTAGGCATCATCTATTAAATTTTCTTAAATGGATAAACGCTGTGAAGGTTAAGAGGAAATTTGGCAGTTGAAACCTGTACATATATTGCTACAGATTTAGTGGCCAGTTGTCTGGAATGCCATACAGTTATTGGAATAATTGTTATTTTTTTGGTGGCAATATAGCACAATACATCATTCTGTGTAACCGCTTTTGCTTTGAAAGGGAATTTTTTCAGTTTTTTTTTAGATTTGAAGTACAAGACATAAATCAAAATGTAAAGTAGATTTCGGATACCAAGGCATGTCATGATAATTCGGCACAGCTTAGGGAAACACCTTCAAAGACCGACATGTTTTTTTTTTTGAAAGGTGCTATCAGGAAGGAGCAAGGAAAACAAAACAACAGATTTCAAAATCCAATTACTTAGATTGCTTTTCTGTTTCTTGATGTTTAACCAAAGTAATGGAAGAGTTTACATTGTGAACTTTGTGCAAAGGAAAACAATTTGCATAAATTTTATGTCCTAGTTGAATAAACCGAGAACTTTGAGAAGCGGCACAGTGAAAAAGGAAAGTAAAATGTGTCAAGATGGGTAACACGCAAGATGCAGTTTTATAGGGTATTGACATGTTTTCCAATGTGTACAAATTTGCAGCTGTATTCTCCTTTATTGTGCTCAAATTCAGAGAAAGGGACCTTTAGTTCGGGAGACAGAAGAGATCAATACCTTCTCCTGCTATGTATTCATCTGTAAGACAGGCTGCAATACTTAACAAGCACGCTGGGTGTCTGCAGTAGTGTTATACAGTATTATTATTATTGTGTATTCATATTAGAGATGTGCGCAGACCCCCGTGTTTTGATTTTGGTTCTAAAACGTCTTCATATTTTGTTTTTTTTTACTGGTTTTGCCCCAAAAAATTCTCAAAGGTTTTGGTTTTGGATCTGGATTTATTTACAAA
Organism: Mixophyes fleayi; assembly: GCF_038048845.1. Lineage (NCBI taxonomy): Eukaryota > Metazoa > Chordata > Amphibia > Anura > Limnodynastidae > Mixophyes > Mixophyes fleayi. The sequence goes on from NC_134411.1 coordinate 31,455,329, forward strand.
TTGTGCATAAAAAGTAAAAGAAGTGATTTCGAGCTGCTTATAGCATTAACATTCATTTACAGTCTATTTTCTAATGATCTAATGTCCATGGACAGTCCAACTGTCCAAATGCTCACTAATGTTGGCCAATGTCTGCAACAAAATTAGTGACAAAGTAGTGACAAAAATACACAGCAGTTCATTAAAAGATACTACGACCAATTCTGCTTTCATTTTCTTTTAATTCTGAACAAATCTCACATTATGGGGCATATTCAATTCTTGGCGGAAACGCTGAAAATCTCACGCTCCGCGCACTATTAACTTTATTACGGTAATAGCGCACGTGAATACCATTATTACGGTAGTAACAGTAATAGTTTTAACGCCGCGGGATATTAAAAGAATTGAATATGCCCCTATAAGTCTACGTTTCGTTCCAACATTACCTGACTTCTTATGCAAATCTAGATTGTTTTCAGCTGCAGCTCATGATTCATCTAAAGGTCATAGTCTACATATGAGGCACGCCAAACAATATGCATTCCACCCTGGAACCCATAAACCAGAAGTGCCTAACCGGAAGAACACAAAGGGGTTTTTATTATAACAACCAAACACGGCGATTCCTAGGTGAGTGACTGGGACACCTACCTAGCAGGTTTGTATTCCCCATGAGTACCTAAGACATGTACCAAGGAGGTGCAATAAGGCACCTCCACTATCAAATGCACACTCTGGCCGTATGCGTTCCGGCTTGGAACGTAATACATGGAAGTGCAATGACGCACTTCTTGTATAACAAGTGTTTTGGTTCCATGTTCTCCAGAAAATTACATTTTACCACGTCTTCAGATCCGATTTTGGCGCAAAGGATCGAGTCGTGTTTTGTGTCTACTCGAAACCCCAAATCTCGGATCTGTCGGATTTTTCCATATAGTTCAGAAAAAAGTTTAATCCGGCGCTTAATCCTTGAAGCTCTGGTGCAGAATCAAAAAGAGTGTAATACTGTACACCGTGTGGTAAGTAGATTATTTTTTAGTAATATAAAGCACTCGTCCAGTGATGATAATATAAATGCTGTTAGACACAAAGAAGCTGAATCTGTGCAAAGTTGGCCAGGTACCAGGATCACAGTATCTCTTAGGTTGTCTCTTTTCGGTTTATCATTTGTGTTCCAAAAGAAAAAGAAAACATACTCTTAGTGTACACCGAGAATAGCTTGATTAGATGGGCTGATAGTGTTTCGTTTGCAAGACTCCTTAAAAAAATCTCTAAAATGTGTGGAAACAGCCAAAAACATATAAAGTGAAGTGTTCTAATAATAGTAAAAAAACTATATATATATATATATATATATATATATATATATAGAGAGAGAGAGAGAGAGAGAGAGAGAGAGAGAGAGAGAGAGAGAGAGGATCCTCGCAAAGGCCCACTGAGATTTGCAAGAATTTCTATCATAAGAAAAGTCAATTTATATTTATGTTGTTCATGTAGTGTTTAGCGCCATTACTATATTCGCTTGGTTTATTTTGCTATTCACATAGCACATTTTTGTATTTTATTTTGCTATTGTACTTTATTTTGCATTTTATTTGGGTATAGGTAAGTGTTCACACTTTAATCATGTATTAAATGCAGATGATTAACATTTTACCTCTTTTTATCTTATAGTCCATTCATCACCCTTAGATGCCTGGCTCACATAGGGCCTCATTTAGAGTCGGACGCAAAGTCCATTTCAGGTGCATCCTGGACATTTCCACTGACGGTTCATGCGCAGTAAGCAACAGTTCCCTGCAGTTCCATCTGCTTTTCAGACGCAGTGTACACTTGCGACAGCTTGCGTTTAAGTACGAGGGAAAGGGTGGAACACGGTTTTATGTAGGTGTGACCGTGAATAATTCTGATGCTTTGGGCGTCTACCCGCAAAAACTATCCAAGACGCAGGCGGAACACACGGCAAACAAGACTGAAAAAGTGCGGCAGGAATTAGGTGGCGCAAGTAGTTAGCTAGCTGCAGGAACTGGTCGCAGCTTGGTAAGGTATTACGAGTGGGACGCAACTGGGGTTGCATGCCATTCGTAATACCCTACCAAGCTGCGGCACACTCCCACTCCTACTTTTTCATGTAAGTCTTAGATGCACACTGTGTCCAACTCTAAATGAAGCCTATAATGGTTATAACACCCCACTTTAAATACTGATACTGATGAATGAATGTTGAACACTTGATCTCACTTGACGTCCACACTTAAGTACTGCAACACGATCAGAATCATTTTCTCTGCCCAACTAATGTTCATTTAGACATCTCTCTAGATTTATATTAAGAATAAACCCCTTCATTTCCCTATAAGAAGCAACGGGCGACTCCTGGAGTTATACTTTGTATAAATTAAAAGCTTCTTGTCTATATAGCCAGATTAAATGGATTCATCCAACCCACACTTGATGCTCACTGCGACTTAAATGAGATCATATAGCTTTCTTGAGAGTAACACTTCCATCTGTGTATATGTATGTGTGTGTGTATATATATGTATATATATATATATATATATATATATATATATATATATATAGAGAGAGAGAGAGAGAGAGAGAGATTTTAAGATCTTAGGCAAGCATCACTAGCTTGCCTAATCAACTATGTCAATCATACTTAACTATTATTACCATTTATTTATATAGTGCCACTAATTCCACAGCGCTGTACAGAGAACTCATTCACATCAGTCCCTGCCCCATTGGGGCTTACAGTCTAAATTCCCTAACACAAACACAGACTAGGGTCAATTTGTTGGCAGCCAATTAACCTACCAGTATGTTTTTCTTGGAGTGTGGGAGGAAACTGGAGCACCCAAAGGAAACCCACGCAAACATGGGGAGAACATACAAACTCCTCACAGATAAGGCCATGGTTGGGAATTGAACTCATGACCCCAGTGCTGTGAGGCAGAAGTGCTAACCACTGAGCCACCATGCTGCCCACAAACTATCCTCTCTATATAATGGCACTTCCCCCTCCTTCCCCACTACTAGCCTGAAGAAGCAGGCAGAGGTCTGGGAAACGTGTTGTATTGCTGTAGTGGAGAAAAAGAAATGCGATTTGTCTCATTCTATTATATGTTTATTTTATATTTGAAATACTTTGATTAAGAATGTCTAACTTTTAAATATTTTAAACATTTGGATTTTAGACAACATAATGAGTTTGTGAATCTAATTATATTTGATATGTGTTTTTCTCTGAGAATATATTTCCTGTACACAAGTGGAATCACGCATACCGAGAGTCACCAGCATAACAAATGTCCAAGGTCTTCTTTTCATTAGCACAGGTGGGTGGAATAATACTTAGACGTCATATTGTCCTTAATTATCACATAGTGTACACTATGGGCATGCTTTCTTTTTCTTTTGGAAAACAAATGTAATTACGAAAAGAGATTCTGACGAACTTCGCACAGAATTCAGCTTCGTTTGGTCTGACATCGGTTTAAGATTGTACAGAGAATTTGCAACCATTCAGTTTGTGGTCTATTGTAGCTTACAGTCTAAATTCCATACCACACACGTAGACCAAGGTCCATTCTGCCAGAAGCCAATTAACTTACAAGTATGTGTTTGGCGTGTGGACGGGAACCGGAGCACCTGGAGAAAACCCATTCAAAAAATTTGTAAAAAAAAAATATATTTTAGAAGCACACCCTTCACTTCCCTAAAATATTGTGCGCCACACGTTCTGTGTAAGTATAACATACATGCACAATAATGCATACATGTCACCCTCATTAGTCACCCAAAAATTCCCCATATTGACCCTAACCATGAAAATTTGTCTTACCAGCCCCAGTCCTACCCATCTTTCTTCCAAGCTTTGAAACTGGAAACAAACTTATATAACATCATCAGGAAAAAATCAACTTTTAAAACAATCCTGATACCCTGGGTTACTGGACCCTATACCCTTGTCAGACTTTATAAAGTACTATTATTTAGTATTTCTATGCATGGGAGAAGAAGAAGATCACATTTTGTTGTAAAATATTAAACGTTGTAGTAACAATAGGAAGAAGGGGGAAAAATGATTCATATTTGTCTCATTATTGGCCAATAAAATAAAATAAAACAATAATTATTCTATTACATTGTAGAAAGTCCTCCCTCTGTCCTGAAAATTACTGTATTACATTCACTTGTGTAGACTACAGAATACAAAAAGTTGTTCTCAGTGAAACTGGAAAATCGCCAGAAAATAGAAATTGGTCTGGTCATGAGGGGCAAAAAAACCCCTTCAAGGTATGAAGGGGTTAAATGATGTAGGGATAGATTTATCAAACCTCCTAAAAAAATAAAAGTGGAAGTGTTGCCCTAGGGAACTAATCAGATTCTAGCTGTCATGTTCTAGAATGTACGAGATAAATGATAGCTAGATTCTGATTGGTCGCAATGGCCAACACCTCCACTTTTCTGTTTTAGAAGTTTTGATAAATCTACCCCTAAGACTCTCTAAAGCTGGGTACACACTACACTGTTTTCGTCCAATAATCGGCTCAAACAGCCAATTTACGACCGCTCGTTCAAAAGTCGAGTCAGTGTGTGCAGTGACACGATGGTCGAAAGTCTGCCCAAATGGACAATTATCGCCTCATTTGGTTGGTCGTACCGTTTAATATTTTCGTTCCAATCTCATTTCCGCTGTGTAGTATAAACTTCCGACCGATCCACAACAGTGAGTATGAAATTACAGTCATTGCTCACGACAACATGGCTGTAAAAAGTCGCTAAACGGACATCCGCTCTCCCCTTTATCGTCCTAAACAAGGCTAGTGTGTATGCAGTCCATGGACCGAGCGATCGGAACATCGATCGCATGTAAAATCGCTCGGCATAAAAAGTTGGTCGAAATTTCTGTAGTGTGTACCCAGCTTAAGACCACAGGGGCGAAGGGGGGGGAGTATTATATATCCATAAGCAATGTAACAATCTAAAAGAGTAAGGCTACTGCCAATTTATTTCTATTTGTAGAGGGTAAAACGATAACAAAAGCGCCTTTGTTTTTTACACAAAGAAAGCTAGACACATTTACCTGATGTTTTCATGTTGACGTTTTGTTGTTATTGTGAAAATGACAGGTCTTTTGCACCTCTGCCACATTCCTGCTGTTCTTAAATATTTTAAAAAGGTCAGCAGTCGAGACAAGGACAACATTTACCCATGCCAATCAGTTAAAGTAACCATTTGTACAACGTGGCTTTGTCTGTTGTCATGAAGCACCAATCTGCTGGCACCTTATAATCCTGAGAGTCTTTAGCCACAAGAAGAGTGCTATGATTAAGCTAGCCCACATCGAGGAGTCTCCCCACAAGCTTGCAGAGGAAACGGAACTCCTCAAGGCACCGTGCCACAGGAACATATTCTCTTTCTGTCTAGTACATTTTAGTTTATTTCTCTCTTTCTGACATTTTTAATACAGTAGAACACTGAGTTGAGCATCAACGTTAGGTGACTAAATGTCACATATAAAAGCCGAAGTATACGCAGGCGTGGTGTAATCTAACCTCCACCTCCGTGGCGCAGGAGACGAGGATGTTGATGTATCAACGGCACCTGTTTTCATTAATCAAACCGCAAGGCTGATGTGTTTTGTTTTCTTGGGAAGTACAAAAAAAGACAACAGAATAAATAATTGCAGAGTAGAATGGGAAAGCAATATTTTTTTTTGTCATGTAGCCTTTTAATTAATTAACTTTGCCTTTGGTAACATTTTCTGTCAGAAGAAGCGAGCACTTGATGCAAATCAATTAGTTAGACACAGTTTGTTGTGAGCAGATTGAGCTCTTTCATTAACATGGGTACAACGACCATAAATAAAAAGAGCTCACGCAAGACGACATATCCTATATAAATCAATCAGGCCTGCCTGTATATGCATTTAGGGCACTGGGAAGAAAAAGGTAGATAACGGTGATGCCAAAGTGGTTGGGTTAATGTTCTCTCATCACCTATGCACAGCAGCTATTTTGTGGGCTGAACCAATCTTCATTAGCCAATCAAATCACTAGGAACCGGTGACATCACTGAAACACAAAAATTATTGTACAAATACTATTTTGACATTATGTACCTCCCCTGTGACTGCTTGATTTGTAGTGGACATGGGACCTGGCCGATGCTCAGCCTAATTCGGGGTGCTTCCTGCGGGACATACCATGTTATATGTGGTGACATTAGTGGATTTGAATACAGGATTCAATGCCCAAGCTGGGGTTCTATGGCCGATTTACCCCCTTCTTTTCATTTTCTTTATTGAAGCTCGGGGGGCAGTGCTCCAAATCACCCAGTGCCGTGAAAAAGCAATGCTGGGGGCTTGGGCCTTAGGACCCTTCCCATCCTCTCCATTCCCCGGAGCCAAATGGCCCCTTAGTAAGATAAAGGTCTTCAGACCCCACTTCGCTGAAGTTAGGGGAGGCCCCTTTACATCCCCAAACCCTGGTGCCAAAAGGTCCATTAAGGGGCAAGTGTCTTCATTGACCCTAGTCTCTCTCTCTGTCTGTGTATGTATGTTAGGGAATTTAGACTGTAAGCTCCAATGGGGCAGGGACTGATGTGAGTGTTTTCGCTGTACAGCGCTGTGGAATTAGTGGCGCTATATAAATAGATGATGATGATGACTACCTCCGCCGCAAGGCTTGGGCAGTCCCCTTTACCCAGAGGTCGTCTGAAGCTTTCCCTGGGGGACTGGTTATTCAGCACCTCCCATAGGGAAGGAGCTTCCAACAAATTTGGGAAAGGGTCGCCCATAAGGATTGTGCAACATAAATCAAACCAACTGAAATTTGTGCAAAAAAGTGCCTAGTGCCATAAGTGCTTGTGTTTGAATAAATTTATCCATTGAGTTACCTGTGGGAATGCCGTTCCACTTCACTTTGTAACTTAAACAGGTTTCTGTTTATTAAAGATGATAACACAGATGAATGAAGGTACTCACAATAGTTGATGACTTGTAGTACAGGGGGTAATAACAGTGTTATGCAGTCTTGTACACAGATACACGGCGTGCAGGTTGTGTAGCAATATATTTGGGGACTTTATATATAACGGAGCGCAGCCAAGAGTGCTGTTTTTACTGGTCAGACAGGAAGTGCCCCCACTACTTGTTTCCTCACTGGACCACAGGAGCTCGTGCTGTGGTTGCCATAGCAATGCAGCAGGGGAGATAGAGTGAAAGTGCTCCTATATACTAACATTCAATGCACAAGGTGAGCGAGTGTAAGTTCTGAGACATACTTGTGAATCACTCTCAATTACATTTTCTAAGTGTAACCAAGTAAAGTGCTGGAGTAGAAAATAAATGAGTGTGATTACAATGTGAGATGGTGGCATGGTGGCTCAGTGGTTAGCACTTCTGCCTCACAACACTGGGTCATGAGTTTGATTCCCAACCATGGCCTTATCTGTGAGGAGTTTGTATGTTCTCCCTGTGTTTGCGTGGTTTACTCCCACACTCCAGAAACATACTGGTTAATTGGCTGCTGTAAAATTGACCTTAGACTGTAAGCTCCAATGGGTCAGGGACTGATGTGAGTTCTCTGTACAGCGCTGTGGAATTAGTGGCGCTATATAAATAGCTGATGATGATGAGATGGTCGAAAGCCATTTCATTCAACGTCCAAGTTTGTACTGCGCTACTAAATCTGTGTCACTTCAAGTGTCAAACTGGTTAATAATCTTGCCTTTTGAAGTGCCCTTTTACCTTTAAAAACCCAGTGCCAGAGGTGGATGACTGTTAGAGACCACCTACCCTATTCAACCCAGTGTAAAAGGGGCTAGAATTAAATCTGGCATGTATGTAACGCCTCCCCATGATTATATATATATATATATTGTTAGTTCCTAAATGTAACTTTTACACAATTATTTTAATGAATGCATTAGTAACTGCATTAGCAAAATAAAATATTATTAAATATTTTATACATGCAAATTCTAATTGCAGCCCTAAATAAAAGCAGACGAGAAAAAACAAAAGACATATCTTTCCGATAATATCTCTGTGCGGTGCGGAATATAAAAGTAGCCTGGCAAGGTATATGATAGAGTAAGGGAGATGCTTTATTGCTTATCCCTGGGGACGATCAGCTTTCAGAGTGCTCATTCATCTTCCCAGCTCGGCTGGGAAATATACTCCCAGCTCACTGGTACAGATTATTATGTAAATGCACCATTGTAGTAATGAACTAGGATACAATATGTACTCCATATCAGCCGTTTGTAATAGTTCAAACGATGTAGCTGATGGTCTACTCACAAAAATGCAATCCCTTTTTTCTCTTTTGTGCCCTGGGTAATTTATACTAGCAGACTGTGTATAAATTTGTCTATTGAATTGTTGCTGTTTGTATTCCTCCGTCCTTGGTATTCTGTGTTAATAAACATTTGACCATTGTTTGCACAATAAGAGGTCAAAGATGTTGTAACCCAATCAAACATTCCGCTTATTAGCTCCCATTCATACAGTGGGAAGTTATTCTTTTGTACCTCACAATTGTAAATTGTCATGTAAACGGCTGCCTCTATTGTGTGTAGATACCCTTGAAGAGGTGATTGGTAGGTCGTTCTGTTCTACAAGATGTATAGAAAGCCTCCCGGTGTTGCACACAGTTGTATCGGTTGACCTGTAATATCAGGATGGACAATAGTGACGTCATTTTACCTTGAGTACCTGCTGAATGCACCGTCTGAATAAGAGAGTACCAAGAGTACCATTTGCAGAAACATTGGACATTTGGACATGGCATACTAAATAGTCAACAGAGATTATGGTGGGTTGTTTGTAGATCAACCATAATGCTTCATCGTTGTGGCTGATCTACATGAGGGCCCTGATCAGGAGAGCTTACATCCTTAAAGGAAGAGGAAGACACTCTGTGCCCGAGTCATTAAGCAGAGCAAAGAAAAAAAAAAGGAGTAACTTTCAACCTTGGCAAAGCCATGTTACATTGGAGGGGGAGGTAAATTTAAAATGTAGGGACATATTTATAGATGGGGTAGATCAACTTCAAATTTCAGTGTAAAAATAAAGCTATCAAGTATTTGTGTGCGACAGGAAAAAGCAACAGCTATTTTCTTTATGTGCAAAATAGTAAAACTAATTTGCACCCCTTGTAACATGGTTTGTCCAGGGTTAAAAATGTAATCCTTTTTTGTCTTGCTCTCCTTAATGACTCAGGCCCCCAAGTGGGACAGTGGACATGATAGCTGAGGCAGTTAGGAGGAGGGCTGAGAGGCTTGAATAAAGAAATGAGTTTTAAAGGGACGCTTGAGGGTAGAAGCTAATCTGATTGGGCATAGGTGATGCTTCCATGGGTTAGGTGCACCAATGATGAAGTCCAGGGGGTAAATGTATCATAGCGCGGGTTGCCGGAAATCGGCGAGATGACAGCTTAAATTTAAAGCGGCGCTTTACAAGGCAGCGCCACTTTAAATTTAAGCTGTCATCTCGCCGATTTCCTGCGACTTGTACAACCCGCACTATGATACATTTACCCCCAGAAGGTGGGATTGGGTAAAGGTAGTTATTGTGGTAGTGAGGCAGTGACCGTTGGCAGAGTAGAGGGGATGCGAAAAGTGTGGGTAGATATGATGTAGGGGTGGAAGATTGGTTCAGGGCTTTGTAGGTGAGGGTGAGAAGTTTAATTTCAATTCTGTAGGACAAGGGAAGCCAGTTGTCACGGCGCTTACCTGTTCCAGCGCCAATCCCCCGCTCCGTACCGCCGCACTTCCGGGTAGGTCCCGGCGCAAGGTCAGCTGATCTCTGGGCGGGGAATTCAAATCCCACTTCAGCACTGCTCTGACACACTGTCTGTGTCAGAGCAACGAGTTACCTGCATCTGGCTGTGTTCTCTGCGCTCCTGTCTCCCCTGTGCTTCCCATCTGCTACTCCTGACTCCTGTGCACCGAACTGGCTGTTATCTTGACCATTCTCCTGCTTCATTCCTGGAATTGCATATTGGACAGACTTCTGTGTACCGAACCAGCTATATCCCAGACTACTCTCCTGCCTCATCCTTGGTACTGCATATCGGACTGACTTCTGTGTACCGAACCGGCTATCTCCCAGACTACTCTCCTGCCTCACCCTTGGTACTGCATATCGGACTGACTTCTGTGTACCGAACCAGCTATATCCCAGACTACTCTCCTGCCTCACCCTTGGTACTGCATATCGGACTGACTCCTGTGTACCAAACCAGCTGTGTTCCTGACTACCCTATTGCCCCTGGGGCTACACCGTGGATTATTTCCTGCATACCAACCAGCTTCTACTACAGGCTGCTACCTTCTAGATATACGGTTAGTGAACCTGGTCATCAGTTCCCTGTAGGCCTGTTCGTACCTCTGCTTGTCCATCTCATAGAACTCTCTCCTTACGTCAGTAGGCTAACCTGGGGGCCGCGACCTGCGGTTCTCCGGCAGCAAAACCCACCCTGCCTTGCGGTGTTTCTTGGAGAAGACCGGGAGGGCCGTTAGACTCCGCGCCCTAGGAAGGCCGGCGTAAATACTGACTAAGGTAACTTTGAAACCTAACACCAGTATAGCAACTGGACAAGAGGGACAATAGAGATACAGCAGAGGGAGAGAAAAATAAAGCACTGGCATTGATGATAGACGGAAGAGGGGCAAGACCATGGAGAATATGGTCTCAAAAATCAAGATGGGACATACAAGGGAGTAAGAGTTTTTGTAGCTTCCATGTGAGAAAGGGATAGATTTTGGATATATTACAAAGGTAAAAGAGGCAGGATTTGAAGAGGAACCGAAGGAGAGAGAGAAGTTGAGGATGACCCCAGGCAGCAGACTCGATGGACAGAGGAGTGGATAGTGTTATGAAAAGAAAGAGAGGACATCTGAGGGAGCCCTGAAGGGGGATGAAGATGATTATTTCAGTTTTAGAAAAAATCCCTTCCCTCCTATGGCCTCCCTTTCCTTTGCTTACTACTCTTTCTATGATACTCAACGCTCTGCACTTAACATTCTGCTCAGAGCTACCTACCCTTCTGAGCTGAATGTAATTGTACAGCCAGTGGCTCACATTTCTTCTTTTGTCAGCAGTCACACAGTATTAAGCGCCCTACTGACCGTGGACACCACAAAGGAGAGCATGGCCTCTTCAATTGTCGGCCCCTGTAGCGGCTGCCACTCTTTGCAGTGCAGTGGCTGTCACCCCTCACAGTGCAGCGGCTGCCACCCCTCAGAGTGTAGCGACTGCCACCCCTCAGAGTGAAGTGACTGCCACCCCTCGCAGTGCAGTGGCTGCCACCCCACGCAGTGTAGTGTCTGTCACCCCTCACAGTGCAGTGGCTGCCACCCCACAGAGTGTAGTGGCTGCCACCCCTCAGAGTGAAGTGACTGCAACCCCTCGCAGTGCAGTGGCTGCCACCCCATGCAGTGTAGTGTCTGTCACCCCTCACAGTGCAGTGGCTGCCAACCCTCAGAGTGTAGTGGCTGCCACCCCTAGCAGTGCAGCAGCTGCCACCCCTCACAGTGTAGGGGCTGCCACCCCTTGCAGTGCAGCGGCTGCCACCCCTCGCAGTGCAGCGGCTGCCACCCCTTGCAGTGTAGGGGCTGCCACCCCTCGCAGTGCAGCGGCTGCCACCCCTCGCAGTGCAGCGGCTGCCACCCCTCGCAGTGTAGTAGCTGCCAACCCTCACAGTGTAGCGGCTGCCACCCCTCACAGTGTAGTAGCTGCCAACCCTCGCAGTGTATCGGCTGCCACCCCTCACAGTTACACCACTGGACTCAGATTAGCTAGAAGTTACGCTCCCAAAGTCTTGGGGAGTCATTTGCAAAATTTCTTCCGAAGGGATTTTGCACAATTTAACAATTACGTGAAAAAATTTCAATAACAGAAAAAATGTAGACTGTATAGTGACAAAATCAAGATTTTTGGGGGCAGTGTCAAGTTCTCTGAGGAATAATCTTTTCATTACTTATTAGGTAGTGTAAGCTTGTATGTATTGAAACATTTTGCAGGTGCACAAAGACTGACAACTGCTTTTGATGTAACACTGAGCTTTATATTTTTCTTTAGTGATCTCCACAGTATGTCTTCTATTTAGCATATGTTTGCAAAACCTGTGTTTGTGACTAATGTAAATATTATAAATAAGCTATAAATTGTCATTAAATGTGAAAGAACTGAAGCCGCACATGCTGGGAGATCACGACAATACAAACTGTTTACAGATAACAGTTGTCGATTTTCATGTAGGCTGGTGCTGATAGTTGACACTTGAACCGCTCACCTGTATGTGCTTTAAGCAATCAGGTTGCATTTCCTCCATCATTAAAGGTCATTTTGGAGCTTTTCTTTTTTTGCAAAATCGTCTGTCTTGCTGGTATCCTGGTGTTTGGAACTGCCCCTGAAAATTATTATTATTATTGTAGATTTGCTAGGCATCAAAGTGCTCTGTGTAGGGAAAACAGGGACATACATAAAACATGGACATACAAGGTAGACAAAATAAACGCAGACATGAAAACAAAGGGTATGGAGGATCCTTTGAGTTTACATTGTCAGCGGAAGAGGGCACAGCTGAAACAAGAGGAGCGAGTGTGGCTCAGAACGGACAATTGTGAGGGTGTATTAGCATGAGTAATATCACTGGTTGACAAGGAAAGAGATTGGCTTGCAAAGAGCATCTAAAGATATGAAGGATGCGGGAAAGTCTGATTTTGCGTGGTAGGGAATTCCATAAGTGGGGAGCAGCACGGGAGAAGTCTTGTAGGCGGGAGTGAGAGGTGATTACCAGAGACAAGACAGGCACAGGTGGGAGGCAGATCTAAGAGGGCAGGAGGGAGAGTATGAGATTTGAGATGTATGATGGGGTGGTAATATCAACCTGTGCCTAGTTTTGCAGGGCTATGAATCCAACTGGGAATACTCATTAAAGAAACAGGAATAAATCCATTCTATTACCCCTTTTAGACAACCCCCTAAAAAACCACTTGGTTTTGCCTCATTTATATCTTACATTACTCATGAAAGTGAAGGAAGAGGTCTTCATTACATGTGTCACATTGACGTGTTTGAATGTTTTTAAGATGTTAGTAGAATTGTACATCTAATCACTGATACCTATAGATCACGTCTGCAATGAAGGCGCTATTAAGTAATACTTTTTAACTTAAGTAAAGGATAAGGTTACTGAAAGTATAACAGTAGTTTTCTTCAAGGATCATTATAGTTGAGGGGGAAAAAGCCTTAAAATGTCACCTACATACATTGAAGGCTGCCATGTTGTGCATGATCATAATAATACATCTTACACATTCACTGGGAATTAGTCAGTAGATAGGGTAAATTATTGTTCAACCTACAAAATGGCTGCCTCCACTGGCAATAGATAAACGGTTAAGTTTAAATGTATACCAGAACTATTAAAAGAAAACTTTACTAATATATAATTCGTTTTTTGCTTACAACAATATCAACCTAATATTTAGAACCTTAAAGAAGCGATTGCATGGGTTTTTTTTAGTATAAAATGCTGTGTCAGGCTATAAGAAGAATGTTGGTATTTATCATTTTCTCTGTTTATTTTACTTCAGGCTTTTATTAAAGATGTATGATTCTGGAATACCACGGAAACCACAGTCACATGTCACAAGATGTAGTGAGCAGAGAGGCTTTGCAATACCCCTCTGAGCTCTTCTGCACTATGACTTCTCCTCCCCCCCCCCTCTGCCATCACATGACATGCTGAGAGCTGTGAGTTTGTGTAGAAAACTAACTGCGTCTGTGTCTGGCTGTTTGCCAAACAGAGAGCTATTGAAAGAGAGATAATGATTTGTAGAAGCTTTGCTAAGAATAATAACTATAGGATGCATGCTTAAAACCTACTTAACTTGCTATTTCAAGGAAAAAAAAAATATTGGACTCTATGTTGGACTGCTGCTTTAATTACATTTAGAAGGAATGCTTCCACAAAATAAATATGTAAACAAATTTAATCTTTAAAACTTTAACTGCACGTCTGATACAAAGTAGTACCAAAAAACTCCAATATAGAAACTGAAGCTTCTCCTACGTCTTAAGGACAATGTCCTCATGACATCCAATTCAGGTCAAAAAGTTGAGCCTGCAGTCATTTGACCTGCTGTGACATCACAGGCCCTGCCCATGTGTATGAATTCACCAATCCATTACATTTGTGCACAGCAAGCATACAAGACTGTGAGACACTTTGATCCAGCTTGCTTAGATAAGCACCTCCCTTCTAACATGGCTTATCTGCTGAGGAGGAGTGAAAGAGATGGGTATAATAAGTTTATAGTAAGTATAAACTGTCTCTATATACTAATGTTATACTCTGGCTTTACTTGCTCTTTAATGTAAATTAAAGAGCAAGTAAATGTAAATTACATGTTTTTTTTTTCTTTATTTCCCAATGCTCCTTTCACTAAGCAAATGATCCCAATGAAAATGGACATTTAGTTAATAGGAATATGCAAATACTGTTACAGGTTTTGCCTTCAAGCCAAAAGGTTAAGTCTTCGTGGCAAATGGGTATATTGACTGGAAAATACAGAACGTCTTGGGGATTTTTTTCTATACACACAGAGAGAAAACTGCAAATAGATTTCAAAGCGGCTGCACTTCAAGCTTGAAAATCCACCGGGGACGGACATAACTGGATTCATCTTTAAATCAATCTGCAAGCTCTCAGCTCATCAATACGTTACTTGAATGAGATCGTAACGATTTCTAATAGATATCTGTCCCAAACTGCACATTTCAACTAATATTGATGCACATCACAGTCTGGTCTAACAACTCAAATCAGCATACGCTAAAGTATTTAGATGGCATGCTCTTCTAATAAGGCACTGAGAGCAGATCGATACTTCTGGGAAAATCTTCTGACTATTCTCAGAAAGGTTTAAACAGAGAAACTCCACAACTGGGTCTTATTAACGGTTTAGAATGCGATTCCCTTTCTGGCTTCCAAAACATATCTTCTAGTAATAAGTATACATGAAGCATAAGCTGCAACACACTGTATGTGATGTAAGTGCAGGTGCTGATTAATAAAATATTACTGTACTTTTAATGTAGATTGTTTGTTGTAATACAATGCAATATATTTATTTAAAAAACATAAAAAAATAAAAAAAATTAAGAAGAATTCAAATAAAATTATCATTATTATTAAAATAAAAACACATTTTTGGGACAGATGGACTTTCATTTGATAGTATCTATTTATAATTAGTTTTTTTAAACTATGTAATGAAATGCTAAATATATAGAATAGTATTTTTTACCTTGATTTCCCATATAAAAATGTTAAAATGCCAAGTGCTAGAACCTCCCTAGGAGGGCGGCCCCTGCCTGTATTTGGCACATTTAACGTGAAGACTCTTTAACACTCTACGGCAAATGCCCAAAATTGGATTCACTGCGTGTGACAATTATGACAATGACTGATTGTTATTTTCTATTGAATTCATGTATGACAATGTATATTGTATGTAACCTTGTAATGTAATCTCAAAGTGTGCTTTGCTAGATAACATGAGTTTGAACCTATGCAAGTCTTTTGAAACTAGCCAGGCCGGCATAGATAAGGATCTTGGAGGAGTTTGAAGCCCCAAAGTTGTAAACCATCTAGCCACTCAAGGAGAGCAGAGGTGAGAGATTCTCTCAGGTGCCAAAACATATGCCTTAGTGATAGATACATTACATCGGAAAGCTCTGTGTCATTTTGGGAATCAATCTGACTTAATTGAAAATGCAATTCCTAAGACGGGGGTGAAGAGCCTGTAAGAAGGGTTTAAAATCTTCCGCCTTAGACAAAAACGTGTTCATTTTCATGAGGGGGTATATCAAGACTGAAATGCCCCATTTTTCTCAATTATGTTCCCTCACACACTCGGTCTTAATTAGTAAGTAGTAACTCTGATTTATTTCCTATTTTATTTTCTGAAACTAATTTATGCAACATGTATGTCTTGTTATTAATATTTGTAACAAAGCCTTGGAAACATTTTTCAGATTAAATACATTTAATCTAGTGTGTTCTCCGTTATTCTTTGTGAACTTATGAAGCCCAGGGAGGCTCATGCTACATGTGCATATGATTTAAGTATGAAATATTAATAAGTGGTTTTGGTGAATTTAAGGACACCATAATAAATCTATTGTGGTGGCAGAATAGGTGTATTCATTGCTAAGTGACTAAGGTGACGCCAGTAACGGCCAGCTGTTCAGATTGCTATATCTGGGAGAGGCTGGGCGTTCGTAACAAACTGGTTGGCAGTTGGAATTGATCATTTTTTTTCTTTTTATCATAATAACTTAATTGAATTAGTGGTGTGATTCTAGAAAGAGTCAGCATCCTAATTGACCTGAGATTACTCTCAAGGCTTACAAAATTTTAAAAGATATACTGCACATATAGTTTCTATCCCCTCCCTCTTTCTTGATTTCCCTTTCTATTTTTTATTTGGTGGAAGTTTGAGGTCCAGAATGGTCCCTGACTATAAACAAATGAAAAAGGACGAGCATTTGGCTTTGTGTGTCAAAAGAGGACTTGTTGTTTTCCCTGGCAGGAACCGAGAGCAACTGATTCAAGCGCTTATGGAGGCTGAAAAGAAGCTAAGTGTCGGAGGAGGCAATGGAGAAAACCTCCCTGCTTCAGGAGAGCAGTCAGCACTGGACATTACCACAAATACCTCTGTTAAACCAAGTGAGGAGTCTGCCCTGGACAGTTACCTTCACACTGCTCTAAAACAGCTGAAAAATGCCGATCCTGCAACATCTCTGCGGCTGATCCAGCAACTCCAAGAGTTGGAGTGACACCAGTCACAGCCAGCTGTTTAGATTGCTCTATCTGGGAAAGGCTGGGCGTTTGTGACACTATGGATTGACCGCTCCCCTCTATGCCAGTTTTTCTTTCCACACCTGCTCTGTTATAGAGCAGGAACTTGGAATTTAAAGTGATTCAACGCCCATTACGGCAAATAATGTCTTTCCGCATAGGTGGGCTGACAATGCACCCTTCTGCCGCACTTACTGTGGTCCACAGATACCAGAAATACAACTAAAATCACTCCATACAAAATAGCAGACATCCCAAGATACTAATCTATGGATATTTTTAACACACGCAACCGTTGTTTTTAGCTCAGGGACCAATATTTTCATTATGCATTAAGGGGCAAAATTATTATAAAATCATTTAATGAAAAATTAAATTTTCCCACATATGTTTTCAGGCGGTTTTCTAGCAGCTTAGTAAATCCCTCTAAAACAGGAGGTTTTAGCAAAGCACCCTTTTGTAAATTGAGCCCTAGGGGTGCGAGTTTTCGGCAGATTTGAAAAGTGGAGATGTTGCCTATAGCAACCAATCAGATTCTAGCTATCACTTTGTAGAATGTATTAAATAAATGATAACTAGAATCTGATTGGTTGCTATAGGCAACATCTCCACTTTTCAAACCCGCCGGAAACTCGCAGCTTGATAAATGTTCCCCCTAGCCTTTTAATTAAAAACAAAACAAAACAGCTAGTATTTTTTTCTGTAGATGTAAGGCTGTGTGCTACACTACGAAGCAGAGGTCTGGATTTAATAGACAGTAGTATCAGTTATCTTTTCTTAAGCTGTGTTTTGAGCAAACCTTGCATGTCTTCTGTGGCCACCTTTGATATTCTGCAGTGGGGATAATATTAAGGAAGTATCTGTCATGCAGGCTGCTTACTGTCTCTGACCCAGCGCTCACAGGGATATAATCTGCCGGATAAATGAGTGACGTTATTCATTTTCCTTCATATCTGAGGAGTGAATCCCTGTTCGCTGCCAGTTTAAGGATTACATATGAATTGTAAACTGTCAATAAACCCAGTCTTTCTACCGTGACTAAGAGTCACGCATTGACTTAGCGGATGTAGAGGCACCGTGGCTGGTCAGCAAGTGGTTAACAAGGGATGGTTGTGATAGAAATAAAAAGTTTAAAACATCCCTGGACGTTAATTGATATATGGGATAAGTCAGTACAGAGATCTGTTACTAAATAGCATAATGCTGCAATTTATAATTTGGGTTTCTGAGGTGAACATTCATTATTTTATTTTGGAGGAGGGGGGGGGTCAGTGTTTATTATTCCTGATTTGTCTATTTTTCACATGCAGGGGGAAAGGGAGGATACTAGGGGGCAGAAATTTCGGGAGAGGAGGCATATATGTCATTCATATTATAAACCCCCTCCCACATAACATTAATCCCCCAGGTCACTTACCTATCTTCTAAGGTGGAGGAGCCACCTTCATCATCACCATTTATTTATATAGCTCCACTAAATTCCGTAGCGCTGTACAGAGAACTCACTCACATCAGTCCCTGCCCCATTGGAGCTTACAGTCTAAATTCCCTAACACAAACACACACACACACACACACACACACACAGAGATAGACTAGGGTCAATTGTGATAGCAGCCAATTAACCTACTAGTATGTTTTTGGAGTGTGGGAGGAAACAGGAGCACCCGGTTGGAATTGGGAGAGAAAGAGAAAGAGGAAGGTGGAGAAGTGACAAAAGAACCAGCCATTGCAAAAAAGTTCCAGTTGTCTGACAACTATCTTCTGAGAACCACAACTGGCCGTAATGACTGTTCCATTTCTCATAACGGAACCTCCTTCCTCTTCTGCTTTTGGAGAAGGCTTTTGCTTTTGGCACTCTTGTGATTATCTACCAGCTTGAGTTTGTGGCACCAGCTGCGGTTACGAAGTAGGCCACAGAGATCACCGGAGGAGGAACAGAGATGACTATAGCAATGAATGTTGCACTCACTTGGTCCAGCAGCTGAACTGAGATGGTAATCCAGTAGATCTTCAAAACAATCCTGTCCTTGGGGTGATGACACTTCTCTGTACTACTCTATAATTTCCCGTTCCCTTCACAAAATGTAAACCATTCTATATTTGTGAGAAGATGATTAGGCACGACTTTCTGCCATAGTTAGAAACAATTTTGTTCATCAAAAGGTATTAGTTGTGTGTCCAGCGCTGTTTACTTATGTTTCTATATTTTTTTTATGTGGGACTATTCTACAGCTGTGATAACTTATATATCTATTAATTAGCAATAGCTCAGCAACGGATCTTTTCCTTCTTCACCTCAAGGGTTCCGTAGCGCCGTACATAGGGGCTTAGAACATAGACAAAATGGCACAAAAGTGACAACGTTCTATAAATGCAAACAACAAAATTACAACCAGCAAAATTACATAATTACACAAGAAAAACACTAGGAGAAAGATCCCTGCCCATAAGAGCTTACATTCTACAATGAATGGCCATTGACAGAGAGAGTAAAAATAAGGGGAGCAGAGGTGGAGTATGTGGAGGTAGGAGAATTATGAGGATTACTGGTAGGTTTGAATAAAATGCTCAGTTTTAAGAGAATGTTTGAAGGCTTGGAGAACGGTTGTGAGCAGTCCGGGAAAAATCCCGAAGACGGGAGTGGGAGGAGGTAATTAGTGAGGAGGTGAGGTGGCGGTTATTGACAGGACGGAGTGGGTTAGAGCAGTGGTCAGGGAACAGGGGTAAATTACCCTAAATGGGGTAAAAATGAAATTCCTGGGGGTAATGCTGCCGATTCACATGCTGTCAGTTGGATTGTAGACCCCTTTAAATGTGAAATTGCTGTTGTACATCTGAAGCCTCAAGGGTTGGCAGAGGCACTTCTTGAGCTTCGATGCAATAATGAAGCACGTATTGCATTTGAAAACAAAGCAGATCTGTCATATTTTTGGATGTCAGTAGCTGCAAAGGCATCAAAATTGCAGATAAGGAGGCAGTCAAAAAGTTGTTGCCTTTTGCAACAACCTACCTGTGCGAACAAGGATTTTCCACTCTAACAAACATAAAAACAAACCAGAGAAATCGATTGGATGCTGAAGACTGTATCCAAATTACTCTGACATCAAAATGCCCCAATATTGATGCTCTCGTATCAAAAATGAAGCAACATCATTTCTCCAAAACCTGAAGTTTTGAAGTTGAAGCTTTCAAAGAAATTTTGAATAGATTCAATAAAATTTTGAATTCCAATAATTAATAATATATGATTTCCTTCCTTTCAAATCAAGGGGGTAACGTCGGCGTAACTAAATATATTTTGGGGTAAAAGGTAAAAAAGTTCCCTGACCCCTAGGTTAGAGGGAGTATGTGTGGAAATTAGTTGGATATGTAGAGGTGGGGGTTGAGTAGTTGAGGTTTTTGTAGATGAGGGTAAGGAGTTTGAAGTGAACAAGGTGCCGGTGTAGCAACTGGCAGAGAGAGCACGGAGAGAGGAAAGCAGCATTGTTGAGGACAGATTGAAGTTGGGATGGAGAAAGAAAGGTCAGAAAGGTGAATCTTACAGTTATCGATGTGAGAGATATCAAATGTTTTAGTTTTAGTTGTGATATTTTGCCGGCATCTTGATGCCATGCCTAAATTCTTTAAAAAAAAAAAAGCCTCCAACCTTGGTGGACACAACCGGTGAAGGTAAAACAGACCACACACTGGCAAATGTGTGATTCTAATTTTTCAAAGCCAGAACTCTGGTTTCTGGTGCAATTCTATTAATTCAGAAGATAATCGCACTGTATTAGGTACATCTAGATGAGACTCAAGCCCGAGACTCATTTGTCTACACCTCACCATCATCCATCTGTAAACATCTCATTTTCTACAATAGAACGGGACATTATTTATTTCGGTCTCATTGTATAGCAATATAAGGTTTTTTTCGTGCAAGTGAGCAACAAAATTTACATTTTTTTCAATTTATACTCCGCCAACCTCCAGGCTGTGACACAGAACAGATGTTATCAATACAAACAGCCATATTATACTGTCTACTGGCATACTTGAGTGAATATAAATATGTCCATCCACATCTTGCAAGGGCAATATATATTTTATCTCACTTGTCGTTCCTTCAGAAGGACAATACTATTCATACTTGTGATTTATGCTTTGTCTATGAAGGTTGCTTTTTATACTGTTAACCCATTTATAACCAAACAGATGTGCGATTCAAAGTTAGGGCTTCAGTGTGTTCCAGTATTTATAGGACATCTCTGATTTTGACTTTAGAATTCCAAACCTTGCAATGGTTTTTAACTAGCATATAGACCCTTGGATTAACACAATTAATGGAATAGCTCTTGAATTAACACTATTAATGGAATAGCTCTTACAACCAATTAAATTACAGACATTTCCCTAGGCACAACATTATATTTAATAATAATGGAGCTTGGTTTGGATGGCCCATAATGGAATCTCTATCTCAGCTTCCTGGTGCCCTATAAAAATAACTTAAACCTTGTTGCAAAGGAAATCTTCTGGCTCAAATTAAACAAAGATTTTCAAACTTAACCCAATAATTTCGATCGTAATTCTTACACAGACTCATGCTCTAAATCTGGACCTAACGGTAGCCTTAACTCTTGAACATAAGCGTATCTCAAGCCCTAAAATTATCCCAAATCCTAACTCAGGTCTGCATCCCCACATTTTAAAGATATAATAACCCCCAATGCATCAAATATAGTGTTATGTACGTCTAGTCGCTATACAATAACGATTGTCCACCTCCAGTTATGTGGTTCCAAAGCACAATGTGATTTAATAGCAAAAAGCAGCAAAGTAACAATTCAAATAAAATAAGTACCGCCGTTATGTTCACAAGTGCCCTGGATCCAGCATACAATCATTCAGTCCTGAAGTCTGTGGTCAAAGAGTCTGTCGGCTGGTTCCAGAACCCCTGCTTATATACAATCAGTGATACAGTGAAAACAATACAGATGATTTGGCATGTTTCCATAGGTTCAGGCTTAAGGAAATTCCAGTGTAATGCAGGTCATTGGTCAGTTCAAACGATGCCCTCAAAGGGTGGGGGTCAGCTCTCCAGAAGATGCATACTAATCTTCCTGCCGAAAACTAGTTCAGACTGGTCTATTTACATTACACACACAATACCCTTCATGATCATTTATTCCCTATAATCCATATCTAGCATGCGCATACGCATAGGCGATTCAACCGGACGTCTGTGGATAAATAGGGGATTAGAATGATACCAGACATGATATGTTTCCTGTGTCCTGAACATTAGATCTCACTAAAGTGTATATAACATTATAATATTTAACTATAAACTCTGCTACATTTCATTACAAATAATTATGTGTTGCAACTATTTGTATATGAACTAATTACAAGTGTATGTGTTCCTGTAAATGTGTGTATAAGTGTTCACACGTGTTGTGGTTAATTACGCTCCTCCACGCCGTAGCGTGCTATTCGCATAATTTCAGACATAGACAATCAGATTGACAGATATTAAATTGAAATGATCATATCAAATTATTTGACTTCCATAATAGACATAGAAGCGTTTACTTAGAGGTACAATGGATCAGGAGGTGAAGATGATGCATTGGACCCTGAACACTAACCATGCCAACAATTTTGTATTTCTGGTCCCCAAACGTGTATTCCGCACTCCTAGTGACAGGTCTAAGTAAACTTCACTCCATTAGAGTGCCTTAATGCGCTATTGGTGTTCACTCTAGAGGTTTTTGAAGACTTAGGAGTATTATAAAATGTGTATGACGGGGCACTTGACAGGTTAACCCAGATCCACTTGTGTAACGGTGGGGCAGTCATGTACTTTTCTAAGGTTTGCTACGTATGATACTGAAAGTAATTTGTATTATTCTTACTCATTAAAAGTTTCCCTTTTTTTATTGCAAGTCTTTCGTCTTATCTATCCAGCCTACACAAACTTAACCTGATAAATTTTAGATTGTTAGAACGTTGGTAGAAAAAATAGATTTGGAGATGCAAAGTTGTGTTTTTTCCAATATAATTTTTTTGTCAACTCTGTAACCCTGTGACAAATAGTCTATGTATTTAGCATGCTATAAATTGAGTGCTCAATTAAGTGGTTCTTTGTTGCAGCCAGTATGGACGCACGGTCTTCACGTCGCATACTGACTCCCATTCGGCTTGTGGGTTAATGTGTCATCAGCAGCACCAGAAGCTTGAATGATAATGTGATAAGTGTGGGAGGGAGAAGGTATAACTAGACCAAGGTTGTTGAGAGGAGAGTTTAAAATAGGAAATACATCCAGTGCTGGAGGCCAGATATGTTCTGTTTTTTTTTTTTCAAAGCCATCTGTACAAAAACACATCTTGAATTTCTCACAGACCTTCGCTGGTATATAGATACAAATGTTAGTGCTAGTAATATAGACTTAAAATTTTAAGGCATCTCCTATAATGGTCTGAAACCAACAATTTGACAGTTTTTGTGACACAGTTGTGGATGGTTATGTATAGTATTTAATGTCAACACATGTGTCTAGGACATTGTATACAAAAACAATAAATGCTTAACATTTTTTTTAGGGGGCACATTTGTGAAAACTGATGTAACTGTGCAGAAACGCTTCTGTAGCCCATGGTAACCAATCAGATACTGTCAATGTTAAGGTGTATTTGACTGTGGTCATAACACTGTCACAACATTGTTCTGCTTTTGTTTTCTGGGATTGCTGTGAAAATAGGCATGTTTATTAAATGTGAAAACTATCAATATTATGACGAAACAGGTTGTGGGAAGGGGACCTAGTTATTAAATTAGGGTGCTATTGATATAACATTGGCACTGGTTGGGTTAAGGGAGGCCTAGAAGGAAGTTGCTCAGCTTTCCAGTACTGATCACTTTTACAAACAGGGCTCCCACATTTCAGGTTCCTGGGCAAGCAATAACAGAGCTTATGACAACAGAAGCTGTAGGTAGTTAAATCTGCAAGAAAAGGTTGGAGGGAGCAATGGAATGCGTCAAGGGGTATGAGAGTGGAGGGAGGGGGGTATGTGACAATGGGGGAGAGATTTGGGGTCACAATGAGACCCAGATCCAGGAGAGGTGTGGCACACCACCTAATGTACATTTGACAAGTAAACATGTAGAATGGGCATCCATGGCTGACAACCTAGGGTCCCAGATGATCTTAATCCACCACTGCCTGAAGCCAGTCAGATGAATGAAATCTTCACAGCAGAACGAAGAACTTCAGGAGTGATGCGCGGCTCCCATAAAACTGATGTGGGAAGATTGGGTATGCACCTCTAAATTAAACAAAATTTAGATTGGTACCTATGGGTAACTTTTCTGTATAGCAATACTGAAATAAGCATTTTGTTATAATGACAGTAAAGTCAGCAAGTTTACATATTTCAAATAAATTACTATCCACCAATCAAGAAACAATAAAAAGAATGATAGAAACATTTTAAAAATAACTTGGCCTCTAGTATCCAGCCTACAATTCCGCAGCACGCAGGCCTACTATAAAACACGAAAATAAAAATTTTCTTTTGAACAAATTAGAAAGTCCATATTCATCATTATCTATGTAGAACCCGTTCAGTTGGTTCCAACTCATCTTATATTGACTATATCAGTTAAGAATTTATACCCAAAATGTAAAGCTGGCCAGATGGACCAATCCTACCCCCTAAATGAAGATTGGTCGAGGCTACCACTGCTGATCTCACCACTGACAATTCAGCCACTTACAATCCTACTACAGTCTATCCTACCACTGCGATCCTACCACTGCGGATCCTACCACTGCGGATCCTACCACTGCGGATCCTACCACTGCGGATCCTACCACTACGATCCTACCACTGCGGATCCTACCACTGCGGATCCTACCACTGCGGATCCTACCACTCTCAATCCTACCACTCTAAATCCTACCACTGCCAATTGTACAACTTCCTATCTTACCACTGCTGATCCCACCACTGCCAACCCTACCACTGTCAATCCTGCCACTGCCAATCTACAACTTCCTATCCCACCACTGCCAAACCCAACACCGCCAATCCCACCACTGCCAATCCCACCACTGCCAATCCTACCACTGCCAATTCTACCACTTCCAATCCTGCAACTTCCAATCCTACCACTGCCAATCCTACAACTTCCTATCATACCACTGCTGATCCCACCACTGCCAATCTTACCACTGGTGATCCTACCACTGCCGATCCCACCATTGCCAATCCTATCACTGCCAATACTACCACTGCCAATCCTACCACTGCCAATCCTACCATTGCCAATTCTACCACTGCCAATCCTACCACTGTCTGAATCTAGAATGATAGGCTCATTGTTAGATTTAGCCACCCAAGCGGGTGACAAATTGTATGTTATTTAACCATTGGGTGTAAAACCAGAGCGGTCAGATAACTTTCAGTACAAGCGATAGTTACTGTAATTAACAGATGACCGTACACACAATATTATGGAGGTCATCTTTGGGAATATTTGATAATAATTTGATCCAATGAATACCGAACATCACACAGGATTGGGGACTAAACACATTGCGATATTGGGACAATTTTACCTGCAATATCAGGAAGTGTACAGCCACCTTAATTCAGATTCTGGCTTCAGTTCTAGAAAGCAAAAATGATAAATCATTTGAAATGATATGCATTAAACATCGTCCTGGTAATAACACCTTTATCTTATGGAGTATAACCTTTATAATCCATCCAATAAATTTTCTGTGAGCTGTGATACATTATTAAGTATTCAATATTAATGAATGGATTGAATGTACAGAGGATAATGTCCCACAGGTACAATGCTTGTTCTGTGGTCAAAGAAAACGTCACCTATTATTATTAGACAAACAGTAATGTATTATGTATGAGTCACTGAATGCCTTGGTATGGTGTGAGTAGAGTCCCAGGCTGTAATGTTAATTCTTCTTCCAAGACTGAATACCGCAATGTTTGGAATTTATATTTGCACTAAAAAAACTACCTGTCAGTGATGGAAAACATTATTCTAAGTTATTCACAATTCATATATATCGTTGTTCAGCATAGTATTTTTTGGGGCTTTATTTTAAATGCTTACTCTATATAGAGCAACCATTCAAGTTAGGTGGGCTAGAAATGACATTCCTCCATACTTGACCTGATGGAATATAATAAGATCTAAATAGATTTTTGCCTTAACTTGTCCCAACAGCAGTTCTTCAATGGAGAGTCCCAATTTCTGCTTAAAAAAGCAAGCTGGCTGGTCATTTATGGGGCTGTTAGTCTTGGGTGTGGTTGTGTAGATTGGGGCATAGTCTAAAGCAGGCCTATCCAACCTGCGGCCCTCCAGGTGTTGTGAAACTACAAGCCCCAGCATGCTTTGCTGGTAGACAACCAGTTGATAGCTGGAAGGGCATGCTGGGACTTGTAGTTTCACAACATCTGGAGGGCCACAGGTTGGACAGGCCTGGTCTAAAGAATCCCAAATGGATATACTGAGCCTGATTCATGTTCGAACACAACCTGCACGCAACTTGCGTTTAAAAGACGAGCACGGAACTTGAGCGCATTTCCTCCCAGACTCCTGTAAAGTCTGCAATTGTCCTGGATGTTGGGAGAAATGTGCAGGGTTGAAGGCACAATGGCACAATTAATGTCAACACGCTTCACTCACTGATACACAATGAAACGATTCATATAATCGGACATCATGGGTAGGGTGGGGTGCAATTTTGGGGCAACAGTGATGTTGCAAATTGCAACAACTGACCCGCTTTGGGAACTTTGTAGATCTCTCCTCTGTGTGCCCTTCTGCTCCACAGGAGGTTTCTGTCCTCCCTAGGCTCGCCTTAGGACACCTGCCTTACGGTTTGACATTTGTACCTCCCCATCTGCCACTGTCTTTGGACAACTGTGGTCTGCAGTATATAGCCACAAGCAATTTTGGGGGCCTGCATTGTAAAGCCAGAGACATGTATGTCTGTATTGTTTTGTTTAATTAAAATATTCTCTGCGTTGTACATAAGTTATTAGAATGCTCTATGTATTATGTATGGGTCATTAGAATGTTACTTGTATTGTATCTTGACACTAGAATGATTTTTATATTACATATCAAGCAACAGAATGCTGCATGTGTTGTATATCAGTTACTAGGGTGCGTTCTGTATTATACAGATGTAATTAAGTAGGTTTCTATACTGTATAATTGTCGAAAGAATTCTCTCTGTATTATACAAAGCTTATTAGAACATCCTCTGCATTGAACATTAGTTCAATAAGGCTGTGTTGTGTTAATTATAGCTCTTTGATATAACAGTTTCAATAAATTTCTTTGCCTGTATAAATCATGCCCACAATCCAGGGGCACTTGTTAAAGGCAACATCCATTTTTCCATTGTGGCACACCACTAGAACAGCCTTGTTTATGTATGTTCTTCCCAGACGAAAAGTTGTCTACATCCTTTCCCCAACAAAAGCAGGTATTGAGTTAACCATGAAAAAATAAAAGTGGCATTCACCGCTTCAAGAAAATCCTCCACAAAACTAACAAATATTATATAACCTATATAAAAAATAAAGGCTCCACTTTAGAGTAATGATATGCTATTAATTAGCATATTAGCATTATTATTGCACAGACCAGCTCTTACATTGATAATTTCCCACAGGTATAATTATCAGTTAATGGCAAGATTGGAAAAAAGGTCACATTTCGCCCCTTTTATGTGACAATTAAATTAATTTGTGTCAATTAGTGCAAAGTCAAACACAGGTCAGTAATTAAACTGGCAGAAAAAGGAGTTTATACACGGTACAAGTGACTTTAGTCCTGATGAAGGTGAGAGTCTATCAGTGAAACACTGACACTTTAATTAAATTTTTCTTTACAAATTAAGGTTTCTTGAAAATGACTAATTCTTTTCTTTTTTTTTTTTTATTAAAAAGTTAGGGTGTGAGCTTTCAGAATTAGGCTTCTTATTAATTTCCATCGGTAATAAGTTCACCATGTTTTCTTTCAAAAAAAGAATAAGATAAAATTATTAAAAGTAAAAGTAAAGGCTTTAAAGTTATTTTTGTAAAACATGCGGAAGCTCAGTAAATTTACTTAAAACGTTGCCTGAAAGTCCGACTTGCTATCATAATTTTTTCATTATTTAATTGGAAACACTGCAATGTCCACAAAATCTCTCTTTTGCATATGGGGGGGGGGACAAATTTAGCACAGAACACCCAATCCAGCTAGTTCCCTCCATCGGACGGAGCAAATGTTTGTAACACCTACAGTTGGCACCATCGTGACCCACTTTATGCATCATGTTAAAAAGGATGTGCTTGTTCCAAAATAAACACATGACATCACAAAATGTCATTTGCACGTTTCAATCATCAGTTTTAAGCAGACTTTTGAAATGACATACTGACATTGGCCTAAGGGATTGTCTTCTCTGTCAGCCTCCTAAAGACTGGTAGAAAATTGAGAAGTATCTAATCAACAAATATTGTGTAGCACCAAGAAGCCCTTAGATAGACAATATTTAATGTGTTGTTCCCAAGTTCTTTGGGATATATAGTAATCCTGAAGCCCAAACACCATTGAGTTTAAATGGAGACGATCTGAGCCCCTACAAAGCTCAAGGTTCAGGATAACTTTCCACACTCCCCAATTATCAGGCCTGGATGCATCTTTTGTTCCACCGTAGGTCACTACTTCCTCCTCCTCCCACAAACTCCCATTGTTAGATCCTAGTAAGGTTTTGTGCTCTGGTTTCATAAGGTCACATGCCTCAGTGATGTCATTGGTTCGTAGTGCATTAATAGGCCTGTATCTTCCTAGATCTTGATTCAAGCCACATAACAGTTATGGGCAGCACAGTGGCTAAGTGGTTAGCACTTCTGCCTCACAGCGCTGAGGTCATGAGTTCAATTCCCAACCATGGCCTTATCTGTGTGGAGTTTGTATGTTCTCCCCGTGTTTGTGTGGGTTTCCTCCCACACTCCAAAAACATACTAGTAGGTTAATTGGCTGCTATCAAAAATTGACCCGAGTCTCCCTCTCTATCTGTCTGTGTGTGTATGTTGGGGAATTTAGACTGTAAGCTCCAATGGGGCAGGGACCGATGTGAGCGAGTTCTCTGTACAGTGCTGCGGAATCAGTGGCGCTATATAAATAAATGGTGATGATGATAACGGTTGCCTCTACTGGATGGAGGGCGCACTTTAAGTCTACTCACTTTTGTCTGTTAACATGAAAATCCATTATTGAGCTAGACGGGGTGAACTGGGGAACAAATCTATTTCTATCTATGGTGTATATTTCTTTCAAGCTTAAGCATAAAGGGCATTTTTACAACCGTCATGATTGTTAAGTATTCCAGTCTCCATAGTCTTCATTGGATTGCTAGCCGGCCCGCCTGGGGTTGAACGTCTTTGGAATGTGTACATGAATAATGTATCACAAAGATTATAAAATAGAACTCTTCGGAGTGAAGATGTGGGAATGCTTGTGTGTGTGTATGGGAGCTTTATACATCCAAGTCATCGCAGTGTGAAACCTATCACTGCTCTTTCATGCCAATGTTTTTTTGCCTTTATACAGTCTACCTCCTATGAAGTGCCTTTGTTGACTTAAAGCATTACAAACTCTGAATTAAATTAATCTCAACGCGGGCAATGAAATCAGGCTCTATGCCATCTTGTTAATTGATTGGAAGATCTATTAAAGGCTATTTGTCATAGTGTATAAATCATTATTTTAGTCAAAGAAGATCTTGGAACTGCTTTACTTAGTCAAACTCAATTTGCTAACAGACGCACTAATCTGGTATTGTCTTTCATGTGTTTACATGTACGAGCAGGCAGTACCAACACCTTACTGCAATCATTGCCCACAATATCCGCTCTTACTGACCTAGAGATCTAATCTAATTTATTAATTTTATAAACAATTTTCCCTGTTTTGTTGGCGGGATATCAGTCCACATTAATTTCGTCTTGCATTGTTGGAAAAATCAGACTAACAGCAAACAAATAAACATATATGATAGATTTAAAACACATTCTAAAAGAAATTAGGAAAAAGTAATTTATAGCACAATGTACAGTAGTATAGAACAAATAAATATAGTTTGCTATATATCACTTAAATTAGGAAGAACTTTTTTTTGCGTACGTTTTTGATTTTTTTTTTTTACTGCTTGTTTGAAAGTTAAAGGCTTTATTTTTGTAGTATTTTGAAACAATTATATTTTTTTAGTTTTATTTGTATTTTAAGAAAATGGGTGATAAGCAGTGATGGAAGTGGACATTTAGAAGTGGCTGTATGGAAAATGTAATGGGAATGTAAGTGAATGGAATCTGATAGTGTTACAATATAGGTGATAGGAGAAGTGGCGGAATGGCGTACCAGCGTATACACCCCACTGGAAGGCTTTCCTTAAAGCCTTCCAGTCTCATGCCTAAACTCCCACCGGTCGGCTACCCCTCTTTCTCATCCCTTCTTCCCTTCTCCCCCTTCCTCGACTCCGTCTCCGTTTCTCCAGTCTCTCCGTCTCATCCATGTGTCTGTCTGTCTTCCCCTGCCTTTAGATTGTTCGCTTCTTTGAGCAGGGCTCTCCTACCTTCTGTTTCCATCACTTTTAACTACACTCTCCAGCTACTCAGCTCACCTCCTCTCCAACCCTCTGCCCTCTGTCTCCTCTCGCTTCTTTCCGCTCCCCTCAGTGACTCTCAACCTGTCACCCCACCCTCTTGTGCCATAGTTACCTGCCTATACTCACTTTTCCCCTCCCTCCCTCCCTCTCTTTCATGCTGTGCCTGAGCCCCCAGAGTTATAGTGCTTACTGTTACTTGTACTGTGCTGTTTCACCTTGTACTGTGCCATTGTTTGTCCTTGTACAGCGCTACGGATACTTTGTGGCGCCCTATAAATAAAAATTAATAATAATAATAATAAGTAATATTAGTAATAATTAGGGAAAGATTTTTTTGTGTCATTTTGTGTCATATTCTAATAGAAAGTTTCAAACAACTACTCAATCGTGGAATTTTGCCCCAAAATATAAGTTGTATTTTTTCCCTTCTAAGTCACATTTCAGGACACGGTGGACTTGATTCATCAAGGAACACAAAAAGAGCATTTTTAAAAACCCAAAAACATCTATTGGACATATGCACATCCGTATTCAGCAAGCAGCGGATCTGAAAATATGTTTGTTAATAAATTCTGGCCATCTCAGATGACAAGCCCAAAATCTGTTCTGCCGCTATACGACAAAACATCTCAAACAGTAATACTCAATGACCTCCATATAGATTCATAAAAATCTAAGATTAAATGGAAAAATTCAAACCCAATATTAATCCATATTTCGCCTACAAAGTCTTTTATATTGAGTGAACCCCTAAATGAGGCAGGAATCTTACTAAACATTGAGACATTCCACCCTGTGTGCTTTGCACAGGCCATGGATACTTATCACATTCCTCGGTGCAGTTGTCTGTGTATAAAACACATTTTCATTAAAGGACCTTTCATCGCTTCCTTGAAGCAGGTCGCTTGACTTTATAGCCTCATAAACCTTTCTCGCACGGCCTTGTTGCTGAAAGGATTCATGACCGTTCAGCCTTGTTCTATAAAAGACCATAGAATTCTAGAAAAAGCCGGGCTTTTTATGTTGATTAGATGCCTGCTTGTGCTATTATAATGCATCTTAATAAGCTCGGATATATGAAAGATGGATACATTGTTGCTTTCAAAGTGTCATTTTTCTTCTTAATAAGCATAAAAAAATGCATGCGTTTCACAAATAACATTTTCATCCCAAACTCATTCAAACGCCTGTATAGTTCCCAAAGGTCTACATGTTGGCGTTACTTGCTAAATGAGCACGTCAAAGCGTGGTATTGCTGGTAAAAAAGGGATTTTGCTTGTGTCATGCAAATAATCTTTCAAATGGTTCTGCAGTTAGAAACTATGGCCAAATATGTGAACATGACTTTTGCAGTTAAAGAAAACATTATTCTGAAACTCAAATCCTTCTGTTATAATTTAAGAAATTAAATATTATTATTATTATTATTATTATTATTATTATTAATAATAATATTGTTATTATTATTATTATCATTTACATTTATATAGCGCTAGCATAACATAATTGGGGTTGCTTTGTACTTTGCTTCCTATAAATGTTCAGTTACTGCATGGCACTTGGTGCAAGAGATGAGCTTCCTGGCCTCTCACTCATACTTATAATAACACTCATGCACATATAAACACTACACACACCACTGTTTTATATGCGGAAATATCACACCCACTTGTCTTTCTAGTGGCCCTCGGAAATTTGGGCCTTGTCTCTTGTCTGCCACTCTCTTGTATGTTCCCTTTTATCTTGTCTTACCCCATGATGTCTGCCCCTCTTATCTTGTCTTACCCCATGATGTCTTCCCCCCTTATCTTATCTTACCCCATGATGTCTGGCACCTTATCTTCTCTTACCCCATGATGCCTGCCCCTCTTATCTTGTCTTACCCCATGATGTCTGCCCCCCTTATCTTATTTTACCCCATGATGTCTGCCCCCCTTATCTTATTTTACCCCATGATGTCTGCCCCTTATCTTATCTTACCCTATGATGTCTGCCCCTTATCTTATCTTACCCCATGATGTCTGCCCCCCTTATCTTGTCTTACCCCATGATGTCTTCCCCACTTATCTTATCTTACCCCATGATGTCTGGTCCCCCTTATCTTCTCTTACCCCATGATGTATGCCCCCCTTATCTTACCCCATGATGTCTGCCCCTTATCTTATCTTACCCCATGATGTCTTCCCCCCTTATCTTATCTTACCCCATGATGTCTGGCCCCGTATCTCAACTTACCCCATGATGTCTGCCCCCCCTTATCTTGTCTTACCTCATGATGTCTGCCCCCCTTATCTTTTCTTACCCCGTGATGTCTGCCCCTTATCTTATCTTACCCCATGATGTCTGCCCCCCTTATCTTGTCTTACCCCATGAAGTCTGCCCCCCTTATCTTACCCCATGATGTCTGCCCCTTATCTTATCTTACCCCATGATGTATTCCCCCCTTATCTTATCTTACCCTATGATGTCTTCCCCACTTATCTTATCTTACCCCATGATGTCTGGTCCCCCTTATCTTCTCTTACCCCATGATGTCTGGCCCCTTATCTTATCTTACCCAGGGGCAGACTGGGCTGGGGGGCAGGGGCATATGCCTAGTCCCATAGTTACCTCGGGCTGGGTCACTGGGCTACCTGCATTTTTTTCCTTTAAAATGTTCCTAATAGGCTGCTGAGTCGAGTCTTGTCCCCCGAGCTAAAATTTGCTAGTCCTCCTCTGTCACCCTATGTTGTCTTACCCCATGATGCCTGAACCTCTTATTATGTATTGCCCAATTATGTCTGCCCCCCCTTATCTTCTTCTACCCCATCATTCATGTGCATGCTTTATACTATTCATGGTAGGAGCAGAATAGACTTTAGGCCACAAAGCACATAGGGGCTATAGGTGTCCCCCCAGGGTCCTTAACACTAGTAACATTTGCTATCACTGCTACCCCTGTTTCTATGCACTGTACAGGCCTAAGTATAAACTTTCAGACACAGTAACTTTTAGATGTGATACTGCATTTATTTAAGTCAAAGAAGCAATTTGCAAAACTAATACCGGGACATTTATAAAATTTGTTCTGCTGGTGACTGTAGCAAAGATGTTGTTACCCAAAGAAGCTGGTCGGACTTTTGCTTTCAATTTATAAACTTGGCAAGAAAACTGACAGAATCTAATTTATTGCTATTGGTAATATTTCCATTTCTATACAGGTACCTGTAGAACAGTTTTCATAGTGTTGGTGTCGTACTGGTTTATTGTAATCAGGGCTGCCAAGAAGAATTCAGGGCCCGGGTACAACAAATTCATGGGGCCCCCCTCATAGTGAAGTAAGCCCCAAAATTTTTTTGCGCCGCCTTACGGCGGCGCAAAAAAGATTAGGTATATGTTCATATATTCAGGGGCGTGGCTAGCCAAACGGCAGTGCAAAAATTTTGGGAGGTGCGGTCATGCATTTGGGGGCGTGGCAAACGTGCCATTGGGGCGTGGCTAACATAAAAACCACTAGGCTCTCAATTCGCCGGAGCGTCACATATGTTTAAGCACTCCTGACTTTCAGGACATCTACCACCACAGGGTAGTATACAAACAATGCAGTGTGTACACAAACAGTTCAGTCTTGGCCTACACCTTACATTGGACACAACATTCACCAAAAATTGGTATTGTCCCTACTAGAATCACAACATTTCACACACTGTGCTGCTCTCTCCTACCTGTTCTTCTCACTTTCTCCACCTGTGGCTGCTGCTTTCTTTAGTTGTGGCTTGTCCGGATCCAGAAATGTTGAAGGACCTATTTTGAAAAAAAAATGGCTACATTTAGAAAATTACAGCCAGCCCCAGCGTTAAATCAATAGCACCCATGATTAATAATTAGGCCTTCCTCCAGCTCCAATATTACAATAATGTGCCCCTTCATCATCGCCATGCCTTATGATCACACTGTGCCCTCCATGCTGTTTTTGCCCCCTTCATCTGGCTCCCCTTCATCAGACTATACTATGCTGCTCCCCCCCTTTTTCAATCCCACTGTGCCATGCCTCCCCCCCCCCTTTGTAACCCCACTGTGTCATGCTGCCCACCATTTTTTAACCCCACTGTGCCATGCTGACCCCTGTTTATTAACCCCACTGTGCCATACTGCCCCGTTTTTTAACCCATCTGTGCCCCTCTCATTTTTTCACCCCCTCTGTCATGCTGCTTTCCCATTTTTTAACCCCTCTGTGCTCCCCCCTCAATTTTTAACCCCTCTGACATGCTGCTTTCCCATTTTTTAACCCATCTGTGCCCCTCTCATTTTTTAACCCCTCTGACATGCTGCTTTCCCGTTTTTTAACCCCTCTGTGCTCCCCCCTCAATTTTTAACCCCTCTGACATGCTGCTTTCCCATTTTTTAACCCCTCTGTGCCCCCACTCATTTTTTAACCCCTCTGACATGCTGCTTTCCCATTTTTAACCCCTCTGTGCTCCCCCTCATTTTTTAACCCCTCTGACATGCTGCTTTCCCATTTTTTAACCCCTCTGTGCTCCCCCCTCAATTTTTAACCCCTCTGACATGCTGCTTTCCCATTTTTTAACCCCTCTGTGCCCCCACTCATTTTTTAACCCCTCTGACATGCTGCTTTCCCATTTTTTAACCCCTCTGTGCTCCCCCTCATTTTTTAACCCCTCTGACATGCTGCTTTCCCGTTTTTTAACCCCTCTGTGCTCCCCCCTCAATTTTTAACCCCTCTGACATGCTGCTTTCCCATTTTTTAACCCCTCTGTGCCCCCACTCATTTTTTAACCCCTCTGACATGCTGCTTCCCCGTTTTTAACCCCTTTGACATGCTGCTTCCCCGTTTTTTAACCCCTCTGTGCCCCCCCTTATTTTTTAACCCCTCTGTCATGCTGCCCCCCCGTTTTTTAACCCCTTTGTGCCCCCTCATTTTTTAACCCCTCTGTCATGCTGCCCCCCCGTTTTTTAACCCTTGTGCTCCCCCTCATTTTTTAACCCCTCTGTCATGCTGCCCCCCCCCCCCCGTTTTTTAACCCCTCTGTGCCCCCCTCGTTTTCCTCCCTTCACTTACCTTTTCTCCTCTCTTGGTCTTCTCTGCTGCTCTGTGCTCCATTGCTCCAGACTGACTGAATGCTGGGCATGACATGATGACATCACACCCAGCATTCAGACAGTCTGAATAGAGCACAGAGCAGCAGAGAGGAGGGATGCCGGCTCCGCGATCAGGTGAGTATGTTTTTTTTTTTTTTTAAACTAGCCTGCTCCCCCCACCAACGACCGAGCCCCCCCCCACCCCCCCCCCCCCCCCCCGCCCGCCAAAAAAAAAAAAAAAAGGAAAGGAAAAAAAACGTTTGGAAAAAAAAATTTAAAAAATTAAAAAAAATCAGCAGCGCAAGGGCCCGGGCCGGGCCCCCTGACATGCCGGGCCCGGGTAATTAGTACCCGCTCCCCCCCCCTCTCGGCGGCCCTGATTGTAATGCTCATCCCTTCTCAATATGTAGCTTTAATATTGTTTAGGCGACATTAACCTGACAATATAGATCTTGTTATTTGAGTATAGCTGGTATGTACGGTCATCAAGCTGTGTTATTTCCATGGGCTGGCTTGAGATGGCAATGGGTTGAGCTGTGACGAGCCAATGAACCCTTTTGCCACGCGGTTCGCATTACTCCCAGCAATGGCCAGCAGAAGTTAAGTTTCAGTTTATGAATAAAAGGACACAAACATAAGAATCGAAAAAAATATATCACCTTTATCCCTTCCATCAACATAAAAGAACCAGGTTGGAACAGTTAAATTACTGAGTACGTAGTTAGGGAACTTGCTCAAACACTGAAGTGAACCCGGGAGAAAGCTCTGAGGCTGCCACTATAACAGTAGAATTCAACAACTTTTAATTAAAATTCACTTACCTGACAAGCTTCAAGCATGTCATGGAACAACCCAGCTTGCCTTTGGGAGAAGCAGTGTTTGGGAAGTATGTGAGCAAATTGTCCTTCAAGTTATTGCAGTCATCTTATAAGGAAAGCCCTAACAATCTCAAGTCCATCCAGGTTCACCCGTCAACATCAACAAATATTTGTCCATCCGTCTATAGACTCCAAGTTGCCTCATATATCAATGTTCAGTAAAAAGAGTTCTGCAGCTGCCTATTTGTGGTGTGAACACATCATTTACGGACCATGAGAGTTGCTCCGTTCATTCATAACTCCCTAAAACGCGTCTCCAAAGACAGGTAGTGAAATTTCGATTACCATGTACAGTACAGTTCGTGCGTTGAAATATTTATGAAGCACCAACATATTCCGCCGTACTTCAGAAGAGCGAATCTAAACAAACCAAAAAAAAACCCTGTTCTTTATTCCTGGATTTTATTCCGTCTAATCGGGATTCATTTCCACGGTCTGTTTCAGTTGGTCGCGAAACTATGAAATGCAATGTACTGTAATGTTATGCTGTCTGATGATATTCTTGGGAAAGTGAAAGAAATGTGTTACATGGACGAGTACTTTCCATTTGTTGTGCATCTGCAGGTTATATCGCAGAGTCCAGTGATCAGGGTCTATGAAGTTGTAGATCAAAGGGACCCTGGTGTAAAATGGAATTGTCATTGTTTGTTTGTAGGGCTTCACTTGCAGAGTACGGAGATTGCATTGTTTCTGCTGTGTGCTGCAGACGTTGAGATATTTGATTTAGGGCTCCATGTAAATGTAATATAGAAATAGAGTTGGGAAGAGTTCATCTAGCTGGAGAGGAAATATGTCAGGACGGCAATGTAGCATAAATACTGCTTGCGTCCTTCAACATTACTGTAATCACACTTATGGGCAGCCATACATCACTCTGTCAAACTATGCTACTCTAGGAACTAGCTCAGGAGAAACTGTATGAAACCTGTGTGTGGATGGTGCATTCAGTTAGACTATTCTAAACTTAGCTACTGTATATATTGTAACAAAGGGAGGCATTTAGCTGGCAATATGCATAGAAAGCATGCAAGCAGAGTATCACATTTGTGCTGCAATGCATCTAGTTTAAAGATAAACAGCCAGAAGACATATGTGTGACAAAAAATAGTTTAAAGTTTGATTTAATTTACATGATTTGGAAGTGTGTTTCCCCACACCAGACTGACAGGGTGTGCCTGAAGTCAGAACAAACAGATGGGAGTTCCCTCTTTAAGGAAAGGTGGGTGTGTAACCTGCCCATCAAGTTAGGGCTGTGGGAGGAGTGTCAGGTATAAAAAAGCTGTTTGCTTCATTGTTCGGTGTGAGCAGCGCTGGAAAAGCTGGCTCATCTTTAGAGAGCTGGTCTTAATCTAGCTAGAGTTTAGGGTCACAAGAAACTGTGTGGAACCTGTATGGTGTCAAATACCTTTGCAATCCTGACATTAAAACTAAGTAAAAAAGCAAGAAGTTGTGCGAGTGTGCTTCACTAGAGGTGTGTCCTTGCCACAATATTTATATAGTTTGGATTTTTGTAAATAAAACCGTGGCCAATATTATAGTGTTCCAAACACTTAGGAGCACTAAAACAAATGCAATAATTAATCAAATGGCCTCCTACCCTCTTGCCATGATTGCTATTGTAGTACACGGTAGTGACAATGCAGCACTGTGCTGCTTGTGCTAGCAACTAAGTACCAAAAGCATTAGATTACACCAAATGTCACTGTTATTACTAATAATGATAATTGTAAGGCTATCCTTTCTGCTTGCAGCTCTCTACCCCATAGATATCTACTGGTGATTTGGTGATATTGGTAGCACTGGCCAGCTACCTATCTTTCCACCGCTATCCTTGTCAACATTCTCATCATCATCAGTAACTTTTTTTTGTTTTTGTTTTTCAATCCAATCCTAGTCATAATAGGATGGGTAAAGAGATGTGCTATGTGATAGTGTCAAGTTTGCCTTTACCAGGAATGAGCAACTGTGTTGTAGGAACAGTTTTTTAAACATATGAATTTTATGGCATTTCAATCATACAAGCAGATTAACAGAAATACAGACACAAAAGGGAAGAAAAAACAATAAAAACCTGGGGAAAAAAGCCATTATGTTTCAGATGCAGTTATTCATATGAACTCTTGAACTCACCAACTCACAATTAGCTTGCGCAAAATAGGTACAATTGGGTAGGTAAGAGGGTTACTAACTTTGGGCTGCTAGTTAAATCTTGTGATAACAGTGCTAGATTTGGTTCAAGGAGTTTGAATAGATTCCATGGGTTCTATAAGATACTTTTAAAGGAAATTGCATTCCATGGATTACGGAAGAGGAAAGACTAGCTGTCATGGATAGTCTGCATATCAGTGTCAATTGTGGTTTTGATTATGCCCGCAGCCCACCCAAAAGCTTTTAGGCATGACATGCTGTTATCCATTACAATATTAAAAACAGGGCTAGATTCAGCATTTGCATTAGTATTTTTGTGGCTAAGGGGCAGTGGTTGGCGGCTGTCGCCCTGCACAGCAAACCCTTCAGCAATGAAAAATGAACAGAGAAAAATATACAAAAAACCTCATGTGAGTACACCTGAGGTGATAGGGATATTATTCTACTTTGTGACGGAACCTGTACTCACTGAAAAGGGCTGGTGGCCTGCGGATATGGTATGGCCTGGTCCTTCTGGCTCCAATTACGTAAGTCCTCCCTGATTAAATATGAGCGATTAAAGATAGATACCTAAAGTGTTGATTTGGCTATTTTTCCTCTTATCTCCGTGCCAGCCTGACTTACTTTAGCTGGCGTCACTCCAAGTGTTCCTGATGCTCTACTCTCTGCGAAATGTAATCAGAGCCCAAAAATATCTATCTGTTAATGTATGTCAAACAGAAAAGTTAAGTATTTCACAGCAGAAACATGACTACAAATGCAATCAGCCCATTAATATAGATAAGGCAATGGATCTGTTTTTGGTGAGTAAACAGTACTATTGAATTTCTATCTATCTTTTGTTTTGTTTTAGTCATTCCAAGTATCACTACTTCATGGTCCCTGCACTCGACTCGCAGATATTCATGTACCTAGGAGTAATTGCTATCGGGATTAGACGTTAGTGGGGATGGTACACTGCATTGCTGGGCCCCATAGATAAATTTGGGAAGGGCTTGACAATGCAGCTCCAGCCGTCCGAGCCTCAGGTCTGCTGTGAGATGGCCTCTTTTGTTCATACCCCAGACCGGCAACAAACCAACTCATGCTCAGAAGAGGCCCTTGAATCATATTTGCAAGTTGTTAGATGCCATTAGTTGCCTAGCCTCCCCTTAGAGGCCGATACTGACTACATGCTCTGCAGTGGCAATATTTCCACCACCAAATGATAAATTTAAGATTGGATAACATACAGTTGCAGGGTATGCACTAGAGTTGAACAAAATTTTCAAAGCATCATTCCATGTTTGGCTGAGGATTTACGCCTTTTTCAATGGCAGATTCCCCCCTGTGTCTCTGTGTGGGTCTGCCTCAGTCGCAATAACGTGAACAAACCCTTACTATACTCGAACTGTGTTTGCCCGCCACTTCTCTTCTACGTCCTGCCTCTCCAGTCCTAAAAAGTCCCAACTTGGGACTTCCAAGTGTAAGATGCACCCAAACCAGCATGTGGACGTCGGCGTACACTTTTTTTGTGGGCACCCGTAGTACCAGTTTCTATGTTTTACTCTAAACAAACAGACATAACATACCTCCAACCCCATTGTGTTTAGGTCAACGCTAATCTCAGTCTTTCAAGTTATTATTTCTAAGGATTTTGTTCTTTTACAACAGCAAAACACTGGTAAGTTTGTCAGCATTGGGTGTTTTGTTGTTATGTCACAATGTGGAAAAAGCTCTGTGTATAATAAAGGAATATATTTGTTTTATTTATTTACATAGAGCCAAAACTGCATTTAACGGGTCATAGCACAAATAGTTATTTTGGAACCAACACATACAATGAGACATGCTTTGTAAAACAACCATATTTGCATGTCTGAATATTATGTTATTGCTTGAGATACTGGAACCATTAGATTGTAAGCTCATTCGGACAGGGCTATCTTTGCATTGTATTCGGTGTCATTAAATGTCACATATTTGTAAACACACAATGCTGTGTCAGGACCACGTCTTATTTAAGTACAAGAGGTGTTTTAAAACGGTGAGGTCGACACATTTATAATCCTGTTGCATTAGTCTTTATAAACGCTGCCCATTGTTCTCTGAGTTTAATGCATTACATCATTGTGTGGCACTAGCTAACACAGATTTACTACTTTCATTCAAGCCTCTAAATCATTAATATACAAGTTTAATAGGATAGGGACCACAAAACAAAGTGTAGGAGATCTGCAGGTGTAAATGGGCTTCTGGAAAAATACTTATTTAAAAATAAAGTAGATATCAAATTTAACCGGGGTAGATGTACAGTCAAAACATTTCCATTTCCTTCAGGTGTCACTTTCCAAATATTATACTTATTACATACTTGCCAACTTTTATTTTTTTATGTCCGGGAGATCACGGAAGGGGACGTGGTGGGAGTACATAAGGGGGCGGGTCTCTGTCAATCACAGCACTTTGGCCCTGTCCCCGCGATGAAATCAACATTTTATCGGCGGTGCCAAAACGATGAGATTCCCCTGCGAATCACATCATTGAGGCTCACATCCTGCCGAATTCACTGGGAAGTGGGCAGGATATGAGTTCAGGAGACCTACACGAGAGTTCAGGAGACCTACCCGGAATTCGGGAGTCTACTTAAAATTCGGGAATCTCCCGTTCATATTTTGTCCACAGATTTGGCGGTTTTGTAGAGGTGTGAAGTTCTAGAAATACAGGGCTTTTAAGAAGACCACGGAACTTGAGCTTAGTTGCGACCATATTCATATCCAAGCGGATCTCACGGTGCGGCTCTGGGTGTACGTACCATCTGCCTAAACGTTACGTGCCGCACATACATACACAGGACAGAGTGCAGTATGCACACATGTGTATGTACAATAAAAGGTCACATCAGAACACATAAAATTTGCATTTTATCATAAAATAAAATAACAATTCTGACCAGTGTTATCATTTTTCTAAAAATGTATTTTAAAATATATATATATATATATAATTTTTACATTAATTACTTAAAGTTTATTTCAATGCGTACTGTACATACAATGGGTTTTTCTAGTCTCAGTTGTATGCAGTTGTCCTGTGCTAGCTAGTGCCACGTATATATGTTTAAATCGAAGACTATGCCGTGTTAGTCACCACTATCAGTCGGCACTTACACATGCACTGTATCTGGTGCAAATGATACTGCTGAAAACTAGCGCACTTACGAGAAACCCCAGGACTTGTACTGTCCGTATTTGTCATTTGCACTCTGACATAAATTGCATGCTGTTGCGTTCATTGGCACAATGTCTGTTTCTGGGTATTGTGCAGAGCTATTTAACGCAAGATACACTACGCAAACGGATATACAGTACGTCTGAACATTAATCGGGCCATTGACGCTGTATATGTAAATTCATTTATTCGCTGAAGTTAGGGTTTATAAATAGCGCTGGAACCAATTTGGTCAATTAAAACTGCTGTGTGGTGAGGGTGGGTTAGCACTGGGAATAAATAAGACCCCATTCTCTCTAATGTGAAGCTACAGTATGCTCTTAAATTCTGTAAATTCCATAACATCTAATGTATAGTTTGACAATAGGTTGAGTGGCATGTATACTGTATATTGGGCAACATCAGTGCCAACTCTACTTGAATAACAGAATAAAACCAATAATCTTAAAGAGAAATCTACCCCCCCCCCCACCATCACATCAATAAAAGTATTTTAAACCTCCATATTTTAGATATTTACTCATGCTTGTCAAAATAATTGATATGAGATATAGTGACTTGTATCAGTTCTGTGAAACAACTTATCTATCAAAGTAGTAGAGGTGGTTATTTTTGCCAGCATACATACATACCAGGCTATTATATAAATTGCTTATTTTTTAAATATTGCACATAACATATAAAGTGCATTATTCCCTGCAAGGAGGTAGGTTATCTTGGAGAACATTAACCCTAATCTGAACTTGTTTTCCTAATCTCCATTGAACTAGCGTACCTTATTGCCAGCCACAATTCCCTCCAAGGACACACTGGATGTTCCCCCCAGGCTTGAATGTTCATCTTCACCATCTGCATGGCCAGTGGTCAGGTGACTCATATTTTCTTTCTACCCGTGACCTTGATGTTGACCTTGACGCCAGCTCGTTCTACTGCACTTCTACAACCCACGTGCATGAATAGGCAGCTATTTACTGGAACTTGCAGAAAATGGAAAATAACTAAAATTGTGCATCCTATCAGAGAGCACTTTCTTAGGAGGTGAGATCTGCTAAAGTGTGCGTCTATAAGTAATAAGGTAAAGTAACTAGCAATGAAATTTACAGTTTATATTATTATTATTATTATTATTATCCTGGTGTCAGCAGAGCTTTATAATTGGGAACAGACAGTAGTAAATCAATATTATTAGTCAATAATGGGTATTAACAGACAGACAATGGGGTGGGAGGACCCTGTATGCAATCTTACAATCTATACTGATACTAAAAGAATAGCTTATTTGTTGCCGGAAAGCCAGCCAACGGTGATGGACTTTCACAAAAACATGGCAGCATGCACTAAGCAAATTACCTGTGATGTTCTGTTAACCCACAGTTGTTCTTACATTTTAAACATTGTAAACCCACTATATCTAACATTTTGAATTTAGGTATATTTAATTTTAATAGAGTATAAGCCAAATGTAAACTAACAATTTTTACACAGTTGAGAATATTTCATATGTACTAATGGGAACTTGTGATATTTGTATATATTTGATAAGTATTGTACTGCTTTTATTCAAATGTTACTAAATACTAAAAGAATAGCTTATTTGCTGCCGGAAAGCCAGCCAACGGTGATGGACTTTCACAAAAACATGGCAGCGTGCACTAAGCAAATTACCTGTGATGTTCTGTTAACCCACAGTTGTTCTTACATTTTAAACACAGCTCACCCACTATATCTAACATTTTGCCTTTGGGTATACTTAATTTTAATAGAGTAAAAGCCAAATGTAAACTAACAATTTTCACACAGTTGAGAATATTTCATATGTACTAAAGGGAACTTGTGATATTTGTATATATTTGCTAAGTATTGTGCTGCTTTTATTCAAATGTTCAATATAGCACACAGAAATACAGGTATCATTTCTGTAGTTAGGACCACATTAATCTGCATATTGCCATTGATTAATAAATGGCAGTAGCCAGCAAGACTCATTTAAATATTAGCCATAGACATCAGTGAAATAGCACCTCCACTGGTCAAATTATGGGAATGGCAGGATACTTAACTGAATTTTGTATCTTAGAATGCAGTGCTAAAAATAAAGTATATTTTCCCCATTATACACCTCCAAGTGGGGTTTATGCCGCCGTCCACAGATTTGCATCTGAAGGTGGTAATCTTTTGCAAAAGGTAATTTTCTGTTCTGGATGCAAGGTATCCCTAATGTATACCTATAAAGAGCTGAACTCTTGTGTTGGGGTTATCTAATGGCAGTCCCTATTCTTGAACCAAGAAAACAACAAATTGGAATTCAGGCTCCTTATGCATCTTTAGTAACAGAACTGGTGGAAATGTGATCTATTAACTGTTTTATACAATATGGCACTCACAAAGACACAAAGGGTGGCTTCTTTGAATTAAGAACGTGTCTTGTCACCAATGTTCCCTATAAACTAATAAGTGCAAAAAATTAAAAGTTAAAAGATTAGTTTAATGAGGACTCCACCGAAAGGTTTCCATTCATAATCTGCAATATCTATCCTAACAA
The DNA here is from genome assembly GCF_038048845.1 of Mixophyes fleayi. Classification (NCBI taxonomy): domain Eukaryota; kingdom Metazoa; phylum Chordata; class Amphibia; order Anura; family Limnodynastidae; genus Mixophyes; species Mixophyes fleayi. The sequence goes on from NC_134411.1 coordinate 31,499,742, forward strand.
GTTTGATTTTAAACACTATCATTTCCAGATTGCTCAATTGAGAGTGACAGTGCTTCTCACTCGGGTTTACTGGTTTTTGTTCCAAAATGATGGAACCCCCTACACTACTCACAATTGTATGCATGTCTATGAGCATTTATTGCTACAATGTCAAACACAATAAATTGAGCTAAAACTGTGAAGATTAATAGGTTTAACTACTTGCACACAGCTACTTGGGATACCAGTGGCTCATTCTAGCCTCATTAGAAAAATTAAGAAATACATTTATGAAGGTCCTGTCATGTTTTTTTGGAAAAGTCGTGTGCCATGTATGTATTAATAAAAATAAAATAAAGTTCCCCAATTCTCCCACTTCTGAGGAAAGAGCTTTTTGTGTTGCTGCACCAGATATGTGAATGATCTTTGCCGCCCATAATGTCATGCTCACCCCTGGGTGCAGGGGAATTGTAGGAGGGAGCAGCCTGGGCGATCATTTGTGATTATTGCATACCTCCCAACGTGCAAGTCCCTGGCAGGGGGTGTGGTCACATTATGATGGGGGCATGGTCACATTATAATGGGGGCACTAGGCTGCCCATTTGATATCTCCTTTTCCCAAAAAATTCCCACCCGCAGGACTAACACGTCCCCGGGTGGGACAGCGGGACAGAGCCCTGAATTCGTTGGGTGGTATGTTATTTTACAATAGAAGATACAATAGATTTTAATTTATAACCCACTTCAACAAGTTGCATCAAAAAAACATTTGATCAATAAGATTCCAAAATAGCCAGCGACAAATCAAAGCCTCTTTTCTCCAGGAAATGACCATTTTAGTCAGCACAGCAGCTCTCTATTAATTAAATGTCAAATGACAACATCTTTAATACTACTGAAGCTTGCAGGAGCAATTTAAACAGCAATGTAAGGCCCAGGTTTTGTAAACAATTCACATCTGTATGGGTTCGCAAAAAAATAACCTTGCATTTCTGCTTTGATCACACTGACTTTGAAACAATCTGAGAATTCATGCAACAATTAACAAGGCTTAATCACTTACAAACCTCCTGAGAGACGTCTCTGCAATAAAATTGGCATATTGAAGATATGAAAAAATAATTGCAGGTGTAACTAAACATGATTAATGATCAGACAACAGTATCAACACAAAACGAATATTAAACAGTTTTGGACTTTTGCAGTAAGTAGGTAATTAAGTTGTTGTTGGTGTTTTTTGTTTGCTTTGAAGTGAGAATTCCCTAGAGGGCAGTACCTCACCTACAGAGCATCCTTTAATGGCAAAAATCAGAACATACTTCTTTGATGTACAATGTTGTGTAGTCTTTGTTTTAAAGGGATGACATCCTGAAAAGCCACTGATTACGGGATATCTAGAGACACTGTAAGTGCAATGCAAAGACACAAAGTATTATGGCGTTCAAGAAACAGACAGAGGGCGCATTTTATGAATTAGATAAAAAGGCATCCTTATATTGATACCAATTTTCAGGTAACGAGCTGCATGGCTGATGCGAGAGATCAAATAAAACATGGCTTCCTGTTCTAAGAGAGCGGCTTACACGATCTTATTATACGATCTAAAATTATATATAAATAAATGTTAAGAAATAAATACTGGGAGTTTTAGGAGGAGAGTTTAACTATTTTGTAAATCTTGAATGGCCCTTACTTTGGTGTGTTATGTCAAGTTTGTTAAATGCAATTAAATAAATATAAAGTTCAATGGTGGTCATTTGCAAACTTGCAGCCACGCAGTGGAAAAGATGATTCGGGACAACATGGGGGTTGATTCAGTTATCTGCAAATAGTTATTGCTGTAATGTCGACACCATTGCGTGATTTTGAACAGTTACTTTGTCATACAATTTGATTAAATTCTTTGTGCATAAATTCTGTTATATAGCAAAACACTGATGGGAATTATCGCTGCAGTACACGGAAGCACACAAATATCAGGGAACAGAATTTTGTTTTCAAGCCAGGAAATAACAATTTTATGTTTGGGGTTTTGGTTTAACCAAAATTTCACTCAACACATGAGATTTTCATTTAAAGGGGTTGATTCAATTCTGCGCGGCGTTAACAGTATTACCATTAAAATGGTAATTTTAACCTGGATTTCATCTCGCAGCTCAGGGAGCCGCAAGTAAAAATCCAGCATTGAAGTTATCGTATTAAAGGTAATTATGCGTAGTTTTACCGTAATAATGGTAATACTGCTAACGCCGCGATATTCGTGGCAGAATTGAATCGGCCCCAAAGACTATTAAGTTATTCATTAAAATTACAATAAATAAATATATATATATATACATATATATATATATATATATATATATATATATATCTAATATATAAATGCTTAGTGGCGTCTGTCTGTCTGTGTGTGTGTGAAAAAAAAAACAAGTTGCAGCGCCACCTGCTGGGCAGAGTTATACACTGACCTACTAAATTCTTAGTGTGTGTGGGAAAAAAAATTCAAAAAGGGCTGAAATTTGGTAGGGCTCAAACTCATTTTCGTGAGGTAATTTTACCTCATGAACACAGAGGCGTGCATTAGTGTGTGTGTGTGTGTGTGTGTGGAAAAAACGATTTTCTCAGAAGGGGCTCATCCAATTGACCTGAAATTTGGTATACTGACATTATTTGACAAAAAAATTAGAATAGTCAAGTCAGTTAACTTCCATCATCCCCCCTTCCCCCCGTGGGAGGGGTAGTAAAGGCTAAATTTACGAGTTGAGAGGTCAAACTCATTTTCGTGAGGTAATTTTACCTCATGAACACACATTAAAAAGGGCGCTTGCGTCGGGAAGTAACGCTCTTCCCCTGAGGAGGCCTGGGCTAGGTCCAAATGCATGACAAGACCTTTTTAAGACCTTAAGTAGCTTGATTTGACTAGAATGCATGAGTATCATGCACGGGTTAACTTGTGTATATATATATATATATATATATATGTATTTATATATATATATATATATTTTTGAAGATGTATATACTGGATATATTTACTAGAGACTGGGGAATATTTACAGAGTTTCAGGCAGAAGTGTTACTTACATTAAAACCTTTTACCACCTTCAGATGTGCGAACTGCGCCATCAAAGCACACACAATAACGCTTGATAACTTCACAGGATGTAGCAACTTAAGTAGCAATTAACTAAATTGGTCTTTTGTGTTCCTCTATATTTTTTTATTGTAAAAAAAACTTGATCGGGAGAAAAATCTTTAGAAATATGTAGAATTGAATGGGGCAAGTTAAAAAAAAAAGTTTTAAAAATGTCACATTTTTTGTTGGGAATATTTTCCACTTATGAAAACAGCTAATTGAATTGCCCCCGTATGTCTATTTATGTGTTTTAAATTAGCGATGCAAGCGTCAAGAGTAGTAGTAGAAGGAGAATTAAAAAAGTATAAATTATTGGACTTTGAAGAGTTGTTTTTTAACTGTCTACAATAGCATTTTCATTTATCCCCCCCCCCCCACAAGGGAGAGGATACGTTTCACTTGTTTGTCAATGAGACCCATTGCGACAACATGTGATATTTCTACAGCAAATAGATGGGGGTCACGCAAAAACTCTACACAGCATCTAATCAGTTTTTCAGCTGATACTTAATTGCTCCTGTGACAGGTGCGGGAGAATCAATATAGACCTCTATGAAGCAACTTTTGCTTGAGCTGTTTTCCTGCTGGACCTAAAATCTGTTTGCATCTTTTTAATAGCAGTTAGAGCAAATATGCCCTTGGGACACCATGTCAGGCACAATCTATCTATTTTATTATGGCAGATCTTTTTATTTTTAAAGTGCTGCTGTTGACTCTAGAAAAAACATAGAAAACGTACTTGTGTGACACCACCATTTGTCAGTAAGAAAGCAACTGAGAGTCTGCTGTTTCTATTTTGTTCTAGCAATTTCAATTCCAGTGGATTCAGCTCTACTAGTAAATCCATCTCCACTGGAAGCAACGGTAATTATCAATGACCTGCCACATAGAGTGTATTCACTGGTATGAAATGGTCATTTCATGTCGCTTTTTTCTTTGCATGCAAACCTCAAAATCACCTAACAAGCTGAATATTTTTTTCTGATTTTCAAAAGCATTTGGAGGAAGTGGAGAATTGCTCAACAATTCCTCATTAAAATAAACTGAATGATTTTCCACTGTGGAACATTGCAACTGACAAATCACCAATGTGACAATAGCGTGTGGCTGCAAGGGGTATATTCTTGGGATTGACGCCCCATCCAGCATCCTATGTGCAGATCCCCGCAGAGAACATTTTACTCTTTGACATACGCTCTGTGCTCCGCACCTTGGGCACTGCTGGGTCATAGCCTAAAAGTGATGCCAGCGAACAATTTAAATGCTGATTTTAAGTGCACTAATGACTAAAGGGCAGACCGAAAGCAAAGATAGAAGACTCAGAACTACTGCTTATACACTCTCCAAGTCTCCATTCATTTCCACGGCTTTAGTATTTAAATGATACACTTACAAGCTGGCAGTTCCATTGCTCATGAGAAATTACCCTAAGTGTTTTTTCTTTGATAAACCACACACAGAGATGAAATAGAAAACTAAGTAAAGTTTCTTAACCCTAACTTATCATGTGGCTGTGTTTGCCCCGTGGTGTTACATTTCCACTTAATGTATAACCATAGAATGGGGGTTGGCAACATGGAGTGGGGCCCACATAATCTATCCTTTGAGATCCCAAAATTACTGACATAACCACTATATATTACTATGGCTCCAGCAGCTGTACACCACAGTGCAGTGCATAAAGACCATTTTTGAAATGATCATGTGATGCACCACCTGACACTTCCGCCACTCTGTGTGCTGAGCTGCTCCAATCAGAAATCAGCACACACTCTCTTCCGCAACTATATGAAAGTGTGTTATTTAAAGCATGGGGGGCTCATTAGTTTGACCATGGTCCACTGGTGCTGGCCGCTACAGGCTTAAGAGCTAGGGGTATATTTGTTAATCTGCAGGTTTGAAAAAGTGGAGATGTTGCCTATAGCAACCAATCAGATTGAAGTTATAATTTATTTAGTGCATTCTACAAAATAACAGCTAGAATTTGATTGGTTGCTTTAGGCAACATCTCCACTTTTTCAAACCCACAGTTTAGTAAATATACCCCCTTGTCTCCTGCCACTGTTTCTGCCTGATAGTAGTGCCTGCTGCTCGGCCCTGCGCTCACAAAGTGCAGAGAGCGCGGTGGTAGGGGAGACTTTCTCAGCAACTCAGAAAATTCAATGCGCATATAGCAGACATTAAATACTGTTGAATGGGGGCGGGCTTTCACATCAGCTGATCTGAGTTCAGCACACAGGGCCTGAGTCATCTTCACATGCAACCTGCATGCAAGTTGCATTTCTAAAACGAGCATAGAACATGCGGCCGTATTCAAAGCCAAGTGGATCTCAAGATACGTTTCCATTTGAATCTGTGTACACGTACCCTCTGCCTAAACATTACTTGCAAAAAAAAAAAGGAAACAATTTTGTTTTTCTTTCTTTTTTTTTTTTTTATGAAACTCATAAATCAGGATTTGCATAATGCATACTGTACAGACAGTACGTTTTTATAATTTCTCTTACTTGCATATGCAAGTTCTGTGGCACAAATACATAAGACAAAGAAGATGTTAGTCAGCACTTACACATGCCCAGTAGCTGGTGCATATGATACAGCTAAAAAACTCGTACATTACCTACATTCATCCGCTACTTCAGTAATGAGTGTCTACAGGCAACAGTGATGCATGGTGAAGGTTCCTTGCAAGTTTGCGGCTGCATTTCAGCAAATGCAGTTGGGGATTTGGTCAGGATTAACGGTGTCCTCAATGCTGAGAAATACAGGCAGGTACTTATCCATTATGCAATACCATCAGAGAGGCGTCTGATTGACTCAAACTTTATTCTGCAGCCGGACAACAACCCCAAACATACAGCCAATGTCATTAAGAACTATCTTCATCGTAAAGAAGAACAAGGAGTCCTGGAAGGGATGATATGGCCCCCATAGAGCCCTGAACTCAAAATCGTCGAGTCTTTATGGAATTACGCGAAGACACAGAAGGATTTGAGCAAGCCTACATCCACAGATCTGTGGTTAGTTCTCCAAGATGTTTGGAACAACCTCCCTGCTGAGATCCTTCAAAAACTTTGTGCAAGTGTACCTAGAAGAATTGATGCATTAATGTTGTTTTGAAGGCAACAGGTGGTCACACCAAATATTGTTTGATTTGATTTTGATTTCTCTTCTTTATTAGTTAATTGATAAAAATAAACTATTAACACTTCTATTTTTAAAAGCATTCCTACTTTGCAGCATTTTTTCCACTCCTGCCTAAAACTTTTGCACAGTACCATATACAACAGATGGCGCTACACAAATAAACGATAATCAATAATATACATCTGTTATTTTTTGTTATATTGTAACATTTTTTATAGAACTAGCTACTAAACGTTCTTTTTAAAACATAATAATTCTGGACCAAAACTACTTTTAAATTTCAGTTCAGTTCCACAAGTTTTTTAAGTGTGACTTTTAAGAACCGATTTGGCGACTACGAAACATTGACATTTACAGACACACAAAGTTTACTAAAACATTTTAAAATAAATAAACTCTGCGGATATTTAGCCAGTAAGAGACATCAAAAAATATATTTGTTTTTGAATAATTTTAATATTGTCCTAGAAGACAATGCAAGCAATTATTTTTCTTAATTATTATTAATTTTTATTTATAAGGTGCCACAAGGTGTCCGTAGCGCCGTGACGCCGTGACGTAGCGCCATGAAGCAATGACTGCAGCTCTTAAATTAAATATCAACGATAGCCATCACTGTCGCAGCATTAAAACTCCCTCCGGCTCAGTTTCATAATCTGAAAACTGCAACGATGTTTAGTGACATAAAAAGTGTAAAAATTCTAATTAAATGGATCTTCTGACAAATAGGCAAGAGCTCAAAAACCTCCTATATACAACTGAAAATAATACATCTCAGGGCACTGTAGTAATTCTGTTCAATAATGTAACCAGTAATCTCTGCTTATAACTAGCTGATGCATTATTCTGATTTTTTAATGCATTAATCCTGACAAACATTATTTGAATATATACAATCGTAATACAGGGTTGCTTGGAAAGAACTGGAGTACACTCCGTAGGTGGTAGAAAAAAGCCAGGATGTCATATTCATCATATGCTAATGTCTGTTAATGGTTACATATTTTCAACCAACCAACAGTTCAACTTTGAATTTCTGAATCATGGAGTATTTTTGTTTTTAGTATTTTTTTGTATTTTTTTATCTTATCGCATAAGTAATTTGTAGCCCCATCCACAACGTGAAGGACCATTAAATCTAAAAATATAAGTTGGGTTATTTAAAAAGTACCAGCGCCAAAATGCAAGGCCAGTCAGTGGCTGTCCGTGCACAAGTACTTGCACTTTATTTAATAATAAAATTCCCTGGTATCCAGCAGCCAGGTATACCAGGAGGGGCACAGTATTATTTAACATTGGGCCAGTCATCTCTATAAGCGGGGGCCCATTAAATTTTATTTGCAGCTCCCCTACTAGAAGACTGGTCCCGATGCCAATTAGCACTAGGCTAGTGGAAAATGGAAGGGGTAAAACTAGATGTACAAAACCTTATGGGGTTTGTCCTGAACTGAATGCAGTATGCAGAATGCAATACTTCTATTTTCAGCCAGTTAAGAGGACCCTATTAATAGATCCAGTGGGCTAAGTGGTTAGCACTTCTGCCTTGCAGCACTGGGGTCATGAGTTCAATTCCCGACCATGGCCTTATCTGTGCGGATGTTGTATGTTCTCCCCGTGTTTGCGTGGGTTTCCTCCGGGTGCTCCGGTTTCCTCCCACACTCCAAAAACCTACTGATCGGTTTATTGGCTGCTTTCAAATTGACCCTAATCTCTATGTCTGTCTGTCCGTGTATGTTAGGGAATTTAGACTGTAAGCCCCAATGGGGCAGGGACTGATGTAAATGAGTTCTCTGTACAGCGCTGCGGAATCAGGGGCTCTATATAAATAATTGGTGATGATGATAATGATGATCCAATGTAAATTGGATATATTAGTAACAATAGAGCCAGGTCATTCATTAGGCAGCAAAAACTCACGCCTAGGGGCCAATGGTTCGGAGGGCTCTGGATTATTTTAATCCATTTTTTTTTTTTACAAACAGAGGGGGGGGGGGGGGGGGAGGATGTCCAAACCAGTCTAATTTTGTCACAATAGGCTCTAAATAACAAGAAAGCAGTTGCTGTTAGATCCATGCCACTATGAATCTATTAGTAATGCCTTGCATGGGACAGCCTGCCTATGAATCTATTAGTAATGCCTTGCATGGGACAGCCTGCCTATGAATCTATTAGTAATGTCTTGTATGGGACAGCCTGCCTATGAATCTATTAGTAATGCCTTGCATGGGACAGCCTGCCTATTAGGAGGAAATACTTAGTAACTTAACATGTTAACATGACTGGAACTTATCATGACAATGTCTGAGTACTCCTGTGCTACTGCATTGTACAAATAACACTTGAATTTGAACACTACTTGTATAGATTGTGTCACCAGGAACCATTTAAAATAATTATTGGCCCCATCATTGATCTCATCATCAGTCATTCACTGCCACACAGTAGGCTTATTGGCAGGAAGCACGATAAAAATAGAAAAAAAGGTTCAATATCAAAAATGATCTAAAATAGCTGTATTTTTCATAATTCAGGTGTCCCAGTGACCAAGACCAAGGTAGCCCACTATGGGACCGACCCGGGGGACAGATCCCCATCCTGACCATACCTGGAAGCACAAACTCTGTATAGGGGGAAAGTCCTAAACCAGGGTGTGCTACTAAAATCTGCCCAGAAGCAAGAAAGTTATATAAGACTGTGTAAATCTATGCTTGCAAGCCTGAATAAAGGAGCTCACATCTGGATCTTTGGCTTATGATCTTTAACTTTATACTGCTTGGTAACATCCTACCTATAACAAAGCAGTAATCAGCCTCTACAGTGTTGCAGTGAATCTTCACTCTGCATCCACAAGGCAGCATATCTGGAAAGCAAATGACACCAGCACATCACTATTTGCACCTCTTCACCTTCTTGTCAAGACCAACTTTAGCAATCGCTACCTCACTGGGTTCCTGGCTTGAGAACCCCATCAGTTCAGTGGAATTAATACTAAATTAATTAGTGTGAATGTGGAGATAGAGAGGCAGCATTGCTCTGAAGCTCCAATCCCCAAGAAGTCTTTGGCATAAGGCCATAGATGCCTACTCTCCAGGGATATCCGGGAGACTCCAGAATTTCTGTGAGTCTTCACTGACTCCCGGGACAGCAAGGCAACCTCACGGATCCCGGCCAGTTTGATTAGTTAAGTGGAGCGGGTGGGGCTTAGTAACGTGATTCATGCATCATCGCGCCCCCGTCCACTGCTGTGATAGGCTTAATAGTTGTGTCAGGTTAAGAGGCGGGACCAAATGACGTGTCTTTCTTGCCAGTGAGATCTCCCCCCCCCCCCCCGGAAGGCAACTATGCATAAGCCAATATGTGGCAACTCAGGACAAGGAACATTTACAATATGGCAGCATATAGCCTATTTATAAATATGCAAATGGGAATGTCCTCTGTCCATTGCAAATTATATCCATAAATATTTATTGACCTTTTCAGAAAAAATAAATCCTACATAACTCAAATAAAGAAAGCATCATTTTTATTTAAAGAGTAATCATATAACATAGAGAGAAAGTATGAGGGCTATAACTGGAAGATAAATCCTGTGCTACAAGACAAGATAAATGACAGACAGAGAAGGTTTAGTAACATCCAGATGACGTGATGCAGCTCTTTCAAAGTAAGATACCTTATGTCTTTAATTTCCTCTACTGATAGAGAGATGAGGCTGCTTCCTTCTCCCTGAAATGACTTTCTAGATAACCTAATCCCGCCACATCCTGATTCTTTTTTCGGCTGTATCATAATTTTGAGCATTATGGAAGATTAATATTACAGAGCACATTGAAAAAAAAAAAAGTAATTGCAAAAAGTAGCTTTTTGTCTTCGATAAAACTTTGCTGGTGAATTCATTTTATTTCAAAGGATACTTGACCCTGCTATAATATTATGAGAATAGAGGTTGCATATTTAAGTAGAATAAAAATGTTTCCATTATTTTGTAGTGTTATTGTGCTACATTTCTATTGATGAATGGTGCCTGCTTCACAAATCATTTAAGGGAAAGGATTATGATACAACTTTCAAGGTCTCAATGCCGTGTTTCATTGCATTGCTCGGAAACATTCATGTGAGACAGTCCGAGACTGTCCACAAATTTATTAGCATTTGTCAAAACCAAACTGTAGGGAGAAGAGGTGTGAATAGAGGGTGTCTGAGATACACATTTAGGGGGTATCTTCCCACCCCAGTTTATCCTACCCCAGTTTATGGGACACACATGTCCAAGGTTTTGGTACAACTGGCCTCAGCCAGTTTACTTAAGCAGAAAGAAATAATGAAAACATCAAAATAAACACCTTGCCTCTCCGGCCTAAACCAAACACAAAGGAATACCCTCTCTCCTGTAAAGGACCTTGTATCCCACACACATACAAAATGAAGAGCTAATAGGTCACCATATGCAGTGTTTTTCAAGAGGCATCCAACCTCCTCCCCAGGTCTGAGAGGAAACGGACTAGTAGCTTTTTATCAGCACCTTGCGGGTGCAACTCCTGAATACCAGCACTTGCTAGCTGGTTGGAAAACCCAAAATGGGCCTTATAAATGTAGGCCACCTTTCTCTCTTCACTTATACCCCAGGTACCCTTATACCAGCTCTTCCTATGGCTAAACACACTCTTTGGGAAGCTTTTACCCACACACAGACAATCTCCCTGTGGTTTAAAAGCATATAAGACAGACAGCCTGTGACATACAGTATATACCTGCCATTTGGCACTTTCCCGGTTCTTCTGTCACAATATATATGCGCATGCACACACATATAGAGTATTTATTCAGACATCCTTGTCAGACCACAAAATGTTTATACAGCAACAAGGATCAGAATCTATGTTGTTCCTGTATAAAACTTTTGCTATTAATGATGACAAAAGTACCCGTGAGAATCAAAACGTTGGCAAAAATATCAATGATTATCTCTGTCTGACAAGGAATTATATTTTTGGAAATATTGGTGAGTACTCTCTCTCTCTCTCTCTTTTGTTTTTATGGATGTAGTGCACCTTTTTTGGCTGTACTACCTAAGAAACGCCTCACAAGTAGTCACTAATGAAGATGATTTGTGATGGAAACACTGATTGATGGGTTGTGTGTAAGTTCCAGGTTCCTGACCTATGTGTTTGAACCCCAGGGAACATTATTAGTATTGGAAAGACAGTTTTCCAAACACACTGGGCTCAAGCAACAGCAGTATCAAGGGTTCCCTGGAGTGAATGGAAAAAGAGGGAGGACCTTTATTCATTAGGCCTATTTTGGTTCTTCTGACTTGCTAATCAGACAGCAGGCTAATTAACAGTTGCACCTGCAATGTGTAGTTTAAAAGGCTTTCAGTTTGCTCACTCACTGTCTCTCATTACCTGGGGAAAGATGAAAGAATCCCCCAGAGAGAAAGACAACTGCTAGTTGTTCATAAGTGAGATAAACTTGCCAACTGCTGTTTGTTTATGAGTTGGACAATAGTTCCTTTCATACTTAGAGATGGATTGCCTAATGTATTAGTTAGAGCCAGACAGGCCACAATTTATTTTGTTGTTTTATTTTTTTTTCCTCTTTAATAAAACTTGCTGAGGCTAGTTGTACCAGAACATTGGACTGCTGGGACTCTTTATGGCTGCTCTGTACCCTGATCTTGTGACAATATATAATATAATAATATAAATATGTATATACCCACATGCACAATATATAAAGCATGGGGGTGCCCACCTCCTTAAAAAAAGTTTCAGAAGTATTACTTTAATTTGTAAAGAAGGTAAATAGATTTGAATGAGGTAAGAATGAAAACATATATAATAATTTTATTAATACTGCAATTGTGCTTATGTAAATAATTTTCAATTTAAAAAATTATATTCTCACTGTTAACAAAATTACATGTATAGAAAAAAAAATATATACAAGATAAATAGCATCCACTGCTTTCAATTTTTTTTTAATCAAATCTATACATACCAATGAAAACCCTATTTGCCCCTAAAAAATACAATATAACTTTCAATAGAGTTTCCGAAATATTATTTTAATTTATAAAGAAGTAAAATGGATTTCAATAAGGGAAGAAGGAAAAAATATATAACATTTGTAATTATATTGAAATTGTGCTCATGTAAATAATATTGAATTTACCAAATAATTAAAAAGTAAATTTTATTCTCACTGATATAAAACTTAAATATATAGAAAGCATATATATATAATATCAACCGCATCCACCGGTTAAAAAAAATGTTTTATCAAATCTATATATATATACACCAATGAAAACCATATTTGTCCCTAAAAATATAATATAACCTTAAAATGACTAGGCTAAGTATTAAGAATGTTTAGAACATCTACCAATATAGGTATACATGCATTGGTAATGTATGAAGGTACAGTACAAAATATCCTTGGCTATGACGGACTTTTAAGGAACCGGTGCATGAACCGATCTGGCCACTGAGCCCCCGGATAAAGGGGAGTGGCGAAATGCCACGGTGTACATCTCGTTTCTTTTGGACATTTGCCATAATCACAATTATCCAAGATCGGCGGTCCCATTCAAGGTCAATGTTTCCGGTAAGATTACGATCAACACCAACGGTCCTTATGTGTGTTTACTAGTAGCAGAGTTCCACCATGTTATTCTATAGTTCCAGTAGTAAATATAAGTAAACAGATATAGGACCAGACCTACTAGGTAGCAGCACATGGTATATTGATCAACCGTTGATTTTGCACAAAGTTCCATTTCTACAGAGAAATTGTAATTAACACATCCTATGCCTTTAACCTTCCCTTGACCACAATCTCAAGCTATTTATTGCATGTTAGGCACTTTCAGTGGATGACGGGTTAAAAACAAGACCCAAAAGAAATGATGTAGGAAGCATTTATTAGAAATTGGCCTTCTGGCCAGGAGAGATAGGGAGTTGAGAAGCTGTATAATACTATCCCTTGCAGGCAGAGTCTGCAGATTTATATAGCAGAGCCATAATGTTTTCTTCCTTTTTTTCCCCCCAAGAAGTAATTGTTACTTTTCTGTCATTACTTATAGCTCACGAGAGCACAAAAATCTCCTTGGAACACATTCATTTCCTCACTGGCAGAGCCAGCACAAAGGAGCCTAAAGCCTCCTGTGTGTTTTAGCTGCTGGGTGGATGTTTGAAGTAACTTTCACATGTTCTCACCCAGCTCAATTACCAGCTGTAATTTGTTAGGGGAAATAACAATAGGAGCCTTGGACACTGAGAGCCAGGTTCTCACTTATTTTTTTTAATGTTCTCGCATTTAAAATAAATGCGAATGGCGATTGTATTACACATTACGATGTAAATGTGTGATCATGCAATAGAGCTGTAAATATTGTCTAAAGTGAAGGGAAGCGTATGCTGTTTGGCTATCTAAGAAGAAAGTGGCTGCTGATTGGCTGTAATTAAAGAAGAAGTAGGGGCTTATGCTGCTTGTCTGCTAACGGACACAATGAGGGAGTTATTTATGCAATGTTAAAGCGAATGCTTAACATTCTTATGCTCTCAAATTGGGTTATTATTTAGCATGCTTGCCTGTTTTTTTTTATACCCAGAGAGGAGGTCCAAGGGCCAAGTGTGGGGGCATGACCTCATAATGCTGAGCTGCTATTGTTCTCCTTAGGACTACACCAGACTTCTAGGCTCCAAAACAGCAGAAGGGAAACCACAAGGAGATACATATATCCCTGCTCATCTCCATCCCCTTAGGATTTGAAAAACAATAGCATCCTAGGTGGTTATAACATAACCCTGCAGGGTGGGACTTTCCTTGTGAGAAAACTACAAATTGGTTTGAGAATGGTGTTGTACAGCGTGGCTTGGCTAAAAGATATAGCTATTACATATGCAGTGGTTAAAGGTTCATCCTCCCCTCCACTCCAAATATTTGTTGGGGTTCCACAAGGCTTTGTTCTTGGCCCTTACCTCTTCTCTTTGGGCACTAATTTGCTTATATGGCCTTCAAAACCACCTCTACGCTGATGACACCCAAATCTATATCTCTTCCCCTGACCTCTCTCCTTCTGTACTACCTCGTGTAACCAACTGACTTTCTGTGATCTCCACATGGATGTCCCAATGCTACCTAAAGCTCAACATGTCCAAAACAGAGCTTATTATCTTCCCTCCTGCCAGAGTCACCACCTGCTCTCAAATCTCCCTCACTGTTAATAACACCACAATTTCATCAGTCTCCCAAGCCCGCGGCCTTGGTGTCACATTTGACTCCATCCTCTGCTTAATTCCTCACATCCAGACCCTCTCCCAGTCCTGTTGACTCCACATTCTACACATTGCCAGAATACGCCCTTTTCTTACTCAACATGCTACCAAAACTCTTATCCATTCTCTCATCATCTCCCGTCTTGACTATTACAACCTCCTTCTATCTGGCATTCCAGACACCCTTATATCCACACTTCAATCCATCCTAAATGCTGCTGCAAGATTGATCCTCCTCTCTCACCGCTCCACATCTCCTGCACCACTTTGCAAATCCCTACACTGGCTCCCCGTGTCCTCCAGAATCAAATTCAAATTACTCATCCTTACCTCAAAGCCCTCCACAACACCACCCCTTCATACATCTCAACTCTCATATCAAAATACTCTCTCTCCCGCCCTCTTAGATCTACCTCTGACCTTCGCCTTGTCTTGTCTCTTGTAACCACCTCTCACTCCCGCCTACAAGACTTCCCCCATGCTGCTCCCCACTTATGGAATTCCCTAACACACTCAATCAGACTTTCTCACAGCCTTCAAATCTTTAGATGCTATTTGAAATCCCTTCCCTTTTTTAGAGGTGACCTTATCCTCCATAACACTATTCACACTAATGCACCCTCACAACTATCCCAATCTCCACTCTGAAACACATTCGCAAACATTTGTTTCAGCTGTGCCCTCCTCCACCTAGAATGTAAGCTCTCTAATGAGCAGGGTCCTTTATACCCTTTGTTTTCATGTCTGCATTTATTTTGTCTACCTTGTATGTCTCTGTTTTATGTATGTACTGTTTTCCCTGCTGTTCGGTGCTGCAGGGCACTATGGCATCTTACAACTTTACGATAATAATAATAATAATAAGAAGAAGAATAATAATAAAGGTTATTGGACACTGGGATGTTGTTGGGTGATGTTTGAAGCTTGGTGGTCACTTCGGTGTTGGTTTAATTGTTCTTAATCAATGGTAGTTATTATTTACAGTTGTACTGTCTTCTGCAATAAAGATACAGTTGTATCCTCTCTCTCTCTTTGCCTGTGTGATGCTGAACACCTAGATACCAGGGTTACCTAGTAGACTCTTGCCCTAACATTTTGGTATCATTACACCAATTAGCCGTTAGCTTTTACCTGCATCATGTAAGTTAGAAAATGTAAGAATATGTCTGATTGATAACTGTGGTCATAAGGCACCTTTAATAAATATTAATAAGTAATTCTGATTCTTAAACCTTGACAGACACAATACAATCCAATTTCTCTGCATGAACCAATTTTATCATAAAGTCCCTTAGTGATATCACCGGATCTTTGGCAATTGATAGCCTGGGAAATCAGAGCAGCTAATGGCCCCATGTTGGTGTGTTTTAGACAAGATCATTGTTTGACCATGAAGTAAAGAGGAAGGCGCTCCTGAATTTTGTGGCGCCATGTATATAAACGAGAATATTAATAGGATGTGCCTAAGTGATACACAGGTTCTGCCATAATTCATAGGTTACAGTGACATTCGGCAACTCGCACCTAAATGAATCTCTCCCCTATAAGATCGGCTGAATGTGGAACTTACAAATACAATACAGAATGCAACTCCAGGAAATGGTGAATTGCAAGAAGAACCCAAATATTGTATCACTTAAACTGCACTGTGAAACGCTCCAAAATTAGATTTTTGCAAGATTCCACACTTCACACATCTCTAGTCAACATATATAATAAAAAAAATGCCAGGACTGCACCTGAAATACTGTGATCAGGATTGGAGACAACAAACTTTTAGAGTCTTTGCTTCCACTATCCTCCCCCTTCAACCCCATGCAAAATCCTCTGTTCCTGAGCTTAATACATACTTTACAATTGCAATTACCAAGGTTGAATTAATTAATCAGTGTTTAATAAAAACACCTTTCACATCAATGAATTCGGCACAGGTAATTGCAAAAATAAAATTTCCTTTCTCCTTGTAGCTGCAATGTATCTTTAACCGTGTTGACATTAAGACATCCGCTACAATATTAATAATAATATAATTGTCGCCCCTTTCAGCTGTATAATTTTGCGGGGTTAGTTAAGTTAGCTCGTTTTACTGCTTGTGTTTCTAGAGCTTCACCTGTTCTGGGGAAGGAAAAACACATCTCAGTCCTATCTCCCGAGAGACATAAAAATGTGAGCAGAGACCAAACTCTATGAAAAGGTTAATACCCAAAGCAGGCGCCTGCGGACTGCAAATGTCACTTCTCAAACCTGACAACACAACACCGTGTCACTTGGCCTCTCGGTTTCCTTTTTTTTATTTTTTCCAGAGCTGCCTTGTCATGCTAGTTTGCTCTTGTTTTGAAATGTTCTGCCAGATTTGGGTAAATAGGATCTGATTAATCAGATTTACCACACCTCATTTTGCTGGGATGCTGCGTTGAAATGCAATCCGACTTTCCAGCTAATAGATGATAGCGTTGATAACAGACGACATTTTAATCACGGTGCACTGATGATAGATGACTTGACCATTTAATTGAATTGTGATTTGACAGCGTATTGTCTTTGGGGGCGTGCGTGTTTTGGATCCAGGAGAGGAAGACATGCTGTAGGGCACTTATGCATCATCTGTTTATTTTTGCTCAAGCTGTCATTGGGTTATTGTTGGAAAAAGTCAACTTTCTGGCTTTAAATGCCTGTGGTGGTGTCTTATTGACATTAGATATGTTTGTGAACCCAATCATACAGCTCGCATTGGAAAAGCAATGTAGTGTTGCTTGGGTCAAGAATGAGGTTCTTGGTAGCAGATTTGATATGATAACCAGGGGCCTGATTCATTAAGGATCTTAACTTGAGAAACTTCTTATTTCAGTCTCCTGGACAAAACCATGTTACAAAGCAAGGGGTGCAAATTAGTATTCTGTTTTGCACACAAGTTAAATACTTACTGTTTTTTCATGTAGCACACAAAAATCAACGTTAAATTTCAGTGTACAAATAAGCTATCAAGTATTTGTGTGCTACATGACAAAACAGTCAGTATTTAACTTATGTTATTCCCTAAGGGGGCAAAATTAATTAATACTTTTATTAAGGGGGCAATATTAACTTCTATTTTTATTAAGAGGCACTACTAATACATTGTCTTATTTACGTAGTAACAGTATTTGATCTATAACAGAAGCAATAATTATTTGTGGCGAGGCTTACACCTATTATCTCATGATGTGCGTCCATGTGCCTGCTGGCATTTGTAGTGCCGCAAATCGTGTCCCTAACATGAAATAATAAAAAATAGTACAGCATTGTAGTATTTTAATCTGTTAAGGTGAAATACACAGCATTGGGATTGGTTAACAACATACTATGATGTTTGCCTCTGATGCACGCATATCTTAAGCAGCAATTGCGACTTAAAATGTTGAAATATTCCCCAACTAACCCACATATACACGAGTGAGATATATTTCCCAATGTATCATTAACTGGAAGACAAATTGAACAAATGGCTCATTATGGTTGCTTAGATTGAGAGACCTTTAAGTCTGTAAATTAGGAGCAGATTTCGTGCTGACACGGCAGCCATGTTTGTATCCGCGGTAAAGGATGAGATCCCAGGTCAGTAATAAATGAGGCGTCATTCGCTGGTACATTAGTGATGGATGAACATGCTATGCTGTAACTGCGATTCTCCTGGGGTACAAGATAAGCGTTAAACCTTCATATGAACTACTAGACGTTCTAACTGTAACATTCAATGAGCAAATCACAACACGGATGTTGGGTCAAGCAGAACCTACTTTCAAAAGTACAACAAGAACTTTACACACAAGGAGCCGTTCAGCTACATAACAGAGGAGATTTAATTGACCAAATATATCAGATTTTCTGGGCAATTAAATGATGATTAGAGATGAGAAAATCTCAAGTGGTTCCATTTGTCAGAAGATTTTGACTTTGGGGACAATAGGTTTATTTTCAGAGAATAAAAAGAAAATCTAAATACTGGTTCAAAGGACAAGTCACATAAAAAGACGTTTTAAGGGTAAGATTATTTTATTAAGGGTACAGTAAATTGATGCTTTGCTAAAAACCTAAATGAGCATAATTCTTCCGTAGCAAGTGTTAAAATCATTGTATGTAGCAGTGTTTCCCAAACTCAGTCTTCAGTACCTCTAACAGTGCAGATATTCCATATCTCCTTGCTGGAGCACAGGTGCATTCATTACTGGCTGATACATTATAATTATACCACCTGTGGATCTGTTACAATGTGCCAGCCAGTAATGAATACACCTGTGCTCCAGCAAGGAGATATGGAAAACATGCACTGTTAGGGTTACCTGAGGACTGGGTTTGGGAAACACTGCTATATAGCAACATATAGGGGTTCATGTAGAGTTAGACGCAATTTATTCTTACAGCGTAAGCTCTAATGGGACAGGGACTGATGTGAGTTCTCTGTACAGCGCTGCGGAATCAGTGGTGCTGTATAAATAGCTTTAGCTGCTGATGATCACCTAATATTCTAAGTTGCATGTACCTAAAGCTACACATGACTTGGAATGCTATGCAAACTGCATGCATTTTCGTGAGATTAAAGCATACCAGTGACAGTGACCCCATCAGGACAAAAAATAAATAAATAATAATGCTTAAAAAAACTGCTTCTATCACCCATCAAACAACTTAAACCAGAACTAACGCTGACAGCCTTGGTTGGAAATAGAAGAATTAGCTTGTAGTACTACAATCGCCAGCATACCCATGGCCACATTTTGTTTGCTGGCACGATCTCCTAAGGGAACCCAGCTCTGTGCTTGATGGCCTAAGGCTGGTTTTGGCACCATGCTGCGGGTATCACTTTTATAGTGTCACAAGACCTGGCTGGCAAAGCCTAGCACTAGTAAATTCGGGGTGACCCCATCTTTGCCCTTTCCCCTTATTTTACTAGTACCAGCGTAGGCTGGCAGCACTAGGGCTGGTTAAGCTGTTTAGGGGAGGGACACTGTTTTTTTTACATTTATGTAAAGACTGTGTGCCCTTCTATAGATCACCCCTAAACCTGTGCACTCTACACCTCAACATCACATTTTATTATTCTTGCTCTGCAAAACACAGATCCACAAAACTAGGCGCAGTCCTCTCTCCGCCCAATTCCTTTAACCAGCTGGAGCAAATGCTGCACTTTGGTGAAATTAGCTGTCAGATCAAACTGAGCTGTGTAATGTCATCAAAAATGATTTTCCACTTGTCCTCAGCAGTTTTGTGCTTCAGAAATGAACTTCTAAGTCTCAAGAGGAGGCTCCTGAAACATTATTATTATTATCACCATTTATTTATATACCGCCACTAATTCTGCAGTGCTGTACAGAGAACTCACTGACATCAGTCCCTGCCCCATTGGGGCTTACATCTAAATTCCCTAACACTCACAGACTAGGGTCAATTTGTTAGCAGCCCATTAACCTACCAATATGTTTTTGGAGTGTGGGAGGAAACCGGAGCACCCGGAGGAAACCCACGCAAACACGGGTAGAATATACAAACTCCACACAGATAAGGCCATGGTCGGGAACTGAACTCATAACCCCAGTGCTAACCACTGAGCCACCATGCTGCATGAATCAATTATTACTGTTACACATAAATGAAAAGTTATACCTATCAGGGTAGAGAACATTTTTTTCTATAGTGCCCTTATTGTTCTTGTGAATCTTTTGCAGGGGGGACTAAATTTAGAGGCCATCCATTATTGATTAATTTTTATATTTTTGGGGATAACTGACATCTCTTCGGGTTCCATTTCCACTGGCCGGACTGACCACACAATCAGACGTTTCTGGTCACTGGTCAAGATTCTCCTGCTAATATTCCAGCAGACCGTATTCACGTGGACCTACTAGAGGACAATTTAGGTATGTTTGCACCATTTCCTGTCCTCTAGTTGCAGAACTAGGTGACTCCTCATCCTCTATTCATCAAAACCTCCCAGTCGTTCCCATCAAAAGAGATTTTTTTTGCATTGTTCGTAGATTTTCTCTTTCCCTGGGAGTGAATTTTGAAAACAGTTTGTGGAATTTCATTATTGTGTCCATCACATGAGGCAGCTTCTGAACACAGTGATTTTTCTCTGACATGTTTGTCTTTCTTGCTGTATGAGTGACTGAAGTGTTTGTGGATGCGTTTCATGCAATGTGCAATCTTTGACTTCCATTCAGATGGGCTGTTTCTGTCTCATAGTGTTGTAAACAAATACAATGGTTGAAATCGCAATGAATCGCCTGTGTACTGTGTTTCTATACTCCAATAACTAAGTACACTAATGATAAGTAGAGAAAACGTTGTGAGACAGTCATTGGGTTTTAAGAAATAACAAACCGGTCGATATAACAATTATTTCCTGGAAATTTGTGCACCTAAATACCTAAAAGTACTAAATAGAAATGTCATAAAAAAGCCAAACTAAATCAGGCAGGCAACACTGTAGTAGCTACACCGCTATCCAGCAAATGCAGCGTTCGAAATAGTACACTCACTAAGAGTCTTTTCCCCTAGTGCACTTTGAGAAAAATTACTGATCGAGGTGCTGTAAACTTCTATTATAAGATTATAAATATGTCACGTTTGTTGGGTGACTTCTTTAGCTTTCGCGGGCGTCATTTATTTGACAAACTCTTTGGTGATTCGTGATCGATTTGCAAAATATTTTTGCCAGATTTGAAAATCACACATCTTTAGATAACGCAATACCTTCTAATGACCTGTAGGTGTCACTCTGGCAAATCCTATGTGTTCCGTACAATAGCATCAGGCAATGTTCATGCTCAGATTGAAATGTTGATCTCCCCAAAGCCCCTTTTTCAGTGCTAGCCCATAACTTTTTCTTCCGTTACCGATAGACTTCACTGTCTACAATTCTAAAGCATTGTGTTTGTAAAACATAAATAGAAAATATTCAGCCCTACTAAAGTCAGTATTTAAGTATATAAGGCAAATTTACGAATACGCTAACTTAAAATAAAATAAAAACAGTCACTCAGTAGAAAGTCAGCTTACGCCCATGAAAACGAAATTAGTGACAAAGATTGCTGTGACCCTTTTAAAATTCCAAGCGGAGCCAAGTTTTGAAACATGGGAACAAAAATAGTGAAGGAAGCCAGATTTCAAAAGGACAAATTTGATTTTACCTACTGTGCTTTAGCCTGGCGTGGAAGGCAAGGGAGCGATACGAGCGTATTAGCCTAGGGTGGCCTGAACCCTCAGTCAGTCCTTGGAAACTACCTGGTAATATCTCTCAAGCAAGATAATCTGTGTTATATAATTTATATCCTAAATTGTTTTACTCCCCAAAAAACTACTGTCTCATTTTGCCTCACTGCAGACACACCTCTGGCCGTACTCATTTTCTATATACCCAACATACTTGACATTTTACCTGTAACTTTAATATTATTTTCTAGGACAGCATAAAATTTAGCTATTTGTCCCTTTTTCTTGCCATTTCCCTCCAATTATTTTTAATAGTTGTAATTTTAATAGTTTGACATAAAACTTGAAATCACCTGGAATCATTGCTTGACTCAAGGGCAATAAAATGTGTAAAGTTTATGGCCTGAATGGAATTCTTTAACATTCAGGAGCCATCCCTTGCAGCTCGGTTGAGCTGCAGCAATTTCGTCTAAGCTAAAGGCATCAAATTGTATTTCTTGTGTGGGGTGCATAATATGACTGTAACGTTGTGTATAATAACCACTGAAAAAGATTCTTAGTTCAGAGCATGGATTTTGCAAATATGTCAGGAAAAGGAGAATAATGTCATAAAGCAAAAACAGATCGATAGTCTAGAAATACATGTTACTTTACATGGTACTATAAATGGGATACTGTTTAATCTTTAATTTGTAGAAAGCAGGGGTGACCCACTTCTTAGCATGTGCTGTAGAACAGACAACATTGCTAATATTAATAAGCAATATTATTGTGGTAACCAAATCTAGATAAATTGTATGAATTTTTGCTGCTGTAAAGCTGTGCTGCAGCAATACATATGCTGTCCTGAACTAGCAGTAGGAGCACTGAGATTAGAGCAGTTAACAAGTACCTTGGCCTGCCTTAGGGGCCCGTAGCAGCGGTGGATTATATATTAATGTAGGCTGTTCCACAGCTCTCTCCACATCCATCCTGCACACAGCAGGATTAAACAAAACGGGGTGGGTGACCAGACCAATAGCAGAGCTTGGGGCTTCCTATAGGTCCACAAGGTCGCACAATCCTAGACTGTGGGTACTTGGGCCAGGGAAGAGGGGTTCAAGAAGTCCAAACTATTTTAGCAACTCTTACTGGCAGCACTGCCCACTCAGAGTGACACAGTGAATACAAGTCTGATCATCAACTTACTAGTGCGACTCACTAGAAACATCCCTTTATAAGTTTGTAAAAGACTATTAACAAATGCACCAGTTATAGGACACGGTAATTCTAACAGTGGTCAATACGTGGGTAGCCACTTTTAGACAGTAGGCAAAAATGAATAAAGAGTAGTAATACGGTTTGCACACCGAACCAAGATAGATGAATTGTATGAATTTCATCTGCTGTATTTAATACTTGTGCAATGCCACAGAGCAGAATTGATTGATTGTTGTCATCCAATCACTAGTAATAGTATATATATTTAGTGACATTTTAATTTACAAAGACAGTTAGAAATGCCTATTCTGCTAAATCAAATGCAGAAAGAATATATTGCCAGATCTTTGCACATCTGCTGTCTTAGCCATTATATTCAATTGGCACTTGCCTCTGCTTATACCTAAGTGCCAGTATAACTGACATGTACCTATTTTATAAATAAATAAATAAAATAATATAAATTAGAGATGAGCGGTTTGGATTCAGAGAAATCCAACAGATCCGAGATTTGGGGTTCCCGCTAGATACAAAACAGGACTCGATTCTTTGTGACAAATTCTGATCTAAAAATAGGGTAAAACGTAATTTCCAGAAAAATTGGAACCAAAACGCTTGTTATACAGGAAATGCATCGTTGCATTTACGGTTAATGCGTTCCAACCTGGAACGCATACCGAGTGCATTGGATAGTAGAGCTGTATAGGGCAGCATGGTGGCTAAGTGGTTAGCACTTCTGCCTTACAGCACTGGGGTCATGAGTTCACTTCCCGACCATGGCCTTATCTGTGTGGAGTTTGTATGTTCTCCGCGTGTTTGCGTGGGTTTCCTCCGGGTGCTCCAAAAACATACTGGTGGGTTAATTGACTGCTACTAAATTGCCCTTAGTCTCTGTGTCTGTATGTTAGGAAATTTAGACTGTAAGCTCTAATGGAGCAGGGATTGATGTGAGTGAGTTCTCTGTACAGCGCTGCGGAATTAGTGGCGCTATATAAATAAATGATGATGAAGTTTATTGCACCTCCTTGGTACATGTCTTAGGTACTAATGAGGAATACACACCTGCTAGACAGGTATCCCCGTGGTTCACCTAGGAATTTGCTGTGTTTGGTAGTTAGAATAAAAAAAACCAAAACACAGCATACGTAAATAGAAAATCAAATATGTCAAGGTATCAAAACATATATATATGTTTGTGAATGTTATTGACAGCTGTTGTTGGTTAGGGTTAGTTGAACCCTAATGGATAAATTTACTAATCTGCGGGTTTGAAAAAGTGGGGATGTTGCCTATCACAACCAATCAGATTCTAGCTTTCATTTATTTAGTACTTTCTACAAAATGACAGCTAGAATCTGATTGGTTGCTATAGGCAACATCCCCACTTTTTCAAACCCGCAGTTTAGTAAATCTAGCCCTAAAAGTGATGTTCTTTCCTCAGTGCATTGCAGTAATATGATAAGATTGATATAGATCCTCCAATACCTCAGCTCAAATACAGACAGAATCCATGAGGCTCTTTATTCTGACAGGCACCAGCTGGGATAAGGATGATAAAATTCACTCTTGGCTCTTGCATAGCAAGGGACATCCTGTTGGGGTGGAAATTTGTAAACTGATGTGAAATTAGAAGTAATTAGCTCCATCGTTTTGGCGACCCTATGAAATTTATTAAAACCGCAGAGCAGATGCTGGCTGATCGGATGGAACAGTTTGTACATTTAGACTCATCGGAAGTACCACTCAAACATATTAGCATCTCATCGAGGGAGGATGTTCGTCAGATTGCACAGACAGCACATAATCACACACTGGAAAGGACTGATTGACTTGCTCTGGACTTCTCAGACAGTCAACAGATGAGATACTGAATGATTTATTGAAACCAAACAGCCTTACATTTTGTCGTTTTGAATAGTTATGTAAGATTTGACTTAATGCCGCAATCCCAGGAAAAATCAGGTGTGTTTTCTAACATAAATCACTGTGGCACGCTATAGGAAGACTGCTTGCATGCACCTTTTTCCTTTGTTTTTTTCTTCAGGCTGCTATTAAGGATTTATGATTCTGGGTTACCATGGCAGCCACAGTCACATTACGCACAATGTAGTGAGCAGAGAGGCTTTGGAACTC
This sequence comes from Mixophyes fleayi, assembly GCF_038048845.1. NCBI lineage: Eukaryota > Metazoa > Chordata > Amphibia > Anura > Limnodynastidae > Mixophyes > Mixophyes fleayi. Next base: position 31,524,807 of record NC_134411.1, read on the forward strand.
CCCTTTGAGCTCTATCCACACTGTGACAACTTCGTTCACCACCCCCCCCCCTCTGCCATCACCTGACACGCTGAGAGCCTCTGAGTCTGTATCTGACTGTTTTTTGTGTCTAGCAGTAGGTTTTGTTTGCCAAACAGAGATATTTTGAAATGGAGATAATGATTTGTAGGAGGATAGCTAAAAAAAACAAAACAATGCATGCTTAAAAGGTTCTTGCCATTTAAATAAAAATAAATACAGTAGAGAATAATATACAAGTCAGTATATTTACTGACAGAAATTTTTTTAACCACATTTTTGTCTAACAGTATGAAAAAATAGAGATGACTAAAAATATGACATTGCTCTGACACTACTGACTTACTCATGACAATAATGAGTTTGAAATGAATTAATTTCCACACTGTTTGCGCACTAGATACTGTTCTTTTTGGCATTATATACATAGGTACAGATTCATGTTCAGATGTAAGTCCATTGCCTGTCATGAATCAGAAAGATCAGAAACAGACCTTAAGCCAATGATCCCAAATGCAGGCAATTCATGTACTAATGCAAATGACACGACTGCCTACGACTTGAAGGGTGGAACGGGGCTGGTAAGGGGCAGATGGATGTAGGCAAGGCACAGCAAATGCGAGCCGAGGTCGGGTCAATGTTGATGCGGCCAATTCAATTCCTGGGTATTGCGTAAGAGATGTCAGCAATATCATCTGCACCAGCTACAAGACAGGTGCCAGTGCCAACTGTTAGTGATGACTGGCACGCCATAGTCTTCGTGTTAAAAACTACACCTATGCGTGTACAGAATATGTAATGTAAATAGAAGAGATTATAAAAATACATTGTATGTACAGTGGGCTTTAAGAACATCCTGATTTATATATTTAATGCAGAACATAAACATTTTTTTAAATTAAATATTTTTTTACTAATGTTTATATGTTAAGAGTTGATCATTTATTTTATAAAATAATCTTTTTTTGTATGCATTCTGATGTGACCGTCTATTGCACATATGCTTGTGTGCATCCTGCACTCTTTAATTTCTGCAAGTAACGTTTAGCCAGATCGTACAACCAGATTCAAATCGAAACGCATCTCGAGATCCGCACAGATCTTAACAAGGTCAAAACTACACTCAAGTTCCATATTCTTTTTATTTGTAATCACAAGTTGCTTGCAAGTTGCCTCCGGACCTTAATCAAGCCCTTAACGTGTTAGTAAATACTGCAAGCAGCAAAAAGAATTGAATAAAATAGCCAGTAAAAATATTTCTGGCAAGGGCTAGCTACACTGACAAATAAACTTATATATCTATTGTAAACAATTTCGGGGACAGCTATGAAAACTGGTGCAATGTAATTATGCAAAAATAGATTTCACATAGTAACAAATTAGATTCTGTGATTTTAGTACTACAGTTTAGAGAAATGAAAACCAACGTCCAATGACTATGGGTTACATCAGGTACAGTTAACATAAATGTCTTCTTTTAACCCCCACAGTTCAGGAGAAATCAGCCTTGGTAGCGATGCACAGGAGCAATGTCAACTTAAACAGCCCTATGTCTGTTTCTAACAGAGACAGAGGTAGAGCCGCGGCTCTGTGCAGTCAGAGCTGTTTCACCTTCCCTTTATTCTTGTTATTGCTTATTTATAAGGTGCCAGCAAAGACGTAGGACCAACAGGCAAAATGCAAACCCAGCAAAGGTAAAATACAGGACATTCAAGAAGCATAAATAGGTGGATGAGGTGGGAATTGACTATAAGATGGGAGGAGTGAATGTCCTTCTCATCAGAGATTACAAATTGATAGGGAGGGTCACGACTGATGTCAGAAGGGGGGACACAGAGTTAAAGTGCAGAGGAAACCGACAATACTGATAGTGCCGCAAAGGTCAGTATAGTGAAATGTGTGTAGGAGGATGGAGTGGGCAATGTTGTTGAAGCTGGCAGAGAGGTCCAGAAGGATGAGCATGGAGAAAAGTGACCCTTAGATTCAGCAGAAAGAAGATCATTAGTGACTTTAGAGAAAGGAGTCTCAATGGAGTGAAGGGGACGGAAACCTGATTGGAGAGGGTCAAGAAGGTACTACAGACAAGCCACTTGAGAGATTCGAAGGTAAGGTTCAAGAGAAGAGCTCTTTTAGAACAGTTGAGACTAAAGAATATTCAATGGATGAGGGGAATATGCCTGTGAAGAGGGACAAATTGAAGGAGTAGACTAGGTGCATGCAGGAAATGTAGCAGAAAAGATAGTAGGGGATGGGGTCAAGGGGACAGTTAGAGGTGGAGAAGATGACAGAACAGAGTAGACCTCATGCCCATACATGAGGTATGGGCATGAGAACAGATGGTGGGTTTTGCAAAGGGGAAGGACGTGAGTAAAGTGGGTAAGGCCTGGCAGGCGGAGATTTCTTGAGAGGTTAAATAAGGTACAGAAAGTCGTGAAGCAGGGAGGAAATATGGGGAGCAATGAATAATAATAAGGAAGGAAGTGGTAGGAGGAATGATACAGTGAGGATGAGCTTGGAGAAAAGTATGGTGGAAGTGGATAGGACATGTGAGAGATGTGGTTGAATGTGTGTTTTATGTTGTAAGTACTGAGAGCGTAGCTAGGAGCACCTAATTCACGTACTGCAGGGCAACTAAGAGAGTGTTGTGGTTTGAAACCGGAGCTTAAGATTGAAATACATTTTGCATTTGGTGAGGAAAATAGACTCAGGGGGAATGAAAGCTGCAGAAGTAGTGTGATTAGATGTGGAGGAAGGAGATGAGAATGAAGATAAAAAGGTAATTATAACTCCTCTATACTGGAGATATCAAACTTCAGATGGATGGCAGCAAGATGGATGGCGGCAAGATGGATGGAAGCAAGATGGATGGCAGCAATATGGATGGCAGCAATATGGATGGCAGGCATACTCCCTTCTGCTGCTTGTCACCACAGGGAGAAGAACCATTGCAACACTGGCATGGGGTGAGATCCCGCAAAAAGCGCATTCCCTGCCATTAAAGGCCTACGGTTCTGCTAGTTTACGGAAGTGGAGCAAGGCAAAAAAAGAGATTTCCGTTAAGTAAAATTAATTTCATAGACAGTGATTGAAAACAGCATTGAATAATCTCGATTAAGTCACAAGGCCAAGCACAACATTTATACCGAGAGGATTCATAATTCTAATCTCTAACCACAATATTTATATTCAATGTGTATAGATAATAAGATCTATAGATTCTACAAACGGTGTGTATGTACATGTAGACACTAGAGATTTTCATTGAACCCCGTGTTTTGGTTTTGGATCTGGATTAACTTTGTGTTTTGGTTTTGGCAAAACCGCCTTTGTGTGTTTTTTACCTAAAATCACATAATTTGTCTTTTTTTTGTTCTTACATTATTATTAACCCCCAAGCCTTACTCGGATCCCCGAAGTTCGGGTGGGCTCGGTTTTCAGAAAGTCTCTAGTACACACACAAACATTCACTCTGGAAAGGTTATAAATCACATGCTCTTATACTTCACCATTTTTCGGAAATTCCGGAAGACTCCCTGAACTCCGGATAGGTCTCCCAGACCTCCCGGACGGCAGGCCATTCTCCCACATCCCGCCCATTTCTTAAAGAAGTGGACGGGATGGGGGCTCCTTATGATGCGATTCCCGACATTCCGCCTCAACTCCAGGTCACATATCCCCTCCCCTCCGGAATCTCTTAATAGGGAAGAAAGGAAAACTCAGCATGTATGCAAGAGTCTGTGCAAATGCTTGTTGTGTTCTCATAGAAATGGAAGTTATACAGATTTTCGGGATTTTAAACAGTATCTCTTGTATATAGGGGCTAAGCTGGACACATATAATCCTCCGCAGTTGCGTATGAAGCAGGAAAAATGACCATTCCCTGCACTGTAGTTTTATATCATACATGTCATGTCAAAGTTATCTGAAAGCTTACAAAAAAAATAGTTTTTCACAATTAAAAACAAACAGTTAAGAACAGGCAAGTCTTGCGTTATTTCATTGACACTTTAATTGTAATATGCCCATTTATTAAAGAAAATAAAACATCTTTGAAAAATGATCGTAAAGAAAAAAGCAAAAAGCATGTTTTGTAAAAGTAAATTTTGAGCCATTTTACAGAATGTATTGGACAATTAAGTTTTTCGAGTGCAACAGGAATATCCTCAATTATTAAGCTACCTGAGGTGAAATGACTACGCACGCTCTACAAATGTGAGACTTCCAAATGATTGACCTTTTAGTGAATTGTGTTTGTCTGTCCAATGGCTGGGTATTCCCTGAGTAAATGTGCTGTGCTTGTTAGAAAAATGAAAAACATCCGGAAAAGTGATAAGGGAGAAGGGTTTTGTCTGGAAATACCAGGGAAAGAGCAATTAGTTGACAATGTCCAAGTTCTGTTGGCCTTAAACAAGGCTTGTTCTCTTTGTTGCCAAATTTAAAATAAAAAAAAGGAATATTTTAGCATGCAGAACATTTCTAATTCTGAGTGAGAGATAGGAAACAGCTTTAGTAGAAATATGTTTTATTGAACAATGCTGAAGCGAAATTTGTAGCACATTATACAATAATTTTTACTATTATTATACAATTTTATATTCCTTGGATAATATTAGGAAGATATAGTGTTTATGTAAAACCCTTTCTCTCCCATGTATTCCACCCCAGGTTTGCCCCCTACCGATTACCTGAAGCCAGTTTTGCTGCACCTGATGAATACTTATTACAATCCATCCAGTTCTGTTCAGCAAAACAATCTAGAATTCTCTTGAATTACATTGTATCGTGAGAAAGCCCCTCTGATTGGTTAATAGCAGCTAAACGCCATGTGGGATTTAGCTGCTATGAACTTCATTGAAAGAATGTAATACATGTAGTCAACCCTACACACATAAAGGTGCTCTCGGAAATGCCTCCGAAAACTGGAAATGTACCTAGGAGTGAGGGGCGGCAGATGGATGTGTTGAGGTCCATTGTGCAAAAGATTTTAGCAAAACCACCTCCAGCAGTTGTAGAACCATCCCTTTCAATAAATAAAACTTGTCAGGTTTTCTCCTGATATACTACTTGTCCTCATTTCTTGATTAAATAAAGTCAGAGGATATTAGGAATGTCTTTGTTATAGGTTGCTTTTTAAGTGTTTGCCATATAAATTCAACCAGAAGGCACACAATACCACCCAATGAAAGTATCAAACAAGACTGGATCTCCACCAGCTCAGACATTAATTACTATTACAAGGTGGAAATACTTTGCAGGCATTGTACTCAATTCGGCCAACTCATCCAATGGGCATGTGCAAACTTCTGCTCCTTCTAAAGACAGGGTTGGAGAGTCGACAATAATATCCCTAACCGTTTCCCTAAACTTATCTCCCTAACCATAACTCTATCCCACTAACCCTAACCATATAATGCTGTCTACATTCAAATTGTCGATCTAACGATACTGTATACATTGGAATTGTCTACCTAATAATACAAGTGGGGCATAACAATCTCCCATATTTCGAGGGGGCACTGTGTGAGGTGTAGTGGGGGTAAAGTGGTGGTGTAGATTTAATTTGGTAGCTTAGGCTCTGCCGTTTTTAGTACCCATCATGAATTGGACCAGTGGACATCGGGGCTTTGCTGTTCAAGCGTATTATTAGAACAACCATTCTGTGATAACGACGTAGAGAGCGTTCTGTACACGTTACGCGCTAGGTCGAAATGCACCTGTAACAGATCGGAAAACGATTTTGCTATAGATTTCTAATCTTTGGGCAACTAGATCACCTGGCACACATAGGACCGTTAGAACGCCAGAAAATGTGGAAGCAGCGAGGGCATCCATTCAGCAATCAGCAAGGCGTTCCGCTCATAAGCATGCCATGGCACTGGAGATATCATCATGCCCCAATGCCATGGCACTGGGGATATCAAGTCGAAGATTGAGGAGAATTTTACATGCCAATTTATAATTACATCCTTATAAAATTATGTTGGTCCAAGAATAAAGTGAGGGAGATTGTGCCAACCGCAGAGCTTTATGTGAGAATGTACTTGAACAGGTTCCTGCTGAAGCTTTTCTTCTAAGTAGCGATGAGGCCTTACTTCCATATCTGTGGAGTCATAAATAAGCAGAATTTTCGCTATTGGGCCGAACTTAACCCTTGTGAACTTCACGAACGACCACTCCACTCTCCTCGCGTAACTGTTTGGTGTGCATTTGCCAACTTTTGTGTGATCAACCCGTATTTTTTTTTAGGAAGGTGGTGCAACCATAACTGTGACCTCTAACGTTCGCTCGGTGTGTTGAGGGAAATGTTCCCTGGGTGTTTGATCTCTTTAAGGGGAGAAGTGGGGTGGCCGGCACAGTCACCAGATTTAAGCCCATGTGACTTTTTCCTTTGGGAATACCTGAAGGGAAAGGTTTTCAAACATCGTCCTCGATCTCTTGAGGATTTGAAGGAAAGGATCAGACAGGAATCTAAGCCATTCCACCTGATATGACCCGGAGAAATTCCGTGAACGTCTTCAGCAATGTTTTGCCAAAGATGGCCGCCATTTGTCTGATATGATTTTTAAAACCCATTAAAACAAAATTGTTTATGTTCTTTACAGAATTAAATTCAATGTGTTCCTAAATAGTTTTGTTAATTTTTTTACCCTTTCAAATTGTGGGAGATCTTTATGCCCCATCCTGTTCTATCTACATTCGAATTGTCAACCTAATAATACTGTCTACTATTCGAATTGTCAAACTAATAATACTGCCTACTATTTGAGTTGTTGACGTAATAATACTGTCTATATTTAATTGTCGACCTAATAATACTGTCTACATTCAATTGTCGACCTAATAATACTGCCTACTATTTGAGTTGTTGACTTAAGAATACTGTCTACCTTCGAATTGTTGACCTAATATTACTGTCTACTATGTGAATTTTCGACCTAATAATACTGTCCTCAAATTGTCGACCTAATAATACTGTCCACATTTCAATTATCAACATAATAATACTGTTTACATTTCAATTTTCAGCCTAATAGGACTGTCTACATTCAATTGTAGTCATAATGATATCGACTTTCTGAATGTCAACCAAGTGAATGTCTAGCTGTCGACCGCATACTGCTAAAAAGATATTTTTGGACTAACCAATAATTCATTTAAACTTGTTCTTTTTTTACTTTACATATTGCACCTCATTCATATTAACTGAAAACAGTGCTACCTTTGCTTAAGTGACAATTTAACAATTTGATTTTATTAGTTTACATCTGACCATAATGTGCTCTCTATAAATTGCTTTTTGACACAAAATCAATGGTATTAAAGCTATTGGCAGAGTATTGATTACTAAACTTCTCTACAGACACCAGCTGAATCTGGTACGCGTATTGAATTGCACACTCTCCGTTCCTTGCAATATGCTTTGCATATCCATTCTGAGTATTTTTGCACATAATCCATGAACCTTGGAGCTCTTACTCCTTATAACTAATATCCAAAACCACCCGTGTCTGACCATGTTGGTTTATCAAGTTTATCTAGGTGGATGAATATCTTAATTTAATACAAAGGTGAGTTTTAACACCAAAATACTCTCTGACCAATTTGATAGGAGCCTTACAACACTGTTCTCTGCTGTTTGATGTTTGGCAACATGTTGGCATATTTCCCCCTCTCATTTAATACTTACCTACACATGGACATGTGTTGGCTGAAAAGTTTGTGTTGCTATTATCATCATAGTTGCCAGGAATGTCTGGGAGACTCCTGAATTTCTGGGAGTCCTCCCAGACTCCCGGGAAAGCAGGACAACCTCCCGGATCCCAACAAGTTCGGTAAGATAAACTGAGGGGGTGGGGCTTAGTGACAAGAATCAAGCATCATCGTGGCCCGCCCCCAGCTGTTATAGGTCAAAAATGACTATGACTGTTTAGGGGGCCAATGACACAATTCTCTGAGCTCCGCCTCCATACGCCCACCTGCCCCCAGGACCTCCCTAAAAGCAAATTGCAAGACTTGGCAACTATGATTAACATTTGAATGCTTATCTCTGCTAGGGAGTATATCTAACAAACTATTAGATACAGTTTATGATTATAATATTTCCTATTAACTCCCTTTCCACCCAACATTGAAAATTCTCTAGACAGTGATTCATGGAAAAAAAATGTATTTAATAGGTTTAAACCTCGGTAATGGCAAGAGATAAGTGGTGAGGAATGCACACAATCAGCCAGTCAGGGAAAGAGACATATAACAATATATTTTTTCTCATCTCTTTGTTTTAAATGCTAAAAATAACAGCACAATTTCGCTGCTCTAGTGCAGAACAAAACATAAACAGTGCAGATGTCATTTATTTAGTTGTTTTTTTCCTTCTATTTAATAGATCAATATTTACAGATATATTAAAAACAAATACAGTCTATTAGCATGGATGAGGAAGGAAACAATATTCCTCAACAAATCATTTTGCAAGTGATCAGTTTGTATGATTGGGACTCCCCGCAGCTCCTGCTTCGGTAGATTTACATCTCTCCACGGTTTGAATCAGGACTTCCCAGCTGAGTGTAAATTAGCAGCGCAATAAGAGATATGCAATGGAAATGTACTCATGCAGGGTGCATAAAATAAAGGGTTTACTTTATCAAGTTTGGATTTTATTTGTCCGAGTGTTTGCAAGCCTAGGAACTTATAGAACTGCGGAATCCACGTTCTGCAGAATCCACTGGTTTATTTTCAAGTTATAAGCAGTACAGACTTAGATGCAAGTTATTATACTGAAATATGAATATTTGCCAGGAATACATTGTTGCCAAGTGTAGAAACACAGGACAACAAGTAAAAGCAACAATATGTGCTAAGAGTTAAACTAAGCCTATATCTCAGTTGCATACAATTTTCACCTTGTTCTCTGCTCACAGTGGAGCTAGCAAATATGGGTAGGGGCATGATGATACGAATGCGCTACTATACCGATTCACGGCATTGCAAAATGGGGCGAAGCTTAACAATGGGAATTGTGTCCTTAAGCCCCGCCTCCAAGCAGGATCTGGGAGAAGGCTGCTCCTCCGGTATTTTCGGGACCTCCTCAAAAATTCGGGATCCTCCTGGACATTCCAGGACAGAAGATAAGTGTGCAGTGGAGGCAGTCATTTTGTGGGCTGAACCACTATTGATTCATAAGAAGTACACACTGAGGCTTGAGGCACAAAGTGGCTTATCCCCCCAAAATGTAAACACAATAAAATCAACTGGCCCCTCCCCCGTTTGACGAGCCACACCCTAAATTGTGTTGATTGCACCATACAGCCCTAGGCCACACCCTCTTTCTCCACATTTGAGCCAGAACTATTTGTAGGGTATGTCATCAGCATACACTTTATATGACATGTAAGAGTAAACATGGTTCGACTCGTAGTAACATTCACATTACACGTATGTCATTTTTCTACTTCAAAATCATAGAAGATATGTACAAGAGACAGTCTTATACGTCTCTAAAGATCCGATGCTGCATAAAATGCTATGTGTAAGAAAACGGTTATTCTTTATAGGTTAGGCTCCTATTTATTAACAGATCCCCCTCTGTGGTGATAAATACTGGGGGTTAGTTTATTATGAACATCATAAAATCTCTTTTACTTGCATTTACTTGTCAGATAGGCCTTGCATGGGGAGGCCTCCATCGGGAATAATCCACAAAACCTACTACCAGTGGGGTTGTCACCACTTACGTTACAAATACTCCAAAAATAGAAAACTTTAATCCTTCAAAAATAGAACATCAAATGTCTTTCTAGAATAAAAATATTTTTTTAAAAACATGCATGTGTGATTTTAAGCCAATAAAAATGATTATGAAAATCTCTTTTGAGCGTAGAACAGGCAAATAGATAATAATTCTGAATTTTTACTTTACCACTTCTGAGAGGCAACAGATTCTTTACTATAAACACAACAGGTCTATGGTATACCTCCAAACTTTCTTGGGTTTGGAATATGGACAACATGATAATGCTACAAAGGGCTTGGGACATATCACATTAGGACATGCCTCAGCCGCCTTCCATAAAAATATACCTTTAATGCCATTTGCACCTGACGCTGGCACACAAATGGGAAAAAGCTCCCTCATCAACGGGACAGCAGAACAGTCCCTTAAATCGAGACAGTCCAAAAACATACTAGTAAGATTAATTTGCTTCTGACAAAATAGACCATTGTGTGTGTGTAGTAGGAAAGTTAGACTGTATTCTCCGTAATGGTGCTATATAGAAACCATAATAATAATAATAATATTAATAATAATAATAATAATATGAGTAATACAGGTACAAATACAAGTGCACATTCCGTACATATAAATTGAACAAAAAGCATAATAACCACACAAATAAACATTCAACGTAAGACATAACAGGTACATACAAGGTAGAAAAGACTATACAGACGGGAGATGTAGGGTAGAGGTAGATATGGAAAATAAGTAAAACGTATGTTACTGGGTGAAACAGGTAATTTTGGAAGGTACAATATGGTAACATGAACAATTATCTCACACATTTCTTATCACTTTGTGCACCGGGATTAAAATGATGTCTTTAATTCAGTTTTGAGGCCAATTATCCAGTGTTTACTTGATGGAGCACCTTTCTTTTTGACAAATGATGCAATCTGGCGTCTCCTGTACCATGTAGAACAGTGGTCAGGGAACAGGGGTAAATTACCCCAAATGGGGTAAAAATGAAATTCCTGGGGGTATGCTGCCGATTCACATGCTGTCAGTTGGATTGTAGACCCCTTTAAATGTGAAATTGCCGTTGTACCAGAAGATCCTTAAGGGTTGGCAGAGGCACTTCTTGAGCTTCGATGTAATAATGAAGCACCTATTGCATTTGAAAACAAAGCAGATCTGTCATATTTTTGGATGTCAACAGCTGCAAAGGCATCAAAATTGCACACGAGGAGGCAGTCAAACAGTTGCTGCCTTTTGCAACAACCTACCTTTGCGAACAAGGATTTTCCACTCTAACGAACATAAAAACAAAGCTGAGAAATCGATTGGACGCTGAAGACTGTATCCAAATTGCTCTGACATCAAAATGCCCCAATATTGATGCTCTCGTATCAAAAATGAAGCAACATCATTTCTCCAAAACCAGAAGTTTTGAAGTTGAAGCTTTCAAAGAAATTTCAAATAGATTCAATAAAATTTTGAATTCCAATAATTAATAATATATGATTTCCTTCCTTTCAACTCAAGGGGTAACATGGGTATATCTAAATATTTTTTGGGGTAAGTGGTAAAAACGTTCCCTGACCCCTGATGGAGAACATCGTACTGATCTTGCCCACTGCACAGTTACACTATAGAAACATAGCGCAGTCACAGGTGGGGTCCGTCATCAACATTCTGATATACATTACTGATAATCTATAAACCTGGAATGCGCTGCGTTTGTACCTGTTTGGTATATATGTAATATCCACATACAATATCAGTAACTTTATAATTAAGGTAAAATGTGGCTCTTATGCAAAATAATAATAGCAAAACAATGTTAATAATTTGTTTATAAGTTATTTTCACTGAAAAGGTTTGAGTGGCGACTCATCTATATTATCATAAAGGATTGCAAACTCTGGGCTGATTGGTTTTTAAAGTGTCTATTTCTATGTCCTGCTGTTGATGATGACCTCTCACTTCAGCTCTGGATAATGTTCTAGGCAGTTTGACAAATGCATTGCAGGGCCCCATAGCAAAATTCAGGGCCCATTCTCCCTTGATCTCCAGTCTGTTCCTCGCTGTCCACTTGCGTGTCATTGGCCACGTTCTGAGATGATAGTGAATGCATGCGATGGCTGATCTGCTGCCACTGCAGAGTGTGTGTGATGGATACAGGCCTCCTCACGTCCGGGGCTCTATTGCCGATACCTCCCCTGCAGCAACAATAGTTGCACCACTGCAACTTGATTAGTTGGAACTGATAAAAGGCCGGAGGCAAGGTTTCTGGCTGGAGATTGGTCATGATAGGTTGGAGATTATAATGAACACTGTTAGGTGGAATAAAATATCTAGGCCCAATAAATTGGTACCATACAGCAAGTCTTGTTCCATAGTTTCTTTTTTTGGCATGTTAGGCGCAATTCTTACCATAAATTCCTATTCTTTGGGCTCTATAATTAAACAGTGGTAGTGGGTGCAGCCACTACAGGTCCTGGAGGAAAGAGGAACCTAGCACCCACCCTGAGACCCCATAAGGAGGCCCCTGGTGCCCCCACATTATCTCCTAATGCTACCGATCGGGTAATGGAAAGAGCAGAACGGACTGCAGCCCTCTTATCATCATCATCATCATTTATTTCTATAGTGCCAGCAAATTCCGTAGCACATCTCAGTGTGCTTGCGCATGCACAGTGACCTCTTGCAGCCGTCCCGCATGCCCAGAGGTTTCTCTCTGCTCTTTCAGAGTGGGGGGCCCGAGAGTACACACTGGCCCGTACCCAAGCTTTACTATGGGGCCAAGCAATGCGATATTGCACCTCTTTAAGTTCATACTTATTAAGGAGGATTATTTACAAAAGCAACAAAACAAAAAAAAAAATAACCATCAGCGCTCAATGTAAGATGTGATTAGATGCACCGGCTTCTTGAATCTAATTTAAAGTGTTGGCTACTATGCCGCCTGTAATCTCGGCCAGTTACTGCCACACAGCCGCACTGTTCTGCATCAGAATGCACAAACATGGCGTATACCGGTAGTTTCTTTAACCGTACAGAATGCAAGTTCCTCTCTAAATGTCAATAGAAACTGTACATGTGGAAATACAGAAAGAGTCTTTATCTCATAAATATTGCACCATCTAAAACCCCCAAGTAAATATTGATGATATATTGATATTTTCCGGATCCCTATATAAATTAATGAGCCTGTGTCACCGGTCCCCTGAAGGGACCGAGGTGATTTGTGATTCTGTTGCTTCTCTAATTTGCTATCTTCCCCGGGCTGTACATTATCACAAATAACAAATGGCATCTATATACCTCTCTCATTAACATGCATTAGATACATCGAGAAAACAATACTTCTGTCTAACAGATTCTGCTTTATTAGAATCCATATAATGAAACCTTTACAAGGTGGTTTTAACCTAATGAATTGGTGTAATAATTTCAGCAGTCAAGTCGACGATGGTTCACTTTTAATTACTGTGGACAGATAATGGAGAATGACGTGAAGTGTTTCAGACTGTCACCCCGGTGACAATATCTCATCCTGCGGCTGCATGCGAACATAAATGTTCTTAGCATTCGCCTTGTTGCAAGCTATACACACTTATCCTGTGCATGTCCTGTCTTGTTCAGGGCTAAATTTTTCAACTGTGAAGGGTAACGGGTCATTTTTACAAGTAATGAACTGTAAAATCTGATTTTTTTTGAACGGTCATTTATGGATCTTTTCTAGAAAGTTGTTGGGTTATCAACCTTGTAGGACTCAACTGTCAGAGAGCTGCGAATATGTGAGACCTAGGGGTAGATTTATCAAATCTTCTAAAAAGAGATAGTGGAGGTGTTGCCCATAGCAACCAATCACATTCTAGCTATCATTCCTAGAATGTACTGGATAACTGATAGATAGAATCTAAATGGTTGCTATGGGCAACATCTCCACTTATGCTTTTTAGAATGTTTAATAAATCTATCTTTTATCCCCTGGTTTCTGCATCGGCTACAATTCCAACTGCATGGTCAGCATACTCTTAACATTATACTTGTGCAGACCTGAACTTGGGAGATGCATAAACAACCAACTACTGGTAGTGAACTGCTGGCACTTGATACATAAACTCCACCAGTCCTGGTTAACTTACTCTCATATCTGATACATCTTTATTTTCCCCAGTTTTTGTCTTATTGATCTCCCACTGCTTCCCTGGATTGGTTGACTGCTCTGCTAGGCCTATTCTTGATTGTTTTTGCTTCTGCTTCTGGATCATCTGTCCTGATCCCAGACTATCTATGTACGTCTCTGCAGTATTTCCGTGCATGCCCCCTGTACCCCTGTCCCTAACCCTAACCCTAACCCTGTAGCGTGCCACTAAAGTTTCAGAAATCGGAAAAGGACACTTTTTGCGTAAATCCGACCCCAGCCACACCCTCTTAAACATGTGTATTGATTACCATCCAGTTTATGCCCACGATATGATTTGACTTTGATCCAGGTTATGCCCCCTGAGATAATTCTCCCACCCAAAAATCCAAATCACCGCTTCTCTGCAAATGCTGACATCCTACAATGCAAACCCATGTGACAAGGTGAAAATCTTGTCACATCAGAGCAAATCAAGGCGCGTGACATCACCAAAGAGGATTTTGAACTGTCTCCTGGCTATTTTTGCATCTCATAAGTGACTCACAGCAGACATCTTGTACAAGGGGCAAAGAAACAAGGTGGGATGGTGCTGTTGGTATTGGGGATGGTTTGGAGCAACGCTGCAGAAGTTTTTCGGTAGAGATTGAACTACAGTACATGAAGGCTATGAATTGTATTCCAGGGGGTAAATGTATCAAGCTGAGAGTTTTTCGGCAGGTTTGAAAAACCAATAAGATTCTAGCTATCATTTATTGTGTGCATTCTACAAAATGAAAGCTAGAATTTGATTGGTTGCTATGGGCAACATCTCCACTTTTCAAACCCACCGGAAAACTCACAGCTTGATACATTTACCCCTCAGGTCTCCTTAATATGCTTCCAGTATGCTCTCTTCCTTTTACACACTTATAAAGCCTATGAAAGGACTTATATAATCAAACTTAAAACCCTACTACCTCAGTGACCCATTTGTGTCCCCGGTGTGACACCCCAGTCTTGACACAGTAAAGTGCAGCTATCATACAACAAGCTGCCTAGTTAACTAGACTTCAATGGAACAAATGTTTTCAATGTACAAGATGTACTAACATAATACTGAACACCCACTGACGGCTATTTCTGCAAACATACACAGGAGCTCCTCACTGACTTAATTACAGGCACTGGATACCAGTGTGATGTAATTAGACAGTTAGTGGTGAAATGAGTTCCTAGCTGTTCTTATATCCTAGAGAGAAATGGATTATGTGTTTACCACCCTTGCAGTTTATAAAATGTATAAAATCATTAGATATAGGTTTTAGCCTGGTAGAAAATGAATCTGATCAAAGGGAGGGGCTAAGCCTGTGAAAGGGAGAGAGTTGTTGGATCACATCCCAGGCCTGTTATTGTAAGCCCCTCCCTTCCAGTAAAAAGCCACACCCCTAGCCCAATGGGTCACAAGTTCTGGCTATGTTCTTTTATTTTCATATCTCATCTATGCCATACCTCCCAAAATATAGAATTTTGAATTCCAGGCATAATTTGAAGAGAAACAGGGATGGAGGGACAGTCAGAAGATATTGGCACAAAGAAGTGCAAATGGTGGCACTTAAAATATTATGATAGAAATACCTGCTCTATGTATCTAAAGAGTGTGATGTGTGTATATATATATATATATATATATATATATATATATATATATATATATATATTAATAGCATGAGTACGACTCCGAAGAGTGACTTATTTCTATGTTGCTGTTGTCTGGCATCATATACCAAATTAAAGGTCTTGGACTGTAGATTTGCAGAAAAATGTTGGCATTCTAATTGATTGCACCAATTTGGAGTTATTTCGCAAAACATCCACTGGCCATTTACAACCATGCATTACCATTGTCCTCTGGAAAATGTGACAGTTGGCAAGACACCCGTACACCTGCTGGTTGCTCTGGTAACTGTGACAGTTAGTGAACTCTCCCTGTGCATCAGCTGCGTGACCTGGAACATGTGACCTGCTGGGTGGTCTGGAAACTATGACAGTTATTGGCAGCCACGTCTATCAGTACATCTTGCAAGGACCATTCCCAGCGATTTAACTTTGATTGTAGAAGTTATACATATATTGTAATGTATAAAGACATTATTTCGTTTCTTTAATATAGTGATTGATAATATTGCTATTTAGTCATTATACTCTGTTGTTAGAATTTCATAATGTAGTGTATAAAAATAGTTATTGAAGTCTGTTAATAAAGTAATTCAGTCATTACATTTCAGTTTAATTTAAGGCAGTTACCGCTGGGTTTCTCTAGTGTCAATGGAATTTAAAAAACGATGGTCAGTCCAAAAAGTTTTAGAATCATTGTGTTTAGATAATATCAGAATATTGTGATCCAATCCCTACACTCTCTCCCTAACAACAGCAAACAAACAAAACAAAGCAATGATAGAAAAGGGAGGTAGAGGGACTTCGTTTCGCTCTCCATTTAAGACATAAACTCAGCTCTGATATGCAGTGCATTTTTTCTGGTGGTGGGGGATTGTCATTAATTATGAAGATAATAGGCAGGACAACCCAGGGTAAAAAATAAATAATAGCAAAGGAATAAAACAAGGAGTTAGTTTTTCACCATAAAATAAAATGAGCCTGATTCTTCATTCAAGGCATGCATACTGAGCGCAATGTGTGTGTGTGTTTTAAAGTGCACGTGTGACTGGATCACTTCTAAGTAACTTATGGTATAAATTTATTTAAAGGAAATAGCGCAGGGCGCTTATTTCTATGATTGCAAATGCACTTACTTTTGATATTGTGTATGTTTTGGTAACGGAAATCTTTATTTTTGAGACCAGGGAAGAAACTCGTTTGTTTTAACTTTGCTAGAGGAAATGCACTCTTGTCTGAGGTATATATTTAAATTCTGATAAGCATTTATTTGAGGCAGTCTGTGTGTAGTTTCTAGAGGATGTCCTCATTAAGGCTAATTAAGTCTTTTCAATGTGAGTGACCAACACTTGAACACACCACAGCAGGTCATTACTGTGAGTTCCTGAGTGGCTTTTGTTAAGGGTGTTAAAACCTGTCTGAATATTGTAAACATCACTTGATGTAGGATATCACAGAAGTGTAAGTTCTGTTAAGTATAAATTGCATTTAAAGTCTGAGAACATCCTGAGATCTGGAAAGAAAATTAGTTTGATTTGGAAGTTAAATTGTGTTAGATGCAGGATTAGAGCACATCCTGATGTTAATGTTTGAATGAAATGTTGCAGTCTGTGCAGAGCCTCCTCTGATCAGGGGGCTGACTGACCCCCTGCAAGACTAGTCTCTAAAACTGTATAAAAAGAGAGCCCTTGTACACTGAAATGTGTCTTCTTCTGATTCCATCTGACCTGAGTGCTGATACCTCATACTTGCCAACTTTTTCCTCATTGGCTTCAGGGAGATCCCGGGGGAGGTGAGCGTGCGAGGGCAGGGCTTGACGAATTAAATCATTTTGAGCCTGCCCCCTAAACGATTGTCACAATCTTGGCCAATTACAGCAGGGGGTGGGGCTAAGATAACGCGTTATTTGCATCATAAAGCCCCCCCGCCACTTATCTATTGCGGGGGCGAGAGCCAGGAGGTTGCCCTGCTCTCCTGGGAGGTCTCCCAGATATGCGGGAGTCTTCTGGGAGAGTAGGCAACTATGCATTAAAGAAAAGCAGCTAATGAATCTTTAGAGACTGAAGTGTCTTTTACATTTCTGTCTCCATTACTGAAGTCATGTTATTTTACCTATCAGTCTTTGATTGAATCTTGGTCTCCATGAAAATGGCCACCTTCATAGGCATCAATACATGGACATAGGACACAATTTCCGAACTGTGTCATCGTGCCACAGATGGTGAAGCCAACCACGTCTTGTACTGACTCAGCATCAGGGAGAATGCCAGACTCTTCAGGGAGTGAGGGAGATCACACTTATTTCAAGGAGTCTCCCTGACATTCAGGGAGAGTTGGTAAGTATGTGATACCTTCAATCAGTGTTATTGAAAATAAACATCACTTGCTTCAAAGACCTGCCATTATCGCTGTTGTTAAGGGGGTAATGTAAGTATGCACCCATGTACAATGTAGTTTACAAATAATTCTACATTGTACATGGGTGCATACTTACATTACCCCCTTAACAACAGCAATAATCGCGTCGGCATGCTCAAAGGCGTCATCAACTGCAGCCGCTTTCTTGCTTTATCATCATTGGCTGAAGTTGGGGTTAAGAGAAGTCGTCATCGGTCAAGGTCAGGAAGCAGTGCCTTCGGAATTCTCAGGTTGGGGTAAGTCTTATCGACCTTCTCGTCATCGATATGCTGTACCCCAGCCATTGACCCAGGCCTTCCAACTCTCATTATATTGTACAGCGTATGTGTGGGAAGCAGGGTGTGTACTTTACTTTTACAGAATATCAATCTTCACCTTAATATCTTCTACGCAGTGCCTCCACCTTAGTCGGGATTCAGTGGAATCTTCATTGGGTAATGTTGAGTGAATCTGCAACACCAGAGGGAGACTAAGGAACCCTTGTCCCACCTACTTACGACCTCAGACACACAAATGAATTCTCAATACTCCAAATGGGTCTTTAGAAGCCTCACCGGCATGTTTATTTGCAGAGGCGTGGGCAACTAAAGCTTTTGCGTTTTGTTATAAAAAAATAATAATATTTTACTATTGAAAAAAATTGTTCTAGAAGTAGATATATTTCAATGAAAAGAGTTTAAACATTGGACAAGAATTATCAGAGTGATATCCTGAGATAGCAGTAAAATGTGTATTAATACACAGTTTGTATGTTTGCCACTTTCTATCCTCTATTAAGAGGCCCACTTATGAACAAGTCAGCTGAGAGCATATAAAAAACTCTATTGACATAAACACTTCTACACTCCACTCCATTTTAACCTGTGCCACAATTCACACTTATAAGGTTTCCACTGGAATGGATTTACTTTTAGTGAATTTATCACACTTTCTCTTTAGTGTCTTAGTCCCAAAGCTCTTATCTATCTCTCCCTGCACTTCACCCTTGATATAAAAAGCATAGTCCCGCAAAAGGTTTTTTACACATTAATCTTCAGGGTCCCCATTGAGTTCCTTGTCTAACTAACAATAGTAAAAGACTCAGTACTTTCAAGTATATAACATGGAATTTGGCTGCTACTTATCCAACTGGTCTCCAGCTTACACTGGCATCATGGCCCCTCCCAGGTATGGAGTCTGGCAGCTGCATCCACTTCTCTCCAACCGGTCTCTTTCTCCCTTTCTTTACCTCTTCTTCCACTCTACTGGTGCATCAGTCACTAGCTCCAGTTCTCTGCTCTGGCAGACTTTTTCTCCTTCTGTTTCTGTCTCCTATCTCTCTGCCTGGCTCACACTTGCTCCTCTTTCTGGTTGAAAACTCTGCCTGTCTTCTTCCAAGCATATTTCTTCCCTTGTTCCCTTTTCCACTCTGCACCACCTGTTCGTGACTCTGAATGTCAGCTCTTATCCCCAGGCATGCTGGGAGATGTAGTACTGTGACAGCCGGGATCCGGTCAGTTGCGCATGCGCAGCCCATCTCAGAAGCTGCACTATTCTGGCAGTAGTCAATGTCCCATGGTTGTAAGTGGGACAAGTCTTTAACCATTGCAAACTCGCTGCTGAGAGTAAGTTATTTAGAAAACCTAGAGCAAGCTCAGGATGACGGGCTTGATGTATATCCCATGCACTGAACTTGGAGACATGGTCCGGCTTCTACTGGCAAAATACATGATGTGTGAGGGTTGCTGTGTTTATTAGACAGGGGAAGACTGGCAAATGTCAGCTCGGGGGACAAGACTTGACTCAGCAGCCTAATTTAAAGGTAAAAAAAGCAGATGGCCCAGTGACCCAGCCCGAGTTAGCCTATTATGGGAGTGGCCAGGGGGTCAGCTGTTCCCCTGCCCCTCAGCCCAGCCTGCCTCTGATATTAGAACACTTTTGGTGATGAGCATGATGTGTTCTAATGCAAATTGAAATCCAAAAGTATTGAATCACGTATTTAAGAGCTATGACTGTTACAGTGGGTATCCAGGCAAAAATATGATGAGTGCTGGCTTATAACTTGAGCACCTCCCAGAGCCCTTAGTAGCTAAATACCCGACTGGCTGTGGATCTCCATTAAAGGTAGTAGGAGATATTTGGCTCATATATCTGTGTGCATGAAACTATAATTGAACAACTTCTTCCTGGATTTTGGACTGTTCTTACTAACTAAATATCTACTGTTAAAGCACTAGTTTGGGAAGCATTCAGTCTAGGAGGCAGATTTTGGAGGCTATTTTCAAAAATGCGGACACAGCATAAATTACATTTTGTGGCATCTCCCTCCTATTTGTTTTTAAACTGTGCCCATTATTATAGGCCATGCACAGCATGAGTCTGTATCTTGCTATGTGTGTGGTGAACAAATAGGTGAAATGCGCAGGGGAACATGTTGCAAAAAACCTTACTATTCCCCAGCCTGTTTGTGATCTATCATATATGCATTGTTTCGCCTTATTTAGAGTGAGAAGTAAATTTGCCCCTTGGAAAAATCATGGTGCAATGCAGAGGGTGAGGCTTTAAGATATGCAGACATATTTAGAGTTGAGTGAGGGTATGACCTAGTTCAACTCTACATCACAGTGTTAAAATAAGGCAGCCCAGTATTTGCGGGCTACAGCAAAAGCAGGAAGTATATTAACTGCATGCAAAACAAATTGCATTTGCCCCCCATCATCACAGCATAGTTTGTACAGGTGCAAATGTGCTCCCTATCGCTAGATTTGCTTCTATCTCCGAGAGAGGCACCATGTTCACTATATGAATCCAGGCATAAATTATTGCCATGAAAAGCATTCTCTGTTTTCTTCAATAATTGTGATCTGCTTGATTCCTGGGCTGTGTTAGTATGTGCAGAAACTTATTATTATTTTTTTTATAAATGACAGTCCTATCCCTGGTTTAATCCTCTTGGTGGCAGTTCAGTGTACACCATATATCCTTATTGAGGCACTCTGTCCTTAACCCTTGAAGATCCAATATAAAGACTGCATGCTGTCGGACCTGCAGCACGCATTTCACCAGCGGAATTAGATTTGAAGATCTCAGTGACAACCCTTACCACACAGGAGTTTCAGGTCCCATTACATCAGTGAAAGGATGCAGGGAAAAGATACTGTCTGGACGGACTCATCAATAAGCTTCTCTGTGCGGACCATCCACAGCAGTTCCTACTTTTTGGATGACAGAGCTCCGCAGGGAATACCCCGATAGATGGAGCGAAAGGTCCCACGGGAAGTCCCTCTCTATACATAGAAAAAGAGCAGGTAATGCGTTTTAAGAAGGACATTTACAAAGTGAACATATTCTTTAAAAGACCTTTGCAAAAGTTACTGCAGTTATTTTTACATAGTTATATAGATTCTTATTTGGTATTTTAAGGACACAAGTTTGGTTTTAATTTGTACATGGTTGTTCAATTTTAAAACAGGAGGAAGGCATGCATAATTTGTTATGTGTATATTCTAAGCGAAGTATTTTCATTTTATGTTTGGATATCAATATTTAATCTGTCTCTAATAATGTATGTTTTTGTGCCTGCTAAATGTCTCTCTCCACATTACCTAATTTCCTGACAAGATGTTTCTGCGATGCAGATAAGTAGCTGACCTAAATTATTGCAGACAAGGAAGACATTGTGGCAGAGGCTGCATTAAACGTCAGGCAGAAAAGTTAGAGCAGCTGATCAAATGGAGAGAAATTTGAGAAGCCACCCTGCTATTTGGCTCACTTTAAATTGCTGTTAACACTGGTGCACAAATATTGTGGAGGGATTTTTTTTAAGGCACATTTGACTGGGCCAGAAGTCAGTATTGTATTCTTCCGTGATTTCTTGCCCAGGTCATCAGAGATATGATCAGATTATCAGAATGTTCACAAAATAACCAATCAGATCATCTGAATGTTCATCGAATTAGAGTAGTTCATGAGAGGTGATCATGTGCGAGGCATTGACCTGTTCACTCAAGTGATTATCTTATTGAACTGGTTGCTTGTGACATTACAATGTCAGGAGGTGAGGAGGGAAATGGAGGCAGCAGGAAGCCACAGACTGAGAGTTATATAGTGGAAGGAGCAGGGACCCCCAACAGCACAGAGTATATCAGGAGATGAACGATGTGTTAGTGAGGATAGGGCTCCCTATGACAGGGCAGTGTCATGATGTGAGGATGGAAATGTAACCAAGCAGGAAGCCACAGTCTGAGTGTTCGATAGTAGAAGGAGCAGGGTTCCCAATGGCACAGTGAAGTTAAGCTGCTATTGTAGCAAGCTTCGATTGTATCAAAGACACTTCTTTATACAACACGCTTCATACAGTCACCTTGCTCGGAACTTCAACTTCATGACAAGACGTTAAGTGCATATTTTGGAAATATGTGTTGATATTTGTAGAGTAAATATCCCAAAGTATCTCATATTAATTTTGTTTTAGGAGCATTCAGTTCACATTCCACAAACTAATACGGCAAATAACTGTCCATGGCACTGACCAGAGTAATAAACAGCAAAAGACAAATTGATTTTCAACTTGTAATGAAATCCACTTCAGGTGCCCTCACCCAAAAAACCCGTCACGCTTTGAGGTTGACTCCCTTCCATAGTATCCCAACATTCCGTCTATATTGTACAGCTCTCACGTTCAATCAGAACCCCCCTTTATCTTGTGTCTCCTGCTGGTAGATGGTGAAACTGGAAACGTCCCTCTATCCAACTTAGATGCGATCTCAGTCATTCAATTTTCTCTGGACATACTCATGGCTGCTATGGCTCCATATTGCTATTAGAAATCTATTTGGCTATGATGCACTAACTACTCTATCCAATGAGCTTCCTCTGGAGAACGACAGAGGAGAAATAGAATGTTTTAGTTACAGCTTCTCTCTATCCCCATTGCCTAACCAGCTGTAAAGGTTGCCCTGGTGGCTACTATACAGCACCTTCATTTTTACTAAGATTAGTGTACAAACTGCTGTATTTATGTAGCCAGCACAGTGAAAGATCTCTTCTGCTCTATGCGGCACCCTAAGCTTATTTGTATGCTTCAGCACAGAAGCAAATGTTCACCCTATGCCCACATCACATAAGCAAGTCTATACCATTGCAGCTTACCAAAGTAATTGGCCAAAGTAGTGGAAAACAGTGAACTCTAGCTCTCATTGTGTAGCAATGAAGACTACCTTGTCACGGTTACATACAGGAGTACAGCTAGGAGCCACGAATATGGTGAAAACACTCTGTTCATTTGCAGAAAAGTATAAATAGCAGGTAATCAAAAGTAGTAGTAAATACCAAGTGCAAGCTGATGCAGGAAGTAATATGAATGTTCAGAAACCAGCAGGTACACAGCTAATGCAGGGAAGCAGGAGGTATGAACAGATTCCAAGCAGCATGTAACCAGAGGAGCAAGGCAGGAGGAAGAATCCACAGGGTGCAACAACAGGATATGACATCAATAACCAGCAATGTGTGCTGGGAGTGACAGGTATAAATAAGGAAAAAGAGACCACACCCAGGTGCATGGGATAATTAGTGAACAGAAAAGTTAACCCCTAAAGCACAAGAAATGCACAATAGCAGCACCTCTGGACATCAGAGGTACTGCTGCAAACACATAAAAAGAACAAATACAAATAATAAAGTCCAAAAGGTAGGAGCTGCCAGGCGGATCGTGACACACCTATCCAGCTCTAGCAGTGATCAGGACTAAGGCATGGGCCTCAGTAAGCCAAACTTTTTCAGGGGAAAATTGTATGACTTCTTTTAAAAAGAGGATGGACCCCAAATCATTGAGCAAGGTATAAAGTTGATAGAAAATTAAGTGTTGGCTGCTTTGTTGCTTTTGAAATGCATTTACTGGGACTTTGGCGACAAATAAGGTTCTGATCATGGTATTCCATATAGACTAATAAAAAGATAATGATATGTTCCTGGGTCAATAATCAATTGCAATTGGGAGAATATACAGATGGCGACAATCTGTAAATTCTCCCAATTGCAATTGATTATTGACCACTTTAGCTCTCCCTTGTATAAAGTACCGATCTGCCACCTTCTGAGGTCCTAGCGGTTCTCCAGCCTTATACAAGTTTTCAATAAATAGTTGAAACATTCCATTATTTCTTTAGTGCTGTATCATGGTCATATTACACTCCAGACTGACATTACAACCTAACATAAATAATTTTGTACAACGTTTTTTGCATTTTGTTAAGCTGCCTTCTATAAAAGCATTAAACTTCTATACTACTTGTACCATACTCTATGATAGTCATATCGTAAAGAAGCATTTAATGTTTTGGAGAGGAAAGAAACAAGTGCCAGTTATTTAAGTCCTCCATTTCTTAATAGGGTTACTGCAATGTATAAATAATATTTAATTCTAAAAATATTGCCATCTGCTATCTTCAGTGTATTGCTGCTGTTGAGATGGATGCTGTCCCTCTAAATATGATGAGGCAGAAAACATGACTTTAATCTGCTTTGATAGGGTGCAATCTATGTCACTATTGCAGCTGTAAAAGCTAATACCTCTGTGTGTGATCCTATTGGATGTCCCAATATTGTCAATAGGCTCCAAGTGTACAACAGGTTCATTTTGTGTCTTTTTATCTTTAACTGAATTGTAAAACGCTTCACTTGTGACTCAAAGGAATCGTCTGACTGGGGTCATTGCATGGAGGGTTTGCCTGGCAGAACAATGATCTCAGCCGGAAAGCTCCCTGCCGTACGCGTCTCCAAAAGAGACATCATGGTCCAGATGAATTCTCATGGAGATATAATAGAAGGATGATTTGGTTTTTTTTCTACTTGTCAGATAAACAGAACTAATAAAATATTCTGACTGTGTTATTTTGTTCTTCAGATGGCATTAATAAAATAGCCAGAAGCCATAAAGCTAATTTGTATTGTTATCGAAAATAATTTGCCTTGAGGACTGATTACAGACAGATTGTTGCTTTTGTTAAGATAATGTGATCAGGGGGCATATTTCTTATATTCTGTTTAGTTTTGGGTTTTTTCCTACTTTCAGGGCTGCACAACATTGTCAGGATGAGAGCATAAATCTGATATGATGAAATAGAATATTGAATGTCAGGGCCCAAATAAAGCATTGTATTGATACCTAAATAAACCTGATTTTCAACTTTGACCAAATGTTTTTAAAAAGGAAACTATTAGCCCAGTAGGAGGTAATTAGGTTGAGGAGACCTGCTCAAGATATGCAGATCACAGACATCCATTGTTTTGATCATGTATTCCACTTCCTAATTGACTTCCTTTTGATAGGTGGTGTAAATACAACAAATCACTAAATGTAAATGACAGAGCTATATGGTGAGATCCTTGTAGACAAAGATAGCATTTGAAAACTGCCTATAAAGATATATAGAAATAGCTTGAAAGGTAAATGTCTTCATAGTTCATATTTTGAGATATCTGGGTGCTTCTCCATAGTGAGGAGCAGAAATCACACCAGGGTTGTGAATGACAGGTACTTGCTGTATCTGGGAACAGTTATAATCACATATCTTTGGAAAAGGTATGTTATATTGTCATAACTCCATCATGTTTGGTATCAAAAGATGGATAAATTTATAAGGGATTTATAAATAATGTAATTAGGTCTGTGTAATGCTCCACAGAAAAGTTAGGTCACATAGTAGAATTGGGAAGTAAATCAGGCAACATGCAAATGGTGATTGAAAAAAGCATCACAGACACAATCCCTGGGGGTGAGGACAGGTGTGGAGGTGTCTTTAAAAAACTGAGACTAGTACAACAAATTGTCAGACTTTGCTTGCTAGTTTGGGTCTTGCTAATCTGTGGATAGCTAGAAGCCTTGTGTGCCAGTGTGGGGCAGTATATTGGTGTTCTATTGCCTGTATTCAATAGGTGGTGGCAAACCTGAAGTGTGTGGGGGTGTGGGCACTGTTTGGGGTGATTCAGTAGGTCTATAACCTGTGAGATAGGTAAAAAGAGACTGTGGGCTGGAATCGTGTTACCTCATATAGCAAACACCCCAAAGTCACGGCAGCTGGGAGTGTGTTCGTGACCAACATTAAAACCGCAAACAAGTGAATTGAATAACATTAATAATCTCATTACAAGAGCAACTGTCAAGGGGTGGGATATATTAGGCAGCAGTCAGTTCTTGAGGTTGATATGTTGGAAGCAGGAAAAATGGACAAGCGTAAGGTTCTGATCGACTTTGACAATGACAAAATTGTGATGAGTAGACGTCAGAGCATCTCTAAAACTGCTGGTCTTGTGGGGTGTTTCCGGTAAGCAATGGTTAGTGCCTACCAAAAGGGGTCCAAGAAGGGTAATCGGTGAACCGGCGACAGGGTCATGAGCGCCTAATGGTCCAATCCCACAGAAGAGCTACTGTAGTACAAATTGCTGAAAAGTTAATGCTGGCTATGATCAAAAGGTGTCAGAACACACAGTGCATCACAACTTACTGTGTATGGGGCTGTATAGCTGCAGACTAGTCAGAGTGCCCATGCTGGCCCCTGTCCACAATCGAAAGTGCCTACAATGAGTACGGGAGTGCCAGAACTAGACCATGGAGCAATGGAAGAAGGTGGCTGGTCTGATGAATCATGCCTTCTTTTATATCATCTGGACGGCCAGGTGCGTGTGCATCGTTAACCTGGGGAACAGATTTCAGCAGGATGCACTATGGGAAGAAGGCAAACTGGTGGAGGCAGTGTGATGCTCTGGGCAATATTCTGCTAGGAATCCTTTGGTTTTGACATTCATGTGGATGCTAGTTTGACATGTACCACCTACCTAAAAAGACCAAGACCAAAAGACCAAGTCCATGCCTTGACGGTTAAGAGTTATATTGGCGACTTGAGGGGGACCTACACCATAATAGGCAGGCAGTTTTAATGTTGTGGTTGATCGTGGATATATATATATATATATATATATATATATATATATATACACAAGTTAACCCGTGCATGATACTCATGCATTCTAGTCAAATCAAGCTACTTAAGGTGTTAAAAAGGTTCTTGTCATGCATTGGGGCCTAGCCCAGGGCTCCTCAGGGGAAGAGCGTTACTTCCCGACGCAAGCACCCTTTTTTAATGTGGTTTTGTCCACATGTCACCACCTCATCATTTTTCTCCACCACCTCATCCTTCATCTTCATCGCCACATCCTTCATCAAGCTACTTAAGGTGTTAAAAACGCCCCACTGTCACCCCCGGCAACCACCAACCACTCCCAACTGTCACTTCTCTTTCAGGAAATATATAGGTCAGTGTATAACTCTTTTTTTTTTTTTTCACACACGCCACTAGGCATTTATATAGTAGATAATAGAGCTGGTTTGTTACAGTTGTTTATTCTGTCACAATTAAATAACTGGATTCTTTAATTCATGAATTAGTGGTAGCTAATACAATACTCAGCTCTGTTTCCTTTTGCTTTTTAAGTTATTTGATATTGCTACAGTATTAGACCATAGCTGGTTTTCTGTTTGCTGTTATTTTGATAAGATGTGTTTCTGTGAATCAATGTTACGAGGGGTGGTGCTACTTTTGTATGTTGTAGACTATTTTATTACAGTATATCTTTCTGTTTAACCGTTATTTCTTTTGTATATTTGATTGCTCTCTGGATAATATATTTATATATTTTCAGTTTATATTTGTATGTGTTGATTGTAACAGTGCTTTCAAAGTTAATATAATATAATAGTTTACACAGTTGTCAGTTTGTTTTCATTGGTCACCTATCCTAGAACTTAGAGTAGAAAAGTTCAAATTCTTGATATTGGAACAAACCAAAACAAATCACTAATAATAGTAATAATAATAATAGAATTCTAAGAGTGCAATGTATACAAATGTAATAATGTGCACTAAATAAAAAAAAGAGGCATAAAGTAAACAGTACCTAGATATAAAAAAAACACATTATATTTACCTCTTATAAGTAAATCCATCATAACCATATTAGTAATTGAATATAATACCTTGTAAACCAATGCACTTCTATACAATTAGTACCAATCTTTCTTCGCATAATATTAAAATACAAAAAGAAATATAAAAACATACAATTAGTATTACAGTTACTGACCCATTGCTTTAACTCACTCTCAGTAGCCAAAACACTGCAGAGGAGCACAGGTAACTTACTGTATTTTCTATTTTGCTAAATTCACAGAAAATCACTAGAGCCAAAATATAGGAAACAATGCGCCGGAGCCAAACATTAGTAAGCACACTAACGACAGCCATTTTGTTGAAGCCAAAGTTAATTAAAACATAGGCAAATCTTAGACTGCAGACAAAGTGTTATAGATGTTCAAAAGACATGCACTAACAGAGAGGTGACTAGACACTTTTACCTCTTTCTAACCCACAGAAGTGCGTGTGTAGGGTTTTTGGAAAACTGAAAGTTCAGCTTTGTACCGCACTTTAGCCTAATATAAACTCAAAAATTAAAATAATCTTTAGTTCTAGTAACTGTGCCTATCTTTTATTTGTTAATTCCATCTGCAACATCTGCAAAATGTTTAAGTTTTTTTGAGCAAATTAATACTAAAAAGGCACAATGGACTTATGAATTAATGCATCACAACAGCAAACATACATGTATAATTCATATTTCTCGAGGCCTTACAGTACATATGGAATCTTTCGTCTGGAGGGATAGCAGAGAAAGAATAATAGCTGAACGGAGTAGGAATACCAAGTACACTACATACTCATTAGTATTAATGAAAGCCTTAGTTATTAAAATATTAATTAAGACCAACAGAGACTACGGCATGAGACCAAGAGAGCCAAAGACAGTGAATGGTTTATCCGTATATAAGACAGGGTAATCCATGAAAGATGGCTTGTCAGAGTTACAGGTGTTCAGACGAAAAGTTCCGTCAGTTAAATGCTTTCCTACATTTCATGTAGTTAATTCCGAAAATATAGATTTTGGTGGTGAAAACTAGTGTGTGTTTAGCCCTTTAATAACTAGGCCACTGGGGCCTGAAGCTGAATTGGTACGTAACGCTGAAACTTTGCACTGCACATGCCCACAAAGAGATTACGCGTACATGTGTGTGCATGCAAAGTGTTTGCATCTGATACTTGCACCTGGAGAGATGGAACAGGAAGGGTAGAGGTGATCTAACGTAGGCGGAGTACAGTTACAGCAAATGCGGCTGAGGCGGACTAGCACCAAGACGCATGTACGCCTTTCAGAATTCATATCAAATCCAGGCTGATGACAATGATGGTTGCCAGCAGCAGCTTACCGATTCTGATTGGCTGATTTACAAATTCACTCTGGAAGTGGATAGGTGCTTTGTTCATTGATCGTGCAAATATTATAGGATTTTGTGAGTGCATTTTTAAAAATACATTTTTTTTCTACTTTCATTCATAGGCGAGAATATTATATATAGATGATATATTATATCAAGACTAATAGCAAATGTGTTTTTCAATGTTTTTGTGCTTATGTTTGTGTATGTGTGTGGGTGTACGTCTGCCTGACATAAGCCTGACCTTGCGACACAGTAAATACACTTTTTTTACGGGGGACTTTTGTGAGCGAAAATTATGCCCAATATGTGTTCAACTCACATCAGAATGAACTGACCGTGTTACTCTCGAAAGTAATGCAGTCTGCGCACTATTACTATTAATACGGTAATTTTAACACGGATTTCTGCTTGCGGCCCATCAAACACGAGCGTTGAAATTACCGTACTAACGGTAAAAATGCACATTATTAACGTAGCAACGGTAATGGTGCGCTGGCCGCTCTACTTTCGATAGTAACGCAGTCAATTGAATCTGCCCTTTGGCCGCGTTACTCTGGAAAGTTATGCGGCCTGCGCACTGTTACCATTAGTACGGTAATTTTAACGCGGATTTCTGCTCGCGGCTCTCAGTGCTGGCGGCTCTAACTTTCGGCAGTAACGCGCTCAATTGAATCTGCTCCTCGGTGTCATCCTTTGTATAATAGTGCTGTTATCTTTTAACCACTTGTGGGGTAAAAAAATAGCTTTGGTGTTGAAAATAAAACTGTGCATTGAAAAGAAAAAAAAAAATAGTAAAAGGAAAAACAGAAAAAACTAAAAAAAAAGAATGTGTTCATAATATTCAAACACGAGCTGCATAGTAAAAGAAATCGTACAGTAAGGTACAGTGCAAATCAAATGAAAAAATAATTTAGTAGACACAGAACACAGTACATCAGAAGAAACAAATTCTAGTCCCCCATGGACATGAAACGCTACAGCTGTCTTCTTCCAACTTTTAATAGTCTTTACTTATAAACCTTCCATCCACCTTGAAATCACACAGTGCTGTTCCTGCAGTTAAATATAAATACTGGTGAACATTTAACATTTACAAAAGCAGAACCTGTAGTCCTTGTTTAGACATTTCCATGGATACCTCAATTTCAGCAATCAATGCACAGGTGCCGAAAGAAAGACACAGAACCTCACCACGCTGGCTGAGCGCGGAAAAACTCCAGCAACCGGTAACAATGGCACGCTGTTGTTTTGTGTCGTCCGTCAGAGGCTCTTGGCTTGGTTTTTTTTTGGGCAAAATTTCTAGTTTGCAAATTATAATTTCTCTGCATATCAGATTTGTCTTATTGCAGTTGTTTTTAAAGTTCCTATTACCATTTACCCATAGCAATCCTCTGTCCCTCTACCATATAGAACATAGCAGTACATTAATATGGACTTGTTGTGACAACGTAAAGTTACATTGGTGTTTTAAAAAGGATTTGTCCACCTACTCTGCAGGATCTGTGGTAGGGTACAATGCACCCTAGATCATAGTTGCCTACTCTCCCGGAATGTCCCGGAGACTCCCAAATTTTGGAGAGTTTTCCCGCACTCCCGAGAGAGCAGGCAAACATCCCAGATGCAGCTATCTCCATTGATTCCACTCCCACTCAGCCCCCCCCTCCAAGTAACCTTCACTCAGCCACTGTGATCTTACTTCATGGGGGGGTTGTTAGGCAGAGGAGGGGGGTGTCAGAGTGTGTGTTGCAAGCAGTGTGCTCTCAAGTTGATTTAAATAATAACCCCCCCCCCCCCCACACCCTCTTCACCATTATCAGCCAATCAGGACGAGGGATGGTTTCATTTAAATACCCGGGGTAGCCGTTGCTCAGTAAAAAATAAATAGTAAAAAGGGCCATAAAAACGTTTATGTTTTAGCCGGATCCCTCTCTTTTCCTTTATTTGCAAATCACTGCCATTAATGATGGACAACGGAGCGTCAAAAGACAGATAAAGAAAAGATTAATTATGTCTTAAAAAAACATCTAGCATGCCATACAAATACAGCCTAATAACTATTGTGTCGGAAGCTGTTAGCATGCAATATTAAGGACCTATATCAGCTGAGCACATCATATACAACAGACATATGATTAAATGTCATGAAAATAATATGCTTAGAAAGCCATTTTCTTAGTCTTTTATGTGTGCTTTAGCCAGCTGTATAACATTTTCTGGAATTGGGATGTGGGGATTTTGCTGTGTACAACGGAATTGTACAGTCCTATATATTTGCGGTCATTGGCACAGCTGAGGGCAGAACATTGCATTGCTGATCCTTATCAAAAAATTTAGGGAACGTCCAAGTATTGCTGCTTCAGCCTTCCGGGCCTGGCAGGAGCTTCACTGGTCATACTCCGATCCTGCGCATCCTCAGAAAGCCCCTGCCTCTGAGCATAGGTCCTCAGGGGTGTGACCTAGCACTGTCAGGCCCACCCACCTCTGAGCCCTTAGTGGCTACACCCCCTGTAGTGACAGTATTTCCGACACTGGGCGATACTGGTAATAATTTGTACATCAGACTAAAGCATTAATATTGTCATTAAAACACAACTGCTTTAAACATAGATAGCGAGATACTATTTAATATTTAAATACATTGCAGTATTCCCAGGACCTGAGCAAATCTGGTCTCTGATCCTGACCACACCGATGGTCCATTACCATACCCCAATCTGCCTAATCACATCCCCATCCATTTATGGAAAACACCAAAAGATTTGAGTGCTCGTAATAATAATGAGAATGTCCCACATTTATGCTGTTGGGAGAATAAGGGCCAGTATATATATATATATATATATAGATTGTACGCTCCTCTGAGCAGGGCCATCTCTCCTCCTGTTTCCACCACTTCTAACTCTGCTCTCCAGCTACTTAGCCCTCCTCCTCAAAGGTCCTCCACCCCACGTCCACTTTCGCTCCCTCCTCCCCCCTGGGGGTCTCCCTGTCTTCCGCGCCCCCCTTCTTGGGCCCCGTCATTTTCGGATCCTCCCTCCCCTTTCCCCGCCCTCTCTAGCTGTGCATTGAGCGTACTGAGTTGCTGTGCTTACTGTACTGTGCTGTCTCCCATTGTATTGTGATTTTGTTTGTCTCTGTACGGCGCTGCGGATGCCTTGTAGCGCCTTATAAATAAATATTAATAATAATAATAATAATAATATATATATATATATATATATATATATTTATTATATCTGTGAAAGTCATAGTAAGTGACAAAAGTACCATCTATTTATATTTACGTGCGAGATTTATATTATTAATTTTCTTATTTTCATGCATAAACATAGAATGATAGACAGGTAGAACGTACATAGCCAACCTCAGTTGCCCTTTTCTCAAGACATTTATAAACATATTTAATGGGCATTGCGTTATTTCTGCAAATTATAAAGTATTGTATTTTCAGTGTGCCTTGTAATTCAATTTTCACCCACTGTTACAGAAAAGGCCGTGTTCTAAGGAATAAGCACTTAAATGACCCAGTTACTTCAAGTAAGTGTTTTGAACTGCAGGGGATTATTTTGAAATGTGTATAATCTATTACTTTGGAGGTACAATTAATCCCAACCCTGAAGGCTTGGAAATATTTAGTTTTTCGCATCTGCTGGTGAAAGATCAGGTAATAGGATCTGACTCGCTTTTAAAGACAGAACATTTCGCTCTAACAAGGTGCTTTTTAAAACACAAACTAGCGCAGCATTTCTGGCCTTCACATGTCAGACACCGTCAAGAAGGAATTCTGAGCATGGATGTGATGAATTTGGAAAATATGACTTATTTTAGAGTTTCCAATCATTCTGAATAAATTGAAAGCCCAAAACAAATTAGGTGTTAAACAAAAGAATAAATCACCATTGAAGTTTAGAGAGAAAACATCCCTGCGCCCTTTAATATGCATGTATTGGAAGGTGTATTGTATAATACATGTCCTTGTCACATTAAGGGGCATTTCATTCTCTTCCAACACATTTTGAATATTTATTCCTGATAGTTACATGATCTCTCTCCGTCTAAAGCACTATAACTCTTTCTTCTTCTGTTGAGCCAATCACACAGACTTCTGCTCTGCTCCTGGGAAGTCATGCAACAGTTGCAATATATGACAGCTTTAAGGTTCATTAAATATGAAAGTGCCATGTGAATCACAGTTCATTTATTTCATCATTTAGTTAATTTAGAGAGTAAAGGTATCCATACTACCCTCTCCCCGTTCTTCTTTATAACTCTATATCGTATCTGAAACTTTCACCCTGGGCAACACTGGGGACTTGGGCAGACAGTGACTGATTACAGGGAAGAACGCTGGCGTAGTGGTTAACACTTCTGCCTCACAGCACCAGCATCATGAGTTCAATTTCTGACCATGACCACCTGTGTGGAGTTTGTATGTTCTCCCCGTGTTTGCGTGAGTTTTCTCTGTGTGCTCTGGTTTCCTCCCACAATCCAAAAACATACTAGTAGGTTAATTGGCTGCTATCAAAAGGTTAACCCTAGTCTCTCTCTCTGTCTGTATGTATGTTAGGGAACAAGACTGTAAGCTCCAATGGGGCAGGGATTGATGTGGGTGAGTTCTCTGTACAGTGCTGTGGAATTAAATAAATGATGATGATGATAATTGTAAAATCCTATCATTAAAAAATAAAAAAAGTATTTTATCTTTGTAAAGCAGTCCAACAGGAAACTTACACTGAATTAAAGTTAATTCCAGATTTATGGCACCCACTGAAAATTAGAGTTAAGAGCACATCTGTGGTGTTGTCCTAGGAATTGTGAGTAATTAGTAACTGTGTATCACACGTGCTCGTACCAATGTCCATATAATATTATAAGCTCAGTCACTATGGTACATCTCAGTGTACAATTTATTTAAAGTAATACGGTTTGCGTGGACAACCCATGTTTTTTACGAGAAAATGAGTGAGATTTGTACAAAATGCTCCGTCGGCAAGCAAATCTTTATTCAGTGAATCCTTACCAGCTGGGAAAGTATAATGCTGAGTTTGTGTTAGTGACGATGAGCCTGGGACTTTACACCCAGAACCAGCCTGCAGAGCGGAAGGGTACTGTCCAGTAAGAATTCTCTCTGCATGTTGTTGGTGTAACATCTTCATCTTATTCTGGATCAACTGACATGAACTTGTAGGCGCTGAACAGTTGTATCTGTTGGACTCTTTGCCTTTTATTAAGTAAACTATCTGATCAGTGGTTTCATTGGTCCAGGGCAAAGAGCTTGTACTTCTTTGCCACCAGGACACATCAATAAAGTTAGAGAACTTTTTGTTGACTGTATCTTAGTCCTTATTCGTTGAGAGTTGACAACTGTATGGAGCGATGTCTCTTCTCCTGTAGGCTGGGATATGTCACAATACTATATATCACAATACTCTATTCCCAATTTCTGTTCATCAGCTAACAATATTTAAAATAAGAACCATATCTACATTATATTCATTATCATAATATCGTCCTGATTGTCCGGCACTGCGGAAGTTGTTTCGCTTAACAAATAAATGATGATGATGGTGATGATTATACTAGCCTCGCCCTAAATTTTCATCATAGCCACACCCACTATTTTGCATGTCTGCTTGCATAACTCTCTTACAGTGTGGATCCTGTATCTCAGTATGCCTGGTATAGCCCTAGTTCTATGAATTGCTGATTCATAGAACTATGCAACAGATACGTAAAGTGCAATTCCGAGGCAATGGGTGTATTTTCAGCTTGAAGTCTGCAATGTAGCATTATAAATAAATAATTCTATTTTTTTGTTCATTTTTACATATACGCAGAGATCAATATATAGGTTCTCTCATGGAGATCACTCATATATTCAGGGAGGTGAGTTTGTGCCATGTAACAATATTTGCAGGACTTGATAGAATATTTGCTAAGCATTGTGCTCATTAAGAGCGTGTGGCTTCTGGGTATTTTGGGCACTAAATGCAATTCTTCAAAGTCTCCTGTAACTGTTGATGTAGTTTATAATAAAGGCAGTTGGCAGGATATGCCAATTAATGTATCGTTGAAGGGAACTGGATAAGGGGTAAAAATATTGCTGTATCCTAAAGTTT
Organism: Mixophyes fleayi; assembly: GCF_038048845.1. Classification (NCBI taxonomy): domain Eukaryota; kingdom Metazoa; phylum Chordata; class Amphibia; order Anura; family Limnodynastidae; genus Mixophyes; species Mixophyes fleayi. The sequence continues at coordinate 31,560,197 of NC_134411.1, forward strand.
AGCTCCATGCAAACTATAAGCTATTACTCATAATGTCCTCAATTCAACCGAAATTTTAGCACACCCACTGACAACAGAAGCCTTCACGAGCTTGCAATGTATATTAACACCTTGTACTTTTTTATCAGGCACTTGCAATCTGCAATCTGCCATTGAAAACTTCCATATGGCTCAATTTAAAATGATCGAGCAGCAAATGAGTTAAATTAATTTTGTGTGTGATTTCCATACCTAGTAATGTTATACATTTCTATTACAATAGTGCAATGTGCTGGTACGCATTTAGGGGGCCATAAGTGTATGGTAGTTTAATTGTTAGAACAAATATGGCCTCAGACGCTTATGATAAATCTGTATCTATACTCACTGTAATCTTAGTAGATGGATAAAAAATAGCAATATTTACAGTCCACGCAGCATTTGATAAGGACACATTGCGAAATTATTTTAAACAGCAGATATGGTCAACTGATTCCACTGGAAGCCATGAGCCATGGCCAACTGAACCCAATGCTAGCAATGATCCATAGCCAACTGAATCCCCTGCTAGCAATGAGCCATGGCCAACTGAATCTACTGCTAGCAATGAGCCATGGCCAACTGGATCCACTGCTAGCAATGTGCCATGACCAATTGAATCCACCGCAAGCCAATAAGCCATGGCAAACTTAATCCACTGCAAGCCAATGAGCCATGGCCAACTGAATCCACTGCTAGCAATAAGCCATGGCCAACTGAATCTACTGCTAGCAATGTGCCATGACCAATTGAATCCACTGCAAGCCAATAAGCCATGGCAAACTGAATCCACTGCTAGCCAATAAGCCATGGCCAACTGAATCTACTGCTAGCAATGTGCCATGACCAATTGAATCCACTGCAAGCCAATAAGCCATGGCAAACTTAATCCACTGCAAGCCAATGAGCCTTCGGTTCAAGACACCTATTAAATAGAGGAAGTTAAACACTGTATATGGCCTGCAATTACCATTAGGCACATTAATCCCATGCCTAGGGACAGCAGAGGATAAAAGCCGGCTTTTCCAATGTATTCTATGTATTTCAAGGACATTGGGAAAGTCAAACAATATGAGTTCAAGAAGTTGGTGTCAATATTGTGTCAATATTGTCTGTTGTGTGCTGGCCCAGACTGGCAAGCTGGCAATTCTGACATTTGCCAGAGGAGTTGGTGCGTTTGACTTAATTCATGTCTTACAAGGGTTATACAAACAGTGACTCTAGAACTGACTTTTGATTGATATAGATTCTGTATTTTGGCACTGGATTTCTTCGGGGATGAGGTACAGAAGAATTTGAAGCGGTCTTCTTAAAAAAAATCTTCTCTTGCTTGACATGTAAATAATGTACTTGCTAAAACAAATAACTGTAGTTACAATTTCTACAAGGTCTTGGGGTATAACTGGGCTTAACATGACTTAAGTCCAATGTGGGTAAATCATACACAGTGCCAAAACTACAAGAGCTATAGGGCCAGGAGATGAGAGCCAGATAGCCTTTTTGTGTAATGAGGTCAATTATTTGGGCCACACAATAAAATATTGAAGTTTTTGGCTGCATTAACATAATGCCGCAGCCAGTAGTGCCTGTTAAGTCATTATATTCAACATGGTTACCAATCTGTTATATATGAGAACTCCAGGGTCCCTGATTAGATCACGGATTGAGCAAGTTGTGGCCAAATGTTTAAATAAAAGTTTTGCATAATGTGTGACTCTGGTAATGAGTGAAATGGAACATTGAACTACATATTTTACATAAACATTTGAGAAAAATGATTTCCTGTTTTCTTATCTTACATGTCCTCCATGCTGGCTTTTCATTTTTTTTGTATTAAAATTGCCAAAAATAAAACATTGTCCAATATAATACACATTACACAGGCATGGATGAAAGGTAATCCTGAGGTCCCCTTGTTGTCAAGAGGTAAATTAAACCAAATGTCTGGTATATTAGGAGGAAAATGGGGCTTCATTTCTCATGACCCACCCCCCAAGAAGGCTCAGAAGAGGAGAAATGGGGCCTTGGGGTGGTGGTCCGACATTAACACCCCCCCTTCCCCAACCACCATTCTAATCACCTGGCACCATAGCCCTTGTAGTTCCGGCACTGTGTTTGATTTACCCACCTTGGACTGCATTTAGATCGGAATGCATAAAGCAAAGTCATGTTAGGCCCAGTTATACCCCAAGACTTTGTATGAAATGTAACTACAATCATTTATATTTTTAACAAGTACATTTTTCACATGTCAAGTAGGAGAAGATTGTTTACAAGGCCAGGTTCAAATTCTTCTGTACCTCATCTCCGAAAAAATCCAGTGCCAAAATACATACTCTACATCAAACAAGTATCAGCTCTAGAGTCACTATTATTTAGTTTTAATTCTTATACTAACCTAGTACTTATTAATACTAGGGATGAGCGCACTCGGATTTCTGAAATCCGAGCCCACCCGAACGTTGCGGATCCGAGTCGGATCCAAGACAGATCCGGGTATTGGCGCCAAATTCAAAAGTGAAACTGAGGCTCTGACTCATAATCCCGTTGTCGGATCTCGCGATACTCGGATCCTATAAATTCCCCGCTAGTCGCCGCCATCTTCACTCGGGCATTGATCAGGGTAGAGGGAGGGTGTGTTAGGTGGTCCTCTGTGCTGTTTAGTTCTGTGCTGTTTAGTTCTGTGCTGTTTAGTTCTGTGCTGTTTAGTGCTGTGCTGTGCTGTGCTGTTTAGTGCTGTTTAGTGCTGTGCTGTGCTGTGCTGTGCTGTGCTGTGCTGTGCTGTGCTGTGTTCTGCAGTATCAGTCCAGTGGTGCTGTGTGCTGTGCTCTGTCCTTCTGAGGTCAGTGGTGCTGCTGGGTCCTGTGCTGTGTCCTGTTCAGTCCAGTGGTGCTGTGTCCTGTGCTCTGTGCTTCTAAGGGCATAGTTATTTCCCCAATATTCCCCTGTGTTTAAAAAAATAAAAAAAAGTTTTTTTAAAAAATACCAAAAACTACTTTAATATTTTTTAATTACCACAAAATTTTCACAACCAATCCTGCAGTATAAGCCCATTGGTACTGCAATATTACCAAGTTCACACATTCAGCAGTAAAAGTCCAGTGGTACTGCAATATTACAAAGTTTACACATTCTGCAGTATCAGTCCAGTGGTGCTGTATCCTGTGCTCTGTCCTGCTGAGTTCCGTAGTGCTGCTGGGTCCTGTGCCGTGTCCTGTTCAGTCCAGTGGTGCTGTGTCCTGTGCTCTGTGCTTCTAAGGGCATAGTTATTTCCCCATTATTCCCAAGTTTTTAAAAAATAAAAAAAAAAGTAAAAAATAATAAAAAATGTAAAAAAAAAAAAATATATAATAATTATAACCAAATTTGCAAAACCAATCCAGCATTATATGTCCATTGGTACTGCAATATTACCAAGTTCACACATTCTGCAGTATCAGTCCAGTGGTGCTGTGTCCTGTGCTCTGTCCTGCTGAGTTCCGTAGTGCTGCTGGGTCCTGTGCCGTGTCCTGTTCAGTCCAGTGGTGCTGTGTCCTGTGCTCTGTGCTTCTAAGGGCATAGTTATTTCCCCACTATTCCCAAGTTTTTTAAAAATAAAAAAAAAGTAAAAAAAAATAAAAAATTAAAAAAAATAAATAAATATAATAATTATAACCAAATTTGCAAAACCAATCCAGCATTATAAGTCCATTGGTACTGCAATATTACCAAGTTCACACATTCTGCAGTATCAGTCCAGTGGTGCTGTGTCCTGTGCTCTGTCCTGCTGAGTTCCGTAGTGCTGCTGGGTCCTGTGCCGTGTCCTGTTCAGTCCAGTGGTGCTGTGTCCTGTGCTCTGTGCTTCTAAGGGCATAGTTATTTCCCCACTATTCCCAAGTTTTTTAAAAATAAAAAAAAAGTAAAAAAAAATAAAAAATTAAAAAAAAAAAAATATATAATAATTATAACCAAATTTGCAAAACCAATCCAGCAGTATAAGTCCATTGGTACTGCAATATTACCAAGTTCACACATTCTGCAGTATCTTGTGCTACATATAATGGAGACCAAAAATTTGGAGGATAAAGTAGGGAAAGATCAAGACCCACTTCCTCCTAATGCTGAAGCTGCTGCCACTAGTCATGACATAGACGATGAAATGCCATCAACGTCGTCTTCCAAGCCCGATGCCCAATCTCGTAGTACCGGGCATGTAAAATCCAAAAAGCCCAAGTTAAGAAAAAGTAGCAAAAAGAGAAACTTAAAATCATCTGAGGAGAAACGTAAAGTTGCCAATATGCCATTTACGACACGGAGTGGCAAGGAACGGCTTAGGCCCTGGCCCGTGTTCATGACTAGTGGTTCAGCTTCACCCACGGATCTTAGCCCTCCTCCTCCTCCCCCCCCCTACAAAAAATTGAAGAGAGTTATGCTGTCAGCAACAAAACAGCAAACAACTCTGCCTTCTAAAGAGAAATTATCACAAATCCCCAAGGCGAGTCCAAGGGTGTTGGTGGTTGTCAAGCCTGACCTTCCCATCACTGTACGGGAAGAGGTGGCTCGGGAGGAGGCTATTGATGATGTAGCTGGCGCTGTGGAGGAACTTGATGATGAGGATGGTGATGTGGTTATTGTAAATGAGGCACCAGGGGGGGAAACAGCTGATGTCCATGGGATGAAAAAGCCCATCGTCATGCCTGGTCAGAAGACCAAAAAATGCACCTCTTCGGTCTGGAGTTATTTTTATCCAAATCCAGACAACCAATGTATGGCAATATGTAGCTTATGTAAAGCTCAAATAAGCAGGGGTAAGGATCTTGCCCACCTAGGAACATCCTCCCTTATACGTCACCTGAATAACCTTCATAGTTCAGTGGTTAGTTCAGGAACTGGGGCTAGGACCCTCATCGGTACAGGGACACCTAAATCCCGTGGTCCAGTTGGATACACACCAGCAACACCCTCCTCGTCAACTTCCTCCACAATCTCCATCAGATTCAGTCCTGCAGCCCAAGTCAGCAGCCAGACTGAGTCCTCCTCAATACGGGATTCATCCGAGGAATCCTGCAGCGGTACGCCTACTACTGCCACTGCTGCTGTTGCTGCTGTTAGTCGGTCATCTTCCCAGAGGGGAAGTCGTAAGACCGCTAAGTCTTTCACCAAACAATTGACCGTCCAACAGTCGTTTGCCATGACCACCAAATACGATAGTAGTCACCCTATTGCAAAGCGTATAACTGCGGCTGTAACTGCAATGTTGGTGTTAGACGTGCGCCCGGTGTCCGCCATCAGTGGAGTGGGATTTAGAGGGTTGATGGAGGTATTGTGTCCCCGGTACCAAATCCCCTCGAGATTCCACTTCACTAGGCAGGCGATACCAAAAATGTACAGAGAAGTACGATCAAGTGTCCTCAGTGCTCTTAAAAATGCGGTTGTACCCACTGTCCACTTAACCACGGACATGTGGACAAGTGGTTCTGGGCAAACGAAGGACTATATGACTGTGACAGCCCACTGGGTAGATGCATCCCCTTCCGCAGCAACAGCAACAGCTGCATCAGTAGCAGCATCTACAAAATGGCTGCTTATGCAAAGGCAGGCAACATTGTGCATTACAGGCTTTAATAAGAGGCACAACGCTGACAACATATTAGAGAAAATGAGGGAAATTATCTCCCAGTGGCTTACCCCACTTAGACTCTCATGGGGATTTGTGGTGTCAGACAATGCCAGTAACATTGTGCGGGCATTAAATATGGGCAATTTCCAGCACGTCCCATGTTTTGCCCACACCATTAATTTGGTGGTGCAGCATTACCTCAAGAGTGACAGGGGTGTGCAGGAGATGCTTGCGGTGGCCCGCAAAATTGCTGGACACTTTCGGCATTCAGCCAGTGCCTACCGCAGACTAGAGGCACATCAAAAAAGCTTGAACCTGCCCTGCCATCACCTCAAACAAGAGGTTGTGACGCGCTGGAACTCCACCCTCTATATGCTGCAGAGGATGGAGGAGCAGCAAAAGGCCATTCAGGCCTACACAGCCACCTACGACATAGGCAAAGGAGTGGGGATGCGCCTGAGTCAAGCGCAGTGGAGACTGATTTCCGTGTTGTGCAAGGTTCTGCAGCCATTTGAACTTGCCACACGAGAAGTCAGTTCCGACACTGCCAGCTTGAGTCAGGTCATTCCCCTGATCAGGCTGTTGCAGAAGCAGCTGGAGAAAGTGAGGGAGGAGCTGGTAAGCCATTGCGATTACAGCAAGCATGTAGCTCTTGTGGATGTAGCCCTTCGTACGCTTTGCCAGGATCCGAGGGTGGTCACTCTTTTAAAGTCAGAGGAATACATTCTGGCCACCGTGCTCTATCCTCGGTTTAAAGCGTATGTTGTGTCTCTGTTTCCGGCGGACACAAATCTACAGCGGTGCAAAGACCTGCTGGTCAGGAGATTGTCCTCTGAAGAGGACCGTGACATGCCAACAGCTCCACCCTCATTTTCTTCCACATCTATGGCTGCGAGGAAAAAGCTCAGTTTTCCCAAAAGAGGCACTGGCGGGGATGCTGATAACATCTGGTCCGGACTGAAGGACCTGCCAACCATTGCAGACATGTCTACTCTCGCTGCATTGGATGCTGTGACAATAGAAAAAATTGTGGATGATTACTTTGCTGACACCATCCAAGTAGACATGTCAGACAGTCCATATTGTTACTGGCAGGAAAAAAAGGCAGTTTGGAAGCCCCTGTACAAACTGGCTCTATTTTACCTGAGTTGTCCCCCCTCCAGTGTGTACTCGGAAAGAGTTTTTAGTGCAGCGGGGAACCTGGTCAGTGAGCGGCGAAGGAGGTTGCTTCCTCACAACGTTGAAAAAATGATGTTTATAAAAATGAATAATCAATTCCTCAATGAAGTACAGCACTGCCCTCCAGATACTACAGAGGGACCTGTGGTTGTGGAGTCCAGCGGGGACGAATTGATAATGTGTGATGAGGAGGAAGTACACACTGTAGGGGGAGAGGAATCAGAGGTTGAGGATGAGGACGACATCTTGCCTCAGTAGAGCCTGTTTAGTCTGTACAGGGAGAGATGAATAGCTTTTTTGGTGTGGGGGCCCAAACAAACCAATCATTTCAGTCAAAGTTGTTTGGTAGGCCCTGTCGCTGAAATGCTTGGTTTGTTAAAGTGTGCATGTCCTATTTCAACAACAGACCTCTCAACTGCAGCTCATCCCTCCTCTGCGGGGATAATGTCTCCTGTGCTCTGACACGTCACTCTGTGTACTCTCAGCCTCAGGATCTGACACTACAGCTACCATGCCTCTTGTAGCAGCCCTCACTCCAGGGCCTCTTCCATGTGCAGTGTCCCCCTCTCTCTTGGGTTCACTATAGTGGCATGGAGTTCTCCCCCTCATCCAGGGCACACATTCCTTGCCCTGGCTCAGTCACCACGCTCAGACTTCCAGGCAATGCTGGGGGAGCCTGGGAGCTTCCACCCCAGGTCCCCAGCTACAACTCTCCTCTCCTGTGTCTTCTCTCTCTTTCTGACACTTTAAAGATCGTGCCTTTAAATGAAAAAGTCAGTCTTCATTGCACGACTATGTGCAAGTGCAACAGGGACATTTTTTTGGGTTTACAAAGTCAAACAATAACACTACGACCCTGTCTGTCTGGGGTCTGTCAATGACGAATTGTCTGGAGCATGTTTGGAGGAGGTATTGTGGCCCCGGTATCAAATTGGGTACCGGGGCCACCCCACTATGCAGTCCAGATACTTGTTTGGTGGAATTCCGACACGTGGAGGGTTTTTAAATTATATTGTGGCCTCGGTACCAAATTGTGTACCGGGGCCACCACACTACGCAGTCAAGATACTTGTTTGGTGGAATTCAGACCAGTTGAGGGTTTTATTATTATATTGTGTGGACCACTCTATCTATACCACACTACAACTCTATACCACTCTATTTCCTACTTTAATTCTATTTAATTCTATTTCCTACTTTAATTCTATTACTAATTAATTACCATAAAGAGGAACAAAAAAAACCAATTTTACCAAAAGTATAATATGACTTAGACTTACAAACACTACACTTTAAAGATCGTGCCTTTAAATGAAAAAGTCAGTCTTCATTGCACGACTATGTGCAACAGGGACATTTTTTTGGGTTTACAAAGTCAAACAATAACACTACGACCCTGTCTGTCTGGGGTCTGTCAATGACGAATTGTCTGGAGCATGTTTGGAGGAGGTATTGTGGCCCCGATATCAAATTGGGTACCGGGGCCACCCCACTATGCAGTCCAGATACTTGTTTGGTGGAATTCCGACACGTGGAGGGTTTTTAAATTATATTGTGGCCTCGGTACCAAATTGTGTACCGGGGCCACCACACTACGCAGTCAAGATAGATAGATGCGTATTGCGTATCATAGATAAAGTACATTCAGTGGTGTGGGGCAAATTGAAAAATATTCCAAATGCACTGACATTATCAAAAACAAGAGGTTGTCACACGCTAAAACTCCAACATGTATATGATGGAGAGGATGGAGGAGCAGCCGTATGTGTAGTGTAATGCAGATCTGTTGAAGGTTTTTTATATATTTTATTGTGGTGCCCAGTGCCCACTCCTCTACGCAGTCCAGATACATTTATTGGTGCGAATCATAAAAGTTCAGGGTTTTTAATATATATTGTGGTGACCCACTCCTCTACGCAGTCCAGGTACATTTATTGGTGCGAATCATAAAAGTTCAGGGTTTTTAATAGATATTGTGGTGACCCACTCCTCTACGCAGTCCAGGTACATTTATTGGTGCGAATCATAAAAGTTCAGGGTTTTTAATATATATTGTGGTGACCCACTCCTCTACGCAGTCCAGGTACATTTATTGGTGCGATTCATAAAAGTTCAGGGTTTTTAATATATATTGTGGTGACCCACTCCTCTACGCAGTCCAGGTACATTTATTGGTGCGAATCATAAAAGTTCAGGGTTTTTAATAGATATTGTGGTGACCCACTCCTCTACGCAGTCCAGGTACAATTATTGGTGCGAATCATAAAAGTTCAGGGTTTTTAATATATATTGTGGTGACCCACTCCTCTACGCAGTCCAGGTACATTTATTGGTGCGAATCATAAAAGTTCAGGGTTTTTAATAGATATTGTGGTGACCCACTCCTCTACGCAGTCCAGGTACAATTATTGGTGCGAATCATAAAAGTTCAGGGTTTTTAAGATATTGTGGTGACCCACTCCTCTACGCAGTCCAGGTACAATTATTGGTGCGAATCATAAAAGTTCAGGGTTTTTAAGATATTGTGGTGACCCACTCCTCTACGCAGTCCAGGTACAATTATTGGTGCGAATCATAAAAGTTCAGGGTTTTTAAGATATTGTGGTGACCCACTCCTCTACGCAGTCCAGGTACAATTATTGGTGCGAATCATAAAAGTTCAGGGTTTTTAAGATATTGTGGTGACCCACTCCTCTACGCAGTCCAGGTACAATTATTGGTGCGAATCATAAAAGTTCAGGGTTTTTAATATATATTGTGGTGACCCACTCCTCTACGCAGTCCAGAAAGATACCTTGTTGCAACGTTTTGGACTAATAACTATATTGTGAGGTGTTCACAATACACTGTAAATTAGTGGAAATGCTTGTTATTGAATGTTATTGAGGTTAATAATAGCCTAGGAGTGAAAATAAGCCCAAAAACTTGATTTTTAAACTTTTTATGTTTTTTTCAAAAAAAATCCGAATCCAATACCTTAAATCCGAACCGAGACCTTTCGTCAAGTGTTTTGCGAGACAAATCCGAACCTCAAAAATAACGAAAATCCGGATCCAAAACACAAAACACGAGACCTCAAAAGTCGCCGGTGCACATCCCTAATTAATACTATTCTAATACTTCTCATGGCTTCAAACCCACCCCCCCCCCACAGTAAATGCATGTGTAATGTATTTTTGATAACCTTTTTTATACTCAATATTCTATTTAATCTGTTATTCAGGTTAGGAGTAAGATATTTGTAAACTGGATTAGCAAAAATAGAAATATTGACCCACTGTGTGGATTGGTGGATTCATAAGAAGGAGGAAGTCCAGCAGCTTAACTGACTGTAACATATATTTAAGAGTATTGCTTTGTGCTTTAACAAACACAATATCTCCTCCATTTTCATGCACTGTGTCAGAAAATCATTTACAAAACACAAAATATGCAGACAGTTTATACTTTTCTATTTGCACAATTGTCCGCTTTCTTCTTCTTATTATAAAATGCTTAACGGTTGATTTTTAACCATGACATGACTCCCCGAAACAATATCTAAACCCATATAATTAAATTAAAGGATACGGACACCAGAGTTTAGCAAAATTAGAGGTCCCGTTTATAAACATGAGAAAACATATAATGGAGGATAAAGCATAAGAAGCTCAGTTAAAAGCAATTCCCATCATATCACAATGAAGGTCACTTACCCTCTCGATATAAACCAAATGGGGGACAGTTTCCTCCCAAGGGAGCATCATTACAACAATGGGTATCCATAAACCCCATGTCTTAATGGACCCCCTGACGAAACACAACCAACAAACCCGCCCCAGAGGGCGATGCCTGTAACCGAAACCAAAAACTGACACTTCGATGGGAGGCGGACTCTTCATCTAAATAACATAATACTGTGCGCTCATCAGGTATTGGCCTCTGGCTTGCTAATGCTTTATGGTCTACAAGCACAACATCAACTCCCAAGGAGACAGGGCACACCACCCTAGAACACCCACCACTGTCGTGGGAAACCGAAAGCCACATAGAAGTACCAACAGGGCCTTGCAGAGCCCCCAAAAACAAGGTCTTAACAGCGCTCACCCTCCACAGCAATGAGCATGGACACCCAAAGCGCTGATCAACATGCAAACTACCCCATGTGTCTGGGGCAAGCAGTAGACCCCTGCACAAGAAGACACAAAGCATGAACATCAATCCTGGGATTGGAGGGTGGACAACTTGAAATGAGGCAAAAGAGGGAGATCAGTAGCCCAACAATGCATGCTAGGCAGCTCTCACAGTGTCACACAATGAAGTAACCCAGGAAGCCTGCCATGTCCCCTTAACCCTATCAGGAATAGGAGCCTTTTCTGGTTTGAACACAAACCTTCAGCTTTTAATTTACTTCGGACTGAAGACCATCCGTCAGCTGTAATTATAATAATTAATAAATATAATTATCTATCATTCTATCTGGGATTTAGATTCCTTGTAAAGATAATTTTTTCACTGTTTAAAAAATACAGCGGAATATAAAGGGTTATTAAACATTTTTGATGCAAACACTTGAAACGTAGGACGGATAAAAAGGAGCTGTTGATTGCAAATGTTTCATGCACTTAGATCAATAGAGACAATCTTTTAAAATTTCATTTCAGCAATGTGAAGTTCTACACGCAGTAGATTAAATTATAGTACAATCTGGAGAGCTTTGCATATTGTTTACTTCAAAACAAGAGAATAATTTAAAGATGTGAGAGGGATAGAGAAAAACGGCAGTGGGGTATTAAAAGAGCTTTTGATCTATTTTGGTTAATACTCCTCCGTAGCATTGCACATTAATTATATTGGAGCCTTGGTTAAAAATATAGCAGACTGCTTTGAAATTGTTGAAACACCAAATTGCTATGATCTTTTTTTGCTGCTAATAAAGGAACTATATACTTAACATAATAATTTGTAACCAAATTACAGTTTTATTCTGGAAATAAGAGTTTTTCAATATAATGTAGGACAAGAATAGGCAATAGCGACTGGTCGCTGTTGTAGATCCAGAAGACCACCACTGATCCAGAAGACCATGGCTGGTGAAGTTTGTTAGGTCTTGTGGTCCACCATAGCTGCCAATCCATGGGTTGTCTTTCCTTAAGGTAAGGTAACTGGGACCTTTAGTATACCTTGGAATCAGCCAATTAACCTACCAGCATGTTTTTGGAGAGCTTGAGGAAACCAGAGCACCGGAAGGAAACCCACATAAACATGGGGAGACCATGCAAACTCCACACAGATAAGGCCCTGTTGAGGAATTGAACTCATGACACAAGTGCTGGGAGGCAGACATGCTAACCACTGAGCCACCGTGCTGTCCTACTCACCAAGGTCACTGTGTTCCCTGCTCTGAGGGTCATAAACAGATGATAACGGTTGCTGGCCCTTTACAGGACCCGTAGAATGTTACTGATAGGCTGGGACAAATAACGGTGGTGTCCACTATTACTGTCAGCCTTATAAAGCTACTCAGAGATCATCATAAATGTGCCCGCTAAATATTTAGATTTACTGGTGATTAATTGGATATTGTGTCTGCAGTATGATTTTCCCCACAATTCCTTGTGGGGGTAACATTATGAATCAGAAAGCTGATGTTGCTAGACAGTTGACCCCAAGTACACAAAGGTTGTCGCAACCCTTATAGGAAAGTCTAAGGATCTCCTGACCTTCAGAATATTTCTGCTTTTATTTTATTTTTAAGTGTTTACTAGAGACTAGAGAATCATGGACCATTACATGAATAAATGTCAATTACGTCATACACATTTACTGAAATGCAGTGTTTGCTTTCTGTCTATTGTGCCTGTCCCACTTGTTATATTGGTCATTTAAAAAGTAGTTAAAGTCTGCATTAATAGAAAACAAACTTGCAATGCCGAAGATTCAGAAAGCACCTCTTGCTTATCTCCAGTGCAGTCAACACAACTTGTCTCCTTAGCAACCAGTGTTGAAGACACCCCCCCCCCTCCCCGTAATGTTTCATGAATTTTGAGCCTCCTTTAGTGCCATACTAAGGAGAGAGTGACAAAAGTTTTGCGCCGCATCAGTGACATTAAAGTATTTGAAAACGCCAATGCACATATTTTGCAATCTGTTCAAATACAATTATCTTTGCTAATAATCAAGGAATCATTATCTGTTCAGTCCTGTAAAATTCTGGGGAAATTAATATAGTACATTTACATGAAAAGCACATTTTTGCTTATTTTATCTAAGCAAGCCGTTTTATATGTTGAGACAAAACAAGGGGTTGATTTCACCTTAACCAGCCTACACCTCTTTTCTCACAAAATGCAGATTATAGCAACATGTACTTTTGTAGCCCTTTAGTCAGTGTTCCATTGCTTGTGGGTAACTTTACTCAGTGTTTATAATGTGTTCCTATGCAACTGTGGCGTGCTTTGTAATTACGTATGTTAATGTCATAACATTGCTGGCCGGGTGGGTTATGGGTAAGGATCAGGTGGGATCCAGATCATGGGCTCAGGTGAGGGGGCTGTAACTGCATTATTTCCCTCCTCCTTCTCTACAGGAAGTCCTGATCAGCTGGAAGCTAGTTCTAGCTGAAAAACTTGTAAGAGGTTAATACTGGGAGTGTCAGTTAATCATTCTGGCCTAGCCCATTATTTATTTAGTATGTCACCATAGTCTTAGGTTGTGGCCAGCTAGACACCTTGGAGTCAAACTAGCAGGGGGCCAGTGGGTGTATTGGTATGAGACGGTACAGCCCTATATAAGCCCCTCATGACAGCTGCCAAATTTTTAAAGAGTGAAATATCTAAGCCTGCCCATGGGCTAGTCCTTGAAGCGGGGGAAATCTAAATGTATATAAAAGGAGGGAACCAGTCCTAGGGCAGTTGGTTCAGAGTGAAAAGAGAACAAGAGAGCGCAAAGGTGGCTGTGTTGAAGGGTCCATGTCTTGGAGTTTAGGTTTCTGCTGGACTAGTGCTCGTTCATGTTTCCTCAGCACATCACCCCACGAGTCTGATAGCTTGGAGTGCCTGCTGGAGCAAGGGGACTTTGTATCGGATTTCTACCACACTGGTAGAGGGGAAGGATCCAGGAGAAAAAGGGATGGCAGTCCTGTGGGCTACAGAGGAGAACGGAACCCGGTGTGTGGTAAACCTGCCTGGAATGTGTTCAAAGTGTATTTTTACTCTGGTGTGTTATATGATATAAAAAAAGTACCATTGTCCTTGATGACTGCTTTGCCAGAGTGACTGGCGAACCTCTAGGAGGTACTGGGTTTACTACCCTGGCATAGTAATGCACCCCTGGGTGACCAGCCAGAGCGAAGTTCATATACTTGGGCCAGAAAAGCCCAATATCTTCACATATGTATAGTCAATTAAGTTTCGCCATAGTCTGAAAAATCTATTTCGGTATTCCATTCTGTCAACTGACTGATGTCGCCATCTTCTTCTTGTCTGTGTGTGACCGTTTTGAAGGATGAATGCAATAGGGGGTTCTGACCAGTGATAGAATTACCGACCATAACTGGGGGTGTAGTGTCTATAATTTTGGGAGGTAAGGGGGTCCCCATGATGCCGGACCATCTGATACTAAGGATCCCACTGCTCTACATATATAGTGAAGCCTGTTAGAGCTTTAAGTTCCAAAATTGAAAAGCCAAAAGGCGCCGGCAACCGTGCATGCCAAGAAATGTGTTATGTGGATAGAATGTTTCGGTCCTGGCACAGACCGTAATCAAATGCACCTAAAATCAGAAAAACTGTCAAAGTCAAAACTTTCTAGAGATAATTATTTAAAAAACTGAGGATGTCCAAGGAACTTAGGGACAGTTGACAATAATGATATTACTGGGCCATAAAGTTTATAGATGCTGAAAGTCACACACAAAACACAGCTGGAACTTATAGAATCACACAGTGCACAGGTTCCTGCAATTCAAATCATTAGGAGTCAGGTTTTAATGTATGTTATCCTGAATTGCCATTAATAAAAATGTCTTCTCGAAACATCTGTTCAATAACTATAATGTTTATTTTATTGGGTGAAATCTAATAGAGCACTAAAGAATGTTTCCATTAAATTAATGTTACAGATGTTTTCTGGATGTCTTAATGGGGCATTTTTATTAATGACAATATTGCAGTATTTAGATTTGTGTCTTAAATATCGCTGATTTCAATTAAACATTTTTTCCTGGAGAAATAGAATATGCACTTGAGCTGAGAGTTAATATATTCATATTTTTTTAGAACAAAAAAGCGATTACGCATCAAAGCTGTCGTGTGTGTTAATTATGGTACTTGGAGGCTTTGTAAAGTGTGCACGGCATTATCAATGACTTCTGTAGAGATTATTGCACATAAACTTATATTAAGAGGGTTTCATCTCCGATACCCAGGTGTGATACAAAATAATACACGTTTTAGGACAAATAAAGGTCGCCAAGTTTCCGTAGGGCTGTTGCAAGGTGAGCGTTTCATCAGAATTCGCTCAATGGTGTTAAACAGAATACATTGTGAGCAAAGCTGAATATTGCTCAGGCATCTGAGGTGAGAGATCAAGGATCTATGATCCCATTGTCACGCCACCTGGTGGCGAAACTAGTGTGGGTGCAGGGGGTGTAGCAGGGGCTGGCTGGAAAATGTTAACCCAGAAGACGAGACTCAGCTAAGCAGCTTATTAGGAACATTTTAAAGGGAAAAAAAATGCTGGTAGCTCAGTGACCCAACCCAAGGTAGCCCAGTATGGGACCAGTCCAAGATGTAGATGGTTTTTTCTCCCAGCCCGGCCAGAACCTGGGGTGTGGCCTCTACGGGTTTTTGAGGTCAGGAGGGGGGGAGTGGGCAATGGTGGTGCCTTATTCCCTCCTAGGCCCCTTTCATGGGAGAATCACTCCCAATCTTCTGAGACTACCCCTGTCCTATGAAAACAGAAGAGCAGAGTCCTCCTCTGATAGGCATATGGGCAGGGCCGGATTAAGGGAATGGAGGCCCTCGAGCTAAGGGGACCTCCATTCCCCCGTGAGGAACCCCCACCCCAAGCACTTATCTCTATCTGTTCTTCTGTCACTGTAGTCGTTCCACGGCGATGTAAGATCCTTACTGAGGAGATCTTGTGACAGTGAGACTCACCAGATCTCCTTAGTAAGGAGATTACTGAGCATCGTGGAAGGACTACAGTGACAGTGCTAAGCAGCATTGATCGGGCCAGGGGCGGCACCGCTCCGATCAATAATGCCGCTGAGCACTGTCAAGGGCCCCCTGGATGCCCGAGGCCCCTGGGCTGTAGCCCAGTTAGACCTCGGGTTAATCCGGCCCTGCATACGGGCACTGGCCACATGCTCAGAAGAGGTCCTCTGCCTACTCTTTGTAGAGCAGAGCTGGGGTTACATTTGCAGCACCAGGATGCTACCCAATTTGTGCATTTGTTCTGCCCCAGTATCTCTCTACTCTTCAGACAAGCTGTAGTGTAGGCTGCTGGGTCACCTCCAAATTTTATTTGGGGCTTACCTTTGGGCATGAGCATGCATGCAACAGGCTCCCCGATGCCTGTGGAATATTCAGGCCAGTTTGCTTACAATGCATTCCATTTCAAACACCGCATGAGAAAAATTCAGGCTTAACATTCAAATGAAAAAGACATTAAACATTTAGTTAAATAACAGCAAGCACTCATTTTATAGCTACTTATTTCCAAAACGCTGTGCAAGGAAATTAATCACTATTCCTCCAATCAGCCACTTTCATTCACATCCATCGAATTCAATTACAACAAAAGTTGTCCCCCACCACAATCCTGTAATAATTAAGGAGGGGATTTGAGTACAGTACTAAAGTGGAATACACAGTAAAACCAAAATGAGCATTCAACTATATTGTGTGACAATTTGGCCACTGGGGGGGGGGGGGGAGGGGCACTGTCTTTTGGAGTCATTGCATGATTCATTGATATTTCATTTAATTTGGCTAATCAAGCAATGTGGCAGCTCCAATTCATTTTAATGAATGCAAATTGCCATGGAAATAAAAGTCTTCTTGTAGAGTGGCTTACACATCAATGCTTTGCTAAACATATGTATAAAATTAAACTAAAACTACCCCCCCCCCCATATGTTTTCCTTTAAAATCTTCATATTGCACATTTTGCCTGTCTAGTCTCTGTACGTATGTTTTAGAAAAGTCTGGGACTTTAACTTCAGCCTTTTGTGTCAAGTGAGTTTGAAGAGCCGAACAAGTCAGACAGCACTTCAACTATTTTCAGAACATTATCTAATTTACTAATTCAACTCCTCAGTTTGTGTAATTAAGTTCCAATATTCTGATTGTGCACCTGCACCAGAACACCTCTTCTCATGACACGAAGATCGCTGCTGTAAAAACTGTTAATGTTTTAATTAATCCTTAAGTTTCCCCGTGCCAGGAAAAGAAATTTATCTGAGATGAGAGGAAACTGTAAAAATATTCAGTGCTGTAAACTTAGCATTCTGTTCACGCATTACATTCATTCTATCTCTGTAATCACTGCTGAACCTATGAAGAACGGCCATAGCTTATTGTGTTTGGATTCTCATGGTTTGGGTATTGCAAGCAATGGTGCCCCTGTAATTGCAGAATGGGACACTTATCAGAGGCATAACATTTTGTGTTATTTTCAAATGATAAATATGTACTTCTATTATTTTATTTATTCCATTTTCTTGATGTATTATACAATATATCTAGGTTATATTTAAATAGGGGTGTCTCCCTGCTGTTTGTGGACTCTACCGTCTGATGCACTACATCCCTGAAGGCCCTTAACCTCTAGCATTGAATAAACACCAGTGATGTCACATGGTTAACGAGCTCATGTCCGTGTGATAGTCGGGCTTTGGAAGACAGCCAGTTGCTCCCTATACATTCTCTTGTGAAGTATGCAAATAAAAGGAGGCTTATACGTTAATTTCTACAGAAAATAAACTTTGCAATCTCCCTTCATCAATTAGAGCCACCTTTCTCTACTTTAAGTTAACTTTGCTCCTCCCATTATTTACCAAGATTTCTGTGTCAAAGGGCAAAAGAGGACAGTTGCCTGGGGCCCCAGCAGTTTTGCGGGCCATCACACATGTGTATTAATATTCTTTGCATAGTTCACAGACACTTTGATGGCAGTTTGCCTTGCACTTGCACAGACGTGACCTATACACGCTGCAGCCAAGGCTGGATCATGTGACATCAGCTGCAAACAGAGCAGCCAATGGCATCACTGCCGCTTTTTGTCCAATAACAGGAGTTTGCTGAACTAAAATGAACTCTGATTGGCTGCTGAAGTTCATTGACTAAACAGCATGATCATTAGCTGCATTCCCTACTGTACCTTGTGTAACTGACTTATGAAAGGGGAAAAAGCATTATTGTGTACTGGACAAGGGGCCTGCATTTTATTGTTATATAGCTATTTAATAGTGACATCTTTTAATGTTCAAAAAAATATATTTAAGTTGAACTTACATTCAGTGGCATTTGCTGCAAGCTTTGGACTTTTTTATGGGAGTTGCATCATTGCAAAGTGGATCTGATTTAATCTATCGATGTGCTTCTGTATTACGCATCAACAGGTTATACCCTTCAACAGGTTATCTGCAACAGCACTAAGTGGGTGTATTTACATAATACCCCTGGGGGCTTGACTAATATTTATAGCTCTTTAAGTCATATTTCAAAAATCTCACCGGGACGTGCAAAGGTATCTTAAGGATAATAACCAAAATGAGATGCAAGCACGTGGGTGACTTATGTGTCAAAGCCCTTACTGTACTGAACTTACAACTGAACACACCATCATGCCTTTCCAAGCGCAAATGAGCTAATATACACTCAATTCAAAATACAGATATAAGTTGTGCGTACGCGCAGTGCAGCCAATTTTACGCAAGTCAATTTTTTACATGCCAAATGGACTTATTTCCAAGTCAAAATAAAGCCCTTACTGTACATAGTCCACAATGATTTCCATGCTCCCGGACAGGAGCTGGGTGACAAAATTTAGCCCGTGGGGCCGAGACTCGGATCGGCAGCCTATAAGGAACATTTTAAGCAAAAAGAAATGCAGGTAGCCCGGTGACCAGGCCCAAGGAAGCTCACTCCGGGACTGACCCAAAGGGCAATGCCCTCATGCCCCCAACCCTTGCTCACAGGGTTCAGTGAGAGGTCCTGTCTTTAAAATCTGCCTTCTCCAGGTGTTTCTTGCTTGTACTAATTCTTACTTAATTACAAACAACAAAACTATATAATTACAAAAGAAAAACACAAGTCAAGAAGGCCCGACTTGTGAGGGCTTACATTCTCGAGGGGATGGGTCAACATTGAGAGGGTGAATGAGTGGAGGAACAAATGTGGGGGATGCGAAGGTGGGGAGAGTTAGGAAAAGATACATGTTTGAAGGCTTGGAGCCCGGAACACAGTCTAATTGGGTGTGGGAGTGCGTTCCAGAAGTTTGTAGCAACGCAGGAGACATCCAAGGGTAGGAGTGGATAGAGGTAATCGGAGAGGAGTTGAGGCAACAATCATTGGGGGAGGGGTTGAGGGCTTTCTAGTTGAGCGTAAGGAGTTTCAAATGGAGCCTGAAGCAGACAGGGACCAATGTAGTGACTGTCAGAGAGGAGGGGGGGCAGAAGTAGAGCGTCGACAAAGGAAAATGCGTCGGGCAGCAGCATTGAGGACAGATTGAAGTGGTGACAGACAAGAGAAAGGAAAGTCAGAAAGGTGAGGGTTTAAGTAATCAATGCGAGAGTTGGACTCATGGCGGCGTAATTCACTAGCCATTCTCAACAAGAATTAAAGACTGTGTGGTGTAAATGGGAGCAATTAGTACAGGATTGTGTAGTTTGTGTTTTCGATAAGATTCTCCTAAGATTGGCAGCATCCAGCTGGGACGCTGCAGGCTCGGCAGGCTGTTGGCGTCCTTCAGGCCGTCTGTTGGCGTCCTACAGGCCGTCTGTTGCCCACCACTGCCCTATATGGTCTTCAAAGGATGTGTTTTATACGGAAAAGACATCCCTAATCTACATCTGAAGACTTGTAGTTTGTGGAAAGGCTAACTTGGATGCCTATCATCTGGAATCAGTTGCTTTACTTTGGGCACTTGGGAAGAAGTTAAAGTTTATTTCTTTTTCATCTCAATATGAAACTTTGTTTTTTCCGTTTGGCATTTTCATAGGCATAATTTGGGTAATTAGTGGATAATTGCTCGTTGGGTAAGTATTCAGATTGCTTACTGCATTTGAGAACGATTAAGTTTGTTTAAAGATTCAAAGGTCAAAATTGATCATACAGGCAGGTTTTCTTTAAAAGTCTAATAATATAATATTCCCAGTTCAATGTTTTCTCACAGTTTCAGTCATTACCGCCCTTTCTATGTGGATTAGTCGGATTGCACCTGATTGTGTGATTATTGTCCCGCTATGAACTTGCCTTGTTTTTTTTTTCTCTTTTACATAAAGCCTTTTGGCTCTCGGTTTGTCTGATATCAGTTTGCATTTATTTCATACCAAGGTGGCTGCAGAAACTACAAAATATGGTTTATCTGTTGAGGTAATTCAATGTATCAGTAGGTGGGCATCGGACCACTTTTGCTTTTGCTTTGGGCATTTTTCTCTTCTGCTGTATCTAAGTTTATAGCCTTATATTTATAATGGTTTTCTTAGTTATTGTTATGTTGATTAGATTTTTTTATGTCTTATATGTAACTTATTTTGTGTGTGTGTGATGTTATTTTTAGGCATATCTTTCTTTCAGTTACAGTATAACATTTAGTGGAAACAACCTATGGAACAACTGTCAACCCAGAGGGTGGGCAACTGGATTATCCTCAGATTAGATAGTTAGGTCATAAGGTGTTAGTATATGGTTCAAGGAAAGTTAAAATTATACTTACGTGTCCCCCACAGCTATTTCCTATTGGTAGGTGATTGGGAAGGGAACGGGGCTAAGTGATGTCATCACAATGACATCGATAAGTCCTATCTCCTCTTCCACTGCCTACAGGAAAATAATGAAGAGCCAGGGAAAGGGATGAGGACACTAAAATTGCTCTATCTTCATCGTGGCACCTAGAAACTCAGGGTCACCGTTGCTAGAAAAAGGGGAGTCAAATCTTTCAAATTAAATGACCATTTAGTAGTTATTACCTGGTTATCACCAGACAATAGTATCCATCACAATGGAAATAATTAACAGTCCAATGATGGAGAAGGAGGACATAGGTCTCCCCCATACTAGCTTCAAAAAAATCAGGAGCACCCTTAATTGAAAGAGTGATCATCAGACAATAATACCCTACACTACAGAAAGTATTGAAGAGCCCAGGATGCGAGAAGGTTGCACAGATTTAAAATAACCTGGCACCTAGAAAAATGGGGGCATCCTCGTTTGAAAGAACAGGTATTTCCTGGTGAACACCTGACAATAGTATCTCCTATACTAAAAAAGTGTTAAGAAGTCCAGAGAGGTTTGAATAAATTCAAACATTTGATGAGGTGGTTTGTTTAGTTTTCAAAACGGTATGCTTTGTTGGGCTACCCACGTGTTCCGACACATTTTATCCATTTCATTCAAGACAGTGCAAACTAGCAAAAAAAAAAAAGCTTTATCATTTTTAAGTGCAGATTTTATTATGAAAAACTACGTGTATAATTCAGCTTTCTGCTGTTTTGGAAAGATGGATTAATATCAAAGCAAGAACCACAAAGTATTTCCTGCTGGTGTCTAGAACCTTCTTGCAATTCAAGTAAAAGAAAAAACACTTCTTGGCCATGTTGAATTTATTTTGCAGTGACAGGAAATACAAGCGCACTATCAATATTTTTTGACAATTCAATGTCTTCCGAAAAAAAAAAACCAAGGTGTAATTTTTGTAGGTCCCTCACGAACAAATTACTGATATTCATGTTTGAATGTGACCAGCCCAAAAAGTGCCAAAATAGGCCCAGTGGTGAAGGGGTTAATTATATTGGCAAATTTGGAAAGGCTATTTGTTTATTTGTCATGTCATTTTATAGTCAGAAATCTTTCAATGTTGAGATGAAGGTTTGGGTCACCCAAGTGAATTGTTGTAGAGCCCATTTTAGGGTCTAAACATGATATACCGGCTTAAAAAGTTATTTGCATGTGAGCAATGTCCTGATTTAATGTAAAAGAAAGTGGCAATTCATGGGACCCTTTGATTCTAAGGGTGTAGCTAGGGGATTCTTAATAATTAAATATTTTAATTGTAATTGCTTTATTTGTTTGCGTGACAATTATAATTAGAGATGCTCACTGACCCCCGTGAACTGGTTTTGGT
This sequence comes from Mixophyes fleayi, assembly GCF_038048845.1. Taxonomy (NCBI): domain Eukaryota; kingdom Metazoa; phylum Chordata; class Amphibia; order Anura; family Limnodynastidae; genus Mixophyes; species Mixophyes fleayi. The sequence goes on from NC_134411.1 coordinate 31,582,323, forward strand.
TTTGTATCTGGATTAGCTTCGTGTTTTGGTTTTGGCAAAACCGCCATCAAGTGTTTTGGTTTTGGTTTTGGATTTTTTAGAAAAAAATCCTAAAATATGCTAAAATTACATAATTTTGCTCTTGTTTTGTTCCTTCATTATTATTAACCTCGATAACACTAATTTCAAGTAATTTGCAGTCAATTTTGGCCACCTCACAGGTCACAATATTATTTTCATACACTTTCGGACAAATACTGCAGCGACCTGGCTGGATGGTAAGCGACAGAGCAATGACACAAACACACGGCAGTTCCTAGCACATCTAGGACACATTGGCACACAGCAGTGGCAACGTTTTGTTGTATCTTAAAAAGGAATCCAAAAATCGCGAGATCTGACGACGTAAGAATGACGTTTTGCCTCGTTTTCAAATCCGAAAAAGTGCGAAAGTAACGAGCCGACTCGGCTCGGTACTCGGATCTGCTAAGTTCGGGTGTGTTCGGTTCTCGGGGAAACGAGCCTGAGCATCTCTAATTATAATAATATGAATCAATGATTCCAACTATTTGCATACATTGTTTATGCTGCTAACTTGGGTGTCAGTTTTAAACCAAAGGAACTTTGTGTCATCTGGATTTTCTCATTTTCTGTTTAATAATGAAGTGAGTCATGTTTTAGTCAGTGTCATTGGTTTATATTAAAAAAATTATATTTTGCTCCTTATTCTATCATTAAAAAAATTCATGCTTGTCCTTGTGGCTGCGGTTGATTTCATTTTTTATTACCAAAATAAAACAAAACTGTACAGAAAAATATACCAATGAGAAAAAAAAAAAAACTCTTTCCAAATGAGAACATTTTGTAAGGAACGCTAAAAAGATGACATATGCATTCAAGTAAGTTTCTGTATCTTAGTAACTGTCTTGCATGTCAAATAAAAGTACAGAAACTGTATAAAAGGAGATAAAATAACTAATCATTATCACACACACAATCGGCTAATGGTATCTAACGATTCGTACCAGTGTCAAAGAATTCAAGCTTAAGTATAGCTTGGTTTTTAAAACCCACAAGAGATTGGAAAAAACATAAATACTTTAAGTAAGCAAAAAAGCAAAAAGTAGTATTTTGATGTATTTCAAATTAAGTTTGGAATTTAACTATATTTTTGTCCTCATTTAAATATTTTGTCCTCATTTCACTTACTAGCTTGTGTGCCAGATACAGTCTTGCTTTTTGCTGCACCCCTGACCCAGTGGTTGCTCCAATCACGGACAATCTACATGCTTGAAAAGGATAAGTCGGAAGACACTTGTTGTGTGTGTGACATGAGACTCATAGGGAGAACCAGGAATTCAAAATTGAAGATCATTTTTAACAGACTTGTCACTTGCACAGAGTGGAGGCAAACACTGGTGATGTCATTTGTGCCGAGTGACTTGAACCGGTTCTGTATGAATTGCCATTCCACATTGAACCCTAAAATTCCCTATCATGTGTTCCTGCCACTCCAAAATTTCAATTTCCTTTTGACAAAATGTTGGCATGTATGACAATGAATGCTGCTGAACAGGCAAAGTCTATATTTTTGTGCCAATATTGTATGGTTGTACTTTAATGGTGGAGTGGTGGAATCACTGTACAGCTAAGGCAAGCCTTGCAAACTGCTGTTTATCATGCCTCCCAACTGTCCTGATTTCGGCGGCACAGTCACGATTTGAGAGTACTGTCTTGCCAATCCGTGATTGGGTCTTTTGTCCTGATTCATGAGAAGTGAAGAGGTCCCTTGCTCACCATGATTAATTGAAAGGGTGTTCTAAAGGAGGGGGGTGGTGGCAGTCTACCGCTTCGGTGGGGACAAGGGGTAGTTAGAGCATACACCAGCTAAGTAGAACGCACAGTAGTTTTCCCCGTCCTGTAGGTCCCTGGGGTTACAAAGAAATTCCAAAGGCAGTGATTGGGCACCTCACTGACAGTGCAGCACAGCCCTTTTGAGTTCCAGGGGTGCGTCCTGTGGTTCCAATTGGGTGTCCAGTCTGAGTTCCAGCAGGGTCCCTGGCGGTTCCAGAATGGGCGGTGTTCCACTTGGGTGAAGGCGATCATCTCGAGTTCTGGTAGTGGCCGCTGGTGGTTCGTGCAGGTGTCGACTGGTCCTTGGGATTCCATGAGTGACCCCATAATGAGAAGATAGTCTTCTCGTTTCGACCTGGGTGAGGGACAGGGTCAGCCCCGGAATAGAAGGTGAAAACAGGCTGGTGTTTTCCGCAGGTAGGTAATAACCCATGTAGGGTCTATATGGGAATAGAATGTCACTCTCATTTTGGTAAGAGAGTTTGTACAGAAATTGCAGCTACATTTTTTTTACGTAGAAAGATGAGCGGAAATTTCTGTAAAAACTCTGTCGCAATGTGACTCCGCGGACTATTCCGTAGACACATGGCGTCAACTCAGACTGAATTGAATCTGCCTGTAACAATTAGGTAACATATTTTTAATATGCTGAAATTTACATCTTCACTTTAACCTTCTTATATCCCATTGGTTATCAGCACAGCTAATTAGGAAATGTTACACAATTTGTAGATTATAAGCAAGAAAGAGTTAAAAAGGCAAAACTCTTTTTTTTTGTCCTTTTGCACCTAGTCATATTTTCCTTTTGCAGTTTAGTAACTTTTTATGTTGATAACAAATGTGTATGTTAATTATTTATATTTTCTCCCTATAGGCAAACCGAGGGGGGGGGGGGTTCCTAGTGCATGGAAACTCCCTCCAAGCCTGGGGCACTGTATAATTGAGATGGCTGGACCCTGCCCCCACTTTACACGGCTCTGTTTGAAAAGAGAGCTCCATGCACCTAACAGTAGTGCACGCAGCATTGCCCATATATATATGGGGATAGGAAGAGTTGGAGAGCAGCCAAGCACTGTGTAATATTATAGCCACGCCCCCATGCACACTGGTCACGGCCACTGGTGGCGTGGTGTGGAAACCTCCCTCTTCAAATACTGCCTTTGCCCCTGCTCCCATATATGCAGAGTTAGAAAGGGTTAAATGGAAGCCAGTTTTTGCAAATAAATCACCACCATCAATACTTTTATGTGTATCTCTGGAAAAATAAATGTGCATAAAATGATCATCACTACTATAATTGCAGAAATGCCACCTTCATTTTTATTCTTTACATTCTGTCAGCCTAGTTTAGACATAACTGTGGAATCCCTGGGACAATAATCAGCCACATCACATTCTTACCTTAATGCTTTTCATTAGAAATAACAAAGGCAACACATGTATAGCTGTCATTTCTTCACCGTGATTTTGCAGAAAGTGTATTCTGCTATGTTGGTGGTACAGCGTCGGGCAGAAATATAGGCGCACAGGGGTTTAACTGCCTCCACAAATAAGAATTGCAGCTTCTGAATAGGGAGAAAACAGGAAGGTCTGCAGCAGCATTAGCGAATCATATTGGCTGATGAGAGACACAGCTGCCATCTAGTGAACACAGCTGAACCTTTCACCATAACGAGCCAACATGTATCAAGAAAATTGCTACAGTGTATCTTGATAATCTCCGGCTGAAATATATTGCTCTTCCATGTTACAGTGTATGTTAGACAAACAGCTGAATAAACACTAAATAATCCCTACAAGATGAGTGACTGGAGACCTGTTACAGACTGGAATACCGCAATGAAGGTTATTCTAGCACTGTATCAATGAACTTAATTGATACATTGTAGTTTCCTAATAACCCATGTAGGGTCTATATGGGAATAGAATGTCACTCTCATCCGATATTTGCAGACTCGAGGTTGTTTCATCGTAGTACGTGATTTTTATTTTTTACGGATTACAGGTGAATTACTTCAAGAAGGAAGAAAAGAAGATCCCTATGGATATAGAAGAGCAATTATTTATTTATAATAAATTATTTCTTACACAGTGTCAGGATGTTTATTGATCTACTACTATGTGAAATTACAGGTTCCAGCAGATCCTGGCAGCCATGGGTATGCTGGCACTTTTTATTATATACCAAAGCAGCTAATGGTTGCCAGAGCTTGCTGGGACTTGTAGTGCAACAAAGTAAACTAGTATTTTTTTATTTTTTTAACGAATTTCACTTATTACCCCAAACTCCTCAGGCCAGGGGGTTTGGGATGAGTGTTGTCCGCATGGGACTGGTTTTTCCTTGGGGGGAATCTTGTATTTTTGGCGGGCTCAATTAGCCTAGGGAATTTATCATCCTGCTAAGCTGGAGTGGGCTGGTTCTCATTATCACAGGGGGATGGCTGTAAATTTAACGTGGTTTAAAAATATCTCTAGGCAGCTGCAAGATACGTGCAACCGAAAATAGAGAGGCGAGGCCAATGTTTTCACGTACGATTGGGGCGCAGACGTGTGTTCACCTCTAAATGAGGCTGGTGCAGTGTATATCAGTGCGAGATTGGACGTTGTGACATTATTGTACCTGCCTTTGTTTTTATACACCATAATTTGGTTCTGTCTGTAGACTAAGCGAGCTAGACATGTATTTTGTACCCAACTCACTGTAAAAGCACAAACTAATGTGCAGATCTAACCATAGAAAGGGGCGATAGCAAAGAAACTGTAATTGCCCCCTCCCAGTCCATTCAGGGGGTCACAGTCTTCTTTTGATCTTCGTATGCAGATGCTTTATGTAACATCTGGTGGTGCAATCTTAAATCTTAATGGCAATTTTTTTCAGTACACTGGTCTTCAAACATTAAACGCAATGGTGTATTATTAGCAAAATGTAAAGTGCAGCATTATCCATTTTCCTCTAAAGTTGCTTCACGTACGTTTGCCCTTGGTGCAGATTGGGACAGGTTGGTGTGCTACTTTTGCATCGAATAAGGAAAAATGTCTCCTAGCGTAAATGTCTCAAACAAATACTAGGAGGTATATTTACTAAACTGCGGGTTTGGAAAAGTGAAGATGTTGCCTATAGCAACCAATCAGATTCTAGCTGTCATTTTGTAGAATGCACTAAATAAATGAAAGCTAGAATCTGATTGGTTGCTATAGGCAACATCTAGACTTTTCCAAACCCGCAGTTTAGTAAATCTAGCCCTAGGTCTCGTCATGCCTGGTGGCAGTAGGGTAAACATTAGAACTCTTTCTACTCTGTTGGCACGGGCACACCAGTCCTGATTTCAGGGACACAGTCCCGATTTCAGGGCTCTGCTCCGCTGTCCCACCTGTGTACATGTTTGTCCTGTGGGTGTTAACGGTGAGTAAGGCAGAGCAGTGGGGAACGGGTGCAGCCTGCCAGATTCTGCGGTGTTTGGAGGGGAAGAAAGATTTCAAATGGGCAGTCTACAGTTCAACCCTCTGGAGAGTCTAGGAAACACCCATTTATGATAAGTTGTTTGGTTGCAAATGATCTCTTGAGTCGCTTACAGTTGTGCACCATGAATAGAACTTAATTCAAACATCTGACACATAAATGAAATATATCAGAAATTAATGCACAATTAGCACAAATGCGAACTCACTAGTGAGAAAAGAGACTGTACAGATCAGTTGATTCATGGCATTTTCAATTATTACAGTGATGTTTTCTGTTAATACCGTTTCCATCTCTCTGTACAGTCACGCACACATCTTGTAACACTGTCTTAATTAAATATACACACAGCCATGCTGGGATAAAAAAAAAAAGGCTATTTTCAACAGTGCGCTAATGGTGAGAGTGACATTTCATAGCACAAACCAATTCTGAAAATCATAATATGTGTAGTCCAAAATGTTATATGTCACAGATGTGTCATATATCTACAGAATGTACCTGTCATACGCATGTCTGAGATATGTAATACATTTGTCTTCACCAATCTGCTGTGTGTTCTAATAGGCTGTGATGTGTTCAAGCAGCGGGCTACATAATTGATGCCAGTAGGTCTTACTTGCCCCTTTTGGAGTTGAGTAAAATTAATTATGATTATACATAACAGTTTTAGCATTAACCAGACAGTGTTACTCTGCTGCACTAAAATACAGAAAGGATCATTTAAAAGCAGCAAAAATATGGACCCTTATAGCTTTTTTTTAATATACTTGCTTTTAGTCCATAACTCCCAACTGTCTCATTTTAAGCAGAACAGTTCTGTACCGATGTCCTGCCCGGGGACATGTTTGTCCCGCGGGTGGGAATGTTGGGGAAAAGGAGGTATCTAATGTCCAGCCTAGTGCTTTAAACCACTAGGCAGCCATTTAGCCACTCCCCCAACACATGCTCACTCCTCTTGTCCCGCTGTCGGAGACTGACATGTTGGGGGATGTGCTTGAAACGTCTCTTCAAAGTCCAACCTACTAACACTTTTGTGCCATTCACTGTAGACAAGCAGATTCTGAAACACAGTTGACCCAAAGTCACTTTACAGGGTACAGTTATCTCTGGATACATTTGCATAGATGCAATTTGAGGTGTTAATTAGGTATTAAGATGGCTTATGGTAAACTGAACTCTTTCTGAGATAACTAGTGCTCCATCCGGGCTTCAACAAGAGAGTAAAAAGCAGGGAATAGCATGTATAGGACATGAACGGCGAACTGAGGACTTAAACAAAATAAGAACATTTTGTTCTGTAGTTTTCTCCTCTCCAACAAGCCAATGAATGTTATAAATGTTACTAAATTACTACCAGTACATTTGCATTGTGTATGTACTTACACAACCACTGAGCTGAGATTAAATGGACTGAGTTTTATTTTACGCTGAAAGTAAGAAGTACAGTTTACTGTAGGTAATAACTAGAAATTGTGTTTAAGAGTAGACTGGAAGTCGAGTAAATGCACAAGGATGCAGAGTCATTGACATTAGACGAGATAGCGCAGGTAAACAACCATTACTAGAAAATTAGGAGAGATTTAGAAAAGGATCTATGAACTGGAACATTTAAAGGGACGATTCATTACTGACCAACCGGAATGATAACTACAGAGCTAAAAGAGCAGAAATAATTCCGTGGAATTGGCTCTTCACAAATCCATGTTATAAGCTTTAATACGATCGCCCCTATTTATTCTGCAAGAGAAATAAAAAAAATTAAGACAAAAACATGGTTCCCCTTTTGCATTTCTAAAATCGTAGGGATGATATGAGTGTGTATGTTATCTCTGTATTCATACAGCTTTCCTCTAGGGTTGGTACTCCAGTTTAGTGGTTGGTTAACTAGCCTCAGGCGAAATTGACCTTCTGTGTGTTTGAGTGGTACAGAATTTAGGGGTAGATTTATCAAGAATTCTAAAGAGAAAAACTGGATATTTCATTTATTTCGTGCTGGAAAATGTCTCGGAGCCTTAAAGGTATACTTAGCAGTTGACAGCACTGATTGATCCTAGTCCCATCCTCTTAATTCGACCTCCACACACTTCCATCCCTGGCTGATATCTGCTCTATATCCTGTCCTACACAGAACTGGCTGCAAGACCAGCTATGTCTGTGCATATTATACGTGACACCAAATGTGGCTCAGTATATTATGGTTTGGAACCAGATATGGCTCTACATATTGGACTGGCACCAGATTGGTATCCATAAAAGACTCGGGGCTAGATTTACTAAACTGCAGGGTCGAACAATGAGGAGATGTTGCCTATAGCAACAAATCAGATTCTAGCTTTCATTTATTTAGTGCATTCTACAAAATGACAGTTAGAATCTGATTGGTTGCTATAGGCAACATCTCCACTTTTTCAAACCCGCAGTTTAGTAAATATACCCCTTGGTAACAGATGAGGTTCTGCATATTAGATTTTGTCCTAGATGCAGCTCTGTGTATAAGGTTTTGGGAACAGATATGACTCTGCGTATCATAATTCAACCCAGACATGGCTCTGAATATTATACTTGGCACCGGATATGTTTCAGCATTATATACTTGGCAGAAGATATGGCTTAAATGTGTTTATGTTTTGCACCAAGCATGACACAGTACATTATGTTAGGTACCATGTATGGTTTAACTTATTACACTTAGTAGTATATATATTATATGGCTCTGCATATCACGCCTTGTGTCAGATATGGCCCAGCATTTGCCAATCCCTAAATATTGGACTTGCCTCTAGAATTTGAACATATTGGTCATGGGATGGATGGGATGGATGGGCTGGGGGTCAAGGGGGGGCATATGCCACTCGGGCCAGTCCCATCGTGGTCTACCTTGGGCTGCGTCACTGGGCCACTTGCAATTTTGTTCTTTTGAAATGTTTCTAATAGGCTGCTGAGCTGAGTCTAAAATTTGCCCGTCCTCCCCTAATATTGGATGATACTTGATTCTACAATATGCCTCAGGAGGCCTGGTCTGCAAGCGGTAACATGGCTAGAGCTAAAACTGGATGCTGCTGTCCAGCCATATACATTTAACCTCAGTTCAGTGAATATATAGCATGACAGGCTCCATAAGGAAATGTGAGGTTTTTGAAGGTAGCAATGTACCTTCTCTCCCACTGCCTTAAATGTGATGATCCATTATGTCTAAAACTAGCCCTCACAGTTTCCTTTGCAACTAATCATAACTTTGAGCCGTTTGTAAATAATAGACCTTGTACTGATAGTGCAATGTGATATGAAGGATAGAAATGGAACCAAATGACAGGTGCGGCCATAAGCTAAACGTCCTTAAACGCAGGTGATAGGATAAACATCTGGGGCCTGATTCATTAAGGATCTTAACTTGAGAAACTTCTTATTTCAGTTTCCTGGACAAAACCATGTTACAATGCAAGGGGTGCAAATTAGTTTTCTGTTTTGCACATAAGTTAAATACTGCCTGTTTTTTCATGTAGCACACAAATACTTGATAGCTTATTTGTACACTGAAATTTAAAGTTGATATTTGTGTGCTACATGAAAAAGAAGGCAGTATTTAACTGGCATGCTCTATTTTTAATCATATAAATTAAACTATAACGTTAAATGAAATAAAATAAACATAAGGAAATGATGTGCGTAGCATACCTTTAAATTAAATTAAGTTAATTCACCCAACTACCAACTTCCAGGCTAATTGTACTATTGGGTTCTTACAATTATATTATCCTTAGTCCCTATTGAGTAGACATTTGGGGTATGAGTTTACAAATGTCAAAGGTGCCTTTACTTAGGTTGTGCCCAAAGTACTTACAAGAGAAATAGACAATAGGAACAATAAAGAACCTATTTCATTATAACCTCTACACTAAACAATTTGCTCCAGAATGCCAAAGGGACACTCGGGCAGATTAAATATGCACGTCCGTTTTACCCACAGGTAAGCAAGCTAAAAGCAACTGCAGAAGCTGAAGAATCTACCTCCCCGCTGACAAATCCTATTACAATTCAACGTTATGTCAGGTTGAATCAGTCAGAACGTGTTACATCCGTCAGGTAATGCAATTTGACTGATCCAACTTGACAAGACATGTCATACCACTGTACATCAGATGATTAATTTCCAGGGAAAAAAAAATGGCATTTTCTCAAGATCAACATTTAATAATAGTAAGTTTTGAAAATTAAATAGAATTTAAAGTACATTCCACGTTTTCTGTAGGAGATCCTCCACCTCCTTTTAGCATTAGGGGCTACTAATTTAATAGGCAGCACCCACTTCTTCTTAGAAATAGTTGTATATAGGACTGATAAGTTTAATAGCGATCTGAGTTATCTTTGAGTTTTACAGTAAGTTGTTAGATTCTATTCCGTTAGATATATACATATCAAAACTGAGCGGAGACAGTTATTGAATGTTAAGACAAGGCCTGTCAAATATAGTATATTTGATGTGATGTTTACTGTTATTGCTCAAAAATGGGAGATACTACAACAATGATAGACATGTTCAGCCTTCTAGGTTGTTAAAAACCAACTAGAAGAGACTGACTGCCAGAGCATGCTGGGAGATTCCATTCTTTAAGACCTGGGGGTAAATGTATTATGTGGAGAGTTTCCAACGGGATTTGAAAAGTGGAGATGTCGCCTATAGCAACCAATCAGATTCTAGCTGTCATATTTGTAGACTCTGCTAAATAAATGATAACTAGAATCTGATTGGTTGCTATAGGCAACATCTCCACTTTTCAAACCCACAGCTTGGTACATTTTATCCTTTGGTGTCAAAGATTGCATAAATGTGGGCAAGAAGATTAAAAAAGGATACAAATGGGGGAACATTTATCAAATTGCGATTTAGTTAAACTGCGTTTGCTTGGCTGGATTAATTTTTTCCAGGTTGCAAACTGCAATGTTTGCTTAGGGACAAACCGCTGAAAAAGTGCCAACAATTTGTAATTTTACAATGTAACAAAGCAATGAGGAAGGCAAGTCAGATTCTCTGTTGCATAGGGAGAGGAATCAGTAGCAGAAAGAAAGAAGTAATAATGTCACTGTATAGATCAGTGTTCGCTAACCTGTGACACTCCAGGTGTTGTGAAACTACAAGTCCCAGCATACCCTTCCAGCAATAAGCTGCTATATATTGGCAAAGCATGCTGGGACTTGTAGTTTCACAACACCTGGAGTGACATAGGTTAGCCAACACTGGTATAGATCATTGGTACGGCCTCCTCTAGAATACTGTGTTCAGTTCTTGAGGCCATATCTCCTGAAGGATATATATACACATTAGACACTGCTTAAAGAAGGGCATCGAAAATGGTACATGGCCTGTAAAGCCTGCGGGGGAGCGGGACAGACGCGCACAGATGTCTTACCTTCTAAACGATGACCGCCTACCGTCCGCTTCGGAAATCACCCCAGGCGCTCTCCGTCTCAGCAGTCTTCTGTGAAGGTCTGACTCCTGGAACCTGCAGAGGAATACACTAAAGGAGACAGGTGCACACAAATAACAACCAGTTCGGTATGTTACTTGCCATTGACCACCTTACCAATGGTCACCAGCTACTTACCTGGGATAGAGTTATACCGCTCCTACTTACCTGCTCTGGGCTACCCGTGTCTGCCAGAACACAGCCACTCCACAGGCCTCCACCAGCGGCCTGAACCCCAGCTCTTAAGTCCGCCTTGTCTGGTGGCTCAGGACTTTAGGTGTCTTTTGGGGCAGATGAGAGGGGCCTTATATGCCACTCTCAGCAACTTAAACATTTAACTGTCAAGAGATCAAGTGTCCCCTACTCTACCAAGAACCTAGCGCCCTGCTAGCCCAAGGTCTATCGCCTGCTATCAACTATAGGGGCCTACTGCCCTGATAAAAACCGAGACCTACTATCCCTCAAAAACACAAGGTCCTAATGCCCTTCTAACAAGGACCTTGCGTTCTTTTAACAATCATGGGCTGCTGCCCTGCTACCCTATCAGAAGCCTTGCGCCCCCACTAAACTCAGAGGCCTGCGCCTTTCTACACCTATAGGCCTCAACTCTATGGGCCTTGCACCCAGAAAACTGTAGAGCCTTGCACCCTGCCTTTGCTCAAGGGCCTTATGCCCTGCACCCAGGGCCTTGCGCCCTATCTAAACTCAAGGGCTCTTGCGCCCACTCTATCTCTAAGGGCCTTGTGCCCTATCTCTGCTTAATGGGTCTTGTGCCCAAGTTCTGGCTATTGGGCCTTGTGCCCAAGTCCTACCTATTGGGCCTTGTGCCAAAGTGCTATCGATTTGGCCTTGTGCCCAGAAACTACTACTGGGGCCTTATACCCCTTCCCTAACCGTGGGACGTAGTGCCCAGATAACCTTGCCTATACCCTAACAGCACCAGGGCTTTATGACTACTATGGTACCAAGGGCCTCGTGCCCGACCTAATAGCAGGAAATATACTCGCCTGTTTCCACGCAGGATTCTCAGCTTGCCTTCGGGTCTTCAAAACCCTTCAGCCGGTGGTGCCTCTTCCCCTCTTCGGCGCACTGCTCCTTGCTGTCTTCTTGGTGGGAGTGGTCTTAGCCCTTACAAGGGCTCCCCGACGATGATCTCCTCTTTTCCTTGATCTCGGCATCCTCTGACTTGCGCGCCATCTTCTCCATCGTCTTTTAGTGGCAGGGTAGCTTCTAGCCCTTACAAGGTCTCCCTGCCACTTCCACCAGCGTCTGCGTCTTCTGTTCTTCTGGACGTCCCACAATGTTCACTTCCGTCGCTTCTGCCACTGCACTGAACTGAATATGGCGGCGCCCGGCGGCTTAACTAGCCACCGGTGCGCCGACATCCTGATTGGCTCGCAGCAGATAAATGTAGTCTTCTTCCCTCTTCTCTCTTCCGGGATTCCATCTTCTACTCTGTCTTCACCCTCTTCCAGGGCACGGCAGCAGGGCATACCTCCACAGGCCTACAGCATAAAACTTACCCAGAAAGACTAAAAGATCTTAGTATGTATAGTTTGGAGCAGAGAAGGGAACGGGGGAAATTATAGAAACTTTTAAATATATCAAGGGTTATAACAAGGTGCAGGAGGGTAATAGAGAGAAGTATTTCAACATGAGGACATGCACTGACACTGGAGGGAAGTAGGTTCAGAGGAAATCTGGGGAAAAATTACTTCACAGAAAGGGTAGTGGATAAGTTCAATAGCCTCCCATCAGAGGTGGTAGAGGATAATACAGTACAGCATTATAAACATGCTTGGGCTAGACATAAGGATACCCTTGCAAAGAATAAAGGATCAAATAGGGTTTGAGGTTACAATGGGATAAATAATGGGTAGACTAGAAGGGCCAAGCGGTTCTTATCTGCCGTCAAATTCTGTGTTTCTATCACTTAGCTGCTCCGGCGATATTTTATTTGTAAATTACGGCAATACCTGATTTTCTATCTCTGCAATAAACGGGAATAGAAGATCTTTGTTATAGCCGCATAATAGTAAATTGACTTGTTAGTGTCTCTTAATGACCAGCAGGTAGTGACGTACATCATTACCATCAAAACTGAGCAAAGACTGGGGCTTGTATGCTATAGAAGCAGGAACCATGTATAATTTGCTTACGTGTATTATAGGTATGCTATTAAAAAACCTATGTTCCGATTATGGTATTTTCCACTTTACTAAACCTTTAGCATTAACAATCCCTGTCCCAAATCCTGCATTTGCCCATAATCATTGAGAAATTAGTATAATAAAAATATCTCTCCCGCCAATGTAGCTTTTTGGAGAAGAAAGAGGAGCTAATTACCAAGGTCACTTTCCTTTTTTAATCCAAAATTAAGAAGCATATCCTTTTGTGATAGTATAAAAATATCAATGTCATGCATTGACGACAGCTTCACTGTAACATCCTTAAATTATTCAACATTCTACTTCCGATTGGTATTTAAAAACGTTGCTTGAACCCTCTAATTACATTATTCTTGTGCTGTAAAGGATTGTACAACAAAAATGGTATATTATACAGCAATTCCCTTCAGCCCAACTTAAAAGGAGAGAAGTTATTTTATTTTAGTGTACAACAGTTTTACAGATTAAAGGGCTTTTAAAATGCAAATTGGGATATGCAAAAAAAAAACAAATATTATCAATTAGTATGTCCTCTTAGTTCTAGACTAGAGATCCTATTATGTTTTGGAAGCCCTAGCTTGAATGCCTCTAATTTTTCTCCGTTCCATTTTGCAGAGTTCTGGGCTGATTCTGCTAGAACCTTGGTGAAGATTTCTGCTGGCAGCTGCACAATTGTCTTTGGGACTTTAACGTGATTAGGATTCTGATTGCCGCTGTGCGATCTCTCTTCCCCCCCTCCCTTTCCTGGATGCTACTGTCTGTTCACTTACTCTGCTTGTGGGTTCTGATGGATGTTCAGTCATCTGGGACCGCATCTTACAGAAGCCACTTCACAGGACTGAACATAAAGGCTTTCCCTATATCCTTTCTTACACAACCCAGAGCTTTGAATCATTATTAGCCTGCAGTACTCCAAGTTCTACTTTTTCTCCTATCGGGAGGACACACTCAATATTTCTATTTAATTCGATACTGCATTATTAATTCGGGACAACAGATCGCCTATATACAGAGAATATTGTTTTCAAATAGATTTGCACTTGTCTGTCTTCACTGCGAAGCATTGATATACATATGCTAAGAACGGACATGTGGATTACATTTTCCTTTACCTTGACGACATATTTTTGTCACCCACAATTCAGCAGCTACATATCCTTTCACTGATTGCATATCACATTTCTAAAGTCAAATCACAATGCTGTTTACATTAACTGTGATATGCAGTGTTTAAAATTGACTCATCAAAATGACAGGGGGGGCAAGAATGGGTTTACATGTTTGGATTCTCATAGGTGCAAAACCTTGGGCGCTCTAAGCCCCGCCTAACCATTGATTTGAGATAAAAGGATATGTAATAAAAAAAAAGTTTGAGAAACAGTTACATCATATGTTTCTCAATGCATGACATCTGGGAATGCAATGTTTAAACCAATTAGATAGAACATATTAGACAAAAAAAATATACAATAGGCAGATTAAAAGACTATGTTGTCTATTATTGACACAAGAATAATTATATAAAGCTATTTTGTATGAAGCAGCAGCTTCTGGGTTCAGCAATCCTGAATGACAAACTCGAGTCGCTTATAGTATGAATAGGCTCTAAAGATTTGTCCAAAATGTTGGAGCCAACTGCGAAAGGTAAGAAGTGCAATATGCCAGGGCCGTCTTTCCCATAGGGCACAATGGGCAGGTGCCCGGGGGCCCTGCAGCCGAGGGGGGCCCGTCGGAGGAAGCCAAAAAAAAAAAAAACTGGAAAAAGAAAAGAAGAAAATACTTACCGTGCTGTCAGCTGGCGATCCGGCTCCCTCCATGGTCTCCTCCTCCGTCGCACTCACAGTGCATGTCGGGCGTGATGTCATCACGCTGCCCGACATCCATTGCGGATCGCGAGGGCCCATATATATAATCATTTTTATTTTTTGGTATATATAGGGGCCCCAGTGCACTGCTGTGCCCGGGGGCCCAAGATGGTCTTAAGAGGGCCCTGCAATATGCTGCCCCTTACCTGGTGCTGAGTGTAAAGTGCTGAGCTATTCAGTAATCAGTGGCAAATTATGTAAAGTTCAGTCACATCTGGTGCCAAGCATAACATGCAGAGCCTTTTTTGGTGCCAAGCATAATATGCAGAGCCTTTTCTGGTGCCAAGCATAACATGCAGAGCCTTCTCTGGTGCCAAGCATAACATGCAGAGCCTTCTCTGGTGCCAAGCATAACATGCAGAGCCTTTTCTGGTGCCAAGCATAACATGCAGAGCCTTCTCTGGTGCCAAGCATAACATGCAGAGCCTTTTCTGGTGCCTAGCATAACATGCAGAGCCTTCTCTGGTGCCCAGATTAATATGCAGTGCATTATCTGTTGGCCAGTCTAATAAGCAGACTTCAATTCGCTAGTAGTGCACTTAAAGCAAAATGTTACAGCTACGACTTCTCCTTTTGATTAAAATGGATTGATATTGATCTAATAAGCAAGCTACAGATGGAACTGGTTTCTTTTTAATGAACGGCAAGATCATGCACCAGCCCATAGGCAAACCGGGGGGGGGGGGGGGGGGGGGTGTTCTTAGTGCCTGGAAACCCCCCTCCAAGGCTGGGTTTCCAGGCATAATTTAGGTGGTTGGACCCTGCTCCCACTTCACACAGCTCTGCTTGAAAAGGGAGAGCTGCACCTAACAGTAGTGCAAGCAGCATTGCCCATGTATATTATGGGGATAGGAAGAGTTGGAGAGCAGCCAAGCACTGTCTAAAATTATAGCCAAGCCCCCATGCATGCTGGTCACACCCACTGGCGGCATGGTGTGGAAACCCCCCTCTACAAATCCTGCGTTTGCCCCTGCAACCACTTTGCATGTTGATCACGCTGTTTGTCTGTAACAGTGCTCTATTCCCATTCTGGAGTGCTGAGAGGTAGTGGAGTGGGGGCAGGTACCTTGGACTACCTGGTAGTCCTGGCATGTCTGTGTAGTGGGAGGAGCCACCAGCCTGGCTTGGTCACGCCCCTTTCGGCAGCTATGCCCAAAGAAATTGCCATACCAGGGCCTGAAATTCCTTTTGGGGGCCCTGTTCCCATAGTCATACAATAAAGCAACTATCTAATGTTTCCTACACCCCTAGGAAGGTTCTGGATAGCGCCAAATGTCTTATTCATTTATCCTCTGTCTGCAAGTGGCCCAAGTAATGTAATAACGTCTGCACTATCTGTAAAATCTATATATTACTATTTATTTATTTTTAGAGGATATTAATACATTTTTAACTTTTTTATTAATCCTTCTCTTTTCTTTCCTATTGGACTTTGCCTGATGCCAGTAGCATACGTATTCAAATAAAGCAAAGAGGCACATTTGGGTACTTTCTAGTAGTTTAAAAAGAAAGGCAAGATAAATGCTTTCCTACACAACAAAATAAAAGAATGTATAGTACAAACAACATTGTAATTGTAATAGAGATAGCAGAGTCACTTTAATAATTCTTTAGATGACTATTTTCACACAAGATGAATGGAAATCTCAGTACACTCCTTAATTAATGACCATATGTGACTTGACGATTATGTGTGGCAGATTAAAGGCAGGAGTCCTCCTCCCCATCACTTCTGCCATCTGTAATGGGGACTTTTTCACCTCACACTATTTAGACAATTTAACTTCCTGGTGTAGTTTAATAGGTGGTAAAAATTAGTGACTGCTATTGTAAAATTAGGTCACCCATATGCCAATGAGCTCGTTAAGAATGTGTAAAAGTTCATTAGGGATACAATTATAATTTCTGTCTATTCCACTATTTGTCATTGAAGATTCCTGCCCATGACAATTAATGTTCGTAAACTGTGTAACAGCAACAGGAACCTTAATGCTCTCCAGCTCTTCCGCACTACAAATGTCAGACAGACTATCGGAACATTCCTACACTATATGCCCCCTGATGTCGCTGGCATTACCACCACACCTACCCCTGCCCCCATTAATATGTCACACCAGGCTCTGTAATTCTCAATACTGTATTTTAAAGTCCTTTTTGATCTGCATGTTATTCCACATAGTCAGGGCGGATTCTAACCAAACTACTGCCCCCCAGGGTTAGGCATGAGGTGCCTCCACCCCCAAAAACTTGTATATAATGGAGTGTATAACACAGAGAGCATTCTAGTGACAAATGTACTATATAGAGAGCCTTTTATTGATCACTATATAATACAGAGAGAGCATTATAGTGACTTCTTTATAATACAAAGCACATTCACATGATATCTGTACAAAGCAAAGAGAGCATTCTACTGACTTCTATACAATACAGAAAGCATTCTACTGACCACTATACATTGCAAAGAGCATTCTACTGCCATCTATACAATGCAGAGAGCATTCTACTGATCTCTGTATAATGCAGAGATAATTCTACTGACCTCTGTATAATGTAGAGATCATTCTACTGGCATCTGTACAATGCAGAGAGCATTCTACTGGCCCCTGTATAATGCAGAGAGCCTTCTACTGACCTATGTATAATGCAGAGAGCATTCTACTGACCTCTGTATAATGCAGATAGTATTCTACTGACCTCTGTACAATGCAGAGATCATTCTACTGACATCTGTACAATGCAGAGAGCATTCTACTGACCCCTGTATAATGCAGAGAGCATTCTACTGACATCTGTATAATTCAGAGAGCATTCTATGTGCCTCTGTATAATGCAGAGAGCATTCTACTGGCCTCTGCATAATGCAGAGAGTATTCTACTGGCCTCTGTACAATGCAGAGAGCATTCTACTGACATATGTACAATGCAGAGAGCATTCTACTGACCTCTGTACAATGCAGAGAACATTCTACTGACCTCCGTACAATGCAGAGAGCATTCTACTGACCTCTGTACAATGCGGAGAGCATTCTACTGACTTCTGTACGATGCAGAGAGCATTCTACTTACTTCTGTACACTGCAGAGAGCATTCTACTGACCTTTGTACACTGCGGGGAGCATTCTACTGACCTCTGTACAATACAGGGAGCATTCTACTGATCTCTGTACAATACAGGAAGCATTCTACTGACCTATATATGTTCTTTTACAACTGTAACATATATAGTATCAGCCACGTATGCATTTTACTGTAAGCACCTTTACTAAGCTATTCCTTTAAAAACTGCAGCTGATACTTAGCAAGTTTTTTTTCCCGTCACATGACTATTTTTGATTATCACCTTATTAAGGAGATAATGGAGATGACAAATTACTGGTGGTGTGATATAATCAGTAATTACAATTCTACACTGGGGTATTAGCTTGCTTGTAGCTGTTAATCCCGGTTTACAGCTACTTAATGTGTTTTCATTGTCAACAAGAGGCGCGACATCGTGAGATATAAAACTCCTAGTGTGCAATGTCTTGTGATCTCTGCGTATACAAAGATTGCTCTAAAATAGTGCAGAAATAGATACATTGTAGTTAAGGTAGTAAAAAAATACATATGTATATCAAGTTAAACCTTTTATCCTAAATAACCCTGACTGGACCAGGGGAAGACAAAATACCCTATACAGTCGTCCAGTGTACCCAAAACAGGGCAACAATTCCTTCCCGAACATTTTATAACAAATGGATAATTCGCTGTGTCAACAAAATATATTGTGTTACTATATACACATTAATATCACTATATTATATAAAATATTTATAATGAACAGCAACAAAGAGAATTCTGAAAGGTTGATTTGTGTAGGAACTCTCTTACTAGAAGCAGCAACATGTTTATAAGTCACCTCTGGCTAGGTCCCAAGTTGGACAGAAGAAGGAATTGTGAGTTTTACCTATGCTCATGGTAACTGGTGCCCGATGATCTGCTTATAACATCCATTTGTCCAAACTCAGCCCTGAAAAGAAAAGACAGATTTGTTACAAGTTTTGTTTTGATTTTAAGGTAAAATTACATTTTTCATGCGTATAGTTATTCTTGGTGAGTTTAAATGCATTTATTTTATTGGTGGCTGGATGCCTCACTTCTAATCTAGTCTGGTGGAGCCACCGAATAAATTTTATTGCCTAAGATGGTACCCAAAATGACGTCCCTAGCATTACACAGAGCACCATAAACGTCTATGTATGGGTAGGGTACAATACAAATTGTTGCTTTAATCACTACTAAAGCGGCTAGCAAGATTTGATTTGACTTAGAATTTTGTGACAGTAGGAAAGTTGCAATGTTTAATTTAGATCCATACATTTTGCTGCTTCTATTTCTGTTGATAACATGACCATAAATCCCACCACTCAAGCTCGCTGCCAAGGTGTTATCCTTGACTCACAACCAGGGGCGGATCTAGAAAAGTATCCTACCCCGGGCAATTTAGAGGGCGATTTAGTCCCCGCCCCCTTTTGACTTCAAGGCTGCCGGCGGCTGCACACTATGTGCAAGTCCGCTCGGCAGTGACAATGTGCTGCCCGGCTGCTCTGATTGTTTTAAACACAATCAGAGCAGCCGGGCAGCACACTGTCACTGCAGAACGGACCTGCACATAGTGTGCAGCCGCCGGCAGCAAGCCCCCGCTAGGGGGGGGCAACCGCCCCGATCGCCCCCCCCTGGATCCGCCACTGCTCACAACTATGATTTATTCCCCACATCAACTCCATCAACTCCATATCTAAATCATGTTACATACATCCAAAGAACATTTCTAGAATACGCACATATCTAACACAAGACACCGCAGAAACCTTAATTCATGCAGTCATCATCTCCCGCATCGAGTATTGCAATTCCCTCCTTACTGGTCTTCCCAAAGTCAGACTTGAACCCCTACAATCTATTATGCACGCAGCAGCTAGATTGATTTTCCTTGCAAACCGTTCTTCCTCTGCTGAGCCACTCTGTCAGTCTCTACATTGGTTGCCTGTATTTCAACAAATCCAATATAAAATTCTTCTGCTAACATACAAGGCTGTCAACAAAACTGCACCGACATACATTTCCTCACTTGTCTCAAAATAACTACCAACTCGACACCTCCGTTCTACAGAAGATCTGCGTCTCTCTTCCACTCTCAACACATCCTCCCATTACAGACTTTTTTCAGGGCTGCACCCACTTTGTGGAAGTCCCTCCCTCGCACAGTAAGACTTTCCGCTTGTCTCCAAACCTTCAAGCGTTCTCTGAAAACCCACCTCTTTAGACAAGCTTATAATATTCCTCAACCACCATCTTAATCTCCCCTATTACTACCCTCTATACAGCTAACACAAGACAACAACCCTCTGACCAACATTGGTACACATACAGCCCACTCAGTACTTTTACCTTTACATTCTAGCTGGTCCAGTGTGCAATATGATGTAGCACTTACCCTTGTGTTTCAAACTACCATTGTCCCATAGATTGTAAGCTTGCGAGCAGGGTTCTCTTACCTCTCTGTCTGTATGTATTACCCAGTATTGTTTTATTAATGTTTGTTCCCAATTGTAAAGCGCTACGGAATTTGTTGGCGCTATATAAATAAATGATGATGATGATGATGAATGTTCTGAGTTAATTTGTGGCATTAGAGGCAATACCTGGGATTCCAAACCAGTATCTTGCTTCTAAACATATTGGAATAAGACATATGTGATTTACATGATTAAAGAACAATGGGCTAACGAAATGTGAACCACTTTGTAAATAATTCTTCATTCGCCATAAACTACACATTTAATCATTCTTTTAGACTTGCAGTCATTGCATATATCAACATGAGTTACAATTTTCTGATTTAATAGCCTTTACAAAACTACTAATATATCTTGCTTGCTGTGATACCAAGTAAAGTATGAAAATGAATGTTAAGAGATAAATTCACCAGTTTTGGGGGGTGTTTTTGCAATGTGTAGAGGAAGAGTCTTTAATCGCACAATATGCAGAAGCGCAGAACGTTTAGCTTTGCGCAAATTATCCTATTTCTTCAAAATAACAGTACCTCTGAAGACATGTAAAAAGCAGAGCATTTTGCTGGCAATAAAATGACCATTTGTCATCTACTTACCCAGATATGCCCCCCGCCCCCAAATCACAACACCCAGTACGCATTTAGTTGGAATTGTCCCGATCCGCCCAACTCCTTACATCAGAAAGATTAAACATTTAGTTGTCCCTCCAGCAAACTAGGACACTAGAGCAAAAGTTGGCGTGGGAAACCCCAAAACTGAAATTTTCCTCTTTTAATTTTTATTAAAGCAGCACTATAGACCGTTGTTGAGATTCGTACAGTGGTTTTACATTGCACAGAAATGTCTTTCTAAATACCTAAATACAGTTGTCGAGGAAAATAGAGGACACAAAATAAAATGCAACACTTGTAGAAACAGATTGAATATAACTGCAAATGTCTAAAGGTAATTGGTCAAATTTCATTGGTGGACATTTATAAAAACAGGCGCAAGAGCAATTGGACAATCTTGATGTAACCTACGGCGAGCAAGCAGATGCTAACTGTTCTTTTCCAAGCACAGTTTCCAGAATGAAAGCAAACATTAACATGGATTATATCACCTTTTTTTTGCATATTTATCGGAGTATCAGCTTTCACAGTTGCCCATATATCATATTGGAACATATGGGAGAGTTCTATGTGTGAGACGCTCTAAACTAAACCATAAAGCAAAAAAAAAATAGTATATTACAGTGCATCCTCTATATAGATCTTTATAGAGGTAGTCAACCAAATAGTAGTATTATTATTACTATTCCTAGTTAAAAGGGCGTCAAAATGACGAAACAAAGTAAGAGTAAGATCATGTTGGACCCTTTTTGGCAACGGTTAAATTCTGCGCATTATTTATCCCACAAATGTGGAATCAACTACCGCCACAAAAAAAAAAAAAAAAAAGAACTTAACAATGGCAGACTTTATTGCACCCAATTTGACTTTACCCCTGTGGCAGTATTGATTGATTAGTTTGTCAGATGGTTGCTCAGCCGCCAAATGCTTAGCATGGCAAAATTCACAAATACTGTTCATGGGGCCACAGTTATGAGCATTCATATTTGTTTCATCCAAGTTACCGACATCAAGAATGGAATCTTATTTGCTGACTTTATAGGCATTGACGGGATATTACCTATGTCCTGTTTGCTCTTCGATTGTTTTCTCTGTGACAGACAATTTGCTGCGGAGTCATATTTGCATGGCGATAACAATCATGTTTGCATTTTGATTGCTCATCATAGTTTGTCGTCGTGCTTTATACCGCTCCGCCCTTCATCTTTTTGCTGCTTCTTGCCGTGCAGTTATTCCCACAGCCGGCATTTGCCTTTTAGGTGGCATCGCAGTTACACTTTGCTGCTTAATTCATCATCATCATCATCATCATCACCATTTATTTATATAGCGCCACTGATTCTGCAGCGCTGTACAGAGAACTCATTCACATCAGTCCCTGCCCCATTGGAGCTTACACTCTGAACTCCCTAACATACACACACACACACACACACACACACAGAGAGACCAGGGTCAATTTTGATAGCAGCCAATTAACCTACTAGAAAGTTTTTGGAGTGTAGGAGGAATCCAGAGCACCCGGAGGAAACCCACGCAAACACAGGGAGAACATACAAACTCCTCACAGATAAGGCCAAGGTTGGGAATTGTACTCATGACCCCAGCGCTGTGAGGCAGAAGTGATAACCACTTAGCCACTTAATTGAGTATATTCCTGTTAATTTAACACTAAGTCCATATAAAATGAATGGCTACAAAATCAAGTCAATTTGGAATAGCAAATGTCATTATAAATGGTAACTGCCACACAAAAAATGATATAAAGCAAACAAAATAAGGCCAATAAATTAGAAAAATCTAATCAGTAGGAATAGAGAAGCACATATAAGAGTCATTTGCAAACATTTACCTAATTTGTTTGTGTGTTCTGTTTGTGCATTTATAATGGTGAGGAGCCGTGTTAGCCTTTTATATATATATATATATAGATTATATTTATTAAATTATGCACATAGTATATTGTCTTAGGAGGTAAGGCGATATGTGTCTTTTATGAAGAAGAAAAACTATCAGCCTGCTACCACGAAGAACCAGATGTTTTTCTTTTCCGTTATATTACTAAATTGTTTCATTTACTATCGAAGCCAAACTCACACAGACAAGTTCTGTTATTTGCAGCTGTGAAATTGTTCTCTGTCAGTAAAAAAAAAGCCTCGTCTCTCTCTCTCCGCAGTTCCTGACTTAAGAACAGGTTTCTGTAGAGAGAGAGAATCTTCGTACTTTCATCAAGTCCACTTAATCCTCAGGTAAACCGGCCTGAGGTGACTGGTGTCATTCAATGTTCTTTATTACCTCAATATTTCTTAGACCTTCGGGGTTAATACCAATTTTATTAACTTTTGGCAGACTAATTTTATTGTGTGTCTTGGTAACCTCCACTAAACCTACAAGGGGGGGAAATACAGAAATTGCGATTTGTGTCAAACCATTTGAAAGTTTTGTGTTTTTTTTTTTATTATTATAGTTTTGGTTGGGTGTAGCAGAGGATATAGCTGTGTAAGTCACTGAAATCAGAATAAAACATGCCTTTATGGACACTTACCGACCAGCGGTGCGTTAGCACTTTATAACGCCAGTAAAAGCAGACAGTTAGTGCAAATGTGTTGACATGCATTCCTTACTAGCAGTAGACGTGGATAGAACAAGATATGTTCCGTAAACCAGAACGCAAATGGAACGCTATCGCAATGATAGCAAATGCCAGCTAAAGCAGTAGCGGGGAGGGTGACAATGGAAGCTTTTCATGAAAACTCAACTCTGCAGGCAAGCTTATTAAATTCCTAAACCACCCTCTTAAATACCCTGGGCTTTCTATTCTACCCAATTACCACCCCTCTACACAGTTCACACAAAACTTTCATATGTTGTATTTCCATGCTTACCCTCTAAGACCCCATCCCAGCATTGCTGTGTGACTGGATCATATCACCCACTAAGCACTTTTACATTTGCAATCCAGCTGAAACAATATGCAAAATATAGCACTTACCATCATGTATCAGACTCCCATTGTCCCATAGATTGTAAGCTTGCAAACAGGGCCCTCTTACCTCTCTGTTTGTCTGCCTGTCTTACCCAGTATTGTTTTATTACTGTGTTCGTTCCCAGTTGTAATGCACAACAGGATATGCTGGCGATATATAAATAAATGTTAATATATAATTAATAAACAGTGTTGCTCCCATTTACACACATTTTACTAGTGTTAAAAATGCTAATAAAACGCATCTAACTAATGCAGTCGAGTATTTGTGCATCACAATGTCTGGTCTCAATTTGCGATGAGACTGATCTACATGCATGAGAGTTATTGCAACAATGAAGTTGGGGTCGATGGCAAAGTTTCCAAATTTGGGGTTTGGTAAAATTCATTTGCATCTCTCAGACTAAATGTAGAAATTAAGTTGTAAGTGATAAACTGATAGGACAGAGTGACAGTTGTAGATTTGGAATTACGTATGAATGTTCCCAGTTCATGACTCAACAATGTTGCAAAGAAAAACATCTAAGGGTACAAGTTTCAGACAAACAGAACCTTTACATGTTTTTAACTCATTCACGGATAAGGCTTTCTTTCGCCCCGTGTACTGTGCCTATATTTAGCTCTTTTGGGGTCTTCACGTTCCGATTTCAAGATCAGTAAGTTTTCCGTGCAGTACTTCATAACTCATACCTTTTTTTCCAGAAGACTTTGTATTTTCAGAAAGTACCATTAATTTCTTTATAACCCAAGACTATAATGTACAGGAGCTTCCATGAAAGTATTCAATAGAGGAAAATAGCATTTTTTTAATTTAATTACTAAAAAAATGGTTGGATAAACAGTTGAAAAGAAACAGGTTGTCATCCCTTTCTGAATACCTGTAAGTCTCCCAATAACAATCGTACTTCATTTGTATAGGTTGACAATGCATTTCTATTTTTTAAATCAAATTTCAAATTAATGTATTGTAAAGGTTGCAGAGGCACACAAAAACAAAAAGGTGGGGAAGGCGTACAATTATGAAAATAAATAACGAACCACATCAAATGAAAGGTTAATTACCTGACATGCAAGTTTCCAGGAGGTGGTGAAATAAAGATTTTTTTTTGTTACATTTTTTTACTAAATCAAAACAATTGAACAAACGGGATTGTCGTATCTTTCTGAATAGCTGCTGGTCCCCCAACAAGAATGGCACCTCATTTGCATGTTTACTGAGTGAAAATGTGGCACCAAAATTGCAAAAATACATGTGAACAGGAGCCTGAATATGCCCTTTTGGGACAGAATAAAAATCAGTAGCCACTGAATGAGCTTTGGAGTGAAGAAATTGCAGATAAGTATAACTGGTTATATATGCTTATTTTCTGGTGGGCTGAGATACTATTAGAGTGAAGAGTGCAGGGACAGTGTGGGGAGTCCTGAAGAAGCCTTTTTCCTAGTGCTGGATTGAGATCTATTATGCAAGGACAATAGAGATTAGGGAGAGAGGGTGGTTAGGTATGAGATACTGAGTTTGACCTGTTTCAAGTTATATAGATGTTTGTTGAGCTAACAAACTGTTACTACTGTCAGAAGTTGTAGGACTACAGGAATAATAAAGCTGCTGACCAGAGAGAAGTGAGTTTGACACCCATCAATTTGATGCATGCAATTCAGCCCATGGGATTATAGAGAAAGTTGTGGTATTTGCTATAGGAATCTGTAGCAGCATTTATTCAAGAGCCAAATGCTGTATCCTGTTACCCGCTGTGTGTGATTAAGAATCATTTATTCAAGTGACTGTTTGAATTCCAGTTGCTCACCAGCATAGAGTGAGTGTGTTCAACTGTGCTATTTATTTCTAGAGAATAGTGATAGCTGGATCACCAGGGATGTAAGAGGTCTCTAATCAAAAGCACCTGTGCAAAATACTGTGCAAAATACTGTCAGCAGAGTCAGCTTAACCAAACTGAGTTTACCAAACGGACACTACAATGAATGTCTGACTAAATTTGTAACTGGTCTATTTTGATGTACAGCTACACAACTCCTTATTAGATTTGTAGGCTCACCAACTCCGTTACATCTATTTAACACTCATGTGTAGGAGAAAATGTTCCATTTTGTTTTAAGAATATGTTAATTCTCTATATATGCTTAGTTTGTTTTTATTGAAAGTATCGTGTCATGTCCATCGCATGTCACCGCTCTTAAAGGCGACTGACTTGTTATTTTGTGTGACCTTCAATATTATTGAAACTGTACAAATACAGAGTTAAGATGTTTAGACAGGAGACATAAGGAAATAACATAAGGAAAGAACTGACTGGCTTGTATTATGCTTCATCTGCCTAGCTGTCATGGTCTTGAAAGCAATAAAAGTCACTATGTTGGTGGTATAAAAAGCCCAGTATTCCGACAAGAGCTTCCCTTGTTAAAATGAGGGTTGCCCATTTAATTAAACATGAGTACCCTTGTTTGAAAGAGGGGACTATTCCCTTCCAAACAAGGGTGTCCCTAAGTCCCCAAGAGTGGGTTAAACATAACTTTTAAACTAGTATATCCCTTAGTACATAAGAGGAGGTGTGTGTGTTTGATTTGTTGTACTATTTTACCTATAGCGAGCTGTGAGGTCATGTCAGCTCCAGTTTATTTAAATTTATACTTTTTTACCTTTTCAGAAGAACCTTTCTGGGGGCTCAGACAATCTCCCATTCTCTGGGGATACCACAAATAGGACATGTCTTACTGCACATTGAACCATTGGGGAGGCAGAATTGTTTTTAACGCACTGCGTGGTGCCAAGTGCTGGATAATAAAGCTGCCATATGTTTGTGAAGAAATTGTGCTACAGCTCAAAATTTTACCACACACAAAACATTTCTATCTAAGACAGGGTACCGAAAAATAAATGTAGTACTACAATTTTTTGTAATCCAATATTTATTTTATGGCAGGCCATCAATTTTGTGAGGTTGCAGCATTTAATCTCTGAAAGAAAATAGATTTCTCTCAGAAATCATCAAATTAGGTGTAGACAATTTATATTATTTGACTATGGTGGAGTTTTTAACCCCAAAATCCAATTTTTCATGCTATAGTACATTAAGGCCGAAGATGAATATTATAGTGCTTTAATAACTTGTGGAAAAATCAAAAAAGAAATTGTATTGGACACTCAATTTTGAAAAATAGGGACATTTGCAGGGACAAATCTTTAAAACTGCATCTGACCCTGGAAATAGTTGGCAACTCTTTCAGGGCGATGTCACTAGTTACTAGTGAATTGATAGGCTGAATATTGGTTGTGTACACTAAATTGCTGTGTAAGCGACAGATCTGCTTTAGATTGCGTTGCTAGGAGGTGGAGAGGTTTTGTGAAGTGTGATTTAGTGTAGTGTTTCACAGGTGTAATACCCTTGTGTATGGATGTGGATGAGGGATGCCCCTGAGTGAGGTGTGAATGAGGGAAACACCACCTGCATTAAAATATCTACTTACCAAACTCTGAGGGAGTTAGAGAAGATCTTTTGTATCCAAACTTTTCACCAACTACCCTCTGACTGGCATTTGGGCGAAAGATGCCAGGAGCGAAGCGGCGATTGTGGGTAAATCTGAGACAGAGATTCCAAGACATAGCAAGAGTTTTATCTACGTGTCAGAGGGAGAGAGTTTAGAGAGGGAGGCGACAGATAGGGAGTCAGAGATACCACCGCGAGTCAAAGGGGTCTATATATGTTAATTATCCTTTCTTATCGAAGTAATAAGAAATAAATGAACATATCTTTTTTTTTTTGTTGTTATGCCATTACAGTGGTTCTGATAGAAATCTGCCCCGCCGACTAGTCTATTTGCAATCGTGATCACCTACAAGTTCTTATGGCCTTTTTACATTTTGTGATAGAAGGAGGGGAGCAGCACGAAGCCTGTCATGGAGGGATCCAAAGATCTCTCTCCTGTGATCCTCTCCTCATACGCCTTGCGGTTAGCTATCGCGGTCAAGCTCTGAATTTCGGTGAGGGATGTCAGTGAAGTTTTACAGTCCCCAATTGACACCAACGAGATATCTGCTGTGGTCCTCCAAGAATAAATAGCTTTGTTAATTTAAAATTCTATTATTTCTGATTTACCGTGATTAAATCCTCTTTGGAGGTTCATAAAATAGGTCCAAAAGTGAGAGCTTGGGAGTTGTGTGAGGAGACCCGAGATCCCCAGGACACAAGAACTAACCAGATCCGATATTCTGGAATTAGAGCAGAGCAAGTAAAGTGACCATGAAAGACGGAGTAACAATACCAATCGGCAAGGAATGTCAGCTCTGGGGGTAAATTATGTCATGTGCTTCAATTGTGATTTATGCAACCGAGAGAGTAAAGTGTAAAAGAGGTGATTATCTATTACATTAGAGAGTTGGTCTTCTGCTCAACAACCTCGCCTGTGTCTGCTTGTACAGGGGCACCTGGACATGTAGCTACTTAGTGTATTCCAAATGAAGAGGTAAAACAGGGGGTGAGTACAGTGTCGGACTGGGGCATGAAGGGCCCACCGGGGAACTGCAATGCTAGGGGCCCACCAGAGGGGGTGTGGCCAGTCATCATAGAGGCGAGACTAGACGCTAGAGGGGGAGTGGTCAGCCCACGAAGGACAGCTAGCACCATAGTGTAGTATATAAAGAATGCAGTGTGTGTATAAAGAGTACACAGTCTGACCTGCCCCTTAGATTGGACAGAACAGTCACCATAAATCGGGATTGTCCCACTAGACCAGGCTTGGCTAACCTGTGGCACTCCAGGTGTTGTGAAACTACAAGCCCCAGCATGCTTTGCCAATATATAGCAGCTTATTGCTGGAAGGGTGTGCTGAGACTTGTAGTTTCACAACACCTGGAGTGCCACAGGTTAGCCAAGCCTGCACTAGACTCAGAATTTTTGACAGACTGTCCTACCTGTTGTTGTCACTTTTACCACCTGCAGCTGCTGGTTTCTTTAGTTGCTGCTTGTCTGGATCTTGGAATGTTGAGGGCCCTATTTGGAAAAAATAATGGGTACATTTAGAAGATTCCAACCAGCCCTGGCATTAAATCAATAGGACCAACAATTAATACTTAGGCCTTCCTCCAGCCCCAACATTAAAGTTATAGTATTCCCATTTAATAAACCTATTTCCCTCCCCCCAGACAGCCCCTGCAATAAATCGCATTTATGTATAATACGTATAATAAATATACCTATTTCCCGCAACCGTCACTGCCATTAAATAATTCATATTCACATTTAATTAAAAGCCCCCAAACCACCCCATCTTAAATTAAATTGCCCCACCTTCACCCTACAAAGAAAATAGCACCCATTATTTAGCTACCACCTACCACACACACTTTACATTGCCACAAGCCCGCTGTGCCATCACACACACATTACTGTGCCCCTTAATCACCATGCTGGGCCTCCTTATGATCAGACTGCGCCCTCCATGCTGTTTTTGCCCCCCCTTCATCACCCTGTGTCATGCTGCTTTTGTTTCCCCCTTCTCCTGGCCCCCCTTAACTCTGCCATCATGCTCCCCCTTCACTCTGCCTTCATGCTCCCCCTCCACTCTGCCTTCATGCTCCCCCTCCACTCTGCCTTCATGCTCCCCCTCCACTCTGCCTTCATGCTCCCCCTCCACTCTGCCTTCATGCTCCCCCTCCACTCTGCCTTCATGCTCCCCCTCCACTCTGCCATCATGCTCCCCCTCCACTCTGCCATCATGCTCCCCCTCCACTCTGCCATCATGCTCCCCCTCCACTCTGCCATCATGCTCCCCCTTCACTCTGCCATCATGCTCCCCCTTCATGCTCCCCCTTCACGCTCCCCCTCCACTCTGCCATCATGCTCCCCCTTCACTCTGCCTTCATGCTCTCCCATCATGCTCCCCCTTCATGCTCTGCCATCATGCTCCCCCTCCACTCTGCCATCATGCTCCCCCTTCACTCTGCCATCATGCTCTCACATCATGCTCCCCCTTCATGCTCTGCCATCATGCTCCCCCTCCACTCTGCCTTCATGCTCTGCCTTCATGCTCCCCCTCCACTCTGCCATCATACTCTGCCTTCATGCTCCCCCTTCATGCTCCCCCTTCATGCTCCCCCTTCATGCTACCCCTCCACTCTGTCTTCATGCTCTGCCTTCATGCTCCCCCTTCATTCTGCCTTCATACTCTGCCATCATGCTCCCCCTCCACTCTGCCTTCATGCTCCCCCTTCATGCTCTGCCTTCATGCTCCCCCTTCATGCTCTGCCATCATGCTCCCCCTTCATGCTCTGCCATCATGCTCCCCCTTCATGCTCCCCCTTCATGCTCTGCCATCATGCTCTGCCATCATGCTCCCCCTTCATGCTCTGCCATCATGCTCCCCCTTCATGCTCTCCCTTCACGCTCTGCCTTCACGCTCTGCCTTCACGCTCTGCCTTCATGCTCTCTTCTTTCTTCCATTCCCTCACTTACCTTTTCTATCTGATTCTTTATTCTCTTCTGTCTTCTGTCTTCTGTCTGCGGCGCTCCTCACTGAATGTCGGGCGTGATGACGTCACGCCCGGCATTCAGTGCGCACGGAGCCAGCGCCGCAGACACGCAAGTTTTTTTTTGTTTTTTTTTTCTTCAGTTACTCGCTCCCCCACCAACGAAGGGGGAGCGATCAGGGTTGGGGCCTACCGGGGGATAGACCGGTCCCCCGGCGGGCCAGTCCGACACTGGGTGAGTAATAGAAACTCTAAAGGAAGGTACCAGGGACAATGTTTGTACACCAACCCAGGGGCAAACGCAGGATTTTTTTCCCCCAAAAATTTTTTATATATATATATATATATATATATATATATATATATATATATATAGATGTATGTTTATATATATATATATATATATATATATATATATAGATATAGATATATATATATATATATATATATATATATATGTATATATATAGAGAGATATAGAGAGAGAGAGAGCTGCTTCGCATGCGGCCACGCATGCGCAGCAGTTCCATTTTGGCGATGCTGTACTGTACAGCAGCCGCCGCGCTGTCAAAAAAGCGTCCGTGGCAGTGCTGTATTGTAGTACAATACAGCACCGCCACGCAGGGCCGCCGAGAGGGGGGGGGGAGCGGGTACAGTTTACCCGGGCCCGGCCATGCCAGGGGGCCCGGGCCGGGCCCTCGCTGCTAATTAAATTTATTTTTTTTTTATTTTATTTTTCTCTGTTGCGCTATTCTTTTTAAACTTTTTTTATTTTTTTTTCCCGCGGGGGGGTGGCGGGGGGGGGGGGGGGCTGGAAGAAAGAATAAATAAAAAAAAAAAAAAAAAATACTCACGTGATCGCGCGGCGCCGTGTCCCTCCTCTCCTCCATTCACACTGACTGCTGGGCGTGACGTCATCAAGTCACGCCTGTCAGTCAGTGAGGAGCGCCGCAGCCAGCATGAAGAAAGAAGACAGAAGAGGAGACAGAAGAGCAGAAAAGAAAAGAAAGAAGTTGACAAAAGGTAAGTAAAGAAACGGAGAGGCAAGGGGAGGAAAACAGGGAGGGACAGTACTATAAAGAAAGGGGACAGAGAAACAGAGGAGGAAAAAAAGGAGAGAGCCACAGAGTAATAAAAAAAAAAGTGGGAGAGAGGAACAGAGGAGGAAAAAAAGGAGAGAGCCACAGGGGAATAAAAAAAAATTGGGGAGAGAGGAACAGAGGAGGGAAAAAAAGTGGGAGAGAGGAACAGAGGAGGGAAAAAAAGTGGGAGAGAGGAACAGAGGAGGAAAAAAAGGAGAGAGCCACAGGGGAATAAAAAAAAATTGGGGAGAGAGGAACAGAGGAGGGAAAAAAAGTGGGAGAGAGGAACAGAGGAGGGAAAAAAAGTGGGAGAGAGGAACAGAGGAGGAAAAAAAGGAGAGAGCCACAGAGGAATAAAAAAAAATTGGGGAGAGAGGAACAGAGGAGGAAAAAAAAGTGGGAGAGAGGAACAGAGGAGGAAAAAAAAGTGGGAGAGAGGAACAGAGGAGGGAAAAAAAGTGGGAGAGAGGAACAGAGGAGGAAAAAAAGGAGAGAGCCACAGGGGAATAAAAAAAAATTGGGGAGAGAGGAACAGAGGAGGGAAAAAAAGTGGGAGAGAGGAACAGAGGAGGGAAAAAAAGTGGGAGAGAGGAACAGAGGAGGAAAAAAAGGAGAGAGCCACAGAGGAATAAAAAAAAATTGGGGAGAGAGGAACAGAGGAGGAAAAAAAAGTGGGAGAGAGGAACAGAGGAGGAAAAAAAAGTGGGAGAGAGGAACAGAGGAGGAAAAAAAAGTGGGAGAGAGGAACAGAGGAGGAAAAAAAGTGGGAGAGAGGAACAGAGGAATAAAAAAAGTGGGAGAGAGGCACAAAGTAAAAAAGAAGGGGGAAAAGCAGCATGGAGGTCGCAGTGTGAGCATAAGGGGGTACAGTGTAGTTGTGATGAAGGGGCACAGTATTGTGTGTGTGATGGCACAGGGGGCTTGTTGCAATGTAGTGTGTGTGAGGTAGGTGGCGGCTAATTAATAGGCGCTATTTTGTTTGTAGGGTGATGGTGAGGCAATTTAATAGTAGGGACTATTAATTTAAGATGGGGTGGTTTGGGGGCTATTGAATCTTGGGGTGAGTTTAGGGAGAATGAGGTCTATTTATTAAATGTGACTATGAATTATTTAATGGCAGTGATGGTTGCGGGAAATAGGTATTGCTGGGGCTGTTTGCAGGAAGTGAAATAGGTTTATTTATTAAATGTGAATAGTATTATTTTAATGTTGGGGCTGGAGGAAGGCCTAATTATTAATCGTGGGTGCTATTGATTTAACGCCGGGGCTGGCTGTAATTTTCTAAATGTAGCCATTTTTTTTTTCAAAATAGGTCCTTCAACATTTCTTGATCCGGACAAGCCACAACTAAAGAAACCAGCAGCCACAGGTGGAGAAAGTGAGAAGAACAGGTAGGAGAGAGCAGCACAGTGTGTGAAATGTTGTGATTCTAGTAGGGACAATGGCAATTTTTGGTGAATGTTGTGCCCAATGTAAGGTGTAGGCCAAGACTGAACTGTTTGTTTACACACTGCATTGTTTGTAATCTACACTGTGGTGGTAGATGTCCTGAAAGTCAGGAGTGCTTGAACATATGTGACGCTCCGGCGAATTGAGAGCCTAGTGGTTTTTATGTTAGCCACGCCCAATGGCACGTTTGCCACGCCCCCAAATGCATGACCACACCTCCCAAAATTTTTGCACCGCCGTTTGGCTAGCTACGCCCCTGAATGTATGACCATAAACCCAAATTTTTTACGGCGGCGCAAAAAAATTTTGGGGCTTACTTGACTATGAGGGGGGCCCCATGAATTTGTTGTACCCGGGCCCTGAATTCTTCTTGGCAGCCCTGCCGCCACGGACGCTTCTGTGACAGCGCCGAGGCTGCTGTACAGTACAGTGCTGGTGTGTAGAGGCAATGTTTAGTGCCCGTTCGTTCGCGGAGGGGAGGGGTTTCTGGAGAACCAGAAACCCCCCCTGCGTGCGCCCCTGCAAGCTACAGGCGACAAAGGACTATACATGTAATAACAAAACTATCTAATTGCTCTTCTAATAAAAGGCACTGTCATATTTCCTTACTTGCCAGGGAACATTTGATAAGATGTACAGATTCAGACTTCCTTATAGCTGCAGGACTTTATTAATTTGATTTCATAATGTCTTTACTTTATCCAATTTATCTCCATCACCCTTAGAATTGTAAGATAATCAATAAACAGCCTCTGGCACAAGGACTTTAAAATCTGAAAGAGAAATATCACATTTGGGGAATACAAATCACAAAATAAGGGTGAGATGTAAATATTATACTGTTGTATAATACACTTAGGTAACCTCTGACTCTTCACAGCTGGTGTGGAACTCCAGCACCCAGAATGCTTTGCCGGAGTCATAGATTGCTTAGAACCGTTGTATTAAAGAGACTTATTCAAGTTCCAAATACACTATTCTGTAAGAGGTTTATTTAATGTTGCAAGAGAGAAAAATTAAGACATTACCAAAATGCAATGCAAAACTTTCCTAAATGTTTGGCAGTATTACCACGTATTATTTATATTATATATATTATATATGGAGGATCTAGCCGTAGTGGTAACAGTCAAAACATCACTTTAAAATACCAGCTAATGATACTTTGGAACTGGGAATCATTTAGATGAAAATCCAGCTAAACGGTCTAAATTTGCCCCTTGACAGGCCATTCGTGATGCAAGAGGTGCAAAGGCACAAGCAGCACAACATGGTTTTGCCAAAGAGAAAAATTGCACCCTCTCGCTGGATTACGCCTAACTCTAAATAAGACTCTAAATGCATGAGACCAAATTACCCTCTTATCTCCGCCCCCAGCTGTATAATCCCGTGAATCACGGCATTTGAGCAGTGGGGGCAGGGCCTAATGGCATGTTCCACGCAGCCACGCCCCTCACCCTTTGAAATCTCCTGGAGGGGGAGATACTAAAAGTTGGCAAGTATGCAATAACACTGAGATCACTTAAATACACGAAGGTGCTGGAGTGGGCAATGGAGTTCTTTCTTTGTTACTCTCTACACTTCCTATATTATCTCCACACTCCTTTGCTTCCTTATTGGCCAGTCTTCATGTATTCCACAGACACTGGTGTGTATAGATTACTACAGCACTTTACCGCTCAGCTTTATTTGGCGGGAAAGATGGAGGGACATTTCTCTTGCCCAAACAATTTAGCAAAAAATTTATTTTTGTGCTAGAACAAATAGTTTTAGTTTAAATACTTAACTTATAACATTGCAAACATTAATAATACAATATATAGTAATACAAGATGTCATGTGATGTCATGTGACACTATTTTCAACTGCTGCATTATTTTACTGATAATTGTGACATCATAATTGTGACATCATCATCATCGCCATTTCTTTATATAGCGCCACTGATTCCGCAGCGCTGTACAGAGAACTCACTCACATCAGTCCCTGCCCCACTGGAGCTCACAGTCTAAATTCCCTAACACATACACAGACACAGGGAGACAGACAGACTAGGGTCAATTTTGATAGCAGCCAATTAACCTACTTGTATGTTTTTGGAGTGTGGGAGGAAACCGGAGTACCCGGAGGAATCCCACGCAAACACGGGGAGAACATACAAACTCCACACAGATAAGACAATGGTCGGGAATTCTCCTGATGCCACCCTTCCTCTCTTGTCTGCCTCTCATCCAGCTCTTCTTGGATGTCCTCACATTTTCTCAAAATTACTATAGCCAAAACTGATCTCATTGTCTTCCCTTCTTCCAGATCTCCCCACCTTGATCTGTCTATCATCTTTTACAACACCACCTTGTTCCCCAACTCCGCTGCCTGGAGATCACCCTCGACTCCTCCGTCTCTTTTTCCCGGCACATTCAATCTCTTGCCCAATCCTGTAGTTTCCAACTTCGCACATCGCCCACATCCGGCCCTTCCTACCTCAGGATGCCACCAAAATCATTATCCATGCACTCATCTCCAGTATTGATTACTGTGAGCTTCTCCTCAACGACCCCCCCCCCCCGCTCCTACCCCAACCCCCCCTTCATTCTATACTTAATGTAGCTGCAAGACTTATATTTCTTTAATGCTGTTCTTTCTCTGTCTCCTCTCTCTGTCTTGCCTTACACTGGCTCCCATCCCTACAGACTCTTCAGACTCCTCACCCACACCTACAAGGCTCTTTCTCACTCCACTGCCCCTTACATCTCCAACCTCCTCTCTATTCACACTCCCTCCGGTTCCCTGTGATCACCCAATGACCGTCCCCTCTCTTCCACCCTGATCACCTCATCACACTCCAGAATCCAAGATTTCTCCCGTGCTGCCTCCTACTGGAGCAATCTCCCACGCTCTGACTGTACCCTAATTTGTGCCCCTTCAAACAGACATTTAAAACTCTCCTGTTCCTCAAAGCCTACCAGCCATTCACCTAACCATCTCTCCATGATCGATCTCCTCACCTCTCTCTTCCCTGGACCTTTACTCTATCCTCTTGCGTTAGACTCCCCTCCACTGACTCCCTTTGTGCCTCCTGTCTATTTGCCCTCCCTTTAGGATGTAAGCTCTTACAAGCAGGACCCTCTTCCCTCCTGTCTATACCTATTCTTCTGCTACAACTTCACTTTACTAGCTATGCTTGGAGCTTTTGGATCCTTGGTATTATTTGTTTATTGTTTTGTATTGTTTTACTCTGCACAGTCTAGTGTTTGCATTATATACAGCGCTGCAGAAATCTTGTTGCACCTTATAAAGGATAATAATTATAATGTAAATGTGCATATTTTGTCCTTGAAAGTGGAGCAACAAACTCACTTTTACAATAGATTTATCAAGCCGAGCGTTTCCATGCCCATTACCTTGTTAAGATTTTGCTTTAATTTAGCTAACTTAAACATGATGTTTGGAAGGAGAAAAAGATGTAGTATAGCTGTCATTCCCATTCAGGTTTTAATTACATACTTGACAGGCAGCAAGAGTGTTCTCTTAATCACCATCTAAAATGTCAGTGCATAAACATTAATAAAAACAAAGGATAATTAGCAATCTCTTATCGGAAAATTAGAAACAACTTTGTTTCGGCTTAAGTTTTTTTTTTTTTTCTTAAAAAAAAATTAAAAATAATCCTACCTTGCAGAATTTCTGTTTCTCTCTTAAAACTAAACTAATTTACATTTAAATACTAATTTGGTTCAATTGAGCGTGTCTATTAACCTGTAGAAGTACTCACCAAGTCTAGCTGTGTGTTCAGAAAATAGTCCCCCACCCGTAGCTGCTTTTTTAGAATTCTTAATCTTAATCATCATCATCACGATTTATTTATATAGCGCCACTGATTCCGCAGCGCTGTACAGAGAACTCATTCACATCAGTCCCTGCCCCATTGGAGCTTACAGTCTAAATTCCCTAACAAACACAGAGACAGACTGAGAGAGAGAGACTAGGGTCAATTTAGATAGCAACCAGTTAACCTACTAGTATGTTTTTGGAGTGTGGGAGGAAACCGGAGCACCCGGAGGAAACCCACGCAAACAACGGGGAGAACATACAAACTCCACACAGATAAGGCCATGGTCGGGTATTGAACTCATGACCCAAGTGCTGTGAGGCAGAAGTGCTAACCACTTAGCCACCATGCTGGTCAAAACAAAACATTAATAACAATGCAAGAAAAGGATAAAGCTGGGTACACAGAACAGGTTTTTCATCCAATGATCATGCCAATCACAACATAAACGAGCGATTGGTAATATATCACATTAGTGAGTACGCTCTCATGATCACGATTTTTCGAACCAAAGAACATCGTATCGTTTGCTTTGATGTTATACACTTCACGACCAACGATGGAACGATGTCGGGCAAATGTGTTAGTGTGTAAGCGCAGTCACGGCCAGCAGTGTAGGCAGATATCTGTAGAATGTGAGTCATGATCTTTTCAGCAGATGGTTATGAGAGATGAAGAGCACAGATCTGAAGGTAAATATTATAAGCGTGTACTCATGAACTTACGTGATCAATGGGACTTTCAGACGTTGGTAAAATCGTTACATCGTCAGTAATTTTCTGTAGTGTGTACACAGCTTAACAGAACAGGAAAGACCTTTTGTTACAGAGAACATTCAAAGAGCACTTGAATAAATAGAGTACATTGGCAAATGACAGTTCAAAGTTTGACTCGGTTTGTATAACTATGGGTGATAAGTGCTTTTTAGCTTGTGTTAAATTATTCAGTCAGCATCTCCTGCTGGCCTGGGATGTCCACAGCCAATCTGATCATACTCACAACATGGATTATACTCATAACATAACCTTCCAGATTGCAGCAATATGTACAGCAGCCCAGAGTATGTCAGGAGATGAGTGAGCTGATCTTGAGAATGGGGTATATTTATCAAAACTTCAAGAGAAAAGTGGAGGTGTTGCCCATAGCAACCAATGCTAACTATCATTTCCCTAGTACATTCTAGAACATAACTAGAATCTGATTGGTTGCCATGGGCAACACCACCTCAAGTGTTCTTGTGAGAATCTCTGCTATCGTGTCAGATCTCTGATCAGTTTAACCATGAATAGAAACATTCATTTGAGTTAGTTGCAAGAAGCATTCAGCACAATGGCGTAATTCCCAACACCCAACATT
Source organism: Mixophyes fleayi (assembly GCF_038048845.1). NCBI lineage: Eukaryota > Metazoa > Chordata > Amphibia > Anura > Limnodynastidae > Mixophyes > Mixophyes fleayi. The sequence goes on from NC_134411.1 coordinate 31,620,469, forward strand.
TGGGTTGGCAGCATTGGGACGGGGGGGACGGGGACGGGGGGTGGGCCATTTCCATGGCATAATGGGGGGTGTAACATTACAGGATGGGGGCGTGGCCAAAACAATGGCATGCTATTCACTCCAATAAACTTTGATTTAACTGTACTAGTAGTGAAGAGTTTATTAATCTTGTAGTCTTCCTGTGTGCATAGCATCTTATATGTTCATGTTTGTTTTGCCTCTTATGTTTATTGATCAAAAATATTATTATAGTTCACAATTAAATATCGGTCAACATTAGTTATTTATGTCACATCTGAACAGAGTCATCCAGCATAAGAACATATATAATGAGTAAAAACAAACCATAACAATGGCAAGGATTATTAAATAGAAGTATTTGTTAACATTAATGCCCACAGTGGAACGCTGAAGTTCCCTCCAGGAGACCTGATTATACTGTCTGCAGTTATGAATAGATACAAAACATTTATCTGCATGGTTGAAATTTATAATTCCATATCCGAAAAAATAAGGAAAATCTGTTTTTAACATGTGTTATTTTGTTTTTGTTGTTTTTAATACATATATAGTCCTAAATAAAAACAGTTAGCAACAGGAAAGGATAAATTTGTGATACGGGTTCTCTCTCCATTCCAATTTAATGCGGGGGCCGTAAATCAATAGTTTGAAGAGATAACGATTGAACCTGGAAAATATTTAATTAATGTCTTCTCCTCCAGTTCTTATGGTGCCTGTTGAGATAATAATGCAAATATTGAACTATACGCAAGTAATATTTATAATCCAGGAGAACGTTTTTCTCCTATATCGCAGCCTTCTGGCTATAGATGAAACTACATCATCACTTTGTGCAGCAAAATGCGGAACAAGGCAAATACTGTATTTCACTGAAAACTTTTGAAAATATCACTTACCTCTATTTCCAACTAGTCCATTATGACTCCATGAAATACGTGTTCTTGTAGCAGGACTACTGTGTGAGGGGGACCTAATGTTGTCTGGGAATCCCATAAGAGCAATCCAAAGTAAGAACGTAGGAAGGTAGCATTACACTAGCATTCTATAGGGAACTGGAAGACAGAGAGTAAGAGACTCATGCAGCGTTGGACTTATGCATGTATGAAATTACAAAATTTATACTGCGCATACCCACAAAGAGAGCACATACATTCACGCATGCAAACTTGCCCGTACCTGACACTTGTACCCCCTTATAGCTGGAGAGGCGGAACAGGGTAGTACTGGTTGCCTAATGAGGCTCCAGCTAGAATGCAGGTGCAAATACACACTGACGATGACCATGGTCTCCAGCATTAACAGGCCGCTTGCAGGGGCAAAGATAGGATTTCTAAAAAAAAAACATGCTGCCATAAGCCTGCAACAGGCACTTTTTTTTCTAGACAAATTGTTGCAATACTTGTATATTGATTTTTACCTTATCAACAATTACAACCAATATATAAATGTGCATAATGACAAAACTGATTGTAATATTTTATATAAAAGATTTAGATAAAGGGGAAAAAAAATAAACATGGCTAATAAATTGTGAATTTTGTACTGAACTATTATTTCACTTGTACATACCTGTTAATGGTAGTACAGGCAAGAACAGACTCCAATGGTGCAGGATGAAGGATTAGGACTAGGACTAGGACTAGGACTATGATGGGCGGGTGGTGGGGGACGCACCTGTGTGTCAGCTCATAATTGCAGCCTGAAGGGTTTTCTTATTTCCTCACCACACCTCTACCCTCCACCATGTTCTGTCCAGCTGTCACCTGACTACTTCAAAGCCAGTCAGAATCTTCCATGTGATCCTACCCCTGTTGCATTGTGGGAAATGTAATTCGTAGAGACCCTGCCTAATAAACAGCTAATGCATCGTCTGCATGGCTGATTGTGGTTTCACCTCTGAAGCCAGAGCCGTAACTTAAAATCTTATAGCCTGGAACGAGAAAGAAAAATGCTGCCCCCCTAGCCCTCATTTTTAACCACATGAACCCAAAATATTCAGAAACTGCACCCCCCTTCAGTGTTGTGCCCTGGGCAGACGTCCCAATGGTACAGCCCTAGTAACCGCCCTGTCTGAAGCTGATAGGTGCTTTCTGCATTGATCATGCCTATATTATAGGGTTTTGAGGGTGTATTTGTTTAAAAAAAATAGAACTTTCATTTGAAATATTATACCTGCTGTATTATATATCAAGCCTAATAGCGAATGTGGTTTTCACTATCAAAAGAAAAGCTAACAAACTTTTCTTGTACTTATGACCTGGTTATTTGTATGTGGGTGTGTTTATGACTGACGTATATTCTACATGTACAGAGATGCATAGATCACTGTATCACCAGCTCATCACACGCGTACTAAAATACTCTGTGCTGCTGTAAGTAATCCAAATATTGGCTACAGGTGGTTCTGTCCCTGGCCACCATAAAACTGGAGCCACTCAGACATGCAGGAGATAAACACTAAAACATACAGGCGCTCTGACCCTTTCCAAAGGCACTTTAAACATATCTACAAATGAAAATATTTTATACAAACAACTTTTTTATGCTCTTAAATAAAAAGACGTTCAGTTTGAAGCAAAATTAGATATCTGCAAATCAATTCACCATCATGGCTAGCAATTAGCCAGCCAGCCAGTGGGAGATTTGTCTATCGCTCTACAGCAGACAGGAAGGATGGTTAGCAGGGGTGATAGGGGTAATTAAATGTTACAGATGTGCACAAAGGTTTTAAAGAACCGATGTACCATGTTTACATTAAACAAATTCATTTTCACTGTCAGAATATTGTATTTTATTTATTTTTTGCTTCTGTCATAAACCGGTTGGGGGACGAGAGATCCATCTGAGCCCCATTAAATATGTAAATGAAAATCAGGTGCTGCGTGTGGCTTTCTAGAGGAGCCTGTGGATGATACCGATTCCTCTTTTATTACCAATGTCATGCCCGGGACAAAAAGCTCTTTTGCAAATTGACAGATTTGTCAAATTGACATGCAATTTTCAAGGCATTTTCGGAAGCCCCTGTATGGCTGGGAAGATACATCCGTTTATAAGTAAACTGATTATGATGTTACTCTGTGTTTCATACTCATCCCCTCCTCCCCTACACACACACACACACACACACACACACACTCGCCTTTATATGTTCTACCATCCTCTTCTTTGAGACAACAATGGGCGACGTGGGAGTTAAGGAGGCGTACGCCTGACAATATTTCATACATTTATCGCAACCCTGCTTAGCAGAGCCAGCCTGGGGATGGGTGGAATATCCGAGAGTGTCATGACAAAGCTATAAGGTGGCACAGGCTGGCTATACACCGTGATGCATAGATTTAGAAAAATAATAGCGCTGTGTAAATGTACTTTAGGTGCTGCCGAGGAAATGTGATCTTACGTGCTGCAGCCAGGATGTGCCTGGAATAAATATCTGCAATAGATGGAGCAGGGGACTGCTATTTACACTGTCTGGAAATTTATTAGAAACAAGCCAATAAAAGAATCGCTATCGGGCTTAACTATTTCAAAGCCAGATGCCTCCAATGTTGAAAAAAAACTATAGATCTGTATAAAATGGGTTTCTATCTCTAGAGGACTTGTATGTATAGGCTCGTGCGTGCCGTCTTGCAACATTTATTAAATATATTGGGAATGATTCATATTTTCGATTTAAGTACGTTTGCATGCCGTAGCTTCCGAGAGAAAGCTCTGCGTGTGCGCCAGAGCTGGACTTATGCCAGAGAACGCAATTGGATGAAATTCTTGTCTGAACGCAAATGACACTCCCGACTCGTCTGCCTAAGATTTGAAGGGCGGAACAGGGGTTGGAAGGTTGAGGACGGACGTAGGCAATGTACAGTAAGTGCGTGCAGAGGGCGTGCGAACGAGTTCAGGGCATCTCTTAGGTACGTGATTTTTTAGCCGTATCATTTGCACCAGCTACAAGGCAGGTGCAAGTACTGACTGATAGCCATGACTACACGTGTGCATGCCAAGACATGTGTTGACAAGCAAATCTATAGAAATGCATTATATGTGCAGAACACATGAACATCCTGATTTATAGATTTCATGTAAAAAAAAAAATATATATATATTTTTATTTTTTTTATTATTTTTGACTTTACATTGCACATGTTCATGTGCGTATCCTGCACTGCATTTTGTCTGTTTACATACGGCATACCCAGAATCAAATGGAAACGTACCCTGAAATCCGCTTTGATTTGAATACTGGCGTACAAGTCACATGCATTTTTTTAAATGCAAGTTGTGTTCACATTGCGTTCAAAGATTAATCAGGCCCATTGTATTTGTTTTTCGTTTTGTGCTTTTGTTTCTTTTCTGGACTTTCCAGCCAAGTATTTATATCATCTGTGAGATATATGTATTTCCATAGCCCTGGGACAAATATAAATCTGGATATTACTGTATCCACAGCAAAGAGCGCAGCAGAGCTGTGTTGAATCCCAGGAAAAATGTAAATAAATTTACTCTGTGTGATGATAGAAATACATGTTTAAAGCATAGAAGTAAGCCAGAAGTAGCAATGTTGTTGGACGTTGACTAAAGGCAGAGCCTAATTCAATATAAAAACTCACCATATGCATATTTCCTGCCCCTGGGGTATATGAAAGGTATAAATAACTCACCGCTACTTCCCTACTGCCACTTAATAAAAGCCATACATTTGAGTCAATTAGGCTCCTAGGAGAGATAACACTTGTAGCAATATTTAAATGCAACCAAACAGGGATTTTTGAACAGGAAACATCTAATTGGACAGCTACAGCATCTGTCCAATCAGGTGCCACCTGCATTAAACACACTGAATATTGAATATTATTATGAGCACTCTATGATCGTCTCATGCCGAGCTTGCAGGGCATTTCACAGGGTAGAGTTCTCTGCAGTCAGGAAAGATTGGGCATGTCTAAGGGGAGAATACTACATGAGCAGAGTTCTTTTATTAAGGGATAACCCCACTCAAAAAGTAACTGTCTCGGATAAATAAGACAACTTGCTTCCACTCCCCCATACAAAAATTCAGCTTATCCTCCAGTGCCTGTATTATTTCTAGCAGGAAATTATTTCTCGCTCTCTGAATTGGCTTAATTTGAAACAGTTTGTGGTGTTGTCAAGATCCCTCCCCCTCATCAGCTTCCTGTTCCTCTGAATCCCATAAGATTCCAATTCATTCACACAGATTTCTTAAGGGGAGGAGCTTTGACAACCCCACTGATCTCCTAGTCAGAGGTCTACCGAGATTGCAGGACCTGCCAGTTCAAAGGATTTGATTAGTCTTGTAAAAATAAAAAAATGACCATTATTTCAAAGATAATTCCAGCTGTTTATTTTTAAAAATATCTCTTCAAAAGAAAGTTTTATTTTACCAGCACAAGGACACATTTTAATGAAGGAAATATAATTACTATTGAAAGCCCTGTTTGTTAATTTTGTTCTAAATGAGGATGTTTTGAAGTGAATTGTATTGTATCTACATATTTTATTGCTGTGGGAAAACAAAAAACTTCACCGCTGCGAACATCAATATTAGTGATTCACTCAAACCATGGAAACTGACAGTACAGAAATAAACCAGCAATTTGTTCCAGCTCCCAAAAACCTTCTGAATTGTTTAAGAGGCAGACTGCAATTTAGAAACAAAGAAATGGAGAAAGAGCCAAACTATTCAGCACACCTCCTCACCCTCCTTCAGTCTCTCGGGAGAGGTCTGACATAGCAGAGGAGGGAGTTATTCACAAAAGGTTCTCTATAGTGGGTTATGTACATGTGTCTGATTTTCGTCAATGATCTCATTACTTTTGGAATAATTACTGCTTGATACCGTTCACAGTTATGTCAGCTCTGAAAGTAGAGAGAAAAGAAAATCTGCTATATTAAGTCAAGATATAAACTTTTTAATTTTTACGCTAAGGGGGGTATTCAATTGTTCCTCCGGGCGCCGCCGGAACGAGCTCGTTAAAACTATTACCGTTTATACGGTAATATTGCGCGTAATTACCGTTCATACGGTAATTTACTCGCTCTATTTCAGCTCGCTGCTCAGGGAGCTGCGAGCTGAAATTGAGTGAGTAATTACCGTATAAACAGTAATAGTTTTAACGCGCTCGTTCCGGCGGCGCCCGGAGGAACAATTGAATACCCCCTAAGTCTTTATTTGTTTATTTTTTTTTATTATTTTAACAAAAGTTTTTTAGAACTCAAGTAAAAATATTTTCAGTATTTTACAGTTTGTTATAAGGGTGTAAAGAGTTGCCAGGGATTTAATAAAAGCAAAGATTTAAGACAGCATTTCAAAGTGATTTCAAATAAAGTTGTAAGTCCAGAACTAGGTATCATATTTCATAGGAATTGTAAAATTGGTCCCAATACTAAATATTGAGGTGCTGACATTGCTGGTAGTAGATTATATTTTAGGATTACAGCATTGATCTTGCTAATGTTTGTTATATATGGAATATTGTACCCCATAAATTATTACAGATATCACTGAGGCTACAAGAGAAGCGATGTGGAACGTTAAGGGGACTGTGAATATCTAATAATGCGTGGTATGATATACATTATTTCTTATAATTCACATGGTTACACACACTTTGCATTACATGCACTGCTATAATCACAGATTCCCATAGTCATCTTCGGTTTTTTAAATACTTTATCAATTTTTACAAAGACGTTGAGACATACATATACAAATAGGCATTTATATACACACACAGACACTTGCACATACTCGCAAACACATGTACATACATAGGGGCACTTACAGTAAAATACACCTCCCTCTGTGTGTCCCGCATATTTAATAATGGTGCATCGCAGCAGATATCATGGATATCTGCTACTTCGCATTCCTTTTCAATTTTGGGAGTAGTCACCATTCTACATAATAGTGACATCTCCCGGCCACAATCTAACAAGTTACGAAAAAAAATTTTTTTTTGGAAATCTGTCATGTTCTCAGCTGAACCTGGCGTACATTAATATAAATGAAATATTTCAGTGCTGTCAGAAGAGCAGAGCTGGACAGCGCATGTGTGGAGGGATCACATAATCCCTCCCTGTCACTCACCGCTCGCTCTCTGCAGCTGTAGTTGCAGAGACAGAGTGGAGATGTTTGTGCGCATGTGCAGTTCGAAGAATTAATGTATGAAGAGGAGCGAAGAAGACTAGAAGGAGATCCGGAGACAGCGCGTTCCGAAGAGGCGGGGTAAGTATGTTTTTTTTATCACAGAAACAGTAGTTTCTGCTGTTTCTGTGTTTCGTTTTTCATAAATTTGAGAAATAGTTCAATCCTTATCAATGCGATAAGGATTGAAAACTATTCTTCACTTTATGAGAAAATTGATAAAAGTGCCCCATAGAAGAGATGCACACATACACGTAATCAATGAAGGTTGAATTGCAATTAGGACAGGCCAATCAGGAAGACAAAAGAGCCAGAGAGGCCGGTCTGGAAGTTCCGGTACTCTAGATTTTTCCAAGTGAGAGGTAGGTGCGTGTGTGTGTGTGTGTGTGTGTGTGTGTGTGTGTTTCACTTGATTAATATATATGTTTAAAGATCCAAGCAATCCGTAAAAAAAAAGTCCCAAGAGCCACTGTCCACCTGTTGACTCACTATAGGCTCTGAAACAAAAGTTTTAGCCAATGATGTTTCTCCAACGTAAGAAAGTGTATTGCATAATTCTAGCAGGTACCTCGCCCTACCAGCTGTAAAATAGTATTGAGGAAGTGGAGTTATGGTTGCGTGATCTGGAACACTCGCAACGCCTCAGGGTCTGCCACGTCTCCACATTTATTGGATATATCCTTTGACCCACCTTTAGCCAAAATAGCAAAAATGAATAAATCCAAGTGAAGTTGGAAAACTGTCACAAGTTCTAACAGAGTTCGGGAAAACAGTCAATCACAAAGGCGCAGTTGCTTTCTTAAGAATACTCGTTTTAGTTGATACTATGGGCAGCACGGTGGCTCAATGGTTAGCACTTCTGCCTCACAGCACTGGGGTCGTGAATTCAATTCCCAACCATGGCCTTATCTGTGTGGAGTTTGTATGTTCTCCCTGTGTTTGCATGGGTTTCCTCTGGTTGCTCCAGTTTCCTCCCATACTCCAAAAACATACTGGTAGGTTAATTGGCTGCTATCAAAATTTACCCTAGTCTCTCTCTCTTTGAGTATGTTAGGGAATTTAGACTGTAAGCTCCAATGGGGCAGGGACTGATGTGAGTGAGTTCTCTGTAGAGCGCTGTGGAATTAGTGGCGCTTTATAATTAAATGATGATGAGGATACTACTACCAAGATACCAGTTGTAAGTTCCTACTCATTTGCAGAGTCACATAGGACTCATAATATAATCTCTGTCCCGACCCCATTAACGCATTCAAACAGCCCAAGTAATTCTTACCATGCAGTCTTGTTGCCTAAGCTACGCCTTACTCCAGTACAACACGGATTGTTGCAATGCCAAAATACAAGGATAGCATAATATTATAATTTTTTATTACTTTTATTTATTTAGTATTCAGCATCTAACTTCTACTAGACTTTTTTTTGTTTTTTTTGTTAAGACATGCCGTGATGTATATGTAATGACGCGGTCTGTCCAACAGAGGAGTGTTCTAGCATTTGCTGCACGGGGCTCCAATTGTGCCTCATGCTTCAAGTCATGCCACACTCACATACGAGTGTATGTGCCTTGCTGGAGCCAATACAGTGCGCCTAACACTGTAAAAAGTATTTATTTCATATAGATAAGCACTGAGTCACGTTGTTTTTTGAAAAAAAAAAAAAAAAAGATTGTGGGAAACCGAAGAGTTAGCTAAATGGCAGGATAATCACACCCAGACCTAAAAATATAGTTTTGGTTAGAATTAAGCAAGACAAAATAAAATGCAAAATCTACTTAGCTGCAGCCTGTTGGAGATCCAAATTTGGCAGCTCCCCCCAATGTTTATAATTGCCCAGCACACGGGATCTTATCTCCAACTTGGGTGGGCCTTTGTCATACTAATATCTGAGTAGTTGAAGCCACTTCCTGTTGAATTTAATTTATTTAATGTATAGACATAAAATCAAATGACTGAAAATGAAAATGGATTGAAGTGTTCCGAGTGCAGTGTTTATCTGATTAAAAAAACAAAACTCAGAATACAGGACTGTACGTGTCTTTGGAAGCCTTTCAATAATATAAAGAACCAAGAATATCCAGACTCTGTGATCCAAGTGGGACAGGATTATCCACTGCTCAGGACTCTGGAGCTGGCAGCAGTAGGATTGGTATTAAATTCACATCCTCAGTGTTTATCCTGCATGATGTCCCACTAGGTAGGAGCTGAGACTGTCCCTCCGAGCGCACAGGCACCTGCTCTAAGAATATTACTCAGCCTTGTCTAAGAATTCTGACAATCTGTCACAGGAGCACAAATGCTACTGGCAGAAATGGGAGCAAGCTGGAGAAATGAAAACACAAGTTCTACTACCCCCAGATATGTGAAACGAGAATTAATCCATCCGTAATGTGTTCAAAAGAATAGAAGGGAATGTAAACTATTAATATCAAATTTATATGCTGTATCCATTCAGCATTCTAAGTATTTAAACTCATCCTATAGTATTCAATAAAGGCAGCACAAGGGATATATACATGAACTGCTTATTAAATATACCTGCAAGATCCCTAGTGCAACTAAAATAACAGCAACTTGGATATACTCTTCCTTCTCCTGAGTAATTGTGTATCCTGTATAATGCAGTATTAATTTTACAACAAATTCATTATTATTCACCTCGGAAAAACGGGTGGGTTACGTTATTCCAACACTTCTAACACAGACAACGATTATATAGACAAAAAAAAAATCCAATTAGTATAAAAGCGACATGATTTAAATGCAGACTTACATTAAAACAGACAGAGGACATTTCCGAGCAAACTGCTATCCAGACTGGTAGAAATTGCAAAGATACTGCATACTGGCACTTTACTTTGATGTCAGAAAACAGAGCGACATGGAGATTTCTGAATTTAAAACAGCAATGGTAGGACCCTGCGCCTAACCCTAACCCTTAGATGAAATTGTCCAGTTGCCGGGTCCTGCCATTGCCACTTTAAATTCAGAAATCTCAATGTCACTCTGTTTTGTGACGTCAAAGTGAAGTGCCAGCAAGCAGTATCTTTGCAATTTCTACCAGAGTACCACCGGGGAAAAATAATAGAAGGTCACTGGGCTTTGCAAACTTTGGGTCTCGGCTTGAGGTGGACACATTTGATTTACCTCGCACAATACACAATACTTTTTATGCATCTGACATGCGTAGTACGATTCTCTCAAAGTGCCATCTAGTGGTAGAGAAAGGTATCATGTGTTATGCAAAACTTGGTGGACGAAGGCAATTTGACACATGCTACATCTGCATCTCCCTGATCCTCAGACTGGGCAGTTGCTGTGATGCCCATAACATCTAAGCAGAAGAACCCCTCTGAGGGTGGACGCTTTTCAAACTGGTTGCAACCTTGTTAAGGAGTGTGGTTAAGTGAGACTTTTTTTTGCTGTTTATCACACATAACTAATTATGTGTTATTGGTTAATTACATATCACCACCAAATCAGGTAGAGCTGTTTATACACTGCACTGGAGCTTACAGTCTCAATTCACAAACACACCCACACACTAGCTCCCAGTTTAAACTGCAGCCAATTAAACTACCAATGAGTGTGGCAGAAAACTGCAATACCCGGAGGAAACTCATGCATACACGGGAAGAAGTATATCCACTCCCCACAGAAGGGACCCTGATTGAGAAGCAAACTCATGACCACAGCACTGTGAGGGAGCAATGCTAACCATTGTGCCACCATGCTGCTCATAATTATAACCAATTTTTTTTTTTTTTTACAAAATTGTTACAGAAAACTAAAAGTAACTCTGGCTGCCCGTTAAGTTCCATATCGGGGAATAATGAAACGAGGGGATGTAAGAGCTCAGACTACTATCTTTTCAATTCTCACTTTTCATAAATCTGCAGTTCTTAAGAAGATGGTACACAATCGGTCATATATAGCAAGTTATCGGATTAAAGTGGTGTAAGTATCCTGATCACTCTGCTCTCCTATAGGCACAGTTGACAGTCTACTCTGCCAGTCCCCATATGATGACATTACGAATAACACTTACCTGTGAAAGCTTAGGAGATGCCGTTTCTCAGTAATTCCAGCTTCATTGGCCTCACGTTACCATGGGAACAACAGCATCACTTTTCAAACAAGAAAAGAAATAATAATGTGAATTTTAAAAGAAAAATGGAGCACAGGCTGATGTACCAAGGAGTCGATGTTACAATGTGCCCGTCATGGTGAGCCAATTAACTCCTTCCAGTATACACAGTAGCCGCGTACTTATGTGGATATATATATATATATATATATATATATATATATATATATATCTAATATATAAATGCTTAGTGGCGTCTGTCTGTCTGTGTGTGTGTGTAAAAAAAAAAACAAGTTGCAGCGCCACCTGCTGGGCAGAGTTATACACTGACCTACTAAATTCTTAGTGTGTGTGGGGAAAAAAAATTCAAAAAGGGCTGAAATTTGGTAGGGCTCAAACTCATTTTCGTGAGGTAATTTTACCTCATGAACACACATGTGTAGAGGCGTGCGTTAGTGTGTGTGTGTGTGTGTGTGTGGAAAAAACTATTTTCTCAGAAAGGGCTCATCCAATTGACCTGAAATTTGGTATACTGACATTATTTGACAAAAAAATTAGAATAGTCAAGTCAGTTAACTTCCATCATCCCCCCTTCCCCCCGTGGGAGGGGTAGTAAAGGCTAAATTTACGAGTTGAGGGGTCAAACTCATTTTCGTGAGGTAATTTTACCTCATGAACACACATTAAAAAGGCTGCTTGCGTCGGGAACTAACGCTCTTCCCCTGAGGAGGCCTGGGCTAGGTCCAAATGCATGACAAAAACCTTTTTAAGACCTTAAGTAGCTTGATTTGACTAGAATGCATGAGTATCATACACGGGTTAACTTGTGTGTATATATATATATATATATATATATATATATATAGTGTGTGTGCCTTGTGATGGAGATTGGAGATCCTATAAGGCACATAGGGTGCCGGCTGCCTGTAGCCACAAACAACGTTCTGGGAGCATTATGTGAGTGGGTGAATTGGATCCACTGTCATCATTTAGACCAGCTCTGAAGTGACCAATTTGTCCCAGACAAAGGCTCTGTAGTCTTGCACTGCGAGTCACATGGCACACCGAATACGCCAAGTCCATTCAGGCAAACCACACTTCCATATATGCCAAAATTGAGTTGGGTGGACACAATGTGGCACAACACAAAGCATTTATTTCATGCTTTCATGCGTTGTATTTCACAATTTGTCTCAGAGTCCCTCCATCAGTGTCTAATACCCCTTTCTCACTAAAATCCCAGGTCAGACACGGGATAATGAACACGGTTTCAACCCGTGTTGCAACCGTTCACACCACACTTTGGGTCCGGGTAAATTCCGTGGCGTTACCTTTCACACTGGAGCCGTGTCTGCCCTGCATTATCAAGTTGAGTCATTAAAAGGGGACAGCAGAGGCTCATATAGAGGAGTCATAAAAAGTGGACAGCACCAGCATTGCTTCAATCATGGTCGACCAGAGATATCAGCAGCTACTGTACAGTATTGTGTTCCTGTATTATTGTAGATTCCTTCGATATGTTTCTGGATGCAAATGACAGCTTAATGCAGCTGGTTACAGTCTGATCTGGCCCAGTGTTATTTCCGCAGGAGAAGAGCGGAATTTTTGGCTGAGGGCTAAAACACGTCTCCAGTATTTACACAGGAGGAGAGCCTTTATGTTGGCCGCAATTGGCACAGAGTTACATGCAGTTTAAAACACACAGTTCTCAGTATGTATACCTTAATGACTCAGGCCCACGGTGTGAAACTACATGTTTTAGCAATTTTGTTCATGAAATTATTCCTTCTGTGCAGACTTCCTGTCTTTCAATAAATTGATTTAAAAATCCTACAATAGTCAAAAGCGGGCCAACTCTGAGCTATGTGAATGGATTTGCTAGGCTGTACAGCGATTATCATTGCTATCAGTCAATGCATTGCAGCAGTGCTTTTCAATTATTTACACACGGATAGTGCGCAATTTTTTTTTTCCAGTCATTACCAATGAGCGCCAATCTTAGAGCACACTGGTCACACGCTTATCCCCACCTAGCAGCCATTGATATAGGATGGAGGGGGTTGGCTTATTGCAGTAAAATCCACCAACACTCTGGTTTCTCACAATTGTCCAAAAACCTATTGGTAGGTTAACTGGCTTCTGACGAAACTGACCCTAGTTTGTGTGCGATAGGAAATTTAGATTGTAAGCTCTGTTGGGACAGGAACTGATGTGAATGGTTACATATTGGGCAGCATGGTGGCTAAGTGGTTAGCACTTCTGCCTCACAGCACTGGGGTCATGAGTTCAATTATCTGTGGGTAGTTTGTATGTTCTCCCCGTGTTTGCGTGGGTTTCCTCCGGGTGCTCCAGTTTCCTCCCACACTCCAAAAACATACTAGTAGGTTAATTGGCTGCTATCAAAATTGACCCTAGTCTCTCTCTCTCTCTGTCTGTCGTAGTGTGTGTGTGTGTGTGTGTGTGTGTAAATTCCCTAACATACACACGTATATTAGGGAATTTAGACTGTAAGCTCCAATGGGGCAGGGACTAATGTGAATCAGTGGCGCTATATAAATAAATGGTGATGATGATGATATTCTATGTACAGTGCTGGATAATAAGATCAGCCCTATGAAAATATTCAATAATAAATACATTTTTTGATGTGGTAGACACATAGAATTGCTACACATCTGTGTTATAACTTTGGAGGGCAGTCCTATGTTATGCTAATTAAGCACAATATTCTAACATGACAGGCTACATTTATCTACATGATAACTTGTCTCATTAAGCATCAGATGTCATACAGCACATTATTACACTTAGAAAGCTTTATTTAAAAAATGTTTCACTGCACAAAGAGAATAATTATTGTCAGGTTCCAAAAACATTTCCTCTATTCTGATTGATTGTGCCAACATTTCTCAGTGCTGCAGAAAATACTACTTTATGTCTTCATGATTGCTAACAACAATCAAACATATTATACATAATGATAGCCATATATATAGCCAACATGAAGGAATCATTAACCAGAGACTTTGTTAAGTCTGCTACTGTCATTTCAAGTATACAGTAATGAAAATGATGGCGAAATCCTGACCGTCCTCTCTAGAAACCTGAAATGCCTTTAATATAAGTTAAAAACTGTTTGTTTTTTTTGACAAATGATATTTTCAAATGGAATTTTAAAGATTCAAAAGAAACCAATTATTGTCCCTAATATATTCTGCTGTTTCTTTTTGGCTTGTAGACACTTTGCAGTTGTCTGTGCTTAGGTTAATTTCATTCTGGGTCACCATCTGTCTCCAATAATTTGTGTCAATTGTTTCTGTAAGAATTCCACAGCATGCTCCTTCAGAAGGGGTCCGTGAAGGGGCACTGTTAGACCTCATCTCCTTCTCATATACAGAAAGCTAGAGTCCCAAATTTTCTCTGCTAAACCACAGGACACAAGCTGAATACTAATTGCAGGTACTCTATGGCTAATCATTTTCTTGTGAATTTGATGGTTTATCTCAGATTATGTTGATCAAGACAGAACAAAAATAGTAAGATGAAAAATAATACATCTCTTTAGGCATTGTATTTACAAGAACAGGGTTTCAATATCTAATACATTTACAGCCACATTGAAAAATGATGGTTAAATACCCATCTGATCAGCAGATAGATTGGGCAATCGTCCAGTGCAAATAAATACTCCTTTGCAAAAGAAGCCACCTGGTCATAATCTTCTGCATTCACCAAAACCATAATCCATATTTTATAAATTTCAGTACTGTGATCCGTAAGTGTAGTCAGGCAGTCGAAGTCAGACACAGGAATCAATAACCAGAACCAGGAGGAATAATCAAGAGAGCCTGGAGACAGTCTGGATGCCGATAAGCAATACAGACAGTGCTGGAGCATGGGGAACCAATACTCTGGCACCCTAGCGGTGCCAGAGCCGATTATAGAGAAAGAAGGGAGACGTAAATATCGGCGGCGGTGACATGAACAGCCGGCGCCTTGCTCAGGAATAGCGTCCAGTTGCCTAGCAACAGGATGTGCATGCACAGAACGGTCCCTCAGGCCGCATCGTAGGAGGTTCCCTGTAGGAAAGCGTAAATACAGGGACAGCGTCTGAGATCTATCGAATTGGATAATCATTTATTTATATCTTGAATAGCACATCTATCAATAGCACACAGAAAGGTTTGAACTCCGCAGATATTCCTGACCCTCCTACCCTTTAAATCCTGAGGATTTACACACACCAGTGCTTTGAACCCAAGGAGGAAAAAATTTTCAAACTAAAAATAGTCTTCGTTTTCCCCTAGTGCAACAACTGCATCAAATCTTGAATAAAATCCAGATATTTAGTATCAGCATACACTGCTAGTGCTGTTCAAAACTTTTGGTAAATACATCTGAAACTGCAATAAGCACGGCAATTAAAATCGATTAGCTGGGGCAGCGGCTCCAATAGGACCCTGTCCCTGTCCCATCGCATAATCTATAATAAAGTGAGCGCAATTGCGATCATTTTACTTACAGGTTTCTATGGCATGGCTGAATTTGAGAGGGGGAAGGCACGAAGCCTGCAGGGGATGGATCCAAAGATCCCTCTCCTGCGATGCTCTACCCATAGATCATAACGGTTAACGCCAGATGGCGTTAGCTACTGGGATCAAGCTCCTAATTTCAGAGCCCCACAGACACCTATTGGGGACTGGATTTGTGCTTGGAGGCTGGAACCGCATAAATATCGTTGCTTGTTCTCTGGTTTAATCTCCCAAAAACTGCGGTTTTCGAGGGGTGCTAAAGGATGATAAAAAGGCGCCTAATTTTTTTTACAATTCAGTATCTGGATAAGAAAAATAAAAAACACAAAAATCAGTAAAGCAGATCATAGGAATGCTGTATGTATTGTAGTAAGTTTGGACAAAGCTCATACAGCCCTGAGGATGTGATTCTGCAGACAGCACCAACAGAACACGCTCCTATTGTTTCACCTGCAGCCTAAGACATGCACAATGTCTGCATTACTTAAAGCTGGTGGCGTTTCCAGAATACAGATTTGTTTTGTAGATTTTGCTCAGGACTTATACAGGGAATCTCTGTTGACCTACTTCAAAAAGATAATAGAAAATGAACAAAGAAATAACAATCTTCATCAATGCCAGCTAATAAATGTATTAATCATCCCTTTCACAAGATAAATTATAAGTTACGGGTTGCATTTAGAGGGTGGATGGATGAATAGACAGATGGATACATGTACAGATGGACTAAATTATTGCAATAATTGGTAAGCCGTGGAATACAATGTTTGTTGCAATTTACTCAAATATCTCAGCTAAACTAATTAGCAATGATATTACTATATTGTTAAGGCAAACTGAAAAAGACAAAAGACCTACCATGTTGTGGCAAAGATTTGGCCACACACAGAGCTCCCCCAAATACTCCCACCTATAAATCAAAAAGCATTCTCCACCTACAGACCTCCCCCATACCCATTCCAATAGGTCTCCTCAGACCTTCTTCACATGACGGACAGACAAGACCTCCACCTATCCAAACAACTGCCCCACCTCCCTTACTTCTAAACCCCTCCCCTAGAGATGAACAAAAGATTTCAAACTGTTCAGAGGAATATTAGTCTCATTCTGCATTTGGCTGTGGAGGTTTAGATGTTTTTCCACAAGAATTTTAAATTAGGACACATAGAATTCCCCCTGTCTTCTTGGTTACACCTGGAGTTCACCATTATTGGTTCCCATACGCAAGGGACATACTATAGACATTTCTTTTGGAATTAGAGTATTTTGTCTTGTTCAAATAAATGCAATTCTATTAAATGGTGTAACAAATTAAAAGGAAGTATAATGCCAAAGGAATGAATACTTTGTTACTGTATATAAAAATAAAGTGAAAATAACCCCTTGCGCTAAGTTAATGAAACAGCCTTACTAATGTATTTTCAGAATACCACTACTGATAAATTAAAATATACAGTATATTGCACATATGTACTGAAGATAGTGCAAAACAATGATGCAATACAACCCGTCCACGACACCCACACAAAAGTGACTCACTTTTTAGTTTGTGCCATTAAACTGACATCTTCGCTATTAATTTAGATTTGGAAGGTCGTGCCTTCTTCTTTGGAATATTGTATACATAGGTTCTTGTTTCAAGGATATTCCTTTCAGAAGCTGCAGCTAAATCAGAACTTTCTACTAATCTCATTTCATCCTCCCTATCCTTATCAATCAATATGTCATCAAAAATCACTGTCATCACTATTACGTGATTCAACTGAGTCCAACTTATCACAATCATCATGATCATCCAAAGCAAAACTTGGGGACAATGACTGGAGAGAAAATTGCTAAGACATTAAATAGCATTATCACCTCCCCCACTTTGAACCTCTGCTTACCCTGTCTGCTCCCCCTTGTTGAGCCTCCCTTACAACATCAGCTTTCAAATTCTCACCAGAAATAGAAACTTAGCTCTTGAGATTATCATATGTTTTATATGTGATGTACCTTTGCATTGCTAGTCTTTATGTGATATGGGATTATATTTGGTACAGAAGAAGCATCTTTTAGCAGGCCACATACTTTTTGCCAATGATTAGTCCTGGCAAAATATGGGTCCAATTTTTAAAGTTGGCTTGCGGATGCAAAATAGTGGATTTAGCTTCTTTTTGGTAATTTTTGTCTTTATTCAATATCCTTTTAAAGGACACATACATGTATGGGAAAGAATAACACAGCAAATGATCACCGAAGCAAATGACCACTATTCTGTTATCCAGAAAACAACCGTCAACATCATACCTAGCGAACCACACACATCATCATTCCCAGAAACCTTCTGTGTACATTAAGACGATGATTACATTTCTAGGTTCTTAATATGAGGAATCACCCTCTAACTAATGTATGCAGTGGACACGCTGCTTCATTGACAGGTACATATTGAACAGATAACCCCAAAAAGTCACAGATTGCATAGATAAATTCTCAGTTGACAGAGGTACTCCCACTTCCAGCCATATACTACACAGATAACCCACATTTACACTTGTATATTGCAGAGATACACCTCTCATTACATATATATATATATATATATATATATATATATATCTATATCTCCCTGGACTAACAAAATTCCCTCACCCAAGCAACTTACTAGTGAAGAGGCTCCTCAGACACTCCATCACCTTCTAGACTTTATGTGGTAAATCGTGGTTATGAACGTGTGTGCTCATTGCTTCTGAATGACCTTGCAATCTGCCATGTGGAGGGCAGAAGGGTCGCCGTCAGGGTATTTTCAGTCTATGAGAGCCCTAAATAATTGCAGAGCATCACATTGGCAGCAGAGCCAAAGACAAGTGTGTCAGTGACCATTGCTGTTATCAGAAAATGCCAGTGCACAAATCTGTAAGTCCAGCAAGTAAAACACAGTGGCTCAGTGGTTAGCACTTCTGCCTCACAGAACTGGGATCATGAGTTCGATTTCCGATCTTGGTCTTATCTGTGAGGAGTTTGTATGTTCTCCCCGTGTTTGTGTGGGTTTCCTCTGGGTGCTCCGGTTTCCTCCCACAATCCAAAAACATACTGGTAGGTTAATTGGCTGCTATCAAATTGACCTTAGTCTCTTTCTCTGTCTCTGTGTGTGTATGTTGAATTTAGACTGTAAACTCTATTGGGGCAGAGACTGATGTGAGTGAGTTCTCTGTACAGCGCTTCGGAATTAGTGGCGCTATTTAAATAACTGATGATGATGAAATACAATAAGGATCTGTAATGTATTCATATGATATGCAGAGAGAATACAGTTAAACAATGACAATAAATATAACAGTTTTAATTTTTTTTTTTTATTCCAAATGTGAGTATCATAAGCTGAATAACTGATTTACAAAGCAAATTATAATGATCAATGTTACATGAGAAACAAAATGTAAAACCATTACAAACTGATTATGTATTCCTGCCAGTTCCATTATGTAAATTCAAATTGTAATCAGGGTGGTCGAAGGTTTATTTCACATAAAACATGCATTTTCCAGCATGCGTTGCCCACTGGGGGTGTGGCTTTACAGAGAGTAATTAGCAACTATAATACTTTCAGAATTCTGGGATTTAAACTAACTTTTCACTCTAAGGCTTGTAGATAGTTAAAATTAAGTTTCAGATGGAGTAGACTGTATTGCAGCGAGCAAACAGTGAACCATAGCTAAGCATCATTTGGATAATCCGTCCTGCCTTGTCACAAGTCTCTGATTAATTTAGCTGTTAACTTGGTTTTTGCAATTAACATGAATATCTATTATGAGCCATGACTCGCTGTTCAGTGCAACAGAACTCTGCTCTTTCTTTACTAAACATGGGATGAGCTGGAGAATTTAAGAATACCCGCCAACAGAACTAATTTTACTGATTATCTTTGCAGACGTCATGTGGCTCCCTATAAATAATAATAATAATAATAATTTCTGGTGACCAACAAACATGTGGCATGCAGAAATTTTTTATGTGGATGGATTCATTTGATCTGGGCTCAATTTGGATTGCTCACATGTGATTTCCCAGTTAGGTAAATTGGCAGTCATGTTTTTAAGTGGATGCCTTAAAATAAATTTAATTCTTATACATATTATGCTGGTCCTTACTTCCAAACAACATCATTTATCTGAATAAGGAATCTACCACACGCTTGGCATCTTGGCAATGCTGACTACCGCCTTTATCTCTGTAAAGTGTATTTCACGTATTCTACTTCTGAACCCGCGCGTTCTCCTGACTGTCTTCAATGTAAAGTCTTCTTTTATTCATAATATCGAATTGTACTCTACGAGAAGCAGCGTGACACCTCAGAACTAGAATTGTTTCCTGAGATTCTGACCAGATGTCGCCTGTTGTATTACTTGTAAAATTGAGAGGATTTTTAGTTCATTGCCAACTGTCACAAGAAGACAGAGAAGACACAGCTGCAAAATCCAGGGACGCAGCAGGACTTGCTGCAACAGCCGCAGCAGATTGTAACAAGCTCCGTGAGAAAACTCACGCTTTATAGACATTGATGGCCACGTCTTATGGGAAATAGGGAACACTGCTTGTATATACAGTAAATTACACAATAGCTCTTCTAATGTAGTGAACACGGATTAAATTGCAGTTCCTCTTGGGTTCTACAATAAACACTCCTGGAACACCTCAAGGCATGCATTCAAATGGATTTTCTTAGCTCAAACTTCTTGTGTTTTCTGGCAAAGAAAATATTTTTGAGAACTAATTTTTAGTAACCTGTTGAGCGTAATTTGGGAATCATTTTGTTGCAGAATTTATTGCCATAAATGACTCAAAAATCATGTTCCGTCCTGAATGGAGCACAGAGGACAGGAGAAGTAAATATATATCAGTCCTAGGGGCCATTCATCCCTATGGTGGTCTCTTGTGCCCTTGGCCAAGCAGTGAAAATCAGACACAGCACCTCAACGGAGACAGTGCCGTCAATATTTACATAGTTGCCTCCCATGAAGTGCTTCTGTGTCTAACTCCCTCACTCTTGGTTCCCTGCTAATTCATGGAGGTGGAATAAAGAGATCTGATCGCAACTGAATCTGGACAGTTACTTTAAATCTGCCTTAACTGGTGATGCGTTATTGAAAGCCCAAAAACAGTGCTATCATGCCAAAAAGTGCAATACAAATAGTGTAAAACACACAAAAAGTGCAAAAAATGATGCAGTACTGGCCTCTCTCTAAAGAGAAAGGGTCCTATTCCCCAACCCCTGACACCAAAAGATCCCTTATGGGGCAAGGGTCTTCAGACCACCTTCACGAAAGGCATGGGGGGCCTCCTTTTGTCCTGGGATTCGCCGAAGATTTGCCCAGGGCTCGAAAGCTTAAGGGCCCTTCCCCCCGGAAGAGAGGGCATTGGAAAGATTCAGGGGGGCAGGAGCCCCAGGGACACAAACCTACTGAGATGTTCGGAGATTGGGCCTACCCTTACCCCTAAAATCCGTGAAACAAAACATAAAAGGAAAAGTGACAAAAGTGAATACAAACAGTGCAGTGGGGTTATGGCCCCAGCCTAATGGCTGGGCAAATATAAAAATTCTCTTGCCCAGCCAAAGAGCCAGAGCAAAGGGAGACGATGCATAAAGAGGTAAAAATGTGCAGGGTGCGAAAAATCACATGCCAGTGTGATGTGGGGACAGGAGCTCTCCACCCACTAATTTTCATTATTTTGAAACTTTCCATTCTCCTCTTAAATTCTGTTAACTGCAAAGTCAATGCAGTTCAAATGAGGGAAGCATTGAGGGCCTATCAAGGCGCAAATTTAGCCCAGACCCCTTACAGCGAAGGAGGTGAACATTAGACAATACTACAGTATCAGAACTGGGCTGGCATTAACTGTGTCTGTACTGAGAAATACTCCATAATTCTTTTCAAATGACCTTTGATGTGATCTCTCCACCCGTATGATGTACAAATTCCTTCATATGCAAAAAGACGCCGACGTGCTTAGTAAGTATGTCGGCTACAAGCTGGGGTTCTCCCTCTTAATGCGCTGATTAATTTTAATAATGTGAAAACAGGCAGAGATAATGTGTTCTGAAGTAATTGGTATGTTAATCTGCAGCTGCCCTGAACTGAATTTAATTACTTTGGGCCGTGCATGTTTGGTTTTTTTTTTATGAAAAATGAATAATCATTTCTATATATCAATATGAACCTTGATATTCTCCTTAAGAAAATCTTATCAGCTAGCGAAAAATATATCAACCTTAATTTTAAATTGTAAAATATATATAATTCACTATTTGACATGGTAACTTGATAGACAAAGGGCCTAAGACACAGAAAAATGCATTGCGTTTTGGGGAAGTGTAGTCTGAGACTGAGGAGGTGCATTGCAAAACTTTTCTTGATTGGCTGGAGGACTCAGCAGTAGGGGGCGTACCCATATTTGCCAACTTTATGTTTGCCGGGTTGGGAGATCCTGAAAGGCAGGAGGGGTGTATGGGCAGAGGGGGCGGGGCTTCACGATTAGCCTCATTTTGGCCCTGCCCCCGGTGAAGCAATGTCTTTTTACACTATAAAAAGACCCCAAACAAGCATTACATCGCTGGGGGCGGGGCCAAAATGCAGTAAATCTCAATGCCCCGCCCCCTCCGCCCATACATTCCGACTCTAATTTTATTGAAGTTGGCCGATGGGCCAGATGCGAAAGAGGGTTTCCCACAATTGCCTGGGGGTGCCTTCTTCAAATACACCCTCCTGCGCCTGATTTCTACCACAATGCCCCAGAGGCTCGCCGCCCAATCGCTTTCATTGATGTCAACATTTCCATTTTTCTCCTAAAATATTTCTCATTTCAACCTCATTTCTGTCTTCAAAAAACCAATGTCATGATCACAATGGGCATCATAGCTGTCTACATTTCCAAACTCAGCTTTGGGAGTACATTCACCAAGCTCTGCAACAAATTTAAAATTGACTGCGCATTTCAACTAATTACCCTTCATAGCGTATTTATAAACCCTATTTTGTGAAATCAAAGTCCAGTGAAATAAGTGACTGACAGGCCACACTATAAAAAATTGTGAATCAATATTTATTAATAATGTCTATTTGTATAACGCTACCATTTTATGTGCCACTTTTCCGAGAATTTTTAATAATTCACATCAGTCCTTGCCCCCTTGGGGCTTGCACTCTAAATGCCCAATCACACCAACATAAGCACACCATTTATGCCAGAGGGCAATTAACCTACAAGTATATTTTTGGACTGTGGGAGTAAACCGGAGCACCAGGAAGAAATCCACGCAAACACTGGGAGAACATACAAATGTAACACAGATAGGTCCCTGGGTGCGACAAACCAGTGGCCCCAGAGCTGTGGCAGTAATGCTAACCACAGTTCCACTGTGCCTTACATTTTTCATAGGAAATAAAGGATTAGATTAATTGAAGTAATGTAAGAAGCAATACATGCAATTGTCTATGTCTGGACTAAGGCTGGGTACACACTACAGAAAATTTATCCTGGTGCAATTACTGAAATTCCCGATCAACATGCCGATACATGTGTACACACTATACACGATTTACAAGATTTACCTACAGATCTGTGCTCTTCATCTGTCATAACCATCGGCTGAAAAGATTGTGACTCTGTAAACTCTACAGAGATCTGCCTACACTGCTGGTGGTGAGTACATACACACTGCAGAATGTGCCCGATATTGTTCCATCATTTATAGAGATTTTTAGTCTGGTTATAAAATCAAACGATACGATGTGCTTTGGTGCGATAAAACATGATGGTGGGAGCGTACATTTTAACGCAATATCGGACCTGATGGTTGTTTATCGTGTTGATTGCCACGATAAATCGGGTGAAAAAGTAAATTGTTGTCAGAGCTTATTTTTAACACTGCATATCTGTGTGTATCTAGTAAAATTAAAACATGAGGCATTGGTTCATATTTTGATCAAAACATTTAAACCTGCATCCCAGCATCAAGGGCACCTCATTATATGCAGGCCCTACACTGACCTATATGCTTCAAACACCATTAACATGCAGGCAAAATCAGATCCACTCGCCTCCCAGGTAAAAGGGGCTTACATCTCACAAAGGGCGGCTTGTGAGCCACACCCATATGAGCCTTAAATAGGCTTGATGGACAGCTTCTAAGAAAACATAACAATTTTTTTGAAAACCAGAAAGGAAATAAGTCCACACTCTATATTCCATAGTCTATATGGTACTAACTGCACGGCAATATATAAGCCTATATATGTATATAAAACAAAAAGACAGTGCATTTTCTTAACACTGCATATCTGTGTGTGTCTAGCAAAATGAAAACATGAGGTATTGCTTCATATTTTGATCAAAACATTTAAGCCTGCATCCCAGCATCAAGGGTACCCAGGGGCAGGCTGGGCTGAGGGGCAGGGGGGCATTTGTCCCCCGGACTGGTCCCATAGTGAGCTATCTTGGGCTGTGTCACTGGGCCACCTGAATTTTTTTCCTTTAAAATAGGCTGCTGAGTCAAGTCCTGCCCCCCGGGCTGAATTTTGCCAGTTCTCCCCTGAGGGTACCTCAGTTGTGTTCATGACTTCATTAGCGCATCTGCGTGTGTTCATTATTTGAGCATGCGCAAACTGGCGCATATTCCGTATCAGCCCCAACGTGTTAATCTGTAACCTTCTAGTATCATCATACGAAGCTACAAAGTGGTGGGTGCCCTGTTACAAAGATTGTACTGAAATGACAAAACATCTATTTGAATCCACATTTTGGCAAAGATCATTAAGAAAACCTGGCAAGTACTTATGGACTAAAAAGCAGCTTAAAAATAAAAGGGAATGAATGACCAGATTTCCCTCTGGATTTAATTTAAATTGTTACTTTGTTTCTGAAAGATTGAGCAAAATGGGCTTGTTCGCTTAAAAGAAGCTAATTCCCATGTTGTGCGGGCTTTACAAAATGGCATGCGCCTGAGATTTAGGAGATAAAAGGAAACAGGCAATTTTTATGTTAAGCTTTTTTGTTTTTTTTTCCTATTCACCAGGCAGAAGGGAACAGGCTGGAAAAAAAATGACAAAGAAAATGTAATTCATGAAATTTAAACGCTCACCCAAAAGCAACACTTTAGGGAAAAGGTGTACATGGTGGCAGGAGGGGCTCTCGTTACGCACCCCTCTCTCAAAAGGTCTCCTGTTTATCCGAAAGCACAGACGATCTCCCAGGGGAAGCTTTTTAATTGGCA
Organism: Mixophyes fleayi; assembly: GCF_038048845.1. Taxonomy (NCBI): domain Eukaryota; kingdom Metazoa; phylum Chordata; class Amphibia; order Anura; family Limnodynastidae; genus Mixophyes; species Mixophyes fleayi. The sequence continues at coordinate 31,645,520 of NC_134411.1, forward strand.
ATCTGGGATATAGAACTTTCAGCAAACTTAGCTGCAAAATCTTGATCATACTGAAAAGGGCAACGAATATAATATATATCCCAGGCAGACACGGGCAGCAGTATAACTCTGCAGACAATGCTGTATAATATATATTGCTATGGGGTCAATGTATACACTGGATGTGACAGTAAAATGGAGCACTTTATTTGTGCTGATTTGTTCATTTGGATACATGGCATTTTGAGAGTTCAGTTTTTTTTTTATGTAAATGCTGCTTGAATCAAATTTTCATACTGCTGCCTCTGAAAGAGAATAAAAGTGGGACAGCAGGGGGTGTTGAAGGCATGAGAATAAAAAAAGATGCAAGTTAATAAAATGTAAGAGAAAATGAGGAATAGAATATAAAAGAACAGAAGAAATGTGAGCAACATGAAGCAATGGTGTGTGTAAACGAATGTAAAAGGGTAGCTAATAACAAGGCAAATACTTTATGACTACTTAATAAATAATCTCATTAATTAAGTTCTGACAAAGGCAGTTTCCAGTTTACCCAGAGATAATTCTCTCTTTTGCTCTGAATTAAAGTTTTATGTTAGATGTATGCATCATCTTCATTAACCATAGCAGATATCCTAGACTTAGGACGTACAATCATACAGTACATATAATGTACTTCCAGCCACTTACACACAGATTCTGCTATACATTTATATAGTATGAAAAGATAGCCAAATATGTTTAGATACACATAACAGGGAAAAATTATTCTTATTTTAGGAAAGATTACACGCAGATGTGTAGCTTTAGTTAAGATTTTATATATTCTCATTGTCATAATCATAAAGAACAATCTTACACATAAAACATTTTTTTTGCACAAACGGAAAACATACATGATTGAGTTTTCTTTACTCTGAATTATTTGCCTGTTTAATAAGTGTGTATAAGTACTTTCCTTGTGTGGGTGCCCCAGATCCCAGGTCTCATCCCAGCTGAGGGTCACGTAGCAGCTGCACCCCTTTCACCATTGTAGCTTCACCCCTGGTACAATTAAAACGTAGCACTGATGCCCTTTTAATGCAAGTCCCTCCAACATTCCTGCTTTTTGGCAGACAAAGATGGCAGAGCTTAAAAATTTAGGGGTGGTGGTTAGGGCTAGAAGGGAGCATAGCTTGGCTGATAGTTGTATGTGTAGGTAGCTCAGGATATACTACTGTCATCATTGCTATTAGAAGCAGTTTTTGGGTGGATTATAATGAATAAAAGAGAAGATCACAATGTAATAGGAGATTATATTGAGATGAGGTTGTGACTTTTATGACAATGCATATTTCAAACTCAGTACAACATATTCAAATATTGTACGACATATCTGTGAAGATCATGAACAGGTAGAATGGCAGTTTAATTTTTCGTAGGTGTAATTGCACCTAAATAAATTAGATACTCCCCTTACAGTTTTCCCTTCTGTAAATAATCTTTAACAGTTTCATAAATAGACAGACAACTACTAAACCACCAGCAGCCCAGGCTCCGTCAATATCTTTCCTTCTCTTCTTTATTATTCATGTGCTTTCTAATTGATTGGTCTAAACTTTAAAACAAAACCTCAAGAGAGTATTTCTGTAAAGTAGTACTTGAAATAAATATACGTCTTCAAATGCAATAAAAAAAACTAGAAAAACTAGAGAGAATGTTGATTAATTTTAATAGCTATTTGATTTCCTGTTTTTCCCAAAATACATTAATTATAAAATCTCATAAACTTTGTACTTAGAGATGTAAAAGACAAATAAAAAATAAGTGGCCGTGACGTAGCAATCTTTAAAGAGAGGCTAAATCTCTCGTATTTCATTCAATCAGGAGAAAATGAAAAAAATAATGCACACTGTAGCTAGACAGGGGGAATGTATCTCAGTGCCATAAAGTTTGCACCAATTGGTTGTAGGAATTGGAGGTATTCCACACGATTTACAGAGAAGACTCCCCAGTGAACTCCGTTTTGTAGAGCAGTGCAAAAAACATATCAATTTGCAGAGCAGGACTATTGAAATGAGATAAAGTGGAGGTGGAACCCAACTTTTTCTACTGCACAAAAAGACTTTTTTGCACCATCCCTCATTGGGTTGTTGTACATTAAGCATAGTATATCATGTGTTCAATTAAACGCTCCTGAACTCTTCACACTCTAGAAGTAGGTAATCTGTATACCTCCAAAAGTCATGTAAGGTATAACGTTGCCAATATTTTGCAATCTCCTTTGGATTTCTCCGTATGCCAATGCAAACCCCAAAAGGGTTGCATACAGCCATCTTTACCATAGTCATTTCTTATGATTGGTGCTCTTCCTAGTGGCTCTAATGTAACAACATAACCACAACACATTTACACAGCCAATGTAGCAGGTTAGTCTGTTCATCCACTTGACTAGCAATCTATAAAATAGCTGATGTTACCCACTATTGCGATATACAACACCACCACCCAGAGAATTCCATTTCCATAATGGTGGGCATTGTGATTGAGGTAATGCATCACAATTTTGAGGCGTGATATGGAAAACATGGCCGGAGACAATTTAAAAGTCACGAATCTTGGGACATCTTTCTAATATCTATCAGTTTCTGGACTTTTTTCTGTGATTTATTTATTCCCTCTATTTTGAGGTTTTCTTTGTATTGTCTTTTAATTTTCTTTTTACACATTGCAATATGCCACAATGCTTTTTCATACACTTTTTCTATTAAAAGATATACTTGTCTATAATAAATATAGAGCTTTTGTAGATTATTTTGATGGTATAGTGTTTATATGCATTGCAGATGCAACGGTTAGAATAAAAGTTATTTGACGACAAGCCCAGGATGTATTTTATAAAAAAAATATATTGACGTTCACGATATAGTAATTATATGAATTATTTCCAATACAAATACATTTTAATGGATTTTTTTTTCTTTATTTTGAAAGACATATTTTGATATGAATTGCCAACCAATCAGTCTGATGAATGAGCTACACAAACCTTGCAATAAAGTTGCGTTGTAGGCCATTGACAAAGGGATGTATCCAAAACACATCTGAAAAAAGTAAAATGCGTTAGTTGACTTACAGTTACAGACTTTTGTCTACCTGTTACCAACTATCGATTCCTGACTTAACAGACTGTTACCTCTTTACATATGGTACCTTACTATGCTAGATAAGGGTGATGTTGCTTTAATGATTTGGAATAACTTTTGATACTTTTTCTCTTCTTACAGATCTGGGGGTTGGGAGGCAGTATACTGGAGGCCTAACAAGGGGTTTTATGGTCAGAAATTTAAAAAAACGATCAGCAAGGGAATTTCTATTCCTGGACTGTAAACTTTATTCAATAAACTTTTCTCCTGTGTAACATTGTCCACCAGGATATTTCCCCAAACTAAAATATTCCCCCCCTAGATGTGAAAGAGCTGTAAGCACCTGATATGCATGTTTAACCATTTCCCTTTTAGTTTATTTTATTTCGTCCCTTATGTTGCACAGTTTTCCTTTCTATTTATAAATTGCAAGCTCATATGGGCTAGGGTCCTATATCTCCTGTTTTATTGTATAATTCTTTGTGATTCTTTAATTCATTATTTTCCATATTGTTAGTAAGTATCAGCCATTTAAAAGAGCTGATTGCATATGCCACAGGAAGCTAGGATAGGAGCCACGCAACACTGAATAAATCTTTAATTTTATTGATATTCCTCCTCTGTAACATTGGAAAGAGCTAAGAGTACAGGGAAATGGTACAATCTGTTTTAAGCAGTTTGTGGCATAAAGTTTGGCATTACCATGATAAAGTATGTTTATTATATACTTTTGTATTTCATTGATTTGTAATTATTTTCATGTATGATTTAAAAAGGCATAGTGGAATCAACACAGCATTAAACCTGATTTCAGATCCAATTAATCAGTTTGGATATTTTTGGCCAAATTGGTCAGATAGTGCTTCTTTATGTGGGCTTAAAATTATTGTTTCACCTTATCAAGTTATCCATTCTCGCTCTCTCACTACCCTTTTTTGCTTTTTAGTCTGGTTTATCAATTTACACTGTTTGGTTTGATGTTCTTAAAAGATTGCCTCATATTAGGTTCCTTTGTGTGGTGTAAAAATATTGAAAACCTTTCCGAAATAAAGTATTACAAAAAAATAAAAAAATCTGATTGGGATCAATCGGATTTTGAGCGTGCCGGGGTGGAAAATCCTGCACTGTCCGGAGCTGTCTGTGATCTAGGTATTCAGTCCAGTTGATGAAACACCACCTGTCTGTGTGAGGCCTGCTTTGGTTAGAGCAGGGTAGAAGGCATCAATAAAGGACAAGTCTATCTGTGACCCCCATTCATCAGGAAGGATTCTGGTGGCACTTCCTCTGTAATTCTTAAAATGTTGCCATGTGGCACTGTGTATATTTAAACTGTATGCACTGGGTATTATATGTACTTAAGCCCTGAAAGATCTGTTGCCAACCATGGACTGTTGTCCCCAGTAATTCTCATTGACCTCTTTTTCCTACTTGCTGGGCTTTATTGGTTGGATACTGCAAAAGGGACACTCCAAACAGACACAAAATCTACAAATGGGTTAGGGGTGTTACTTCGATCTGATGTAATTAGGCCCCTTTGTAAAACAAAGATGATAAATAGTGTGTGACCCCCTTGTGTCCAGACTTTAGGGAATCATCCTCAGCAAGGATCCAGGTGGTCAAGAGACAAGGACAAAGACCTGAAACCACCCACAGGCTAGAAGGACCACCAGGAGAGTCTACTGAGGATGTGGCTCTCCCTCTATACCCATAAAAAGCAGGCCTGGAAGTTAGGAGGTTTGATTTGACTTGCAGGGGATTACACTTCCCGTTGGGATGTCTAAAGGGGCACACAATATGAAAGAAGAGCTATACTCTTTCAAATGAGGAGATGATTGTTTATAGAATCGAAGATGAGGGAGATCTGGGTATTACAACAGCCCACCCCAATGCATGGGCTGCTTAATAATTTCTGTTGTGTGGGGAATTATCTCCAGACAATAACTTATATGGACCACATCATTTGAAAGAGGGGACTTCCTTCTTTCAAATGAGGGCACCACTGACTTTATTGAAATCAGGATGGAGGAGATTCATACATCCCTACCCATCCCTGGATTTCATAATGCTTTCTGTAGTGTATGGGTGTTATTGTCTGGTGATCACTCATGAGGGGCCATATTCTTTAGAAAAAGACAGCATTCACCTCTATTAAACTCAGCATTGGGCTAGTACTAATTAGGTGCAAGGGGACTAAACATTACCCAGTTTAGTTTAGTTTAACTGTCCGCTAACATTTGTTATTTACTTCCAAATCAAGTGGAGGTTGGTATGATCCAAATATTTGGTTGCACAATTCTCCCAACTAATCCAGCTTGACACTTTCTGTAAATTCATACCATGGATGCACAGAATAAACCTTTATATCTCCTGTCCTCCTGACCCCTGATTTAGGATTCCACCTATGGTTCACCTTCCTCAAGCAGAAATTTTCTGATACAATTATGTTTATCTTTAACTGTGAAATACATTTGGGGTTATCCACACCTTTCTCTGTAATACCTATTTTGTACAACAATTTGAAGCCCGTCCAGCCTTGGTCCTTGTCAGGCCATTTCAGGGTGGCTGACTTCCTTGACAAGGGGAAAGGTGAAATCCTTCTCATTGATCATTGATTCAGAGTCCACTCACTTTTCTGCCTCTCTGTATTTACAAATACCTCAAAATAAACCACTTTATTTCCAGTTCATTGCCAAGGAACTTCCCACAGTCAAATTCAATCAGATCTATTTGCATTTTTCAGACTCCCATTATATCCTATTCTAGCAATATGCTGAAAGACAATATTTCTCAGCTTCAATTTCTTCACTGGCTCTGGGATATTAGGTTTGAGGATTCGATGATATTTAGTTGAATCTATTATTTCTTCTACAAGGGCAATATTTCTTTTGCCACTACCACACAAGTCCAAGGTATAACAGATAAGTGTAACAGATAACAAGTGTTATGGTCTTCAAATCCTTCAGCGCTTTTAAATGCTTCAGCGATTTTTTTTCTCCAAATGTATCTTTTATGGCTGTGTCTAAAAATACAATGTTTGTTTTCAGAAATCCACCAAGACCATCATCACCATTTATTTATATAGCGCCACTGATTCCGCAGCGCTGTACGGAGAACTCACTCACATCCCCATTGGAGCTTACAGTCTAAATCCCCAAACATACACACAGACAGAGAGAGAGGGAGAGAGAGACTTTTGATAGCAGCCAATTAACCTACCAGTATGTTTTTTGGAGCGTGGGAGGAAACCGGAGCACCCGGAGGAAACCCATGCAACACGGGGAGAACATACAAACTACACACAGATAAGGCCATGGTCGGGAATTGAACTCATGACCCCAGTGCTGTGAGGCAGAAGTGCTAACCACTTAGCCACCGTGCTGCCCCATCTCATCTTCACTTCAAAAGTTTCCCTTAACTTACATTCTTAATGATGCTTCTGCAATGGGAAATATCAAGTTGGAATCAGTGACTTCAATGAACCACTGCATGCCTAATATTCATGCACTGCCTAGATATCTTTTACAGCCTTCCCTGCTTTGTAGCAGTCTAGTACCTTTATTTGCAAGTCCTCAGTCAGTTGTTTAGAGAAAATCCTGAGAGCTTGGAAGGGTGCAAGTGTATATCTTCAACTTCAATCAACTGGAAGGGTGCCCAAACTTTTGCACTTGCCACATTCACTGTTTCCTTTTTCTCAAGCTGTTAAATTCAGCAAATGACTAGTAATTGTGCATTAAAATGTATGCATATAGGTCATATTTTATACTTGGACCCTGCTGAGTTTGTGTTAATTTATTTTCACTTAGAGATTCATTGAAATATGCGCAGGGCCCTAATTTTTGCATACAACTGTATCATATTTCACTATAACCTGAAACACAGACCAAAGCTGCCAGAAAGTACATATATTTGGCATTCATATAAACTTTACAAGATGCAGAAAAAAAAAAAAAAAAAAAAAAAAAAAATATATATATATATATATATATATATATATATATATAAAATCTCTTTTACATTTTACCGTTCAAAAAATTTAAAAATTTAAATAATTTTACTTGATTGTGGTACCAAAAATGCTCTGCTCCCCATCTTCCCACTTATTTTCCTATTGCAGTTACTTCAGTGAACTGAATACAGGGGCAAATGCAGGATTTTTAAGGGGGGGGATTTCCTCCCTCCCCAAAAAATATATATAGAGAGCTGCAACGCATGCGCAGCAGTTCCATTTTGGCGATGCTGTACTGTACAGCAGCCGCGGCGCTGTCAAAGAAATACAAGTACAATACAGCACCGCAGTGGACGCTTCTGTGACAGCGCCGTGGCTGCTGTTCAGGGCAATGTTTAGTGCCCGTTTGTTCGCGGAGTGGAGGGGTTTCTGGAGAACCAGAAACCCCCCCTGCGTGCGCCCCTGGAATACATGTTCTAATAATTTAATTAATGCTATAGAAAACTGATTGTGCACTATGAATAAAATAAAATGTGCATGGCCTGTTGAAAACCTAAACATACTTTTTTTTTTTTTTTACCTCTAGAAGGTCATTTGATGCTGGCAGTGCCCTTTCTAAATGATTTAGGGGTTAAAGAAGTTACAGCTGAAAAAAAAATCAGCAATCTGCTTTAAGCCCATCAAACCCAGTGGGAGGGACACTTCAGTAATCTGAAATCCTTTTTGCTATGTTCAATGATAAGATCTCCCTTTCAACTCCTAACTCTATTTTCAAACACATGCACAAATTGCATGGGGACTTGTCTTCAAAAGCGTTGAGTTTTGTTCTCTCTTTTTTTTATTTCAATGTCTTGGAATAGTCATCTGCAAAAACTTCCCCTAATGGGCTGGAGTAATTGCCCTGCATTGATACTGTACTTTTCCACATCAGCATAATTTACAAATGGTAAAAAGGGACAATAGAATTACTTTGCAGCTAATCCCTTTGTAGAGAAAGATACTCAATGAAATTGTATAGCACTATCCTCTCTCTCTCTCTCTCTTCAACAACCACAGTTGGGCCAGTATACACAGGGAAGGTCGATTAATTTGCAAATGCTTATGAATAGACATTAGGGTACCATACATGAATGTTAATTAGAGGACAGGGTTATGTTGGATAGAAAAACTCTACAACTGATAAGATATTTACATGACTTGGAATGAAGGTTTTATGGCTCCTTTGTATCCAATAAGACTCAATCATCTCTAATTATTACACTATATTGTTATTAATATTACCACCCTTTATTTATATAGCAGCAAGATATCCTTTAATATTAGAGAATTGTATTGACACATCAGTCTGTACCAGTGGATATTAGGAAGAAACCAATTCATATTCTAGTATGTTTCTGCAGTGTGGGAGGAAACAAACACACCTGGAGGGTATTGAATTCTACACAGGGACAACATACAAACTCTACCAAGATCACAACCTGGTTGGAAGTAAATCATATTATATCCAATACTTCCTACCTCTTTGCGGTGCTACGTCAAGTATCCCTGCTGGGTAAACATTTTCCCCATTGTAGTCAAGAGGTCAACTATATGGAGAGTCAGCTGGGTGAGTGAGCATTTCCGCAGGTGTACTGCCTGGGCCCAGCCGCTTTCCATACAAGATTGGAGCACACGAGAGTGAAATAACGATGCTGCAGGATTTTTTGAATGCTGCGTGCAGCGTTACAGTAGCAAATGTGTATTCAACAACCCTGGAAGTCTGACCGACATTGTCTTTCACAATCTTTTAGCTTCAGAACAATGGGGTCAGTGGGAAAAGGGTTGTCCAGGGGGGATAATTACGGACCCAGACAAATACATTGACTCACCTGTGCATGATCAAAGAAGCCCTGAAAATCTTATCTGTTGGTAGCTCTTGAGGACTGGGTCTATACATCTCTGATCTAGAATTCAGTGCAATACACCAACAGCTGGCCAACACCCTCATAGCTGCCATACCAAGACGAAATCAGGATTGGAGAATGGTCTGTCCTTAGATTTTGGGGGGCATTTTTGAATCAGAATCTTTTGGATAGAGCCTTTATAACACATGGGAGTACCTGTGCTTAAACAAGACAAACATTACAGGATATGCATGGTTTTAAATATATGTAAATGTTCTGCCTACGTCCTCTGTATCATGCGAAATGGAGTAAATTCACTAATTGCAAAATGGGCAGCAGTAAAGATGATGGAAAATTTCAAAAACTATTCCATAGAATAATCACTATGCATTGGTTGCTGTATTTTGTAGAGATGCTCAGGCTCGATTACCGGAGAACCAAACACACCCGAGCTGGTTCTGTACCGTCGTGCTTTTTCGGAATTGAAAATGAGACAAAACTTCATCGTTCCGTCGTCTGATTTTGGATCCCGCGAGTTTTGAAATCAATAAGTACCGCCCTCCACGGTGATCAGAGGGACACCGAAGGGGTAGCACAGTCGGTTCAACACTGCTACCCCCTCCTCTTTCTATTCTGCTCTACAAAGTCTACAGTGACATTCGGGAGAGCTTTATTGCTCCATTGCCAATTGTCATTGCTGAAATGCAAATCCTAGGGCTGGCAGGCTTGGTGTAATTCTGCAGTGTGTTATATAGATAAAACACAAAGAGGAGAGGTCCATTGCTCAATTGCCAATTGTCATTGCTGAAATACAAATACTAGGCCTGGCAGGCATGTCTTCTGAATTTGCAATCAAAAGTGTATGGCGTTATCAAAATGGATTCACAACAGTACAGAGAAGAGCAGGAGCACCAAGCAGCTGCTGGCACCAGTGATGATGATTGTAATCCTTCTATGTCATCTGGTAAAGCCTATGCAAAAGAGCATAGTGTTTTTAAGTCAGGGAAACAAAAATGTAAAAAAACACCTTTTACCTTGCTCAAGAAAAAAAGACCTGTAACCCAGACAAAGTTATCTGCAGAAAAAAATAAAGTTGCCAAAATGCCATTCTACACACGCAGTGGCAAAGAAAGAAAGAGGCCTTTACCTTTCTCTATGTATGCGAGTTCTGCAACTGTCACTGAGGTATCTTCTTGTAAGGTCAGTTGTGACCAAGCAAAACCTTGTAATTTGGACTCCAAAAGTGGTGTCCAAATACTTTTACATGTAAAAGCTGAGCTGGAAGAAAATAGTAAGGCATTAGAGGAAATTGTATTTTCAGATTCAGACATGACACAAATCCCTGAGGAAAGTCCATCCATGAGTGCTATGTGTATCCGTGACCATTCTGATAGTGTACCCATAAAGAAGGCCCCTTTCAGCCTTTCTGCTGATATGTGCCTGAACAGCCCAAGTGTAGCCGGTGATACACCAATTGAGGATGCCACTTTGGAACTGCTTTAGGATGAGGGGGATATTTGTGTAGCCAACGAGGGCGCTAATGAGGATGTTGATAAGGATGATGTTGTTTGTGTAAGTTCTGCACCGGTGGCAGCAGTTCTGGCACGTGATAAGGCCATTCTCATGCCTGGACATAAGACCAAAAAATCCACTTATGTGTAGAATTATTTTTCCTGAATCCTGACAACAGTTGTCTAGCCATTTGTAGCATATGTAAAGCCACAGTCAGTCGAGGGAGGGACCTTAACCATCTAGGAACCTCATCCATGTTACACCATTTGAAGTGAGTTCATGGCAAGCTGTTGGGAAAATCAGAAATTTATGCTAAAAAAACAACAACAAGCAGTCCATCATCAGCTAGAACCCTTCTCTCACCTACATCCCGACGCCTGCAATCTACACTCACAACACTGTCCTCATCAATATCCTCAGTAGCGATCAGAGTTAGTCCTGCATCCAAGTTGCTAAGGCTAGATGACTCCTCCACTATCCTGGATTCCTCAGAACAATTCTTGAGCATTGGTCCCACTGCTGCTGCTGCTGGGGGTGAATCTTTATCCCAGAAGCAGACCAAGAATAAGAGAACTAGTAGTGTACAACACTTGACTGTTAAACAATCCTTTGCAAGAGGAGGCAAATATGAAAGCGGTCATCCAGTCGCAAAGCGGATCACAGACGCCATGGGGACTATGCTAGTATTTGATCTGTGTCCAATGTCCACTATTTATGCAGCTGGTTTTATACAGTTAATTGAGGTCTTGTGTCCCCGTTACCAAACTCCATCACGACACCATTTCAGTAGAAAAGCTATTCCTCACCTCTGCCAGAAGGTTCGTAAAAATGTAATTGGGCTACAAAATGCCATTCTACCCACTGTTCACTTAATCACAGATATGTGGACAAGCAGAACTGGGAAAACTAAATATTATATGACTGACAGCCCACTGGGTTAGTGATTCGCCTTCACCAGCAGGATCAGCAGCAGCAGCATGTAGCCAAGTACGTCACATTTGTCCAAGGCAGGCTACTGTGTGTATCACCCGCTTAACAGTCATACAGCTGACAATCTGCTACAAAAACTAAGGGATGTCATTGCAACATGGCTTATCCCACTTGGACTCTCTTCAGGATATGTCATTTCTGATAATGCCACCAATATTGTGAGAACATTACAGCTGGGTGAATTCCATCACATTTCCTGTTTTGTTCACGCAATCAACTTGGTGGTGCAGAATTTTTTTAAAAAATGACAGGTACGTGCAGGAGATGCTGTCTGTGTCTCTGTGAAATGGCAGTTGATCTCCATGAAGGGCGGTACTTATAGAATCCAAAACTCGCGAGATCCGACAATGCAACAATGACGTTTTGCCTCGTTTTCAGTTCCGAGGATGAGCAAAAGTACCAAGCCGGCTTGACACTCGGATCGGTGAAGTTCAGGGGGGCTCGGTCCTCAGAGAACCTAGCCCGAGCACCTCTACTAGTGATTACTGCTTTGTTTGCATGCTAGAACGTGTGTTTGCAATCAGGAGCAACTCTAAAAATACATTTTATGTACAGTATACATAACATCCTAATAAATGTATTTTAGGGAAATAAAAATGACAAAAAAATCTTATTTTTTAATGTTTTGTCTTTAATTACTATACTAATAACAGGTAACATTTTGTAGGATTTTTTCTTTGTGTTTATTTGGGACTTTATATTCCACATATATATTGGATGTGTCCTGCAGTGTATTGTATTTTAGAGCAGAAAGCACCTATTCAACAATAGGTGTATTTTTACATCCGCTCTTTGTTGAATACAAACTTGCGTATGCCCGATTTATGTGCGTTTAAAAAAAACGCCACACAATACATTCACTTTGCATGCCTTAATGAATCAGCCCCCCTGTGTTTGCATGCGTTTCATCCGATTGCACTGGTTTCCTGCCATACCCCAAAGACATACTAGTAGTTTAGTTGGCTTCTGACAAAATTCACCCTAGTGTGTGTCTATGTGGTAGGGAACATAGATTATAAACTCCATTGGGGCAGGGGCTAATGTAGATGATTGAATATTCTCTGTATAGGGCTGTGCAATATACTTGCTCTATATAAAGAACACAAAAAGACAGTTGTCCGCACTTATCTTTAACACTGCATATCTGTGTGTCTAGCAAAATGAAAACACGAGGTATTAGTTCATATTTTGATCAAAACATTTAAGCCTGCATCTCAGCGTCAAGGTATTAAGTATTCTCTGTATAGTGCTGCACAATATGTTTACTCTACATAAATCACTGTTAATAATTCAGTAGGGCATATATATGTGCAGCTTCGCAAATTACCTTGTTTAGTGATTTTGTGCAACATCACGGCAGATTAAACTACACATGTTTTTAAATGTGATAAAGCAGAGAAAACTATTGTTGGGCATAGATCCCTTTAATTTCTGTGAAAGGCTGCTGAAACTGTCAGCTAAGCCAACATCAGGTAACCTTCAACTCTTTGAAAAATGCTTTCTACACAAACCGGCGCAACTGTCTGACCGACCGCATAGCTGACAGCGTCCCAACGAGATAACATTTGTCATCAGTGTCACTGTTAATTTAAGCCGCACAGTGTAAGGCCTCACACACAAGTGGATTAAGGGTCACTGCCTTAAACAAATGCTCATCCAAACTTAACACGTGTCAGCAATCTCTCTCCCACACTCTCTCTGTTGAGCCGAGAGCTGAAAAATGGATAGGCAATCAATAAAATTCAATTGTCATATAAAGTACCAGAGTAATCGCTCTCTCCAACACCTTTATCACTGGATTTTGTTTGCATCCCTTTATCAGGAAAAATATTTTAGTTGGTGTTTTGTTTTTCTCTTGAAAATAATATAAAATACAAAATAGCACATTTTTACATGATTATATATTTCTGATCGCTCAGATTCAACTTATTGAATTATTATTATTTGCACTATCAATGACGCAGCGACGTACAAAAGAATATTTTTCTTTCACATCACTCCCTGAACCAACTGGGCTTACAGTCTAAATTCCCTACCACACACCCTAGAATTAATTATGTCAGCATCCAATTAACCCAACACTTATTTTGGGTGTGGGAGGAAACTCGGAACAAAGTAGCAGAAACGTGGCGAGAACGTACAAACTCCACGCAGATAAGGTCCTTGTGGGGAATCGAACTCATGACCACTGTGCCACCATGCTGGATGTACTATATAGGCATAAGACAACCACTATCCAATTATTATTATTTATTTATACTACAATATTCACCAGTGCCATACAGTAGGGAAATAGACCAAAGTAGAAAGAGAAAGGGCCAAGGGCAAAATTCAAAATGAGCAAAGGCAAAATACAAGGCATTAAGGAAACAACTGGAAACTGGAATGTAAAGTGTAGCAATAGGCATCACTTAGAGCTACACGTAAAGATGCACCAAGAACTTACACGGAAAACGGACATGCATGTTTTCAACTTTACTTGCATCTGAAGATATGCAATGCCTGCCGCACTTCCCCAAGGCGAGTTTTTCCATACAGCCAGTGTTTGTTAACTGAGGAAAGAGGAGAGAATAACTGGACCGCAGCTGACTTTGGGAGTGCGTGTGAAACACCAGACCCTCATGAAGTAATATACAGGATTAATGTTTACTCTTGGAACTCAGCCTAAAATTGAATGTTCGGGTGTTCTGACTTTAGAGTGAGCCTGAATTTAGTGTGCAAGGGCTCATCGCCCCCCACCCATTTGTGAAAAGTTTAATAAACATAGACCTCATATTAAATGAATAGCCCCACCTGTTGATGCATTAGATAAATAGCCCTGACATTACAGTAATAACCCTATTAAATTACATTAATAACCCCACATTACATTAATAGACCTCACTATATTACATTAAAATGCCAACATTACATTAATAGCCCAACTTTAAAACCGCCACTTCCACATCATATTAATAATCGCACATTTAATTAACAGCTCCCACATTACATTAATAGCTTTAAAGTATAACCTTATTAGCCACCACTAGCTTACACTAAAAGCACATATACACCCTCCCATACACAAACACACACTACATTCATACCATCCCCCACACACATTAAATTAATGCCATCCCACACACACATTACATTAGCACGCCACATACACACCACATCAATACCATCCCTCCACATTACATTAATAATACATACACACTTACCTGATCTACATATATCAAATGCGTTGAAGAGTGGAAGGGGGCTGGTCCATGTGGAGGGTGGTAAGGGGGGAGCAGTAGGGAAAGGGAGGAGAAGTTGGAACAGAGGGGGAAGAGCAGAGCGGAAAAAAAGATGGGGGGAGCCAGCTGGATCACTGCAACAAGGAGTGGCCCTGCCCTGACTTGCTGTGCACCCTATGCACATGGGCATTATGCCCTAGGCTGACAGACAGGGCAACAATTCGATCAACACACATTAATATTCAGATATCCATTTTTTGTGTACCAAGGCTGAATACCCACTGGAATTTTAAACAATGCAAATTCAAATGCCAGTGAAACCATACGTCAAAAGCAAAAGTATTTTCAGAGACGCTTTCGTGCATTGTGCTAAAACGCAAGTACAACACAAGTGGACATGAGGTCTTGTGCTTAAAGCATAAATGCATTTATACTGGTCAATAAATAAAAAAAAAGGTGTGTAGTGAACTTCTCAATACACGATGCACCAAATTGGTGTCATTTGTTCCTTTATCACACCGCAATATCAGTATAACAGAATGTACACATTTATTTCCAAACTATTTATGAGAGAGACTGGGGGAAAAAAACAAAGCAAGCTAAAAGGGTTTTGATGTGTATCTCTACTGAATATTCACTTTATAAACCTCAGTTGCATTCAGTCAGTTCAATTACCAGCTACTGTCTGCTGCATATTTTTATCTGCAGCTTGTCTGGTAATTTACCTTTTTCCTGTTGATTGTGTTTCAGTTGGACTTCGTCTCTTATCTGTGTATTTGAATAAAAATATGGTTAAGAAATAAACGGAGGACATTTGAAGGTGAGAAACGCACTCATTGAGGTAGCACGGTCTGTAATAAAATGCATCACCCTCACAAATGGGAAAAAAATAAACCCAATTTGCACCTCGTGATATAAGCGCACAAACAGGCTGTCATCGGAATGTTTGAAATTCATCAGGGAGCGGATATTTTTGGTGACAAAAAGCTAATAACAAAATCCTTTTATTCATCTCCAAATAAACAGAATGAGTAAAATGTGAAAGTTTATACAATTATCACTCTGTGTTTTGCACATTTTGAGATCACAGTTTGTTTTTGGCAAACTGACATTCATCGACTTATATTGTGGCTTAAAGTAGATGAGAGTATAGGGATGAATATTTTTAGAGATGTGGCTTCCCTCCTCACATCATGTCACTGCCCCTGTCACATGCAGCTCTGTCCTCACTAATACATCAGTAATCTCCTGATATACTCTGCTGCTGGGGGACCCTGCTCCTTCCACTATATAACTCTCAGTCTGTGGCTTATGGTTGCACCTTGCTTATTCTGATAAAGGAGATTAAAGGGTGTCCACAGAACAAAGGATAAATAACTGTCTTGGCTCCAGTTTATGAATGGTATCCCCATTTATATGCTCTACTTCCCTCCCTTAACTCAGGTGATGGGAGCGGCTTAGATTTCTGTTTTTCCACAGGAAAATTCCCCATTTCTGACACTTTAAGCTTACCTGCCCCACCATCCAACTGTATGCCTTTAGGTTGGGCAGATTTATAGAATATACAATCTAGTGTCCATTGTTGTTAACAGCCAATCAACCACACCAGTTTTTGGACTGTGGGACGAAACTAGACCTCATGGAATCGAACCCATGACAGTTGGTGCAGAAAGCAATGGTAACCACTGTGGCAACTATGATCGGAACTACAAGGGGAATAGACTCTAGCGGAGCTGGACGTGAGTATCACCCCCCCTATCTCCCGATTTGTGGCATGCAAGGCCTCTTTAGAGCTGGTGCATATATAGAGGGTGCATGCGGTGCACTGAGCGTTCTCGAAAGGGGCCCAGGCTCTGCTTTTTCATAGCAGAGTAAGGGGCCCCCCGAGGGCTAGAGTGGAAAATTTTGCTATGTGGTGCACTGATACCCACCAGGTGCTACCATGCTGTTCAGTAAAGCAGTTATGAGGTTTTTTTTTTACATTATTGAAGGCATGCTCTTATGCAGCTATACGTATTAACACTCAATGTCAGACAACGGCTGCAAAGCTTAATCAGATATCTCTAGTTTTAGGTTAGTAAATGTTTGCATATGGCAAAATCTTAGAGTTGGGGGATACTATTCTTTGCATTTGCATCCTTTACATTTGAGCTAATGCCTCATCTATTAATAAAGCAGCAACTACTTGCTAGACATAGTCCACAGAGGGACAAGAGAATAACTAAATGATAGAAAGTTGATTGTGATGAAAAATTATTACTAGAGCAAAAGTTATTTTGATTAGTATTTTTTACCCAAAAGGAGGAAAAGAAAAAAAGTCCACTGATTGACTGGGTAAAGGTCATCCTTACCCCACTCCGGGATCCGACCTTGATGACACAATACATGTCCCCACCCCTCATTGAGTGATGATGTCATCGCATCCTTGCACAGCAGTGGCCTTAATGATGCAAATAGTCACTACCACTCCCCCTCTCTCACCTATTTTTTAATTTCCCCCCTCCGAAAAAGTAGGCAATTATGGTAAAGAATTTAATCATTCACTTTTGTTTTGTTTTCTGCTTGGCACTGATGCAATTTAGGCATTGCATGCCTGAGTTTAAAGTCCAAATTTGTTTGCTTTGTTGAAAACTAAGTGAAATTTCGAGTGCCCTTGCGGCACCCGATGCTTTAACCATTGGATAATAATTAAAGTAGGAGGAAGCGTCCATAAGATGGAACCATTAGTTGGATTATGAACACGTGTTTAAAAAGTGCCTCTTTTTATACCAGAAGCAGTATTAAAGCATACTTGCCTACTTTTTAAATCTGGTCGCCGGGAGATCATGTGACAGAGTATAGGAGGGAGCATGATGTGGTCATTACGCCACTATAGCTCCGCCCCTACCATAAAATATAGAAATTCACGGTATTAAATAGCGGGGCTTAATAACACGATTAAGCCCTGTGCCCGCTATTCAATGCCATGAATTTCGGCATTTTACAGGGTCCGGGAGGTTTGCCTACTCTTCCGTGACTCACCGAAATTCAGGAGCCTTCTGGAAATTATGGGAGCGTAGGCAAGTATGTATTAAAGTCTTTCTTGAGTAGTTTTTGGGAACTAAAAACTCCTATTTTCTCCCAGACCTTAGATTGCAAAGAAACTACTCTACAACACATGCCTCCTCTTCGCGGACAGTATATGACTTTGCTTAAGGTATACTTTCATGGCAGCTTTAATGTTAAATATAGTGGTATTAAGTTTGAAATATATTTTTATCTCAAAGGGTACAAGATATTTTCTCTGTAAGGGGCTTGGTCATCCAAGATGGAAATGTCAATTTATTAATAACATGCTCCTGACAAGTCCCAGGGTACTACTAGCTGGCTGGTGTCTGCGATGACTGAGGAAATGCACTTTATGGAAGAAATGATATTATAGCAGGAAGATTGATCACAGGTACAGGAGAAAACACTGCAGAATTATGGATAACAGGGTCACATAAATGATAACAGGTAATAAACAGTCTCTTGTGTAGTAATAAGGAACAGGGCCAGAGTCCACAAATGGCAGGGATGTAGCATAGGGAATAATGTAGACAAGTCAGGAACGCAGGTTGCTAGATTACTCACAGCTAGCTTGTTGCTGAAACTAATTCCACTAACAGAAGTATACAAAGTCACAGGATGTAGTCAATGAGCTGGAGTTCACAAAAACTGAAGGCCATGGCTGAAGGGGTTCCACAAATATCGCTTAACAAAGCTTGTACATAAAAATGCAGCATTTAAGCTACATACATTTGCAAATCTATATTTCCTATCTGGATAACCCCACTCTTTCAAGCCTATAGATTAATCTAGCAACTTCCATTTCTGAACACCTGATTACAGTTCGACAATATTATGTTGTGGCACAGCTTGTGGATAGGCAGAGATTAATGAAAGTCCAGCAGGTGTATCTGATTGAAAGTAGAGAAGTGAGAATTGACTCCTCAGTGGCTAAATTGGACCAAAACCCAGTAACAATAGCTTAGCAGGAAAAGGACGGAATTATGACAGCTCCTGCCACCTCTTCTGAAAGTCCTTTCACCTCGTCTGTGAAGTCTTTCACTTCCTGCATGAGGACTTACATCTCCTCCTTGGGTCCTTGACAGAAACATTATATTTAAACATTTAATTGTTATGCCTAGTTTAACAGTGCTTTTTTTTAGCTACATTCATCCTTGGGGAATATAAGCTAATTTTGTTCTTTATTAATATCAAACCCTACTGGGCTTGTGCATATAGACATCTACTATTATTATATAATATGTTAATATATAGTAAACAGTATTTTTCTTCTCTGTGTAATGTGGCCAGGGTAAGATACCATAGGTTTGAGGGTAGGGATTTATAGTCAACCAATTTCAAAATTAATATCATACCCTCCCCCAACCCATACACAGGTAAGTAAGGAATTCATTGTGAAATAACCTATCATCATCATCATCATCTATTTATATAGCGGCACTAATTCCGCAGCACTGTACATAGAACTCATTCACATCAGTCCCTGCCCCCATTTGAGCTTACAGTCTAAATTCCCTAATATAGACACACACTCACACACAGACAGACAGACAGAGGGAGAGACTAGGGCGAATTTTTGATAGCTGCCAATTAACCTACAAGTATGTTTTTGGAGGGTGGGAGGAAACCGGAGCACCCGGAGGAAACCCACACAAACACAGGGAGAACATACAAACTCCACACAGATTTTTAAGGCCATGGTTGGGAATCAAACTCATGACCCCAGTGCTGTGAGGCAGAAGTGCTAACCACTAGGCCACTGTGCTACCTATACATTTCATACTAGGAACCCAACCCTTGTACATGATATGTAAATTGGATCTTTAACCTTGAGTTGTAATCTGATGTCGTTTTAAATTTACTTTTAGAGCTTATAAAAAAAAGTCTGCTTGACCTTAATCAGTAAGTCATGTGACATATCATTGCCTGAGACGATTGGAGTTTCTAATGTTCTATTACAGGAATCCTTCCAATTTCCTCTTTGTGATTGAAGGAAAATAGAGATCTGGCATTAGATAATCCATAAAAACATATTTTTGAAGGTGTTATTCTATTACTATCCAGGCAGAGATCAACATTGATCTCAGGGATTCTAAAGTTTCAACTTCAACTGTTTAAACATAATTTATAAATAAAATAAATAAATTGGGCACCTACTAATGGACTCCAATAACATAATTTAATGTGTCATTATGCAATTTTACATCAAAACATGTTCATTTTGTTACAAAATATCTGTATATGCATGTACACAGTCAAAGTTAAAGATTACAGTCATTGTCCAATAAATAGTAGCATATACATATATCTACTATCGTGCAATCAGTAAATCTCATTTGAATTTGTAAATGACGTTCAAGCCCTGTCCAAATTAACTTAAAATCTAAAATTTGCTGGGAACAATTTATATGTAAGGTAGTAGGATAAAATACACAGCAAAATAAATTAAGAAAAGGAAGTTCAAAAATTATAATCATAATTCATAATCTAAAAAAACACTTCTCATCCAACGACTACTTGGACTATTATGTTTAATGTACCCATAAGTTCTTATACTGTAATCCTATATATACACAATTGATACTGATTATTATGATTTAATAATTATTTTTAATGCATCTAAAATGTTATATATGAAATAAATGAGCATTTTTTTTGAGTTATGAAATATATATTATATATACTGTTTAATCCTCTATAAGGAAGCAGCCTATTCAGGTACTTTTAGGGGGTATTCAATTCAGAGCAGCGAGTCTCTGAAGAGTCCATGGAGACACATTGTGCCAATGTTATAGAAGAAATCTCCGGTCATATTTACTGGCACCCCATAAAGGTGTGCATAAAAATAGGCGGAGATTGCTAATGTAATGACTGGAAATATGCACAACTGGACATCAGGGCGATATCCTCCTGCCTAATTGAATCTCCCCCTTAGTGTTAATTATTCTAAATCTTTAGATTTTTTATTTCAGCATCAATGTTTAGTCTAAATTTTTTTTCTTTAATTAAATAAAAAGCTAGTGGTGACTTCCATACTTGTGCAGACATTGGAAGGTAGAAACATAAAAGATGAAGTAATCATTATGCAAATATAGACACTGGCAGCCATGACTCTCCTTCACCAATTCCTCTTCTGGCTTGAAGACAACTTTCATGTTGGGGTTGAAGTAGCTATGTGCTGGCATCATTCCCACTGCTGGACTCAGAGCTAGGACACTTGTTCCCACGTTTAATGAAATTGTGGCAGCATCTACTGTCACTCAAGGAGGCCGCGGAGATCCACCAAAGGAGAAACATGGCCGCCCACCATTGACCCATTGGTCCAATCATCAGAACATGACCAGAGGTATAGATATAGAACTAGCTCGGCACCAATAAGGTGTTGGAAATTCAACTGTGGTGGGAATGAAGACATTGAGGAAAAACACTGGGGTCCAGAATACTATTCACCTGCCGACCAGCGCTATAATTTAAGCACGGACCGCAAACTAAATATCTGGACCATTGGCTGCTCCAGGTCACAGTATTCCTGACTGTGCTTTAAGTTTTGAGTGTCATACATACTATATCATACCAGCTATCTAATGGCAGCTGGTGTTATCTGGATGATAGCAGTTGAGCGAGCACCATGATACAAATTATATATTTTGATATACAAATTTTTAGAAATAAATTATATGTGCAATTAAAAATGTGCAAGTGCGTTTAAAGTGCATGATTACATAACCTAAGTTTACATCTCTATTTATGTCAGGGATACGCAAAAGTCTTGACATGGGATACACATTTTTTGCATGCATCATCATGAATTTATATAGCGACGCTGATTCTGCAGCGCTGTACAGAGAACTCATTCACATCAGTCCTTGCCCCATTGGAGCTTACAGTCTAAATTCCCTAACATACACACACAGACAGAGAGAGACTAGGGTCAATTTTGATAACAACCAATTAACCTACCAGTATGTTTTTGGAGTGTGGGAGGAAACTGGAGCACCCGGAGGAAACCCATGCAAACACAGGCAGAACATACAAGCTGCACACAGATAAGGCTATGGTCGGGAATTGAACTCATGACCCCAGCGCTGTGAGGCAGAAGTGCTAACCACTGAGCCACCGTGCATGCGCCTACGATAAGAAACGGGGCTTCCAACTGTAAATGACCCCCTTAGTTTTGGGTGTAATTCCCTGAGATATGTTAAATATAAAAATATCACTTATCTACGTCCCACCAATCCTTTTATCTGGCAGGTCCTGTGATACCTCTAAGGTCCAAACAGGAGAGGGTGGGATATTTTTAAACTGCTAGCCATGTGGTCAAGACCTCTACCCCTGTAAGTTTCCAATAGGCTACAGTAGAGTGTAGTAAAATCTAAAATATTTGTTGTCTCATTGACTAATACTTTTTCTTCAGTAACTATTCATAGATTTACCTTAAGCTTTTGGAATGTAAGAATTCCGTGACAAGTAACAGTTTTAAAAAGATGGTGGAAAAAAAAATCAAATTGCATTTTTCAAACCTTGTCTCCAGTGTATTGCTAGCTTTCGCCTCAGGCTTATCTGCAGGATAGCGAACGGTTATGTATATACAGTAGCACATGCAGAGTGTTTACCTAGCACAATACGACTGTTTGTACATTTGCCCTTTGTTAGCTGTAATTATAATTGATCAGATTAGTTCACATTTTTTTATAATTATCATCCTGCAGTGATGACTAAATTGTTCTCCTTGACTTGATTATTGGCAGGAGGTCTGAATTGTAATTTTGGCCCAAGGCGCCATTTTGCCTGTGTTTGTGGAGACTCTACCCCTGTGAGCACAATCTTACTAATTACATGAGCATTGTACAGGCTCACAAGGGAGCACCTGCATGGCAGAGTCTGCAGATAAACTGTTCCGTTGTACAAGTACTTTTTAAACATGTAATCTTGCAGGTCTTACTTGAGCGTCGGCTGCCTTTATCATTTTGTATTGCAAGCTTATTTGATTTTCTGATAAACTATCAGGATGTTAACCACTCTTCCGTTGTCTGCTGCATATTTTTTTATTATTATTTTACTCAAATTATGCAGTGGTCACGTAATAAAAAATATAGTATTGCTATGAATGAAAAAAAACAGCTGTATGATTTGAATCCAAATTGGGATATATGACTTTGTTTTCTTTGCAGGTTCGTTTGAGACTTGTATCAAATAAACAGGAGACTTGCATCACTACTTTGGAAGACCCTGTTCCTTCTTTTAACCCTGTCTGTGGCTTCCTGCTGCCTCCATTCCCCTCCTATCATGTCACTGCCCCTATCCCGTGCAACCTTGTCTTCACTGACACATCACTCATCTCTTGCTATACTCTGTGCTGCTAGGAGACCCTGCTCCTTCCACTATATAACTCTCATATTATAGCTTTCTGCTAGCCTCCATTCTCTTCCTCCTTTCACAACACTGCCCATATCACATGCAGCCAAATTCACCAACATAAATCACACAAGTGAACAGGCCACTGCCTCTCAAGATCAGTGCAATCATCTTCTGAAATCATTGGTGCTGCTGTGAGCATTCTGATTATCTGATTGGCTACAGATTGTTCTTTCGCAAGCTACTTCAAATCCAGGGACATACGGACGAACTGAAGCTAAAAAAAAAAAAGGTTGAATTCAAAAAAGGTACTCTAAACTTAGCCAAATACACTAGCTCCTCTTTAGCGTGGCTCTTTCTGTATCTTTATCAGATAGCCCCTCCACTGGTCTTTTGCTATTCACCACTGGAATGCAAAGAAAGAAACGACAAATACAAGCATTAATGTTTCTGTCAAAGGGAGAAAATCAGGCTTCAGTTCAGATTCAGTGGAAAGTGAGACTATCCAATTAGATTTCTGGAAACTCAAGATGCTTCTTGATTGGTCATCAATCATTGAGCCAATCAGAACACACTAAGGGCTAGATTTACTATCAGGCGTGTTTGTAAACCCGCCGACTTTTGGCGGCGGTTTAGCCATCGCCGGATTTACTAAAGCTAAACCCGCCGTCCAAACGGCCAAAAATGATGTTTCCAAACCCGCCTCTGTATAAAGCGCCATGACGGTTTCAACAATGTTCTACATACAAACAGCCGGATTTACTATTAGGGGGTTTATAAAGCCGCCGGAAAACCGCCATTCAATAGACCAAAATGAAAGCGCTGCTTGTGAGCAGCGAGATTGTTCAAACAATGTGCTGTTTGAACTATTTAGCCATTTCTAACATAAGAGAAAGAGCCATTTTGTGCAAAGTTTCCTCCTTTAGGATTGTATATGGGAAATGGGCAAACTGGCATGTAATTTGAGGATTTTTTTTTTTTTTCCCATCCTGTATTATTGAATCCTATTTACTGATGTAAAGGTTTACTCCACGTGCATTTAAAGTGCGTATGAATCTGGAATCTTTGCCTGATGTAGTACCAATGTTTGTACTCATGTAAACCAGGTTCCTAGATATATTTGGTGGGGTGCTTATGTATGCACCTGTTAAGGTGTCTGATATTATCCTGGCTTGCTGTCTGATACATAATCTAGCTTTACATCAACTTACCCCACCGATTATTGCAGTACACAGTGAACAAGTAGGGGCCCGTGTCCCATTTGGTGATGTGCAGAGCACACAGGGGGAGGCAGATTTGAGGCCGTCTCATTACAAACTACTTTAAATGTAAGTGCATACAATAAAAAACATATATTGGTTTTTGATTTTATGTCAGTGCAATGGTTTTATTAATGGAATATTTTAATAAAATTGGACCCTTTAAACAGAGGATAGTGTGTACTGTGAATGTTGTAATAGTTAAAATCCCTGTAAAGTGACAGTTAGAGGTCAATGTGTACGTGAAATTAGTGCATCGTTTTAAAGAAAACAGTATACTCTTGTTTAATGGGAAGAAAATAAAGAATGATATGAATGAAATATAACAACATTTATTGCATTACAACATAATAAAAGAAAAAGTATAACGCTTACACAACACATTCCCCAAAAATACATTTTTTGCCCTAGCGCCGTCTTTTCGCTGGCATATCACTGTGCTTAGGGCCACTCTCTACCCTCCCTCGCCCACCCCTGGTGCGAGCACCTCTCCTTGGAGGAGTGCTATATGTCGATCTGGTTGGCGTACTAGCAGTACTGGTGGAGGCCGATGAAAAAGGGGCCGGCAAGCGGGCAATCAGTTCCTGCTGGAGTTGGCCTGCCAGCCGGATAACATTGGCATTCCCCTCATGAACGGAGGAATGCATGGCGTCCACAGACCCAGACATTTGGGCCAGCTGCACATTCGTCTGCTCCAAAGCACTTGCCAGCCGGTTTATTGCAGCAGGGATTTGGCTAGTGGAGCGGTGTATTCGCCTCAACTGGGCCGCAATTTGTGACATGTGGCCAGTTTGCCTGTCCATGAATAATGTCTGTTGCTGCTGGAATGCGCCAATAGACAGCGCCATTTCTCTGGCTGGGTCCATAGGTGCAGGTGCAGGTTGGTGGTGTGATGGTTCAGCAGGGCCAGGTGAAACTTCCTGGAGGCCAGACACAGGGGCATCCACTGTTACCAGGGTGATGGTTGTTAGATCCTCTGGCTCAGGGGACATTTCCAGGGACTCCGCCTGAGGTGGCTGGTATAAAGAGGGCCCTGTGTATGAAAAATGACGGTAAGTATATAGTATATAATATGTTTGCATATTGCATTCTGAACACTGGATAGGAAAGAATAATCTTTAGCAACTACAGATTCTTTCACAATGTTTGCATTCCTGATTTCTAGTCCTATGCTACCTGCTTTACGGATGCACTTATTATCCTTTTAATACCCATTATCATTTGGACTGTGTAGTACATGCTGGGTTATTTTGACTAAACTGCATGCTATCAAAAGTGGAGATGTTGCCTATAGCAACCAATCAGATTTTAGCTGTCATTTTGTTGAATGCAATAAATAAAGTAAAGGTATATTCTGATGGGTTTCTATAGGCAACATATCAGTTTAGTAAAATGTAGCCCTAACTTCTCATTGCAAACAATAAAAAGAAAAGAAAAAAAACATTGACAGCAACATTTGCACAGAAAATCAAGTAACTCCATTATTTCTCTCCTAAACAGAAATCACGCACCTGCTTGCTCGTCTGTGCCCGAATCTTTCGCTGAAGGTGTAGGTCTGGCACTGGGACTGAATTGCGGTCCTGGCGATTCTGGATGTATTAGAAAAAGCATACAATGTATTTCCAGAAAAAAACAATTTCCAAATATACTGTTTATTGCACAAATGTGTTTGCAATTTTTGTATTTTTTTTTCTATGAGAAAAAAAAACCTTTACAAACTATTAGAGGCAAAAATACACTTTGAAAATCAAAAAAAAAAAAAAAAATAATAAGAAAAAACGTTTGCAAAGAGAAAAGCAGTTTTAAAAAGAGAAAAGCAGTTTTAAAAAGAGAAAAACAGTTAAAATACTGTTAGGGTAAAAAAACAAATAACTCACCAACTACTTGGCCAAAAGAGGGCGAGTCGGTGTCCTGGACATTTATGCCCTCTACAATTTCAGCCGGCATTATCTGGTGCAGCTCCTCCTCGTACGTGGTGTACTCCATACGAAGTGGGGGGCCACCACCCGTGCGCTTTGTCGACCTCCTTTCCTGGGCCATCTTCTCTTTAAGCCTCCTCTTAATATCAGAGAAGCGCTTGCGGCAGTGTGCCACTGTCCGCTTCAGTGGGCCCACCGCGTTCACGGCATCACAGACTCTCCCCCACAGTAGGTGACGCCGCCTTAGAGGAGTCCGGGCTGCCAGGTTCCCTAGGATGACCTCGTAGCAGGGAATGATGTTGTGTACCAACACACAATTCTCATCATGTGAGAAGCGCACATTCCTCCCTGTCTTGGTCTTCCTGCCCTGTCCTGTCTCCTCAACCTCTCCCTCTCCCTCCTCTGACCCCTCAACCTCCATCTCCCTCTCCTCAGCCTGTTCTCCTCTCCTATCTCTGGACATTTTTACCCAGAAGACAGAAAAACACAAAACACTGAAGGACTTACAAACACAAAGAACAAACTACACTACCTACAGACACACTCTCCACACAGTCACACACAAGTAACACAGACAAAGGACAAGTCAAATACAAAAAATACAAGACAGAAAATAAATGAGAAAATAAATGTACAAAACAGGAAAAAACCACAGGACTACTCACACTTCAAACAGATATCGCTCCACCAATCCACCAAACTCCAACTCTCACCAACTCTCAGCAAACCACTATCCTCCAAACTCCTCTCACAAAACTCCTCTAAACCCTATCAGAGAAAAAAGTGTCAGGCCAGTGGTTTATATAGGGCTTGTGATGTCAAATCTCCTGACTTTGAAAATAGCCAATAGTAACAGGCCAGGAGACAGGTGTAATTTTCAAAAAAACCGCCTTTACACAAAAGCGCCGTCATTTAAAGCAAAAGCGCCATGTTCTATTCAAAGCCGCCGGCGGCTTTGAGCATTACATCCCGCCGTGACATCGCCGGCGGCTTCAAATTGAAGCTGATATGCGCCCATTAGTAAATCCGGCTGTTTGCAATGCAAACCCGCTGGAAAAGCGCCGCGATGCATGGCGGCTTCAAGCCGCCATGCATCACGCCTGATAGTAAATCTAGCCCTAAGTATTTAAACCTTCTTATGGTTGACAGCAGAGGCAGCGGAGAGCTGGCAACATTTAAAACGCGATTCAGCAGCCTATATTAAAAGGGGGAAAAAAATACAGGTGGCCCAGTGATCCAGCCCAAGGTAGTTCACTATGGGACCAGCCCGGAGGGGAGATGCCCCCCTGCCCCCAGTCCAGCCAGCCCCTGCTCGGAGACGATCCTTACCTTACCTTTAGTTCCAATTACTCAGATGAAAACAATCAGCAAAACCTTGGTGTAATGGTAGGTCCCGTTCAGTATTTTCTGCTGTTTCCCAATTATAAAGTAATTTTAGGCTGAGTGTGAGTTTCATTGAGTATTCTGCCAGTGTTTACTCTCTGCAGATAAAATGATTTGCACTGCAGTACAATTTTATTCCAGATTTCATTTCTTTCCACATTTTTCTAGATTTGTGTATCAGTGTTTTATGAAGTTAAAGTTTTTGTTTTCTATTCTATGCACATTTATCAGTCATTGGTTTCGCTCTGTATTTAGAAGTAATCAGTGTGTTAGCATTATTCTGGTCTTGCTCTGACAATCTTTACTTGTGTCAATATATTTTGACCAGAAATATTTCAATGTTAACTTAATATATGTGACAAAATAACAGAAAAATAACATTGTTGGAGCAGAGAAATCAAAAGATAGATGAAGACTTAAATACCAAGAAACTAGATTAACTGTAAAGTATACAGTTTGAAAGTTCAAGAAATTAATTTACCCAATTAAAATAACTGATGGATACTACAGCTTACTGGTGTAACTCCAGTGTAGAGTTGCTGGAACTGGCAACAAACATTTTTAACTTGTTCGGGCTTTTTTTTTTTCCTCAATAGGTTTTCTGTCTGGCATTGGCACTTAATATTTAATCCATTTTGCATATCAGCATTGCCTTGATTGGTAGACCTGACTCCCATTCATTTAACAGGACCTTTCTATCTTGGATATTAATCGCTATGAGGTTGCATGATAACATCACAGGTCTTTCCTAATATAAATGAGGAAGTGTGTAACCAAGATTTAACACACATTGTTCACTTTAGTGTATCGGTGTACATACACCATTTTGTGCCAATGTCCAGGTTTTGATTACCTCAGTGTTTGCAATGATAGCAAAAGGAGTCAGTGGTTGGTGAAGAGTATAATAGTTGATTGTAGGACAATTGTGGAGTTTTGAAATTGCAGGAGGAATAATGCAAAACAAAATACAATTCAAAAATAGCAGGGAATGAAAATTTAAAATCGAGGAAATGTGGAAAATAAAGAAACAAAACTCAGAACTAATATTGGTTAACTGGTATTTGCAGGAACAAAGGACACTCACAATGTGGATATTACAAGACACAGGTAATGGCAGAGAACTGATCCTGTGAGAATGCAGGAATGGTGGCAGCTAGTAGAGTCAGGGATGCACAAGAACTTATACTGGGAGCAGACAGTCCAAAACACAAGATTAAGACCAGAACAAATGGGGCAGGTGCAAGTGTTAATCAGGGAAGGAGGTTAACTCCTGCAGGGTAAACATAGTTCAAGAGACCACAAGAGCAGCACCTCTGGTAAGACAGAGGTACTGCAGAGGGAATATATCTCAGAGTCCTAACAGTCTACAACACTATATATATGGCTGATAATGATATATTAACCTGTTAATGACTAACACTTGTCTCTGATTGTGAGACACACCCAACTCATCGCTAATTTTAAAGCAAGATGACATTGCACTGTTTAATAAAAACCATGATTTGTCCAATACGGACTGGCTACTTTGCATTCCAATGTAGGACTCCTAAAATAATTAACGAAAACAAGTCATGGGTAAATGGACAAGTTTTAAAGGGACTTCAGCTTCTTTAAACACATGACAAAGTATAAACACATGTCTACTCATACAAACTGATCAAATATTATACCATTCAATAAAAAAAGATACTGCATTTGTAAATTAGACTTCTAGTAAAAACACTCAGTATTTATGGCATGCTACAAATTATTTTGCCAATATGGATTGGTAGACCAATTCATTTCTTTACCTTTGCGGGTAATAATAGCAATTAGGTCCATAATTATAATATATATATATATATATATATATATATATATATATATATATATATATATACATATGTGTATCTCTACTTACCTTATAAAACAGTATTCCTTCTTTTTATTAATAGAAGCACATTTGAATTGCTATTAGGCACCAGATTGTCAGGCAAGGTATTAGGTGAATTCACATCTTTTGAAGACTAACTGTCTGGCATCCGAGTCATTCCAAGGCCACTTGACTCTGCTGTCGGCTTATATTGCCCATTAGGCACAAGTCAGCCTCCAGTCCTTGGTAGCACACTGAACCATAATGAATTATTTTCATCACTCCAAGGGAATTAGATTATTGGTTCCATCACTGGGTAATTGAGTTGATTCAGTTCAATCACTGGAGTTAAAATGACACAGGATGGACAAACTAAGTGGTACTTGAGGGATCTTGCTAGACCTCGGACACTAATGTAAATTCCAGATGTATTCAGGCGAAAGAGGGAACTCACCACTAAAAGGTCCAACGCCAATTTTCAATGTTTTCAGCATTGGGGAATTAAATTAGTTAAATCTAATGAATTACGAAATCATATAAACTTAAAAGATAAAACTTAAAATAGTGTGCAATACAGGATTTGACTAGCTGGTCTGTAGCTGGGCAATAGATAACATCTGCCATAGATGTCTAATTATATAAAAAACATAAAAAAAAGATTTCATGGAAAAGAAAAATCATTTAAACTATTTATAATGAAAAAGTTAGAAATCAACTTTAAAATCAAATACATTAAAATCTGTTTTTCTCTACTACACTTTCGATAATATTTTTGACATCATTTTTAATTGTATTATTAAAGCTAATTCTGTTAATCCTACTCAAGCTTTCATAGATTGACCCAGCAGTGACCCCGGGGCAGCACTGCAAGATAATAATCTGGGACCTCTTTGTAAAAGCAATTCATGAGTAATAAATGTACAATGCATCACATTGCAAAGTACGTCACAAAATGTTCCAGTTTTCTAAATTCTTTATAAAAACAAAGTGTTTTGTCCATGACATACAATAGATGTTGTGATTCTGGTACATACGCAAACTTGTGCCTGGAGAGGTGGGGGGTCCAGTGTACAATAAAGGTGTGTTAACACAATTGCGTAGTGATGCATATCAGGACACGGATGCATATCATCAAAATGTATTTATATAGTGCCAGCAAATTCTGTAGCGCTTATATGCCTGTTCAGGTAGTATTATTCGTGGGTGATCAAGGGCAGGTGCAATTACCGCATGATGACGATCGTTGGCAGAAATAGTGAACTGCATGATATTGGCAAACGCTCTGCCTACTCTTGTAGGAGGTATCTTTATTGCACGTGCATATATTATGCCTTCTGGGACAGCGAGTTGTTTGTCCTGTATTAGAGAGGCTTTTGAAGTTTGATACCCAATGTATTTTGCAAACACCAAAATGGTTATAAACAGGGCCATAAGTGTATGTGATGCATGCCTGGACTAAACTCTGGGCTACTGGTGCAGACCTGCATGCAGCTTGCAGCTTTGCATGCAGCCACAATTTCCAGCATTTTGAACAAAGGCATTTGGGGTGTAATTTGCAGCCAACTCTCTTCATTAGGCCCAATGTGCGCCATATGAAAATTAATCTCTGCAATTACTTGGGTCTGTAGAGGAATAAGGAAGTTATGGAACAGCATCAATAGAGCCATGGCTATTCATTTAAAGGGCTTTATGTATAATTGTTACATCCTATCACTATAGTGCATACAGATATTCCTTCCTTTTATGAGTTATAGATCAAAGCTCGGCAGGAAGGTTTTACAAAAATATCCACCTATTTAAGGAAATTTTCCCATTACAGATAATACTTTAATGTTAGAAAAGTAAAAGATCAAAATAGACAATTAGTGAACCTGATTAAAATCAGCACAAAGATCCCATTGTGCCATGGCTTAAGTTTCTTCCTCCCCTCTTCTATAAATGCACGCTATCTAAAACCGTGACAGACGAATTCATAAAGAGAAAATTGTATCCAAAGAAAAGGTTCTCCAAATATACTGAATGAAGATCAAATTAATGTTTCAAATAAAAAAAAAACCAGGGAATTGGAACCTGAACCTATTATATAATAAAATGTTTGCACTGACATTCTGCATCCTACTTCTCAGGGCTCGCCCCCCCCCCGCCCCCCCCCGATACCGTTCTTCTGCCTTCAACCATCTTGCTCAGGCACTCCTACGGAAGTCGCTTCCTGTGTTGCCTAGCCACCCGTTCAGCCGGTTCTGCCCCTATGCAGACTTTCTAGTTTAATTTCTGAAGTTAACACCTTTTATCATCAAGATGCATCTGACAGGGGCTAAAAAAGGGACCCATCTTCATGCAAACATTGCTAAGTAATTGTGTTCACTTTATCCACCCGTTGTGTATGTGATATTCCTCTGTGTACTCACTTTGTTTTTGGATTTTCTGGACTTGTTGTGGTTTAATATCTTGGAACCTGTTACTGCTTAACCCCGTGGCACTTGATTATGTATTGCTACAGTGTGCCGACCTGGCTGGATCTATGAACTGTGCTGTTGTGACCTGTGAACCTTAATACTATTGTGTTGTCTTCCTGTTTGCCTCATCTGGCTTCAACATAAGCTACACTTCTGGACCTCTGTCTCTCAGCACCACTCCTTGACCAAGATTCCTTCCACACTCCACAACGACATCTGGTGCCCCTGCACCTACCAACACTTCAGATCCGCCTTGCAACCAGCCATGGAAGTCCAACCTCTGGAGACAAGTAAATAATTTTTTTTTTATAGTCGTGGCAAAGAGGTTTAAAGGTAATTACACTGAAAAGTAGTTTTGTATAGTTACATTTTTTTTTTATTAAAATCAGGTTACCTGTATTTGAAATAGGACTAGAAAGTCTGCTACAATTCTGAAATTGTCTATCTAAACTTCAAAAACACACTGTAGTTGCCATTAGATGGGTAGGTTATGAATGATTGACCTTCCACATCAGCCATCTGTAACTATGTAACAAACTGGTTCTATTTCCATGGTTACAAATGCTGACCAGAAAGGTCACTTACTTACAACCTTTTAAACGTCAGTAACAGTGTATATCTTAGTTTTAAATAGAGATATTTTCAGGCAAAAGTCTTATTTGGAGATATTCAGGTATGCAGCATTTCCAAAACTAAAGATTGCAATTGATTTTCAGTGGAGTTACTCTTTAAGATCCTAGACATGGAGACAGACACTTAGTTGGAGTGATGGTATAAAAATAAAGGCAGAGAGTTAGTGGGGTAGACAGAATGGCATTAAAACTATTCATTGCACCTCCTTCCTGACATCTTTGAAAATGTAAGCTATAAAAATTTTGCACCCAGTTAAAAAAAGATCACATTTCACAAAAGGGATTATGTAGATTCCTGCATTTATATGCTTAGTTAAACAACTAAATATCAAAATTCATGTCTGCAAAGAAAGTCTTCCAGACTGTCAGTCACCGTCTGCCTCTTTAGTTAGAGAAGCACTTCCCTCCTAACATGGCAGCCAGCTGCAGAGGAATGAAAGAGTGCATTTGTCTCGTGTAAGGCAACTAACTCATCTATAAAATGCAAATGTTGCAATGTGACGAGCCAAGCCTCATCGTTGGCAGTGGCAGTGCCGGGAGTATACATAGTTGCTGAGCAAGCATTATGTTTTTTTTAGGTGGAGTCCTGAAACATGGAAGTCAGGGATAGCTTTAGATGGGACCATAGGTAGGTGAGCATTCTGGAAGGCCTAGTCTTTGTAGGCCACAGATCTGCCAGTCTGTGGCTCTCGTCCGGCAGGAATTAGTAGTTGCTTCCCTTTTCCATAGTTCATGTGTAGGCATAGCCATACTGAGAGAAGGTTTCAGAGTACAGCAGGGCTACTGTGCCCAGACTGATTTCTGGCTTAAGCTACTTGTGTGAACTGGGAGGATCCTTGTGGTCTCCAAGATCTGAGAAGGGTCAAAGGTCCAAAGTAGAGGCAGTCATTATGGCACAGTCCATGACTAAGCTCGGGATGCAGGTCAAAGCTAAGGTCGCTTGCTTCTGTTCGAGGTAGCAATAAAGACATTGTGCAGTTCATTATGAATTTCCACTGATCTTTGTGCCTTAACATGCAGGTATGAACATAAACATATTTCTCTTATTAAGGTGCAAAGACTATTTGATGTAATTATTGGTGGAATTATGTAAACATAATACACTAGAGCTGAATTCTGCTCCAGTGTCTATAGACATATATAAAAATAAGTAGGTGTTCCCTACATTAATGCTTAATAATAGTTTAAACTATAACTTCCAAAGTATTTAAATTAAATATAATACACATGGGGTAAAGGCAAAAACATTATCACCTTAGATTCCTGAGCTACAAAATGATTAGCGAAGGTCAAATGGAATTTCCTTGAAATTAATCAGAAACAATAGTTTTTTGCAATACTGGGGTAGTCCCAGAGTTTGAGAAGAGCTGACAAAAGGGGTGTTTAGATCCAAAGCAAAGTCAGTCCTGGTCATCACAAAATACAGGGGCGTAACTAGACATTTGTCTGCTCCATAACAATTTGGTACCCCATGTACTGCTAATGGTGAAAAACTCATTTATGTGTGGCTCTTAGCAGTCACGCCATTGGTTGGATATATTTAAATTACAGCATGCTGCAAGTAGAGGAGCCTCCTTCCCCATTGGCTGACCCACAAAAAACAAGATAGGCAGCAGTATCAACATGAGTTTAGGGTAAGTTCCCCACCCTTATTGTGAGAAGTGGAGAACACAGCACAATATTTCAGGGTTAGAAATGTAAATTTTATCAGGAGTAAAGTTTGGTGCGAAACCAAAGGGAAACTTTTATTGTATGTAGGAACTAGAGGCTTGATGTTTACTAGCCAGACAAGAAGGTTCAAATAGCATACATCAAGACACATTAATTTACTCTGAGGCAAATGGGAAGAAAAGATAATCACCACCAACCATTAAGCAATTTCCTCGCCTATTGC
This sequence comes from Mixophyes fleayi, assembly GCF_038048845.1. NCBI lineage: Eukaryota > Metazoa > Chordata > Amphibia > Anura > Limnodynastidae > Mixophyes > Mixophyes fleayi. The sequence continues at coordinate 31,679,974 of NC_134411.1, forward strand.
TTGTCTGTGATGGATCCCAATTTGGTTCAAAGCTTACTTATATTGTCTTGTGCTAGATGCATTATATGTATCTATATATAGAAATGTCTGAAATTGACATAAAAGCTACATTTCCCTGAACAAATCAGAAAAAAAATGTCTGTATCCTTCCATCAGATTATACCAAGAACTTCACAAATGGCCTCAAATAAGTGTCTGGGAATTATTACCATCTTCTTCAACATTCCTTACAGAGGTCAAGGGATTATTTCTCTCTCGTCAATTAATTACATTTGAAGCACAAAACACTTTTTGAACTTGTCACAACATCCTCCATGTCCCTAGTTCAGAATCTTGTTTTCCCATAGAAATGTAACTTCATTTATCTTGTAAAATAAATATGATACATAGTATATCTCACTGCAATAAATAAAACAATATTGTTTTTCATTCTTTCTACGTCTAATGACGGAAGTTGAATCCTACCAGAAAATCAAATTATTTTCCTTGTACAGTTGGATATATTACTAATCTGCTTCTTTGTATTTAATTTTGGAATACCTCTTAATTAATATTCTATTGCAAATAATAAAAAAAGAAAGAATACAAGAGGCTGCAAGGAAAGAAGCCTTTTAAGGCAAAGCTATTAATTTAAATTCATTCCTTAACCTGTTCCTGATAATGTCATTCCAAAATAAACATTTGTTGCAGAGAGAACCATATTCAATTAAAGACGTCGCCTAGCAAGCTGAATTGACACATGCAGCGTTCTGTGCTTCATTTTAGAGATTTTATTTTTTTCACAAGAGCAAAGAGGACAAAATGACTTCGGTTTGACCTCACACTTCCATTTCTGCAGCCCGCAGAGCAGAATTTAAAAGGGTCAGCACTTTTTCCTGCTATATCTCACTTTGCAAGTTTAAAGGCACAGATAAATTCATATTGAAAGCAAATTTACAAGAAAGTGTACATGCACGGAACTCTATCATATATTTAAATTTTTCAAAACCTGTTTGTTGATCTGAAATATCTTGCAATATTTAGGTTGCTAAGGGGCAGCCGAGTGACAATTCTGCAAACTATAAAATTCTCCGCCGCACATCAGAGAATTGAATCAGCTCCATACTGTAGTAGTATTCAAAGCTGAAGTAAGACGCCATGAGACCCTTCAACATACTGTTTTGGGCTTCATTGATCCTTCTGTGTGTCAGAAAAGAACAGAACTAAAAAAGTTAGGGTAATGCAAGCACTTCAAGGACCATTGGGCCCTACAAGGGAGCATACGTAGTTTAATGTATGATACGGTTGTGGTAGTATTGGAGGGAGGAAGTGATTAACTGACCCATCTAGTCTGTCCAATAGAAATGTACACTTTATTACATATTTTCACAAAAAGAGAATAAGATGTAGTAGGTTTGACTTTTATTATAGTCATGAAGAGGCGACATTGAAAGAGATGGTTTGTTGGCACAATGTCAGAAGTAGTTTCACTGAGCATATTTCAAAATCATTGATTATGCCCTTAGCGCACCTCCAACCCTAACTCATTGCACCCATACACCCAAGTGCCTTACGCATGCTAAAATATCATTTGCCTACTTAGAACCATCTCAGCAATGTTAGACACTGTCATAGACCTTAAAAAATAGACCATAAACCAATGAAACTGCAATCATATTTAATTAAGTCTGATTAGTAAAAATGTATTGCTTGTCAATCATAAGAAAGAGAGTCTGGGTACAAAGTAATTTCAGATTCCTTATAATCTTTACAGCAATATATAGTGATTGTTCTCCAAGATCTCAAACCATATTGAACACGATAATCACACGATGCTACCACTGACAAATTTTCCCACTCTATAGCTGCCCGTGTGTATTAAAACAGTGGCTAATGGTGGCTTTTATATCAATGGCTGATACTGCCTCTGTCTTACATCAGCCATGCAAACTTTCCCCACTACATTTGTTATTCCTCTACCTCCTGTATCAATTATTTCCAATACCTCTTAGATTTTAAGCCTCACGTCATTGTATAAAATGTATTGGTCTTATGATACCCTCAATGTACAGAGCTGCATAATATGTTTGTACCTTATAAACAATCAAAATCATCGTAATGGTCAACATCATCCTAACACCAATGAGAACAAAGGACGCAGAGCCCAAGTAAAATGAGTATCTACATCTGTCCCCCAAGTTACTACCAAGGGAGACTCCTGCGGCGAAGGAAGTTGTGAGCAACAGGACCATATTAAGCCATATTGCATACAAAATTGTATTTCAAGGCAGCTGTATTGTGAAATTACACATTGATAAGGATAAAAAAAAAGTAGTTGACTGGCTAGTAGGAATTTAAGTATATAACGGAGGATAGCCAACAACTACTGGGTAATTAAAGCAGAAAGGATAATAGACAATGAATGGTTGCTTCAAGACAATCTAAGTGGGGCACTGTATCGGAGGCAGCCTACTGTATTTGGGCAGAGATTGCTTGTTCCATATATTGCATTAAATGTTAAGCAGACCACCTGCATAAGACATCCCTGGTATTTTATTTTAATTCTTATACTAGATTATATTTAACCAAAAACCAGCATGCTAAACTTTACATTCGAATACACTGAACCTCGCTTTTCATTGTTTGATGGACCCTACAGAGATGACTTCACAAGACTTGCAGAGAGCTTCAACCAATGTCTAGTCTCTGAATAGAATAAAGTATATGAGATGGGAGGATGAAGGCAAAGAATCCACTTCTACTTTAGTAGAACATAGACCTCAGTGGAAGCACAGTGATACCAATCACTTGCCTGGGAGCCAGCTTGGACTACTTCACAATAATACAACTGGAGGCTGACGTGGACACTGTTGGGGAGGAGAAGAGTGTCTACCTGTTGAACATGCGGGACATAGACCTAAGCTCTATTGTGCTAAGGTCAGGGGTAGGCTGGGGGACAGCGGGCCAAACACCAGAATGAAATCTTATAAAAATAACGATCATAAAATGTGTGCCGTGATTGTCACAACAACTAGACCTGTGCAATCTGTCCTGACATTTATGGCCAAATTGCACACCGATCAGATAATTTTTATGGTCAATTTGAGTAAGTGGATCATGTGTGGGGACAGTTTAGCTTTAATAGCACATAGCTAAAGCCGTAAACAAGCTACAATGGTGAGTGAAAAGAGGCAAATAATTTATTTAATATTTTGAGGTTTTAATCTGGCCTTGGTACAATAATTTTTTTTAACAAACAAAACAAAGCTGCTGGTGCACCAACATCCAGCTGAAGATCTCATCTGCTTCAACATGCTAACCACTGCTTCTGCTGCCCATTCGGTTGTACTTGCCTCCCTTACATCACTACCAAGCATCCCTCTTCTCCTTAACCCCTGCCCAGCTGCTTTCAAATTTTCAACTCCTTCACTTCCAACCTTACCTCTCCTGTTCCCCCTTTCTCCATCCTCTACTTGGTCTCATCCACTACTCCATTACCTACCCTATCCCCTTCTTCCCATCCTCCCTGCCAAATATCCCTATTCCCATCCAGGGCTGCCAAGAGGAATTCAGGGCCCTGGTACAACATCATTGGGCCCCCCTTATAGTTGAGCATGGAAAAATAATTGTGGAGGTGTTCATACGATTGGGTGCATGGCTATGTACCATTGGGGTGTGGATAGCAGGTGAAAAGCGCTAGGTCACCCAAAAAAATCTGCATTGTTGTGTACACCATTGGCACAAGGGTGCAGTGCCTGCTCGCCGGAGCGTGACATATGTCCCAGCGCTCCTGACTTTCAGGACATCTAGCAACACAGTGTAGTATATAAAGAATGTCGTGTGTATATAACGAGTTTGCAATCTTGGCCTGCCCCTTACATTGTACAGAACAGTCACCAAAAATGGGGATTGTCCCACTAGAATCACATCATTTCACAGGCTCTCCTGCTCTCTCCTACCTGTTCTTGTCACTTTCACCACCTGTGGCTGCTGGTTTCTTTAGTTGCAGCTTGTCTGGATCCTGGAATGTTGGGAGCCCTATTTGGAAAAAAAAATGGGTACATTTAGAAAATTCCAACCAGCCCCGGCGTTAAATCAATAGCACCCACAAGTAATAATTAGGCCTTCCTCCAGCCCCAACATTAAAAAAGTATTCCCATTTAATAAATAAACCTTTTCACCTCCTTGCAAACAGCCTCAGCAATATATAGTATTTACATGTCATAAATATACCTATTTCCAGCAACCATCACTGCTATTAAATAATTCATAGTCACATTTAAGAGACCTCATTCTCCCCAAATTCACCCCCACATTCAATAGCAGCCAAACCACCCCATTTTAAATCAATTATCCCAACTATTAAATTGACCTACCAACACCCCACAAATAAAATAACACCCATTAGACACCACCTACCACACACACACACACACACACACACACACACACACACACACACACATACATACATACATACATACATACATACATACACACACACACACACACACACGCACACACGCACACATTACATTGCCACAAGACCCAGTGCCATCACACACATTACTGTGCTCCTTCATCACAACCATGCGGTGCCCTATGATCACTCAGTGACCTTTTCTCCCCCCCCCTTCTTCGTCACTCTGCCCCTTTGTTTTCCTCCCGTTGCCTCAATCCCTTTACTTACCTCTGTATCGACTTCTTTCATCTCGAGGAGACAGGAGACAGGACCCCCCCCCCCACAGAAAAAAAGAAAAAAAGGAGGGGGGCTACCCTCTCCCCTCCCTCTCAATGGCCTTTCTCCCCTCATCCATAATCACTGCAACATCTCCTCCTGCAATTTGGACTGTTTAGCCTCTACCCCCTCTGCTACCCTGCTGGTATTCCAAGCCTAAGGTCCTATTTGCCCCTACTATCTTTCAATACCCCCTCCCTTTAGACTGTATGCTCACACAGGCAGGGTCCACTACCCTGTCTCATGTAAGTCTACTATCAGTCTTCCTTTTATACCCCTGCCATATGCTGAATTGTTTGCGTATGCTTTGCGATTTATGTTTAATTGCATCCATGCATGTTTCTGCTCAACTGTACCCACATATGCTTAGACATTTAAGAAGACTATGTCCGGTGCTACGGAATCTGTGGCTCCATACAAATAAATGAGGACGACGTTTGCCACAATTATGATGGTGAGGACGATGATGTTGCCGACGTTGGCCACAATGATGACTGATGATGATGACCTAGACATTAAATAAAACTTTTCTTACATCGCCGTCAATCCTGCATTACATAAATGGCCGTGTGCAAGGTCCAAGGGATAAATAATCCTAAATACATAAAGTTTCCCTCAGAGGGAGGGAGGACTGCAGCACAGGCAAATTAAATACACCCCTCTGCACTAACCCTTAAGATGACATAAACATATTAAGTCTGATGACAAAATAGGTTGTGTAGAACAAGGTATGTTTTTTTCCTTGAAGAAATTTGTCATTATTAAGCTGAAAACTGAACATCTCCTCCAGTAAGGCAATGTTTCTGCAAATAAATCCTGCCGCTTGGCAGTGCAATCAGTGCAACTCAAGCCACAACCATTTCTATCAAGAGTCCTGCTTTAAAAGTGCACATTAAAGGGGATATCAAGTATTCGGTATTGAGAAGAAAATCTGCACTAGTGTTCTGTAGAAAATAACAAAACATGTTTGTGTCAGTATTGTATCCCAGCAGTTGAACGGCAGTTCAAGGAGACATTAATATCATTATATTAATATTATTATTATTATTGTATTACTATATTATTTTATTATTATATTAATATTATTATTATATTATTGAATTATTATTTTTTGAACTAAAGATATAGAGCTGCCGTTTTTTCTTTACATTTAGGTTGTACAATACACAGACATACAATGGAGACCCTTTAGTGATGCAGAGAAACGTGAAGAATAATTTAGCGAGTGGTCTCCATGACAGCGTGTGTATGCTTAACCCGACTAAGTGCTGGGAGATTGTATTCCACACAGTAAGAGCATGTTATCCAACTGTACTGTCAAACAGGTTGCAGATAAGAAAGGAGTTAATGAAGAGTTGGGGAGATTCTATTCTCCTCTTTGTTTGTATAACCCAGAGATAGAACTTCAGCTAATGAAACTAATTAGATTTTTGTAATCCGGTCATCGTGTGTGTTCAGAAGGTGACATTTCGGCTGGATTTTGTCGGATGCTCCTTCCGCACGCACAGTGAGACACCCTCCTTTGGCAATTTGCTTTGTGTCATTTTGCCAGAATGGCAGGTCTCCGTGTTGGTTTAATGAAATCGCTCCCTGGGATAATACAGTCGTGTCACTCAGCGTTTTATTATGGATGCCGAAGATGGTGATCCGTAGAGGATCATGGTACATATTACTGTTTACTTATTTTTTTTCCAGCCATTTCAGAGGATGTTATGGAGTGGATCACCTAACCTATTTTATAAGCCCACTCATTTCTTTAAATTTTTCTTTATTGGAAGCTTTGTTTCTTTGTCCAAGATAGGGTCTTGAATTGCAACCTGTGTCTTTAGCAGTATGCTTAAATCTCAGCAGAAAGTTCTACATATTTATGTAATTGCTATTGAAGATTCATTCGCTCCTGCAGTAATTATATTATTGAAAGTAGAGATGCTAACTGACCCCCATGTTTTGATTTTGGTTTCAGAGCTGGATTAACTGTTTTTGTTCTGATCTGTATTTTTTTTTTTCAAAAAAATTGCTAAAATCACATCATTTTGCTCTTTTTTGTTCCTACATTAACCTCAATAACACTAATTTCCAGTCATTTCCATTCAATTTTGACCACCTCACAGGTCACAATATTATTTTCACACACTTTCAGACAAAGACTGCAGCGAGCACAAACACAGGGCAGTTCACAGGACATCTAGGAAAACATTGCCACACAGCAGTGGCAGAAAAAAAAGTAAAACTGGTGCAATATGGATTTGTCCTTATGCCCTCCCAGCCACCCTTATGTAAGATATTGAAAAGGACATGTACGGTTTAGCAAACGAAGCACTCCAGCGGCAAGGAGTGCCACTTTGTGGCTGAAGTGCTTGGTTTCTTCAGGCCCCCACAAAACAGGATACCAATAGCTTAGCTGCCTTAAGCCCAACAGAGGCAGGATGATAAATATGTCCAGTTTAAAGAACAGCCAAGACACCTGAGAAAGCGAATGGATGTGTCACCGGCCAATGTAGACACAGATTTGGAAGATGAAGACAAGGAGATCGTCGTCACTCAAAACACACACGGCCGGTACAGTGAAACTGAGAATGGCTCATTAAATCAGTTACTTTGATCGCTCCACCCGTTATTTGGATAACTGTAGCAATTTTACAGGTACTAGATGGCGATGAGCGCCGACCCCCCGGGATGCGTGTATTTATCAGACGGACCAATCCAGGGTGCCTTGGCGAGTTGGAGATATTTTAACCAGTGAAAAAGAACGTATGTGGTCACACGTACGACAGATAAGCAATTGAAAGGATGATTGAAGACATACTTCATCCTAACACAATATTAATTCAACCCCACAAGAAACCACCATTACAGAAGTCTAAAAAATATGTCAAAAACAAAGTAAAAAAAAATCTTTAATAAAGGTGAAACTTTGCTGTAGAAAAATATAAAATTGTCAACATGTAATTTTAACCAAATATTAATAAGCATTACAGCATCAGCTAGCTTCCTTCTCTCAGTTAGATCCCAGCATCTGCAATATACATTGTCATCATCCTCACCCTCATCAGTGTGTACATCATTATCACTCAATACTAATTAACCTCAGGTGGAGTCCACCATTACAGTAGTCTCTGTACTTTGATCTAAATGCCATGGAATTTGTAGTTCATTTTATGACCGAGGTCAAGATCTTTGGGCATTTCTTTTAGACCAGGCCAAATGTCAAAATGTTCTGCTGAATCTACATCTTCCTTGGGTCTCTTAGAAAAGTTTTTCCCTAGCTGCAGTAGCCTGAGAAACTGATCGAGGGGACGCAGTCGTGTCAGGTACCACTTCAGCTGTCAACTTGCTTACCAGGAGCTCATTGCATCTCTTGTGATCTGGGACAGTGGGAAATAAAGAGAAGACATAGCTCTTAAACCTAGGATCAAGCATAGTCACCAAAATGTAGCGATACGATTTTCAGAAGTTGATAACTCTTCGATCCTGGCGAAGTGATTAAAGTACTTCATCTACAAGTGCGACATACTTGGCGTAATTTCTTTGTAATTTCTTTGTTTCATCTCCTCCTTCAATTCTTCAAGGTTCTTTTCCAAAAGTCTAATTAAGGGAATCACTTTGCTCAAGCTATCAGTGTCTGAACTCCGTTCACAGGTGACTACTTTGAATAGTTTTCGCACCTAGAACATAGAAAATATTCTCCACTGCGTTGGACTAAAATACATTCCCCCTCCTTTCCCAATGACATGGCATGTGGAGCAAGCATGGATGGCTTTTCGCTCTTTCTCCATCCTTACAGGCATATAAAAAGTGTGGAATTCCATCTTGTTAACACCTCTTAAGTCGGTGGCAGAGCAAAATAAATTGTTCTTGCAGCTGCTGCAATTTCCTACATGCTGTTGTAGAATGCCGAAAATTTCCCAACATTTTTCGGCCCACAGACAGCATCTCCTGCACATCCCTGTAATTTTTCAAAAAGCTCTGTGCCACCAAGTAGATTGTGTAAACAAAACAGGGAATGTGATGGATTTCACCCAACTGTAATGCTCACAATATTGGTGGCGTTGTCATAAAGGACATTCTCAGGAGTGTCCAAGCGGGATAAGCCATGTTGCAAGGACATCCCTTTGTTTTTCAAACAGGTTGTCATCCAACGACACAATCCAACGACACAATGATGTTTTGCCTTGTTTTCACTTCCAAGGGTACGAGAAAGTACCGAGCGGCTCGGTACTCAGATCAATAAAGTTTGGGTGGGCTCGGTTCTCGAGAACCGAACCCGAGGAAGACATCTGAATAAATGGTTTTTAACTTTTTTGCTTTTACAAAAGGTGAAATAGTTTTGAAGTCAGACGCTCATCATCTTGGATCTCCTTGAAAATTCTAAGAACAGGGGAAAATACTCATTGAAAGATACTCCCTCTATTAATGTAACAGATTGGAAGGGATCCCTGTGCTAATCTAGATTATTGCTGATTGGCCAGTGGTGCGTAGTCTAACGAGCTCCCTAGTGTTCACCAAGAACCACCGCAAGGCCAGATGGGCTTTGCTGCCAAGAGCTCGCAGGTCGCAGTCCACTGGTCTGCCTCTAGATTTAGCACTGCGGAGGAAGGAGTGACAGGTAGCCAGTAGAGGACAGCGAAGGGATAGGTCAGACAGTCTGATCCGGTACACAATCTGACAGGGAAGTACAGAGTCAGCAGAAGCCGGGGTCTGGTAATGGAGAACCAAATCAGTAGTCAGAAGCAAGGTCTGGACCAGCCGGGTCTGGTTATACAATCTAGCAGCAGAGCACAGGAACAACAGACAGAATACTAGGTCAGGACAGCCAAGATATGTAACACTGAAGGAGAAAAGCACTGAGGCAGAGTAGTCAGCAAGCCAGATTACACACAGTGCTTTGACACTGATCGAGTGTCAGAGCCAGGTTTATACACACAGTGCTTTCAATTCCCCGCTCCGACGTGCGATCATATGACCACTGATACCTGGAAGTGTTGTTCCAAAGCAGAGAACGGGACTGAGGAGAGGCGAGTAACAATTATCCATTAAATGTTATTCTGTCATTATTACTTTTGTTAACAAAAAAACATAATAGATAGGGGTTGAATATGACTATCACATTAATCCCTTCCTCTATAAAGGCTGGGGAGCAGTAGCAATCAAATACTAGAAGGATGGACAAGCTAAGCCGAATGAGTACACACCTTCATTGGACTCTGAAAAGATCTGTTCTGCTGTTGGCCCAGTCCTGCTTAACCTCCAATATTGGTATTTTCTGGAAACAAGAAATCAGGTTTTGCCCAGAATATTCAGACATCTTGACCTTGTTTGCACTTTTAACTGTTTACCAATAAACAGCCCCAATATCCTGTCTTCTGACAACTTATTAAAGACATGATAATAATTGCACAATGAGACAATGACTAATCTTTTAGGAGGAAGCTGCAAAAGTATTAATTGAGAATTTAGTCCAACATTGATACAAAGCTGTTAGTTATGAAGTTATGTTCCCCATGTTGGTTCCAATTTGGAATGCACTAACTGCAAATGAGCTGTAAAATATCTTTATAGTGAAAGGCCCATTTCTGCAAAATGAAATGCGCTACAGATTGTAAATGACCTGTAATATATTTTCCCGTGATCTTGGTGTCACACCGCTTCTTCAATGTCCTCTTACAATTATTTTGCTTCCCTTTTTCCCCCTTCAGTCTTGTTTATTTTCCAGCAAGCCATTTTATTAGTCTTTTCCCGGAACGGAGACGATGTTTGCTCCTCTCTATAATCAATTCGTTGAAAACATATTTAAATCCCTTTTTAATTATCTTTATTTCATACCAGGTATTGAAGTGCCACAGGTTTATTGCTTAGAAAATTCTGTTTGGAGATTCTTTCCTGATAAAAAAATCCACAACAACAACATTTTAATAGTAAGTAGCTTAGTGATATCCTGGAATAATGCTGATAATTTATTGCCAAATATAAACTAGCAGTGGATCATGAGAATGCACTTAATTTATTTAACGTTGTATTTTAATTAAACACAATGTATTGATGTACCTGTCAAATTTGAATGGAAGGTTACAAACATGTCAGTTATGGACTAAAAGTCATTTTAATTTTTAATGCATTATTTGTGATATTTATTTAGGTACACAGGTTATTATTAGCAGTGGAGGTATTATATTTATTATTTTTATATAAAAGGCACCACAAAAGTTCTGCAGTGCCGTAAATAAGGGGTTAGATCAAACAATGGCAAAATTACGGATATATAAATGTGACCATTATATAAATACAAACAAATTTACATAATTACAAGCCGCAAAATTACATCATTACATAAGGCAAAGCACAAAGGGCCCGAGTCACCAAGAGACGTATCTGCCGATTTTGAGCGCACCGTACGAAAAATCGTTCAGTGCATGCAAAAAACAGGGAGATAGGTCTGTGAACGCAGCCGTCTTCAAACGCAAAGCACACTTACTTCAGTCTACAATATCTGAAAGTCAACTGGGCGGGAATGTGGCGTTTTGCCGTAGTCAATATACAGTAGAGGTGTGCCAAATTCAAGGGCACGCAACCACGTCCGAATCAAGCTCTGAGCATCTCAAAGTTACTTGTTTTTCTGCCATATTTCTGAGCGACTGGTAAAGGATGGATCTCTTGTGCCATAGCATAAATTTTGTTGGTCTAGAAGAGGACCCCTCTTTTCAGAGCAGAGCGGGGGTGCGGGAGGGTACAGCAACATTACTGGGTCCCTAGTGAAATTTTGCTATGGGGCCCAACACTGTGGAACATGTAGTTTGACAATTGCTATAATATTTAAAAATACTCACTTTCCGAAATGTAGAGACATGTTTTGTTGAAATAAAGACACCATAAAAGTCCTGTTTAACCCCTTTATTAAACAAAATCTCTTTTCCACGTTGAGCCCAGTATGATAAACCATTTGTGGTTCAATTCACGGTTTAAATTGTTTTATTTTTTTTTTAAAATGCGGCATACAGGGACACGCTAGAAATCATTGTATCCTTGCATCACGTAACACATCAAGCATATATGTCACAGACTATAAAGAGGTAACATTGATTGGCACATACAATGCAAGGAATAGCCAAGCATTAATGCAATTTCACCCAGCTAACTTAAATACAATAAAATTTGGGCTAGGGACTCACAGTGCGTGTGGTTGCCAGGTACCTAGAGCCTGGGGCTGGAAGTCACTGGCTCCCTGAATAGCCAGAGGTCGCTGTGGTGTTTGTTTTCTGCAACTGCCCAAGGGCACGATCTGGAGCTTTACCATTTATCATCAACTGTCTGGATCATGGAATTAGCACAGTGCCTATATTCACCATCTGCTCAGAGCCAGGAACTAGCACAGTGCCTATATTCACCATCTGCTCAGAGCCAGGAACTAGCACAGTGCCTATATTCACCACCTGCCAAGAAACAAGAACTAGCACAGCGCCTATATTGCCCAGCTGCTAAGAGTCAGGAAATAGCTTTTTGACTGTGGTCATTTGCATGGAGTCAGGAACTAGTACAGTGCCTCTATCTACTATCATGTATCAGCACCAGCAATTGCTATTCTGATATCTTATGTATCAAGTGTACCCCAAACTTTCTACTTCAGGTCATTGTAAGCAATATGTCTGTATTGTGATCCACTCAATGTAGAGAACTGCCCAATATGTTAGCACTTTATCAATAATATTGCGCTCATCTTAGGATCCAATACACAACAGTTCTACTGTCACAAACAAAATAGAACATGCGGACTGTATGGGTTAAAAGTCTTTATGGCTTAAAGGTCAACCCAGGTATTCTTTGGGGCACGTGAGGTTACCTAGGGAACAGCATTTTAAGTGTATATTTTTTTTACACTTTCTTCATGGAATGGTGCTAACACTTTGATGCAATTAACTTTGATTACAACGAATGGTAGTTTAGTGCAGTGGCCACTTATCCTTTAGTAAATAAGGTCATTACTACCCATTAGAGGCAACACTCACATCTCTATGCCACCAATTTATTGCTACCCATTACTTTCCTCTTCCCATCCTTCTCCTCAATATTTCATCATCAGCTATAACTGGCTGTATTAAATACTGCAAAGACATCGAAGGAATGTCAAATACTGTTACATCTTATTATCACAATCTTATGGTTATTAGGGAATGAGAGGTATTGGGGTGAAGGACAGCGACGGTATTGTCACTCGTGGCCAACAGGTGGAATACCTCCCATGGTTTGTAGAAAGGTGTATGGAGTTGCGTGGGTCAAAATATGTGGAGGAAGATGTGTAAAGTGCAGATGATACAATGTTTGAGCTCTTCTTTGGTTTTGCCATTTCATAAAATGTCAACACGAGCTACTCTGTGGCGACATTGGAGTAGAATAACGGAGAAGTCCAAAAATGATAGGACAGACACTGTGCGAGAAACATCCAAAATTCTGAGCCCGAGAGATGAATTAAGGGCAAATATTTCACAAAAGGATTCTGAAGATACAGCACAACTCTTATCGACTGTCTTATTATTGAATGTTCGTATATATGCAATAAGTATTAAGACCCATCATAATACAGATAGTTTCTACTCCAAGGGTGAAATTTAAACCTTGGCTTATAACAATCTACATATGATTGTATCAATAGGCCTCTATTACACCTTTATAATATAGGTACCCAGGGGCAGCACTACCAATAGTCGAACCTAGGTGGTTGCCTCGGCTGCCAATGGTTAGGGGGTGCCTAAAACACTGAATGAGTGACAACGTTACGTATCCAGAGCTTGGACTGGTCACACTATAAGAGGGAGGCCCACAGCATGGGGTCCCCTTGTCATAATGGGAGGTAACCCACGCTGGGTCAGCATGGGGCTTGGAAAATTGGGGCCACAAAAAATCTCCCTGGGGAAAACCTGCCGCAGGACATGCCCTTATCAGATGGAAATAAGAGCAAAGAGACTTGCCCATACGCAACATTTCAGATTTGCCTCATTTGTTGAGAAAATCGTGTATTGACCCCATGAACTACACTGTATCAATGAAGTTCATTCACATCTTTCCTTTAAAGTGTAAGCAGCCAATACGCCTGATTCAGAGTGGAACGCATACGCAAGCGCAAATTTGCAATTGATAAATTGTTTTATCTTCCTGTTTCCCTGTATATTTTTCAGCTGTGCATTTATATCATCAGGTTGTGTTCTTTATTTTTGTTGCCCTAGGAATTGTCTTGCAGCCGATCTATAGAGATAATTGTTTCCAATGTAGAAAGCACAGCAGGGCTGTCTCTTATGCCAGAGCAGTGGAAAGAAACTTTTCCTGATGATATAAGTTAGTGGCTGAAAAACACAGATTAAAACCAGAATGTTCTAGCCAAATACTTAGTAAAAACTGCATGATGGCATGCACATGCCGATAAACCAAATTCACATGAAGCTGGGCTGCTCCTTTCAGGAACTTTGAAAAGTATTTTTCTAAGTTTTAAGACCAGTGCAGCTCCTTTTGATAAATACCTATGATTATGCCTATGTGTTGACAATATTGTTATTAAAATGAATACAGGCAGTTTATTGGAAGTGTTCCCTTTTCCTACTTAGAGAGCCTAGCAACAGGAATAATTTAAAGGCTGTTTCCCTTAATTTTATTTTTTTATTTAAAGTGCTAGCCACACCCCTGCATTAGGTTGGCCACACCCACTTGGCAAATGTTACTCCCACTTAGATGGGGGGCGCCGGTGCCCTGTTTCGCCCAGGGCACTAAAATGTCTAGTTACGGCACTGAGCAGGATATTTGGGGGTGGGTACAAAGGGCACCTGGAGATCTAAAAGTGGCTTTGCTTTTCCATCTTGCTTTAATTTTTGTAACACCACTGATTTAAATTATATTACTACATTTATGCATGTCAAGTAGAGTCCTGTATCCTCACACTGCTTAGTTTGTTTTTAATTTAGTCATTTCTTTATCTCATCTTCCTACGTGGCACATTTTCACTTCTCTTCTGAAATATTGGATATTTTCCCATAATTGTATAAGTATTTAAGTATGACCTGCAGAAATTGCTGTGGTTCATTCCTATTGTATTACGTATGTTGAAGGTTTTAGTTTTCCCCTTATTCTTAATCTTCCCATTAACATTTTGTTTGCAGCAATGCTTCTGCATCAACACAATGTTTAATTGAGTTTGTTTTTCAGACTAGAGTTTAATTTCATGCTTGTTTGCATCATATCCACACTCATTTTTATTTAGATTGTTCTCAAGGAATTCATTCCCAGGATGGAAGTGATGGGAAACGTTATGAAACATTTCCCACGTCTATGATTGGTTGCACTAACAAACCTAACTAGAGTCTCTTGTTTTGACTTACAGTGCGTTTTTTTTTAGATTTTTTTTTATCAGGCTTTTCTTTTAGAATGGTGGATGGGGTATTTGTATTTGAATAGTGTTTATTTCTATTTAATGTTTTGTGGTAATGCCCATTAAACGGAGACTATAAAAGTGGCAGTGTTAGATGACTAAATAGCATTGGGGCTGGTGATATAATTTTCATGAGGAGCCATACCGTCATTTATACGATGTATATATTTTATAGCTGATCTTGCTACTAAAGCAGAATCAGTGTTGTTCTTGCTATTGAAGCAGGACCAATGAGATTTCTAAGTTTAATAAATGTCCTCTATATCCAAGTAGGAGTTTGTAAGCGGGTCTTTTTAGGAACGGCAACCATAAGAAATTGCAGCAGAGTACTAGTACTGTAGTGGTTTAATTAAGGTTTTTGCCCCACCTGTGAGCAGGATAATCGGTGCGATACCGGTCGTTTTCGCTGTGTTGTGAAAGGAGCCAATGCATTTTAGCTGCAGTGATGTAGTATTTCAGAGGGCAGAGCGGCCCTCAGAAATACACCACCACAATTCTGCTTTGAACTGTGCAGAATAATCCTCATCTTTGATTGACTGTGGATGTGAAGGATAAATGAGGGACTGGTGATGACTATTAGAGGCAGAGTTTGGACTGGAACTCAGGACTAGTATGAATTGGAGGACAAATAAGGAGCAAGGTTAAATATTGGATTATAATCTTTTATTTTATGGGAATACACATGGATTGGAAGAGATTGGAAATGGTAGGTTGGGATGGTGGGTATCAATTATTATTATCATTATTATTATCCTTTATTTGTTAGGCGCCACAAGATTTCCGCAGCGCTGTACACAAAGCAAACAGTAGACTATCCAGGGTGAGACAGTACAGAACAATAAACAAAAATACCAATGCTTCAGAAACTCCAGGCAGGTTAATGCAGTAGAGGCGGAGTAGAAGAACAGGTGTGGAGACAAGAGGGAAGAAGGCCCTGCTTATTCGAGCTTACATCCTAAGGGTGGGTGAAACGAAACAGACACAATTGAAGGAAGTTGAAGTGTGGGGAGAAGGACCGGGAGGAGAGAGGATAGATTGTTAGGAGGAGATGCGGGGTGAGGTAGAAGGTTGGTAAGCTTTGAGGAACAGGTGAGTTTTGAGTGCTCGTTTGAAGGAGCACAGATTAGGAGAGAGACGGATGGAATGAGGGAGGTCGTTCCAGTGGAGGGGGGGCGGCACGGGAGAAGTCTTGAATTCTGGAGTGGGAAGAGGTGATAAGAGTGGAGGAGAGGCGGTGGTCATTAGCTGAGCGTAGGGAGCGGGCAGGAGTGTGAATGGAGATGAGGTTAGAGATGTAAGGGGCTGTAGACTGAGAGAGAGCCTTGTACGTGGTGGTAAGGAGTTTGAAAAGGATTCTGTAGGGAAAAGGGAGCCAGTATAATGCAAGGCAAAGAGGGGAGGCAGAGGAGGAGCAGCATGAAAGGAAGATGAGTCTTGCAGCCGCATTGAGTATAGAGCAGAGAGGTGTGAGGTGGGAGTGGGGGAGGCCAGTAAGGAGGAGGTTGCAGTAATCAAGGCGGGAGATGATGAGTGAGTGTATGATAGTTTTGGTGGCATCCTGAGAGAGGAAGGGACGGATGCGGGCAATGTTGCGGAGTTGGAAGCGACAGGCTTGGGCGAGGGATTTAATGTGGGGGGTAAAAGAGAGAGAGGAGTCAAGAGTGACCCCCAAGGCAGCGGAGTTGGGTGACAGAGGAGATGGTGGAGTTGTTAACAAAGATAGAGAGGTCATGGTGGGAAGGGAGTCAATGAAAGAGAAGGTGGGTAGCAATGGAAGAGAAAGTGGGTAGCAATGGAAGAGAAAGTGGGTAGCAATGGAGGAGAATGGACAGTATGGTGAGTAATCTGGTAGAATAGAGAAAGACAAGTACTAACTGAATGCACATAACTACCAGCATAACAGTGGTAGCATCAGGGTTTCTAAGCATCCAGGCCCCATATGGCTGCCAACTATGGTGCTCTGGGGCCCTACTTCCCTTTGTAGTGCCATAAAGTCCTCCCTGGTCAGTGACCACTGACCCCACAATGGTTAAAGCCCCAGAATCCATGATGCATGAGCTGTCATTCTAGCGCTTCAAAATTAAATTCTGCTCAGAGGAGAAGGAAATACTGATGCACAAATTGCAAAGTGGTGGGAACTAAGGGCAGGAGGCTGGTTTAAAACTTAATTCCATCAACTAATCGGATGTTTCCATGGTATTTACCACCACTGCATAAGCTGTACAGATTGATCAACGTGGCAGTTATAGATTTGAGGCATGTCAGAGTCCTGCAAGAGTCTGCATTATTTCAACAAGAGTATGTTGCATATAAAGACACGCATGTATAACACTTCTATATGATACAAAAGCACGTGCTTCCAGCTAGTTTAATTCTGGTGGCAGCTGCAATACTGCTTGCAGAGCAGTAGTAAAATATTACATCAGCCATATGGGGATATAGTTGTTTTTACAGGGTAACTTTTGCTATCCAAACATTTACCCAGGCAGAAGGCAGTGCAAGACAGTGTGACATGGGCAAAGCGGCTAAGTTAGGGCATCTTCTTTCGCTATGGCCTAGTGTATCGTATATTTTATAATTTCAGGTTTTACATTTCAAAGTAATTTAATTCCAGTGCACTGGAACTGTACCAATACAGTTCTGTTACTATGTGAACTACATTAAACCACTTGGATGATTTGCATAAACACAGTTGTAGAGATAACTTTAATAAGTTTTGATTGGCAGTTGATACTTATGCTAAGTATTTCTCCTGCATTTTACCTTTTGACGACAATAGCCTGGATTTCCGAAAACGGCAAATAAATTACTTGTCAATTACTTGATTGAAAGACTTGTATGTTTATGATCACGAGTTTGAACTGTATTTATTAACCATTTCATGACCAACATTCGGTTCTGAGAAAATAATCCAATTATTCATATGAACAGAAAACATCCGGCAAGGAAAGATGGTCTGATATAAAGGCCACTGGGAGCAGCTGAGTTTACAGAAGACAGTTTGTTGAGTTTACCGTTGATTTACTGTGAAAACTGCAATTGCAACTGACAAGTTGGCAGAAACATCCGAGGCAAACAGAGTTGGGCACAGAAGAGCTCAGTTTCGAGTTTGCTTTAAGCTGTCTAGCAGCGCACTCTCACTCCTGATTCCAGGACAAGAAAATGTCCTAGTAACCGAGATGATGGATTCCTGACTGAAAACTGTTTTACCCTAAAGCGAGAGCACTAAGAAAATGTTCATGATCTCAATGCACTGCAGAGTGTTCTATATTGAGGGATGGCAATTATCCAGAATGCTTGGGACTTGAGGGGAGGGGGGGGGTTCATGTTATTCAATGCACCATGTCTAAAATGTCCTGTCTGCATCCACCTCTTCATTAAACTTTTCAGCAGTTTCCCTTAAAGTGACAGAAGAAAATGCGTTCTTGATAACAGGATTCTAGATAAAGGATCTCACAACTTTATATTAAACTATATAATATATGCCAAATAGGCAAAATGGACAGATGTACACTGTTTAGGAAATGTATAAGAGAAAACTTTTGTCCAAAAACGTGTTAGGTAGCAGCTATTGCTTGGGAAGTACTTGCCTGCATGCAGGTAAGTCTCAGCCTAGCTAAACAGCATAACAGTGATCTTGTTAAAATTCAGATTGAATGCATGTTTGTATTTAGCATAGGGCAGGCCTCAATGGGAAGACTGAACAGCTTAACGTGTTGCAATGGGTGTAGTACCAATTAATGGGACTGACTACCCCGACAAAGGAGGACGACACCGACTTGACCCCACAGCGACCTGAAAAAAAAAAAAAAAAAGCTACTTACCAGGATGCAGATGTCTTCATGGGACGACTCGCTGTGTTGCAGACTGTGCGACATGTCTTAAAGCGGCGATGGACGGACCCAGCTGTCATTGATGTCATGCAAGTATTTTAGGGGTTAGGGTTAACCCTAACCTTAACTCTCTAACCCTAATACCCCTAATCCCTAAAATACTTACATGACATCAAGGACAGCTGGGTCTGTCCATCGCTGCTGTAAGATAAGTTGCCCTTTGTTATGACGTTGTCTAACAGTCTGCAACACAGCCAGTCATCCCATGAAGACATCTGCATCCTGTTAAGTAGCTTTTTTTCCAGGTCGATGTAGGATCAAGTCGGTGTCCTCCTCTTTGTCGGGGTAGTCAGTCCCGTTAATAGGTACTACCACCGGTTGCAATATGTGGAAGTAGTAATATCCCTTGCTTTTCATACAGAGCACAGCTTCAAGTAGCTACAAGAGCATTTATGGGGTATTTGACAAGTGTAGAGCATCAATGTTTTTTGGTTTGGACATTGGTTCCTCTTGCTTGTCTTCCAGGACCGGGGGGGCGGGGGGGGGATGTATCAAGCTAAGAGTTTATGGCGGGTTTGAAAACTGGAGATGTGTCCTTTAGCAACTATATTCTAGTTATTTATTTAGTACATTCTACAAAATGACTTAATGCTATAAATATAGGAGTACAAACCACTCCAAATTATGTTACCCATTATTCCCAATTTTTATTTAAATCCAGATCCAAAACCATTCAGGATTTTTAGGCAAAACATGTAACAACCAAAACATGAAGACGTTTTAGAACCAAAAAACCGGGGGTCAGCGCACATCTCTAGTTACTCTGCCTCTACTGTAATGGACATACAGCTGACAGCCCCTGCTTTCTAAGTGGGCACAAATAAGATTCTCAAAGCAAATAGTGGGCGCAAGGTTGCACACAGTGCGACAATTTTCATGCTCTCCACATGGCACAAATGGTCCTATAGTCAACTCTAGATAGGGCCCATAAACTGCATCTTCATAATTAATGCAATCATTCAAATCATAGTGTTTGGTTACTCTCCAGTAATCTACAGAGGAACCTTTATGGAGGAAGCAGATGTTCTCACTCAGTTGTCATCAAGCTTGAGAGGTTTATTGGAACGCGAGACACTTGAATAAAGACAGAGCAAGGAGCAAACTCCGCTATTCTTTTACATTCAATAAAAGTGCATTTTTTTTTTGCCTACACAACAATTTGTTTGTTTTCTTAAAGTGTTTTTTTTTTTTAATTTATGTCAGAAGGAAAAGATAATGGTAGACAATTAGGACCTGCTGGGAGACTGTTTATATTTGCACATCTGCTGTGTAGTCAATTCAGGCCGAGATTTCTCCTTGTCACATTCCCTTAGTGTATTTATTTACACATTGCACAAAATAGCAGAGCCCGTGCATTGCCAACATGGAATCTGGAGAGTATTCAAACAGATTGCATGCTGGTAACGTGTCATTGAGTTTCTGTCCTGTACCATTCACTGGCATTGTCAAGCTGTGTCATTAAAGGTCATATATGAGAGATAAAAGGAAAAATATATATGTTTGAAAACTACGACAGCAAACCCCCTAATCACTGACGTTACTGTCATTGGTGCGGGCTGGGGGCTTAACTTTTGTATGTGATAATGTCATAACGATCTACTGCAAAGTATCACTTTTCTGTACGTAGGATGCCATTTCCAATATCTGGTATTATTCAGCAAGGGCCGTTTACCAGGCTGAAACAACACAGCCCTACAGTGCGAGCCTTAGTGACAGACAGTTTTTGCAAAATTGCACTTGTGTGCGCCCGCAAGTCCGCACGCGGCTTAAAGCATTAAGATGGCATGACCACGGGGTGAACAAAGTCACTCATGCTGATGGGAGTCGTTGGTCAGGAGTATAGTTGCTGAATGCAGACTAGTTGCAGGAAAGAAAGGTGATATTTTAATATGCTCCAAGGGGTTGAAAATTGGTATTCCCACTTTAAGGTGTAGATTTAGTAAACTGCAGGATTGAAAAAGCAGAGATGTTGCCTATAGCAACCAATCAGATCCTAGCTGTTATTTTGTAGCATGTACTAAATAAATCATTTATATAGCTCCACTGATTCCGCAGCGCTGTGCAGAGAACTCACTCACATTAGTCCCTGCCCCATTGGGGCTTACAGTCTAAATTCCCTAACACAGAGACAGACACAGAGACAGACTAGGGTCAATATTTTTAGCAGCCAATTAACCTACTAGTATGTTTTAGGAGTGTGGGTGGAAGCCGGAGCACCCGGAGGAAACCCACGCAAACTCAGGGAGAACATACAAACTCCACACAGATAAGGCCATGGTCAGGAATTGAACTCATAACCCCAGTGCTGTAAGGCAGAAGTGCTTACCACTGAGCCACTATGCTGCCCCCAACAATGATAGTTAGAATCTGATTGGTTGCTATAGGCAACATCTCCACTTTTTCAAACCCGCCGCTTAGTAAATATACCCTTTAGAGTCTTTCCCTTTGCAAAATTATCCAATTTTAACACCATCAGAGATGCTGCGATGCGGCATCAATCCATCCATTATATAGGATTAAGTTTGGACCAACCAGTTCATTTTATATAGTAAAGTACACTTCTCTGCACACAAATACCAATGTAATAAAAACATTAAAATGTAGAAATGTGGCCAACCGCTCTATGTCCTAATTAAATAGTCTTTTCCTAGGGGACAACAGATACATTTAAAAAATATATGGCAAGAATGGCTACAGTGCCCTCTGACTGCAGAGTAGTGTGTTCCTCCAGTTTTGTTAGGTGTATCACAAAGATGTGTAAAATCTATCTTATATAAGAGCCCTTGCAAATTATTTCATTTACCTCGGATGTTGGTTACATAACATTGTACTCAAAATGTGTCAATCCAGCTTACCAGATCAAAGCGAAGTATATTTATACAATGTATCCAAACATATTGTTGCTGGTGATGCAACAAATAATTAGACTTCCGTTTCCATTCATTTTTATTTTGAAGATTGATAAAAACATTGATTAAAAAAAGTCTAAAAGGTGACAGATGCGATAACGTCTGCCCAATGTACCCTTCCTGCCATGACTTACGCAATACATAACAAGCACAATCATGCAGCTTTTTAGAAGAAACATGTAAAAGTATTAGTTAAGAACTGGGTGTGATCCTAAATTGTTAGCAGACAGCAACATTCTCAGGTTTGTAATTTGCATTCCTGTATTGGCTCCCAATCCCTCATCTGGTCACACAGAGCATTTGCATGGAGGCACCTTTAAAAAGCCAAAATAGTAAGTTCTCAGGCAATAAAGGAGCATTTGCACCAACAACAAAAAAAATTATGTACTTCACGTTCTTATTTTTGCTCCCTTTTTATGTATTGCCAACTGCACAGTATATATTCTCAGTATATATTCTCTGGTTCTGTGTGATGGATCTAATTTAACCTACCCATGTCAGGAAACATAAAAGTCTACTGACTTTATTGTTG
The DNA here is from genome assembly GCF_038048845.1 of Mixophyes fleayi. NCBI lineage: Eukaryota > Metazoa > Chordata > Amphibia > Anura > Limnodynastidae > Mixophyes > Mixophyes fleayi. Next base: position 31,702,433 of record NC_134411.1, read on the forward strand.
GACGTTAGTTGACCACCAACTGGAGTCCAGGACCTAGACAATTATCCAAACACATCCCATAATAGAAACAATTGCCCAGTACCACTTCTCTTGTCCTGTCTGCTAGATGTAATGTTCAGTATACTGTATAGGCTTATTCTGTATGTGTTCTGAGTCTTTGGAGCGTAATATTTAAGACTATGCCCTTTGTCAAGCCATGGCAAGAGTCCTATTTCCGCATGACCAATCCAACTCTGCTGCCCAAGCATAGATACACCAACCCCGCCACCATATCCCACTGGAAATATTATTACTTTACTAATGTTTGGGGGTAGCATTGTTATTAAGCACAGTTCGGTTACTCAGGCGATACGCAATGAGCTCTGTAATGCATGAAAGAATGGACCATCATTGCCTATTAATGCGCTGGCTCCTGTTGTATCCTTCATGCACCATAAAGCGCAGAGGTCTCTGCCTTTACTATATTTCATGGGAAATGTAAACACTTCAGACGTGAGCAGCTGATAAAAATAACGCAGATTTACTATTGGTCATATGTGGTGATTAAGCCATGGGTCAATGTATTCATAATTCATTAAAGTCAACTCAGGATTACGTTTGAGATCATATTTTCAACAGAACTCATAGCAAGCCCTTTACCCCAAGTGTAATATACACAGAATTCTACAATTACAGAATATTTCAATGAGCAGAAAGAGCATCTTAATAAGTTTATTGGAGTATTAAGTAAACCTTATTCCAAGTAGTGTTGTGTATAAAGGCTCGTGGGCCACAATGCAACGTTTGCGCCAAGTCCACTTCACTTCCCCGCAACACAAAAAACGGACATCACAACTGCCTGCATTTTTGGGTGGTCTCCAAACTCTGGCCCTTGTTGCGTGTCTGCCCACTCAGGCCTGTGTAGCATTTAGGGGTCATTGCTGGGTTCCCATGGGCCTTGAATCTGACAATAGCTGCTATATTTATTATAACATCACTGACCTCAACTTCACTTCTCTCTCGACATGGTCTTACCCAACACTCAGTAGGGAAGGTCTGCCCTCTTTCATCTACTGCCCCAAATAGTGTATTCTTCCACTATTGAGCAGCAGGCAGTGAGGCATCCACGGATATATAATTTCTGCTATTGCGGAAATTATCACTTGAGTGATGATTAAGCCGAAGGGAAATTAAAACCTAAGCTGTGTGTTTGTGACTTTATTTGTCCTCTTTCTACAGAGGTTAAAGAGGGCAGGTAAAGTGAGCCTTGGGTATACCCATGTTGTGTCACTGTTGGAGGTCATTTAGGCCACATTATACATTTCCCTGGCTGGTCGTGTTTAGTCTTAGTCTGCAGGACAAGTTGCCTGCCCTCCCTCCCAGTTTTGGAGCTTCTTTTCAGTTCCTTTGGGTGCCAAAACCTGCTTGATGCATTCTTATTGGTGCTCCCATTGGGTTAGATTAGGGTTTGGGTTCCATTGATATAGCTGCCTTGTGCTATATTTACTGCCGGTGAGATATTTCTGACTGGTGCTTTGGGTTCCAACACCAAATTGTTTGATGGTCGGGTCTGCCGGAATATGTTGAGCAGTCATCAGCTTATGCTTGGGGGTCACACCTAAGCTTAATTTCATGTAATAGAACCCGCCTCCCTTCTAAGAGTCAGGTTTTGGTTATGGTAGAAGTGCCGCCCTCGGTGGCTGGTTTGCTAGTTGCGTTCTGTCAGACCAGAAGGTACGTGGGTTCTTAAATGCTTGGGCTAAAGGATATCCAAGTTTAAAGATAAAAAAGTGCCCCCGGGTGAATTTGTTCCCCATTTATTGATATCGAGAGGGTAAATGACCCTCATTGTGATATAAGAAGCATTAGTCCTAGCCAAACTGCTTATCATTTTCTCCTAAACCATAAAACGTTTTAATAAACTCCTTTATTTGCCAAGCTTTGGTCGAGTCTTAGTAGATTTCTGAGAAGGGGTATTAAGGGGGGGGGATATATTATTATGTCAGAACAAACGTTAAGCATTTTATTAATACATCGGTCAATTTGTTACTTTCTTGCAATGAGAACATCCCAATATTCAGCCTCACTGCAGTCTGTTTATATGTTACTGCTCCTAACATGGGCAAATATTTAATGCATAGACATCTTTGGTTTCTTTCCCTGAGGGAGGAGCGGATTTAGCATGAAGAAATGTGATATATGTGTGTAAGTGTATTAGTGACATGTTTAATTGATCAGAGTCTGAAATGATTGACACATTTTTCTATCAGCTCCAGACCCCTCTGGGCCTTTGATCCAGTACTGGCTGAGAACACGGATCTCTTCTATGTCAATGGAATATATTCTCATTTCTGTTTTTGTTTTTTTCTTATTCACATTTGCTTCACTGTCATGGCTTCATAAGACGAACAATAGAGGCAGAAGCTACAGTCAGCCTTACTGAGTGTCACAAAGTGTATAGTACAGTATGTAACATGCTAAAACTCCAGTGTATAGAAGTCAGCAAACCTATTTGTTCTATGGTGATAATGACAGATTGGTCTTTAAAAAAAAAAAAAAAAAAAATCATCTCAAATCTATTTTCCCTTGATATTTGTCTAATGCCTCTCGGAATGTCTGGGAAACTCACAAATTTCAAGTAGTTCCGCCTAGCTCACAGGAGAGTAGGCCACACTGCTCTGTCCTGCCCACTTCCTAGTAGAGTTGGTGAAAGGCTTAACCTCAGGATTGTGGCTTTGCGAGGAGGGGACTGGGCCAAAATGACGTGAAGCATTATGTCACGCCCCCAGGGCAGATGCCACCTAACCTCCCCTCTTGGTTCTTAGTAGAGGGTTAGGGGGCAAGTATTGTCTAATGAAACATTAAGAGAAACTGGATTTTTTTTGAAAATAATTAAAGGATTTTATCTAGTTTCTATCATGGTGTTACTCAATCTGCTTGCAGAGCTCATTGTTACACTAACTGCCTTTTCTTCCCCATAATCCCTCTTCCCAGACCTCTGCCATCAGCCTTATTGAGTGCGATATTGCTTTCTAAATTTGAGATTAGGGGTGTGGCCCAGTGGCAAAGGATGTGTGACATCATTGGGGGGCGTGTTCTGATGTCAGTGGAGTGACGAAACTACCGTTGGTGCAGCAAGTGGGGTGCACCGAGGCCCATGGAGATAATGGGACCCACTGCACAGGGAACTAGCACGCTGTGGGCCCCAGATCCCTCCTCCCCACATCACGCTAGCTCCGCCTCTGATTGCAAATATGACAGAGCAGGCAAGAGGTAACAGATGCAGTGCCTGAGTTTACACAAAGTCTGTCCAGATGGATAACATCAAACTTTGTCCTGTACTGTATATGCAGTCCTTTGTACTAGTCAGTTATGCAAAGAGCATTTTTGGGAATACTGTCCCTTTAACATTCTTTAGAAGTTAGGGTCTCAAAAAAAAAATATTCCTATAAGACTGAAGAGAAAAAGTGATTGAAACAGCCCTGTAAGAAAAGTTTTGTGGACACAGAGGGTGTCATTTGTAAGCACACAAAAATTTAATTTTGTGATGCTAAAGACTAATGTGACATCTTAACCATAATTATATCGCTGTTATACCTATTTTTATGCAGCTGTGCACCAACTGGCATGACAAAGTGGCACTGACGAGCAATGTTTTTTCCCTAATATGATGGGTGGACCATACTGGCCGAAATGCGGAATATGTGCAATAAATACACTTGTGTTTATGCTGAAATACAAAAACTTTTATTTTGCAGAAAAACATTCTAATGAATTTGAAGAATTCCTGATTTTAATTAGGACCTTTGAACTGAGACTATAATGAGATTTGTGCACCACTTTAGAGGCGTCTAAAATTGGAGAGCTTTTGTGGTCCACTGTCCCCACCACACCCACTTACAAGGGTTCATTGATTCATTTTACTTCCACTCCCTGGTGCAAGCTTCTGAGTTGATGAAGATGGACATTTTTTGTGTCGCACTTCTCTATATAGTCTACATTTTACAGTACACAACTTAAATTTTGTGCCACTCAACATTCAGCCGCAGAAACAAAAGTATGGATGCAATCTTACATTTAACTCTCGGACCCTTGATGTTTGTAGAAGTATTTAATTTTTTTTGTTTGTAATCACAGGCTGTATCCTGTGTGCCCTCTCCTCTCCCTCCCTCCTGAAGCGTGTGACAGGTTGTTCTTAAAACCAATTTGTTCCTGGGAATCTTCCTTTGTAACATACGGCTTCGTTCTTAGCCTTTGTTAAGATGTTAGAAGAGCAGGATGCTCATAAGATTAAAGCAACATTTAACACCATTTGTTGCTTTGGATCAAAGCCTCGCTTTCTCCTCACGCTTTGAATAGAACACTTTAGTGTATGCATACATCCGATCAATACGATATGAGAAAATTGTCTCTTCTTTTATCCGACATAATGACCGAGTAAAGTGGAAATAGTTCCGCTGTCCTACATACTGAAGCCATTTTATTTTTCACCCAATCATCTTGTTCTGCTGTCTGGCATGTTGAATGTACAGATATACAGGTAGTGGACAAAAAGGTCTAAAACCAATATAAAGTCACTTTATAAGCAGTATGGCCTGTTTGCACTATAGCATTATGCAAGACAGAAACAACACTGCTAGTCCACAAGTCTCTCAACTGACGCCCGGTTGATGGAACACATTGTATCAGCATTCCTTTCTAGGCTATCCCATAACTGCTTGATACTGGGTGTGAGTCTATGGATGGGGCAATGACATCCTGGAACACGGCCCTTCCCATCAAAAAAATAAATCAAGCATGGAGTGAGGATGATCAATCCGGCGCTGAATTAATTATGAGCATTTACCTTGTTTTCTTGGGTAGTGTTCCTCAAACTCAGTCCTCAGATACAACTAAACAGTGCAGGTTTTCCAGATCACAAATGAAATAATTAGTACCAACTGTGGATCTTTCAAAATGTGTGAGTCAGTAAAGCAAATGAGATCTGGAAAACATGCACTGTTAGGGGTCTTGAGGACTGGTTTTGAGAAATGACTGCTTCAGAACCATGCCAGAAAATGTGCCCTATACCACCACGGAATCACCCAAACTCTTCACTGTTGTGAAGTGGACATGTTTGACATTTATTAACATACCGAATAATATTGTTGATTTATATAGTTCTTTTATACCACAATTGTTTTCGGGCTGCACACAGCAATAGCAAATTAATTGCTCAATATCGGTTGTAACATCATAGTGTGTGGATCGATTCATAGAGATGTGTCTTCCCTGCCTGTAATGTGTTTTGGGTCCCTCCTTCAATTACTATACAAAAGGAATCAGACAATGCCATCTGGTTATTGTTGCACCGATTGGAATCAAAGTTAACTGCACGTCAAACTGAATGTGGATTAGAATCCCGCAGCATCCAGGAGGTAGCCACTCGTATCTTTGTGATGCGGGAATCTTTCAAAGTATCACAGTTGATACATGAATACGGGGATGGTGGTGGGGCTACACTATGGATCTCCAAATCACAAAATTAACTTGTAAGTTGCAAGCTCAGAGCTGTGCCTTTAGATACCACATCTTGATCAAGCATCTTCTTGTAGTGTTAGTGTATTGTTATGCTTTTGGTCTGTCCAACAGGAAACAAACCTTCTAGGCTGGACTGGATTCCTAGAAATAGGACAAGCTGAAAGTGTAAAGGAAGTCAGATCTCGCTGGTAAACCATCCAATCAACTGATTGGAACAGTCAGTTTTAATACATGTATCAGATAAAAGGGTTCAGTCAAGGTCACAGTTAAGTTAGCAAGCCACACTGGATCAGTCAGTCAGGTTCGTAGGTTAATACACTCCACATAGGAATGAGATTTGACACTAGTTCTCTGGCTATGAGAAGCAGACTCCCTAATTTATGTCTACAAGTAGCAGCTGAATTGCTCAGTTGCATCTCATGAATGAAATCCAATTGCAGCATCTGCAATGGAGATGGCCTCTTAGAAAGTGCACCAATAGGAAGCGAAGCAGGGCTTAAAGGGAGAACATGCCATCATTGTTTGCAGGTAAATTCAGGACAGCAGGTATGTTACACTATAGGCATAGACCTATATTTATCAAGAATATATGCCACTAAGTGAAAACAACCAGATAGGAAAGACCAAGGATTAGATTTACTAAGCTGCGGGTTTGAAAAAGTGGGGATGTTGCATATAGCAACCAATCAGATTCTAGCTTTCATTTATTTAGTACCTTCTACAAAATGACAGCTAGAATCTGATTGGTTGCTATAGGCAACATCCCCACTTTTTCAAACCCGCAGCTTAGTAAATCTAGCCCCAAGTGTTCTTCACCTTCCCTCTTAACTTCAATTCTGCATATCTAAAACATAATTGAAGGAACGGTGTCCGCAGATCTCAGAAGAATGCTCATGTTCATATATATTCATATATCCCACATATTGCTGTCCTGAAATTTCAAACAAATGTTGCTATCACACGTACAATTTAATTAGCCAGCTTTTCATCCACTTTAATTTGAAGGCCATAATTGCATGTGACACCTCTGTCTGCATGAGATCCGAGAAAAGCTCTATGCAAATATAGAGCAGTGGAATTGAGAAATACATCTTCAGTCATTTCACAAGTCATTTTAGGTCTTGCAAGTCAGAGCAATGAATAAAGAAAAGCTTCTCAAACACTTGCTTAAAATATTGACTACAAATATGATACAAATAGAGATGTTTAAAATTGCTGAATTTCCGAGTTCATTAAATGATCTGTAAATTTCCCCAATTGCGTGAGTTTGATTTTCCACCCTGAACATTGTTTCCCTTCTAACTCATCATTTCTTGATATAGAAAGATAATGACAAATAATTTTGTAGCAAAACATGACTTGCCACATCGTTCAGAATAAATATACAGGAAATATTTGTATGAAATTCAGAGCCAGCGCGATACAGAATACAAAGGAGGCAGACATTTGGTAGACTAAAGAAAATATTGCCAATAAAGGGCCTGATTAACCAAAGAACGCAAGTGTCAATTTTGTGCAAATTTGATCTGTGTATTTTCAGAACTGGATCATATGCAACTAAACGCAGCAACGTTCAATTCATCTGTGCACGTAAAAGGACATTTATTACAGTTTACGATTTCTGCAAGATAATTGACAGGTAAGGGGCATATGGCAAAAAAAAATATTTTTTTTTTTTAAACTGTCTTATTGCCTATATTATTAACATATTAATTAATTATTAATTATTAAGTGAATATTTTTTTTATGTGCGTTCTTTTCTGAATATATTTTCCACATAGGTATTCGATGTATCCTGCAGAGTCTTGCGTAGTAGAGAACAGCAGACCTGCCCCCGAATTCATCAGCGCACGTATCTCCACATCCGCTCCTTGTTGATTTCAGGTGTGCTCTTGCCTAAATTCTGTGTGTTTTAAAGCAAATGCCGGTTGTGCTCAGTATGCATGCCTTGATGAATCAGGCCCAAAGAGTCACTTTATAGCAAGTAATAATATAGCAAATACCATTATTTTTAAAAATTGATTCTTATTCATTAACAGCAGCACAGTGGTTAGCACTTCTGCCTCACAACACTGGGGTCATGAGTTCGATTGCCAACCATGGCCTTATCTGTGAGGAGTTTGTATGTTCTCCCCATGTTTGTGTGGGTTTCCTCCAGGTGCTCCGGTTTCCTCCCACACTCCAAAAACATACTGGTAGGTTAATTGGCTGCTATCAAAACTGACCTTAGGCTGTGTGTGTGTGTGAATTTAGATTGTAAGCTCCAATGGGGCAGTGACTGATGTGAGTGAGTTCTCTATATAGTGCTGCGGAATTAGTGACACTATATAAATAACTGATGATGAACGCATGCAAGACGAATGTACTGTGCATTTTTTTTTTTTTTTTTAATTGCAGGTAAATCGCGCATATACATGTCAGTATTCAATAAGGAGCAGATGTAAAGATACGTCTGTTGAATACAGGTCTAGGTGCGCACTGCTGTCAGAGACCAGGATACGTCCAATACATTTGTGGAATATAAAGTCCCAAAAGAATGCACAGAAAAAAAAAACCCACAACTATTAATAATACCTAATATAATCATTAATGACAAAACATTAAAAAAAAAAAATCCATAAAATAAATTAGGTTGTTATTAATGTCTACTGCACATAAAATGCATTTTTACAGTTACTCCTGATTGTAAACATGTTCTAGCTAGAGATGTAGCTAGAGATGTTTACTATTTTTTTGCTAAAATCACATAATTCGGCTCTTTATCCCTACATTATTATTAACCTCAACATTAATTTCCAATTGTTTCCAGCCAATTTTTGTCAAGTGACAAGAACACTGCTACCCCTCCTGTTTCTGTGTGAGCATTGGTGCTGGATCTCCTAGGAACGAGGTACTTACGGAATCCAAAACCCGCGAGATCCGACAATGTAACAATGACGTTTTAACTCGATTCATATCCGAGGACGTGCAGAGATACCTAGCCGGCTTGTGAACCTACTCGGATCCTTTAAGTTTGGGTGGGCTCAGTTTTCAGGAAACCGAGCCTGAGCATCTCTAGTTCAAGCATGCAGGGCCGTCATCACTGGTAATCAGCAATTGCACCCAAGTTGCAGCTGGTGCAAGCAAGTGATACAATAGACAAACACATACTTTAGCCATGACCAAAGCCTGAACTGGACGTTGCTTTGTGCGCTCAATCCTGGCACGCCTTTACTGTCCATTGACTAAGTGCATGCATCCATAATATATCCAAAAAGGGACTGTGCCAATAATTTCATTTTCTAAACTGTGCTCAGATTCTGACCGTCATTTTTCCAGTAGTTGCTAAGGGTTACAACACGTTTTTCCACCATTACCTGCACGCCTCTCAGTGCATTAGAAGATTCCACTGATGAAGCCAGAGAGCCAATAAGCACTGCACACAAATGGTTGTCGTAGACTGCAGAACAAAGACGCTTCTTTATTGTGCTCCATAATCATTAAAAGACTGGGCTCTTCTCTTTTTAATGAAACACTGTTCATTTAATTGACTGTAGAATCCTCTCCGAGAGGTTCTTAGCTTTAGGTGTTTCTAATACTTAATTAGTAGTGAGGATCAGAATACTGTATTTTGCAAGCACCGCTGCATCTAAGAAATGTAATTACCGCCCGTGTTAAAATGTTATAAGGTCACGCTCCTTACGCCACACAGCTCTTCAGAAGAAAGGAAGCGGATAACTACCAAAATGCTGGCGCCATAAAGCATCTTTTTGATATTGAATTAACAGTCTTGGAACCGAGCAATCCAAAACAGATTTACTAAATACAAACCGTAAGCCAGGATACAGTACAAACAGCTAACGCGCAAACAAACATTCCCATCTGTTCAAGGACCAGTCAGACTAATTACAATAATTTCTGACTAATGTTTAACCTCTTAAATAGTAAGGTCATCAATGTATCTACACTAATTAGCAGCAATCGGAGATTTCGAGTGATTCTACTTGTTTAACTGGTAATTTAGTGACCATTGCAGATTTCTCTAGTGTACGGTGTTTTATATCAAGCTTTTCTTTCTAAGCATTCGTTATAAGTAACCTGTAGGGAAATTGGCAGCTAGGGCTAGAGATTAAGTAAGCTTATATTGAAGAAAAAAAATAAATTCGGCTGACTTAATGCACCCTTAAACACAGGGTATCTAAAAGAGAAAATTAAAACTCACTAGCAATATTGGATTTGCTATAACCTACAGATTAAAGTACTGTTGTATTTTAGCTGAGAGAATCAAAAGTTTCTTGTAAAGGTTTATACAGTAGGAAGATGAAGCCTCTCTTAATTAGTACACTCTGGGCCTGAATCATTAAGGAACGTAAATGCCGATACGTGCCTTATGATGCGTGAAAACGTTCTGCGCGTGCCCAGAAACAAACCATACTCCAGGATCCGCAGCAACGTCCAATTCATCTTAGCAAAGGATTATTACTACAGAGGTGGATGCTGGGAGAGGACTGGGTGTATGCACGTAGTCAATGTACAGTAAGGGGGTGCAAACTCGAACGCACACAGCAACGTTTGATTCAAGCTTTGGGCATCTCTAAGGTACGTTATTCACTTGCACCAGCTACAGATCTGGTGTAAGTGCTGATTACTAGTGATGGCGCCTGTATATACATGCTAGAACATGTGTTTGCAATCAAGAGCAACTATAAAAATATATTTTATGTACAGTAGACATTAATATTATCCTAATAAGTGTATTTTATGGGGAAAAATAACTTTAAAAAAAACACTTTATTCTTTAACGTTGTCATTAATGACTATTTTATTAACAGGTGACGTTAAATGAATAGTTTTTTTTTTTTCTGTGTGTTCTTTTGATACTTTATATCCCACATGTTTTGGACGTATTCTGCAGTCTCCTGTCTGTTAGAGCAGAGCGGACCTAGACCAGTAATTCAGCAACAGACGTATCTTGCCCGATTTATGTGCGTTTAAAGAAAAAAATGCACAATACGTTTATTTTATGTTCCTTGATGAATCAGACCTCATCGTACTGGTACTTGGCCAGCAGAAGGTGGTACACGCCACTTGAATCCAAAGGTACTGCATTAATATATAACATGCAGGAGAGTGGGCGACTCAGTCTGGTCTGTTGTATGTTGTCCATGCGGTTATGCACTGGATAGCGCCATGTGAACTTATTCAGAGTTCCATCCAAGGCGCAGCAAAACTTCATATCCACCCTGATCACCAAACACCAAATTCTTTCCCGTTTGGCCACAGATGATTTCAGTAGTAGGGCTGATAGCCCAGCTATGTAGGAACAACACTACATTTTGCTATTATTAATGTTTAAATAAAAAGTAATTTAAAAAGATGTATTAAGGGTATGAAAAGTAATTTAAAGAAAAAAAAGATTGCATTTAAATTGTAAAGATACTCACATTGTATTTTACAGTAATATTCAAAAACATTTGAAAAGACAATGCTCTGAATTCCAAAAATTGTTCAGTGTGACCCGATAGGGCCCTTGGCAACATACTGGGTTGGGTCCCCATTCACCCCTTCAAAAAAAAAAACAAAGCATAAATATGGCTTAGGGTAAGCCAGGCCCCTCAGTGCCCACTGGGCATTAGATGCAAGTCTAGGCTGACTAGTGGAGGACCAGTGAAACTTTGACACTTGCAGAAATTTGCAAAGTGTACAAAGCTCAGCGGTTTTCTTATGTTTCTCCTGTGAAATGCTGTAGCAGCACCAACTAAGTCCAATCTGTTGCATGTTGGCCATGTTCCCATGCACCATAACCAATTCAAAGCTTTGTCTGTGGTGCAGCAAAACATACAAGTTCAGTCAATTTTTTTTATTTTTTTATTTTTTTTTATATAGCGTGGTATTGTGGTCACAGGTGGAAATGTGCATGCCAGGAAGAGTATAAACGTCAATGCAAAGTCTTTTGTACTGTCACTTTACCCCATCCTTTCATTCATTTTTATTTATCACCTAAAACACTGCTCAAGTCTTGCTCTTGACTTATTTAAGATATAAATAAGAGCACATGGTAATACATTCATTTAACGGGTCTCATTTGTAGCCTTTATTCCTTTGGTAATTTACTGTGCCCAAATCTGCCCAAGCAATGCCCATTTTGGCAAAGACCACACTCCTTTTGAGATTGCCTGCTGGGGTAATTGGGGCTTTTGGCATATACGTGCTATAATTTTACCTCAAAATGAAGTTTTCTGCAAAAAATGTGAATGTATGGTACAAGAGAAACTCCAGTGAAAGTAAAGTGGGACATCCACTTAGACTCCTAGATGAGTAGAAGTCAAGGGGGTATATTTACTAAACTGCGGGTTTGAAACAGTGGAGATGTTGCCTATAGCAACCAATCAGATTCTAGCTGTCATTTATTTAGTGCATTCTACAAAATTATAGCTAGAATCTGCTTGGTTGCTATAGGCAACATCTCCACTTTTTCAAACCACCAGTTTAATAAATCTAGCCCACGCTGTTTATTGGGCACTGTGGCTGACAATCAACCAGATAATTCCCTCCAAAATTCCTAGTCCCCTATAAGTGAAAAAAGTTTTATTTACCACATCTCAATGCACTAATGAATGCGCTACTGGTATTAAGGGACAGTTGCGTAAAAATAGGCAAACAATACAATACGTAGTTTAATAAATCATCAATCACAGAGCAGCTCACATCTGTTACTTTAGAGTGTGTGTATCAGCTGCTAACTAGGGTTTTAGGGCTGTTTGCCATGCATTGTCCCTTTTTCCCAAGGACGGAAAGCTTTACCATATAGGATCACACACTTTAAACATAAAAAACATACATTTGGCAGTCCTTAACAGCAAAATCTAGTAGCCCCAACAGTGGCACACGCAGGGGGGGGGGGGGTTTCTGAGTCTCCAGAAACCCCCCCCCCCCCGCGCTAAGTGGCCGCTATAGCTGCACTGTCCTATACAGCAGCCACGGCGCTGTCAAAGAAGCGCCCGCGGCAGTGCTGTAGTGTATGCAGCTCTCGCAGGGGGTGTTTTTTTTTTTGGGGTCAGGGCCCCCCCCCCCCGACAATCCTCCGTTCGCCCCTGCATAACTAACGTGTATTTGGCTATAAAATAGTTTCTATACTTCTGCAACTGCAAATGTTTATACAGTGTACATATATAGCAGGCTCAGACAATATGTGGCACTTGACCTCTAGGAACTACAAGACCCAACATTACCCTGCTAGGCTTTTGGCTTTCAATGCAAGCTGGGCTTTGTAGTTCCACAACAGCTGTAGCAGTGCTGGCTGCAACTTTCTGCTATATAACCTCCACAGTCATTCCACGTTTAAATCTTTCATCACCAATTTGGAGCGCAACTATAATATATGTGACCTGTTTCATTGACACATTGTATGGCAACAGGAGGAGATAGGAGTTAGAGGATTAAGCAGAAAGATTATAGAACAGAGAAATATTAACCAATTATGAAATAGTGATTATGATGTCAGCTTCAATCTACAAAGACAGATTTATGCCGGGGAAACATGTTCAGTGTGACATGACAGGCCGTGGGCTGTATTAGGTAACATGATTGGTCTGCAGTAAGCCTTGAGGCCCGGGAAGGCATTTAACCTTGGGAAGAATTGAACTGATAGCTTTGTATTCATTTATAAAACATCTGAAACCAACATTTAACCAGCTTTGTAGCATGAGAAGGCGAATCGCATGCATTTATTTTTTGAGATGGAAAACATACATATCTCAGTATACAATGCTGTGTATACTGTCCCTATGGTGATATAATGCACTTGCAGTACAGCAATAATGAACTATGTAGATTTCTTACATTAGATTGAGTAAGAAACCTTTCTACATAAAACACAAGTGACATTGACATATGCATTAACTCTTATATGTAAATAATATTTGTATAAATGGTGATTTCTTATATCTATGTAATCACTTCAATGTTTACTGGCAAACCATATATAAGTAATAAAATGTTCCCTACTTTAAAGTGTCATTATAATAGGACACACCCTGGATATATTTGAAGTGTATAAAAGCAAACAATCTAGAAGCGCTCATCTTCATATGGTGCCGGAACTCCCAGTAACTATAAATATCATTATACATTACAGGAGGTAATACCCATAGCACTTAGCAGAACATTGGTCAAGTGATTTTATGCAGCAAGTAGTTGAGCTGCGCTGCCATTTAGAGAAGAGAAAAATAATTTGTCATAGTTGAGCTTGTTGCAGCAGACCTAGACTCCTAGTGCATTATATCATACATCTAGTTCATTGAAGGTTTTGTTAAACATGTCAATTTGTATAGTATGTTCCATTAAGAATAAACAAAACAAAAATGCAATAAATAGGATGCACTTACCATACCCACAACTGACCCAATTGTGTGTGATATATATATATATATATACACAAAGAAAGGCATGTAGCTGGCAATATAGTAAGAAAGCATGATGCAAGCTGAGTAAAACATTCATAAAGTAATGCACCTAGATTAAACATAAAACAGTTGAAACCATATGTTTGACAAACAACAGTTTAAAGTTTGGTTTAACTGATGTGGTTTGCTATGTCTTTTCCCACAGCTGACTGTCAAGGGTGTGTCTGAAGTCAGGGCAAACAGAACAGCTGATTGGCGTTCACATTTAAAGGGAAGGTGGGCGTGTCACCTGCCAATCAAGCTAGGGAGTGGGAGGAGCATCATGTATAAAAGCCTGTCTACCCCCCACCAGTCAGTGCCACTAATGCTGGGGAAACTGGCTGGGCTTTATAGAGCTGGGGTTAATGTGTTAAGGAGGAGGAGGGGGAGTTTGGAGATGTTGAGATGTTGTCTATAGCAACCAGTCACATTCCAGCTGTCATTTTGTAGAATGCACTAAATAAATTATAACTAGAAACTGAATGGTTGCTATAGGCAACATCTTCACTTTTTCAAACCCGCAGCTTGATAAATTTGCCCCCTGGTCTTTGTCTAGCTAGTGTTTAGGGTCTCATGAAAGTGTGTGGAATCTGTTTGTGCCAAATACCTTTACCATCCAGACAGTAAAGCAAAGTAAAAAGCTAGAAGTGGTTTGTGTGTTTCAACAGTAGCGTGCTCGTGCTACAATATATATATTTATTATTGTGCAAATGCGCTAAACTTCTGTCACAAAAAAGCGATCTTATATGTGTATGTTGAGTCACACGTGTGTCTGGATATGTCCAATTTTAAAGCCGCCGAATTTCTGCTTGATGTGTGTGGCAGGCCTACAAGTGTGTATCCGTGCACACACTAAAGTACAGAGATACGATTTGACAGCGTCAGTAGTAAATACGAAAGTTGCTTTACCCTATTCATGCACACAGTAATGTAAGTGTCATATATACTAAAGAGAACAGTGCACTGACAGTGAATACATGCAAAAATCACATTTTCCTTCTACAACACGTTCATCATTTTCTGCTTTATAAATCCAATGAGAATCTTCTTTCCTGCAGCTGTACAAATGGAAATGACAAATAAGTAATGCCGATAGGCAGCGTCAACTTGATATAATATAGCCGCAACGGTAATGAATGAAGTACTACCTGCTAGAGGGGTCAAAAGGCCAGCAGCTAATCTGAAGTGGCTAGAGAGTGCTGTCGCTACAGTCATCATCATCGTCGTCATCACATATTACACCCAGGTACCTTCAAAACATACTTATGTGTACCTGCCCTTACATTACTCAAATTACCCTTGTTCACCTCTGATCCATCTCACCAGGCGTAAGAGGATGCAATTCTAATATAAGCCTAAATCTAGATATAGACACATTGTGGTACACATTCAATATAAGAAAATGTGAATGTTTATACTGCCAAGATGGGATTTATGGTCAATGCTCAGGACCCTTTATATTATTTTTTGTACATTACACAGTTTTATACAACACTGTATAGAAAACTGTTCAAGAAACACTGTCAAGTTTACTCTCTAGTTTATAGTGCCAGAGGAACACAAAATGACTTTGATCACAAGTCCAGATATTGAGATCTAGATAGTTTTTTGCCAAAAGTCAGTGCAGTTCCTGGACTGGGCATTCTTCCATTTTATAAAGAAAATAAATTCTAGGGTTCGTTTGCATTGTTTGGTGAAGAACAAAAAAATTCACATGGGTTTGCCTGGGTTCACAGTTTCGTATCCATGGGAGTGGGTCCAAATATTCCCGGCCACCTCCCATTGACTCAATACAAGCTATCACCCTATGTATCCAATAGGGGATGAGTCGTCTCTGTTACCTAAAGGAAGAACACAAGAACAACTATGAACAATTCTCTACAGACATATTGGGAATCATTTATGAAGCTCACCTGATGCACACTGCAAAACACCTTCATTTTACACCAGTGCTCCCAGAGGCCGGCTGGGCAGGGAGGCAGGGGTCATTTGCCCCCAGCCTGGTCCCATAGTGGGTTACCTTGGACTGCATCATTGGGTTACCCGCATTTTTTTTCCCTTTAAATTATTCCTAGCAGTCTGCTGTGCCGAATCTCTCCCCCCCCCACCCGGGCTAAAATTTGCCAGCCAGCCCCTGAGAGCACCTGGATAGTCCCGTGACTCTTCATTCTTGGGAAACGCCCCTGCAGCAAAGCTCACCTGGTTGTGCGGAGAAGTGGAATAATCTCCATAGGCGCATTGCGCAAAAGTGTAAACGTCACGTAAAAGTGCAACATAGAAACACAAATCAGATATTGCTAAATGTATAGACAAGGCACTAAAACACTAGCTCTCAGCTGGTGCAAACAGCAAGTGCTTTTGCAGAGTGAAAATGGCCGTGCTGCTCTTAACCTCGTTTACAATATTCTCACGCAACAAAATTAAATCTTGTTTACGCACAATGAGGAGACCACCTCTGTACTTCACTCCCTCCGTATTCCTCCTCTCTGCTTGTGGCAAGTGTTGTCCATTCACAATCTTGCCCTGTAAACTTTTGCACCCAGAAAAAAATCTTGGCACATGGCAGGTTGGAAGCTGCCTTTCCACCACGGAGCAGCTGTTTCCCTCTTAGTAAAAGACCTCCGCTGTGTACTTCCCTATTAAACCTATAAATTAAATTTATCTGACCATTATAAAATTACTTCTCTGCACGTCAAAAGCCGGCAACATGACTTTGCATTCTTGCAATCTCTAGTTTTGCTAAGTAGCTTGGCTCCTGATCAACTGAAATTCCCCCAATGTCAACAAATTGAAATTGTCTTTTTTTTTTTTTTATCAAATCTTCACGCTTACCTATTCATCAATAACACATCTGCAGAATCTATAAACACAGCTAGAAGCCAAGACAAAATATCTTAATAGAGTATCATGATGCACCTCTGATAAACTGAGGAGGTATATGAAATGAGTGACTTTCAGGCTAAAATGATCCCCCGCATGGACAGACAACCTGCAGTCAGAATAGATTGCCCTGCAGGCACAGTCTAAATCACCCACATGAAGTGTCTAACCTTCCACGTACCAACCACCCAGAGATATTTGTCTCAATGTGTAGGAGAGATCTGCAGTCTAAAGGCAGCTGAACGAGAGTCTGTTGTATCTACTTATTATCCACAATACACTGTTCAGCAAAGAGACATGGCAGCTGACAGGTGTCCTATAGGTTATAATGTAGACTGTGAGTTCATGTTTACAAGCAAATTACAGCTCGTCCTTAAGTCAGAATTCTATTATTGCAGACATGTTGTTACATTTAACATAGGAATATATTGAGATTGTGTAGCATGTATTGAAAAGAAATCTATACTATAGAGGAAAGAGAGACAAGCTAGACATTGCGTAAATTGTCTTTACTATACAATGGAAATGTATAATTCCACAAGGCTGTACATCTACAGTACAGGTGCAGTTGCATTTACAGGTTCATCCAATGTGTACATGAGCAATTTTCCTGAAATTATTGGAAAAGCCCTGATTTTCACCACATTTGAGTTTTACGCATGTCTCGGGTCAATTTTTACAGCTTAAATGCTGAATGGTGAACTACAAATGCAGGAATGCCTTATAATTATATCGATTATAGCCACAATTTCCTGATCATTTAAAGATCTCATCCCGTAAAATGAAATCTAATCTTTATGGACCGAGTACATAGTCTACAGCACGATCTATGAAGAACACACCAATCCCGCCACAGGTTGTCCCATTGTCCTAAGAAAAGTGTAGTCAATCGGATTTATTATGTAAAAATAGTTTTTTGTAGACACAACTGACCTTGCACTGTGCTCCCTCAGGTTCTTCACAGTCATATTTATCATTATTATTAATATAGATTTGTAAGGTGACACAGTGCTTCCCAGTGCTGAACCGTAGGGGAAAAAGGGACCTACATAAAACAGGGACATACAAGGAAGACAAAATAAATGCAGACATGAAAACAAAAGGTATGGAGGACCCTGCTCATTAGAGAGCTTACAAGTGGAAGAGGGCACAGCTGAGACAAGAGGAGCGAGTGTGGCTCAGAATGGAGATTGGGACAGTTGTAAGGGTGCATTAGTGTGAATAGCATCATCAGGGATAAGGTCACCTCTAAAAAAAAGATGGGTTATCAAAGAAAGTCTAAAGATTTGCAGGCTGTGGGAAAGCCTGATTGAGCGTGGTAAGGAATTCCATAAGTGGGGAGCAGCACGGGAGAAATTTTGTAGGCGGGAGTGAGAGGTGGTTACCATGGATGAGACAAGGCACAGGTCAGAGGTAGATCTAAGTGGGCAGGAGGGAGAGTATTTTGATATGGAATTTCAGATGTATGCAGGGGTTGTGTTGTTGAGGGCTTTGTAGGTAAGGGTGAGCAATTTGAATTGGATTCTGGAGGATACAGAGAGCCAGTGTAGGGATTTGCAAAGTGGTGCAGCAGATGTGGAGCGGTGAGAGAGGAAGATCAGTTACGGATAGCCTATTTTATAATTTGAATAAAAATATGTTTTTTTTTTTTTTTTATATCCCTTACCTAATGGGGGTCAAAAATTATGCTTCAAAATAAAAATGTACCCACTTACGCGTGAGGTTAGAATCCCCTGTGGTAGTGTTTTTTGGATGCCTATGTCTCCACCCCGCCATTAGCTCAAGTGCAGTTTACACCAAACAAAACTAAAATAAAATTGCAATTTTACATTATATGTTTGTAGAAGAAACTAGTTTTGCAAAGAACATTTGTGAACGGTGCCGTTTTAACTGATGCGTAATCTTTGAACTCTTCCACTGCTCTTATAGCTCTTTAAATATAGAAATAGCATAACAACATAATTCTTCTATTTATCCGTATAATTGTTCTCTCGGAGAGCTGCATCTACATGTGGGGAAAAACTTTTCTTTGTCTTGCTGAAATTGTTTGGTTCAGCTTTGTGATAGTGATAAAAATAGGATTCCTTGGTTAGATTAATGATAGCTTTTGCCTGTACTCAATGTTCTCTACATAGAGTTTAAAAGTTAAGGCTCTTATGTTTTATAATATGATATTCTGGCGCTGTATCGCAACCTTTTATATTTTGAAGCCCAACAAATAAAATTGATCAATGCTGCAAAAAAAACATTGTGAGTTTCTTTGTGAACATAAATTGCTGTGGTTGACACTTTGAAGACAAGTAGTACTTGTTCTGTTTGTCCTCATGATGGTATAATACATTATTCAGAGTTATCCTGACATTCCAATGTATCTCTGCTATAAAGCAATGCTGAGTGAAGCTCCTCCCACTTCCTTTGGACAGTGTCCTGATGATTTGGTTTCAAGATAGCGGAGCAGAGGGCATTCCTTGTCTACTTTTGCAGAGCTAAAACAAAATTTAGTTTTTTGTAGCCATATCATTGATTTTTAAAGGGGAAGAGGGTGCAGTATTTATAGGAGTCCTTCCATTTACATGTCTATAAAAAAGCGATTTTCTAGGTGATCTTTTTCCAACGTAAAACAATCTTCAAAGACACAAAAATTGCAGAATTGCAGAATGTGTGATGTCCTCTCACTCTCATGATTAAGCAACAAATTAAGTTAAACCAAGTAGTAGTTTAGAAGTAAAAAGTTTCATTCAATAGTGAAGTAGGAGAAGATTGGACATTTGATGAGATGTATACTGTTTTACACAGTGCAACTCTTTATATCTTTCCACACCTTTCCGTACAACTGAACAAAATCCTAGTTTGTCTCCCCAACAGTGCAATGAAGGTTTACACCTTGATGTTGATTGCTTTTACTTTTTTTTTTTTAACCAAGACAACAGCAAAGGGGTTAAACATATGTATGATAACTAGGGATGTTCACTGACCCCCGTGTTTTGGTTTTAGATCTTTATTAACTTCTTGTGTTTGGTTTTGGCAAAACCATCCTCACGTGTTTTGGTTTGGATCTGGTTTTTGTTTTTTTGTTTTTAAATTGCTAAAAAATGCTAGATCAAATAATTTGGCTCTTTATTGTTCCTACATTATTATTAACCTCAATAACATTAATTTCCAGTCATTTCCACTCAATTTTTGTCAAGTAACAAGAACACTGCTACCCCTCCTGTTTCTGTGTGAGCAATATCACTGGAGAATGGAGAGTGACAAAAACACTGCTACTCCTGTTTCTGTGTGAGCAATGTCGCTGGATCTCCTGGGGAGGGAGGTACAATGTTCTGACATCCAACACTATATCCGTTCCCTATTCACTGGAATTAGCACTTCACAGATTGAAACTCTTCATTACAAGGTACTGGTTAGATACACTATACCAGAGAGTGTATCTAACCAATGGCTGGAGGTAGTGTAGATGTTATATTTGTAAAAATGTATCCTATTTTATACATTTAATTACCTCCACCCAAAGAAAACAGTTTATAAAAGTGTAGTTATCCCTAAAGCCCTGCGTGAAGGAAGTGGTTAAGCCTTACGGCCAGGAAGTTGTTAAATCCAGCAGTCGGAAAGGGATTACACCTGTCAGTCAGAAAGTGGTTAAATCTGGAAGTCAGGAAGCGGTTTGGCCTGTCAGTCGGGAAGGCGTTATGCCCAATGTCATTGTGATCACAACTGATTTATAAAGAAGCTTTGAGGTAACCCCAGTGGTGAATATTTAATAGTCTCTGTGAACAAAATAGAAAACAGCTGGAAAAGCTCAGACTGAAATGTGATCTGAATGAAGGAAAAGTACATGCCAGTGGAAGAAGAGACGGATAGAGGTATCGTGGAGTGAAGGATGAGGATGTTAAAGAGCTGTGGAAATGCTGTGATTACAGCACATCCAGCATCTCCCCTGCCTGTGACTGGGGACATCATAAATACAGACTTAGTGAGGTGAAAAAAAAATACACAAGTCCATCATGTACAGTCTATTCTAAATCTAGATATGTAGATCCAAAAGGGTGAAATCACAACCCCACAAACATCTGTCAGTTCAACCTCGCATGGAAAAATATCCTTCCTGACCTCATACATAGCAAAAAAGATTGATTCCCTGGATACTTCAACCCAACTGATTACTTCCTTAATTATGACTATTAATATGATTCCTTGTAAGAACGGCATATGATCCCTTTGGGTTTTCTTTTGCATTTTAATTTAACAGTATTCGGATACAATCAATAACAAACAGGTATATAAAGCAAATTGCAGTTATACAGAATCCAGAGTTTTATAACTCTAGGGCAATAAGTTTATATATATATTAAATGAGAAAATTATTGTTTTAATGCCAGGGCTGGTTGGAGTTTTCTAAATTACATGTACCCATTTTTTGTTCCAAACAGGGCCCCCAACATTTCAGGATCCAGACAAGAAGCAACTAAAGAAACCAGCAGCCACAGCTGGCAAGAATGACAAGAATCGGTAGGAGTGAGAAGGATAGTCTGCCAACTGTCCTAAATCTGTTGGGCAGTCCAGATTTTGGGTGACTATCTCGCTTAGGATTTAGTCCGACTGCAAGGGCATTTGGCGGATATGTCCCGTTTCACACTGTACTGTTCGTAAAGGAAGAGCTGTGTGCAACTAACAGTAGTGCACACAGTATTGCCTGTGTATTTGTCTAAAATGATAACCATGTTACATCATAGGGACACCCCTGTCTAAAGTGTCCCGGGCCCCCCAGAGCCTTAATCCAGCTCTGCCCCCATATTCGGTTCAGCCACCTCATGTCATTTAGGGATTAAGAGATTATCCCTTGATGTATCTCTTACTTGTATATAGGTTTGTTCAACTAAAACGTTGTCATAATCTCTCTCTAGAAACCTCTCCTTCAGGGTTTCAGATTGTAACTCATACTGCTCTATGTTGGTGCTGTTCTTCCCGGAATCTTGTGAACTGGCCTTTTGGAATGTTAGAAATCCGGTGCCTATGGTGGTTACTATCTGCCGTGATGTAGGAATTACAATCAATGGGTTTTAGGATGGTCTTGATCTGTATATGACTGTTAATGTTTGGTATTAATGTTTTCAAATTCTGTCTTGTTGAGTACACCTTTGTATAATGCCCTTCTAAGGAGGTTGTCTAATTCTTGACTGCATATTACAGTAGGGTCATCTGACAAAGGTTCATAGGTGGTTCTATCGGCTAATTGGTTCTCAAGCTCAGCTCTTGGAGATATTCATTCTTATTTTGGAATGTAATGCCACCCCCTTTGTCTGTAGGCTTGATGGTAATGGCCTTATTGCAAGTGAATTCTTTAATAGCCGCAGATTCTGATCTTGTAATGTTCTTCACAGAGTGTTCTTTTCAGGCCGGTTTTTTAGCTCTTCCTAACTTCTGAAATGTCTCAATGAAATGCCCTTTCTGATGACTGGGGTTGAAGGAGGATTTCTTTTTAAGATTCGTATGTACATACAAAGTGGTTGTGCTATTTTCGTTAAGCTCATTAGGCCATGATACTGTCTGACGGTTCACAAAAACTTTTTCAGGGTGATTTTCTGATGAACTTGTGAAGATCAATAAATGTTTCGAATTTGTTAAGCTCCTTATCCGGGGCAAAGTTTAGTCCTTTTACTTGGTACATTTATCTGAGGGGTTGTAAGGCTGGTATTGCTCAAATTAAATATCCCATTGTTCTGTTGGGAACATAGTGGGATCAAGTGTCTGGTTTGTTAAAACTTTCATGATTTTTTGTTTTGTTCCTAACGTGAACTTCTCCCCATTTTCCTCTGGAGATACTGGCCTCTCCTTTGTTTTTAGATATTAATATATGTAAGTCTGTATTCACCTCAGATTTATTTAATGTATAGGTAGCAAACTTATTGTCACAACCTAAGTGTGTTATCTTATGTTTTTCTGCATTGAAACCCATGTGATATTTCTTTCTCCAACTCATCATTTGATCCAAGCCCTTTAGTAGTGACGGAATTTTCTGCTTTGTATTAATAACCGTACGAAGCTATGTATCATCTTTAAATATGGACACCTTACGTCCTAGACCCTCTACAAGATCATTAATAAAAGCAGTGACCTTCATGCAGTGCAATATACAGGTGTGTTTATTTTTCATGCTCCATGAAGCTTACAATCTATTTGAAAGAGGAATTCTTGTCCATGATTGAGAAGATCAATCTACCTTTGCTGTATAGCGTATGTAGGTTGTGTATATAGTTTTTTCCTCTTGAATGTCAGAAGACATAGGGATATAGTCCATTTCCGGCAAAGAACATGATTTCTCCACTTTTTATGCATTCCTACTGTTATGCGTTTCTATGCATGCCTTGTGGGAGTTGCGTTATTGAGAACAGTGTATATTTCTGGCCGCTGAATGATCTGGATAATATTCACCGTTCTGATTCAGCTCAGTGACTTAGAAGAATCTTCCACACTCAGCGTATTTGAAGTTTGACTCTTCTTGGTAGCGTGACATAATCTCACAAGCCTTCAACTGTGAAGGCACCAGAACAGTGTGAAAGGCCAATTGATAGGGAGGAGAATAGAAATATGAGCTGCTTTCTTCCAGCTAGTAAAGCAGCAGTACTCCAGACTCTTGGATCACAGCCATACAACTCCAACACCTAGCAACACCTCCTAGTGCACTACTCTCTGCATGTCTGCTGCCTGTGCGTCAGAGAAGCTGAGATCATGTGGATCCCATATATTTCCTGTGCTGCCACCTAGAGCTAAATGACAGCATAGGCGATGGCAGTGCCAGATTTGGGGAATGTCTACAGAAAGGTAGGGACAGCATCCTGCCTCTTGTTTTATCATATTAGGACTAAATATTTTTGCATTATGTACATCTGTTTGACAGCATAAAAAACAATGATTCCATTAAATTACTCATAGAATATATTATTTGTATTTTATACAGATGTCACATGGTGTAGGGTATGTAGCAGACAAGGGATGAGAGAAAATTAAATCTGGGTCTTGGTGCTATGGGCAAGGTTGGATCAGTTAGTACCCCAGGAGCAGTATTGAACCCAAGGCAGGAATCTTGTGATGTGTCTAGTTGGGGGTTCCATTTTTATAAATGCTATTAAGACACTGAGCACACTTACTTATTAACCTGCTCAGCTTACATCTTCATCATTCCTCTTTAACAACTCATTTGATTCATGATATACACTAATACATTTTAGATAGTTTACTATTCCTTCCTAGAGGTTATAATAATTTTACATTACCAGTAGTATTCCCCAAAGTGGATTAACTTTACCATTTAGGTAGACTAGAGGAATGGTCAAGAGAGTGGCAACTACAGCTTAATGCCAAAAAATGCAAAATCATGCACTTGGGGCTCACAAACACAAAGGCTAAATATAATATTAATGGCACTATAATGGAAACTACTGAGGAGGAAAGGGATCTATGAATCGCTATTTCAGGTGACATAAAAGCAGGTAAGCAATGTAACAAAGTAACGAGGAAGGCAAGTCAGATGCTTGGTTGTATAGGGAGAGGAAACAGTAGCAGAAAGAAAGAAGTAATAATACCACTGTATAGGCCATTGGTTTGGCCTCATCTAGAATACTGTGTTCAGTTCTAGAGGCCATATCTCCAGAAGGATATAAATACATTAGAGACTGTACAAAGAAGGACAACTAAAATGGTGCATGGCCTACAGCACAAAACTTACCCTGGAAAGACTAAAAGATCTTAATATATATAGTTTGGAGTAGGGATGAGCGCACTCGGATTTATGAAATCTGAGCCCACCCGAACGTTGCGGATCTGAGTCGGATCCGAGACAGATCCGGGTATTGGCGCCAAATTCAAATGTGAAACTGAGGCTCTGACTCATAATCCCGTTGTCGGATCTCGCGATACTCGGATCCTATAAATTCCCCGCTAGTCGCCGCCATCTTCACTCGGGCATTGATCAGGGTAGAGGGAGGGTGTGTTAGGTGGTCCTCTGTCCTGGTAGATCTCGTGCTGTGCTGTTTAGTTCTGTGCTGTGCTGTTTAGTTCTGTGCTGTGCTGTGCTGTGCTGTGCTGTGTTCTGCAGTATCAGTCCAGTGGTGCTGTGTGCTGTGCTCTGTCCTTCTGAGGTCAGTGGTGCTGCTGGGTCCTGTGCTGTGTCCTGTTCAGTCCAGTGGTGCTGTGTCCTGTGCTCTGTGCTTCTAAGGGCATAGTTATTTCCCCAATATTCCCCTGTGTTTAAAAAAATAAAAAAAAGTTTTTTAAAAAAATACCAAAAACTACTTTAATTTTTTTTAATTACCACAAAATTTGCACAACCAATCCTGCAGTATAAGCCCATTGGTACTGCAATATTACCAAGTTCACACATTCAGCAGTAAAAGTCCAGTGGTACTGCAATATTACAAAGTTTACACATTCTGCAGTATCAGTCCAGTGGTGCTGTGTCCTGTGCTCTGTCCTGCTGAGTTCCGTAGTGCTGCTGGGTCCTGTGCCGTGTCCTGTTCAGTCCAGTGGTGCTGTGTCCTGTGCTCTGTGCTTCTAAGGGCATAGTTATTTCCCCATTATTCCCAAGTTTTTAAAAAATAAAAAAAAAGTAAAAAAAAATAAAAAATTTAAAAAAAAAAAAAAAATATATAATAATTATAACCAAATTTGCAAAACCAATCCAGCAGTATAAGTCCATTGGTACTGCAATATTACAAAGTTCACACATTCTGCAGTATCAGTCCAGTGGTGCTGTGTCCTGTGCTCTGTCCTGCTGAGGTCCGTAGTGCTGCTGGGTCCTGTGCCGTGTCCTGTTCAGTCCAGTGGTGCTGTGTCCTGTGCTCTGTGCTTCTAAGGGCATAGTTATTTCCCCATTATTCCCAAGTTTTTAAAAAATAAAAAAAAGTAAAAAAAAAAAAAAAAAATATAATAATTATAACCAAATTTGCAAAACCAATCCAGCAGTATAACTCCATTGGTACTGCAATATTACAAAGTTCACACATTCTGCAGTATCAGTCCAGTGGTGCTGTGTCCTGTGCTCAGTCCTGCTGAGTTCCGTAGTGCTGCTGGGTCCTGTGCCGTGTCCTGTTCAGTCCAGTGGTGCTGTGTCCTGTGCTCTGTGCTTCTAAGGGCATAGTTATTTCCCCACTATTCCCAAGTTTTTTAAAAATAAAAAAAAAGTAAAAAAAAAATAAAAAATTTAAAAAAAAAAAAATATATAATAATTATAACCAAATTTGCAAAACCAATACAGCAGTATAAGTCCATTGGTACTGCAATATTACCAAGTTCACACATTCTGCAGTATCTTGTGCTACATATAATGGAGACCAAAAATTTGGAGGATAAAGTAGGGAAAGATCAAGACCCACTTCCTCCTAATGCTGAAGCTGCTGCCACTAGTCATGACATAGACGATGAAATGCCATCAACGTCGTCTTCCAAGCCCGATGCCCAATCTCGTAGTACCGGGCATGTAAAATCCAAAAAGCCCAAGTTAAGAAAAAGTAGCAAAAAGAGAAACTTAAAATCATCTGAGGAGAAACGTAAAGTTGCCAATATGCCATTTACGACACGGAGTGGCAAGGAACGGCTTAGGCCCTGGCCCGTGTTCATGACTAGTGGTTCAGCTTCACCCACGGATCTTAGCCCTCCTCCTCCTCCCCCCCCTACAAAAAATTGAAGAGAGTTATGCTGTCAGCAACAAAACAGCAAACAACTCTGCCTTCTAAAGAGAAATTATCACAAATCCACAAGGCGAGTCCAAGGATGTTGGTGGTTGTCAAGCCTGACCTTCCCATCACTGTACGGGAAGAGGTGGCTCGGGAGGAGGCTATTGATGATGTAGCTGGCGCTGTGGAGGAACTTGATGATGAGGATGGTGATGTGGTTATTGTAAATGAGGCACCAGGGGGGGAAACAGCTGATGTCCATGGGATGAAAAAGCCCATCGTCATGCCTGGTCAGAAGACCAAAAAATGCACCTCTTCGGTCTGGAGTTATTTTTATCCAAATCCAGACAACCAATGTATGGCCATATGTAGCTTATGTAAAGCTCAAATAAGCAGGGGTAAGGATCTTGCCCACCTAGGAACATCCTCCCTTATATGTCACCTGAATAACCTTCATAGTTCAGTGGTTAGTTCAGGAACTGGGGCTAGGACCCTCATCGGTACAGGGACACCTAAATCCCGTGGTCCAGTTAGATACACACCAGCAACACCCTCCTCGTCAACTTCCTCCACAATCTCCATCAGATTCAGTCCTGCAGCCCAAGTCAGCAGCCAGACTGAGTCCTCCTCAATACGGGATTCATCCGAGGAATCCTGCAGCGGTACGCCTACTACTGCCACTGCTGCTGTTGCTGCTGTTAGTCGGTCATCTTCCCAGAGGGGAAGTCGTAAGACCGCTAAGTCTTTCACAAAACAATTGACCGTCCAACAGTCGTTTGCCATGACCACAAAATACGATAGTAGTCACCCTATTGCAAAGCGTATAACTGCGGCTGTAACTGCAATGTTGGTGTTAGACGTGCGCCCGGTGTCCGCCATCAGTGGAGTGGGATTTAGAGGGTTGATGGAGGTATTGTGTCCCCGGTACCAAATCCCCTCGAGATTCCACTTCACTAGGCAGGCGATACCAAAAATGTACAGAGAAGTACGATCAAGTGTCCTCAGTGCTCTTAAAAATGCGGTTGTACCCACTGTCCACTTAACCACGGACATGTGGACAAGTGGTTCTGGGCAAACGAAGGACTATATGACTGTGACAGCCCACTGGGTAGATGCATCCCCTTCCGCAGCAACAGCAACAGCTGCATCAGTAGCAGCATCTACAAAATGGCTGCTCATGCAAAGGCAGGCAACATTGTGTATTACAGGCTTTAATAAGAGGCACAACGCTGACAACATATTAGAGAAAATGAGGGAAATTATCTCCCAGTGGCTTACCCCACTTAGACTCTCATGGGGATTTGTGGTGTCAGACAATGCCAGTAACATTGTGCGGGCATTAAATATGGGCAATTTCCAGCACGTCCCATGTTTTGCCCACACCATTAATTTGGTGGTGCAGCATTACCTCAAGAGTGACAGGGGTGTGCAGGAGATGCTTGCGGTGGCGCGCAAAATTGCTGGACACTTTCGGCATTCAGCCAGTGCCTACCGCAGACTAGAGGCACATCAAAAAAGCATGAACCTGCCCTGCCATCACCTCAAACAAGAGGTTGTGACGCGCTGGAACTCCACCCTCTATATGCTGCAGAGGATGGAGGAGCAGCAAAAGGCCATTCAGGCCTACACAGCCACCTACGACATAGGCAAAGGAGTGGGGATGCGCCTCAGTCAATCGCAGTGGAGACTGATTTCCGTGTTGTGCAAGGTTCTGCAGCCATTTGAACTTGCCACACAAGAAGTCAGTTCCGACACTGCCAGCTTGAGTCAGGTCATTCCCCTGATCAGGCTGTTGCAGAAGCAGCTGGAGAAAGTGAGGGAGGAGCTGGTAAGCCATTGCGATTACACCAAGCATGTAGCTCTTGTGGATGTAGCCCTTCGTACGCTTTGCCAGGATCCGAGGGTGGTCACTCTTTTAAAGTCAGAGGAATACATTCTGGCCACCGTGCTCGATCCTCGGTTTAAAGCGTATGTTGTGTCTCTGTTTCCGGCGGACACAAGTCTACAGCGGTGCAAAGACCTGCTGGTCAGGAGATTGTCCTCTGAAGAGGACCGTGACATGCCAACAGCTCCACCCTCATTTTCTTCCACATCTATGGCTGCGAGGAAAAAGCTCAGTTTTCCCAAAAGAGGCACTGGCGGGGATGCTGATAACATCTGGTCCGGACTGAAGGACCTGCCAACCATTGCAGACATGTCTACTCTCGCTGCATTGGATGCTGTCACAATAGAAAAAATTGTGGATGATTACTTTGCTGACACCATCCAAGTAGACATGTCAGACAGTCCATATTGTTACTGGCAGGAAAAAAAGGCAGTTTGGAAGCCCCTGTACAAACTGGCTCTATTTTACCTGAGTTGTCCCCCCTCCAGTGTGTACTCGGAAAGAGTTTTTAGTGCAGCGGGGAACCTGGTCAGTGAGCGGCGAAGGAGGTTGCTTCCTCACAACGTTGAAAAAATGATGTTTATAAAAATGAATAATCAATTCCTCAATGAAGTACAGCACTGCCCTCCAGATACTACAGAGGGACCTGTGGTTGTGGAGTCCAGCGGGGACGAATTGATAATGTGTGATGAGGAGGAAGTACACACTGTAGGGGGAGAGGAATCAGAGGTTGAGGATGAGGACGACATCTTGCCTCAGTAGAGGCAGTAGAGTAGTAGCGATTCATAAAAGTTCAGGGTTTTTAATGTATTGTGGTGACCCACTCCTCTACGCAGTCCAGGTACATTTATTGGTGCGATTCATAAAAGTTCAGGGTTTTTAATATATTGTGGTGACCCACTCCTCTACGCAGTCCAGGTACATTTATTGGTGCGAATCAAACAAGTTGATGGTTTTCTTATTATATATATTGTGGTGACCCACTCCTCTACGCAGTCCAGGTACATTTATTGGTGCGATTCATAAAAGTTCAGGGTTTTTAATATATTGTGGTGACCCACTCCTCTACGCAGTCCAGGTACATTTATTGGTGCGATTCATAAAAGTTCAGGGTTTTTAATATATTGTGGTGACCCACTCCTCTACGCAGTCCAGGTACATTTATTGGTGCGATTCATAAAAGTTCAGGGTTTTTAATATATTGTGGTGACCCACTCCTCTACGCAGTCCAGGTACATTTATTGGTGCGAATCAAACAAGTTGATGGTTTTCTTATTATATATATTGTGGTGACCCACTCCTCTACGCAGTCCAGGTACATTTATTGGTGCGATTCATAAAAGTTCAGGGTTTTTAATATATTGTGGTGACCCACTCCTCTACGCAGTCCAGGTACATTTATTGGTGCGAATCAAACAAGTTGATGGTTTTCTTATTATATATATTGTGGTGACCCACTCCTCTACGCAGTCCAGGTACATTTATTGGTGCGATTCATAAAAGTTCAGGGTTTTTAATATATTGTGGTGACCCACTCCTCTACGCAGTCCAGGTACATTTATTGGTGCGATTCATAAAAGTTCAGGGTTTTTAATATATTGTGGTGACCCACTCCTCTACGCAGTCCAGGTACATTTATTGGTGCGATTCATAAAAGTTCAGGGTTTTTAATATATTGTGGTGACCCACTCCTCTACGCAGTCCAGGTACATTTATTGGTGCGAATCAAACAAGTTGATGGTTTTCTTATTATATATATTGTGGTGACCCACTCCTCTACGCAGTCCAGGTACATTTATTGGTGCGATTCATAAAAGTTCAGGGTTTTTAATATATTGTGGTGACCCACTCCTCTACGCAGTCCAGGTACATTTATTGGTGCGAATCAAACAAGTTGATGGTTTTCTTATTATATATATTGTGGTGACCCACTCCTCTACGCAGTCCAGGTACATTTATTGGTGCGATTCATAAAAGTTCAGGGTTTTTAATATATTGTGGTGACCCACTCCTCTACGCAGTCCAGGTACATTTATTGGTGCGATTCATAAAAGTTCAGGGTTTTTAATATATTGTGGTGACCCACTCCTCTACGCAGTCCAGGTACATTTATTGGTGCGATTCATAAAAGTTCAGGGTTTTTAATATATTGTGGTGACCCACTCCTCTACGCAGTCCAGGTACATTTATTGGTGCGAATCAAACAAGTTGATGGTTTTCTTATTATATATATTGTGGTGACCCACTCCTCTACGCAGTCCAGGTACATTTATTGGTGCGATTCATAAAAGTTCAGGGTTTTTAATATATTGTGGTGACCCACTCCTCTACGCAGTCCAGGTACATTTATTGGTGCGAATCAAACAAGTTGATGGTTTTCTTATTATATATATTGTGGTGACCCACTCCTCTACGCAGTCCAAGTACATTTATTGGTGCGATTCATAAAAGTTCAGGGTTTTTAATATATTGTGGTGACCCACTCCTCTACGCAGTCCAGGTACATTTATTGGTGCGAATCAAACAAGTTGATGGTTTTCTTATTATATATTTTGTGGTGACCCACTCCTCTACGCAGTCCAGGTACATTTATTGGTGCGATTCATAAAAGTTCAGGGTTTTTAATATATATTGTGGTGACCCACTCCTCTACGCAGTCCAGAAAGATACCTTGTTGCAACGTTTTGGACTAATAACTATATTGTGAGGTGTTCAGAATACACTGTAAATTAGTGGAAATGCTTGTTATTGAATATTATTGAGGTTAATAATAGCCTAGGAGTGAAAATAAGCCCAAAAACTTGATTTTTAAACTTTTTATGTTTTTTTCAAAAAAAATCCGAATCCAAAACCTTAAATCCGAACCGAGACCTTTCGTCAAGTGTTTTGCGAGACAAATCCGAACCCCAAAAATAACGAAAATCCGGATCCAAAACACAAAACACGAGACCTCAAAAGTCGCCGGTGCACATCCCTAGTTTGGAGCAGAGAAGGGAATGGGGGACATGATAGAAACTTTCAAATATCTCAATATTTTTAACAAGATGCAGGAGGGAAACATTCTACAAAGGAAGAGAAGTACTAGAACACGAGGACATGTACTGACACTGGGGGGAAGTAGGTTCAGAGGAAATTTGAAGAAAAAATACTTCACAGAATGGGTAGTGGATAAGTGGAATAGCCTCCCATCAGAGGTGGTAGAGGCTAATACAGTAGAACAATTTAAACATGCTTGGGATAGACATAAGGATATCCTTACAAAGAATAAATAAACAAACAGGGTTTGAGGTTACCATTGGTTAAAAAATGGGCAGACTAGATGGGCCAAGCGGTTCTTATCCACCGTCAAATTGTATGTTTCTCTTATTTTCCTAGGAGTAGATTTATCAATCCTTCTAAAAAGAAAAAGATTCTAGTTATCATTTATCTAGTACATTTTAGAAAATGATAGGTAAAATCTGATTGCTATTAGCAATACCTTCACTTTACTTTTTGAGGTTTTGCTAAATTTACGTTCGTAGTATTTGACTACAGAATACTGAAAAGTACAATAACCTAATGAATAGATACATGTAGTATTGCAGATTCTAGGTTTTTACCCCTTATCATTTACTTATCTCCTCTCTAATGTCAAAATCGTCCTAAGTAAATACATGGGAGGAGAGAGACTGATCAGGTATCCTAGTAGTTTACAATGTGCAACATTCTACTCAGCTTTTAACAGAAGAAAAGTGGAATTCTGAATGGTCATTTCTGTTTTAATATGTAATCAACTAAAATGAATCTTACAACAGTGTTGTAAATTTTATTTTTGACATGTTTAGTTTAATCTCCGCTGTGAGGATATTATTAGTCACATGTTATTATTTTAGAATGTGGAGAATTCAGTTTAACACTTAGCCAATTCCCCCATATTTAAGTCCAATTACAATGAGATCAGTGTATTTCCTGCTTAAATGCATAGCTGATAGTCTTTACTTTTTAATGTACTTTAAAGTGATATAGATCTGCGGGTTGGGTTAATAAAGGAAATGCACAAATGCGACATGATCTATTCTGTTGAATTGGCGTAATTCCCAGATGATACAAAATTCCTGTGCTAAATGTTCTGACAATTCTGTGCAATTATCCAAGTATCATTTTCATTCCATAAAGATGTAAAACAACCCACAAAACAATAGCAAATTCCATGCCACTAAGTGGTAGATTTACTTAAAAAGGAAAAGTGAAAGTTTTGCCCATAGCAGCCAATCAGATTCTAGCTATATATTTTTTCCCACTAAAGGAATGTGTGTAGGTGACATACACTCTATAACTCTCCAGCTCCCCCTTATAGGTAACACAGGGCATTGCCATATTGGGGAACTTAGTAGATGTAGTGACCCAGTTTTCCCAGGACTCCTTGGTCCCAATTTCTTGGGGGCCCAGCTAGGCTGCACTTGGTATCTTGGGTTGTGAAGATGTAAATCCTTGAACCTGCTCATGGAGCTTCTGCAAAATATTAATATATGTACACATAGGCAAATCGAGGGGGGGTTCCTGGTGCCTGGAAACCCACCTCAAAGACTGGGGCACCTAACAGTAGTGCACGCAGCATTGCCCATGTATATTATGGGGATAGGAAGAGTTGGAGAGCAGCCAAGCACTGTCTAAAATTATAGCTACGCCATCATGCATGCTGGTCACGCCCACTGGTGTTGTGGTGTGGAAACCCCCTTCTACAAATCCTGCATTTGCCCCTGGGACACGTCTATTATTGTGACTTTCCTGATACATTTTTTCCATCTTCCAAAATTTTCAACTGGGCTTTGGTATAGAGACAATGCTTCATGTTGTGCCGAATTAGCTCCGCCCACCCAATATAATGTCACGTGCTTGCGTGTTAAGCCCCTGTGCCCAAAAACCCTTAAAGGTCATTAATCTTTCAGATTAGTAATTTGTTTAAAAAGATTAACATTGTTCCCGAGATTTAAAATAGAAAAACAATAACAATTTTTAGAACTTGCATTTTTGTCTGCTAGACAAAACACAGGGCACAGACGGAATGTAAAATAAGAGTTTAATATAGCACATGAGATAAATAATTCCTTTCTTTGTCAATGTAAATCATTATGTTCGAAAGAGAAAAGAAGAACCCTTTCCATCAGCGCAAACAATATCAGGCACAATATGGCCAATCAGTCATTGTCAGAGGTGTTATTGTGTTGCGTGTCAGTTTGTACAGACGCTGTGAAACAAATTATAAGTGACATGACTTCCAATGAGAAATAAACAGCCAATTACATTAATTAAATTGGAATAGCTACTAAACTCAGAATGCAACAGACATTCATTTGTTAAATAAGTTTACTCAAGGAACCGCCGCATTCCACAGATCTGTCTGGCGCTGTCCAAGTGCTGAATCTCACTAACACACAATGAAATTTCAGGGAATGTTGCAATTATCTGCATTTTTGGAAGTGTGAAAGTATCAGTCTTCTCTTTGCTAATGTCTTCTCTGCATACATTTTGCCCGTTGAAGCAATCAGGGGATTAAAAAAAATAATAATAATATTTTTTTTCTAGCGTGTGTTTGCGGAAGGTGTTTTAAATGTCCATGAGGGAAACAACAGCAGTAGGGTTTGGAGATTAATATCATACGTTGGCACCTGTGGACCCGTCTTCTGGATGCTCAGAGCTCTTTGTATGTTGAAAGGCAGGACTTTGAAGGCTGTGACTCTAGCTCACAATGTAAAAGACCTTTTATCTCCCCTGCTGATACCTCGATGGACAGCCTAAGGGCATTACTCTGTCTCTTATCAGAATGTGTAATAGAGGATCAAACCCAATGCTTTTAGCAGCTAATGACAGCCACTGTACACATACCCTGCACACACCGCATGTCCTAGTTTGGAATGAACTGTTTTAAAGGGAATTTTGAAATTCCGCACAATGTCGCCTACCACTCATTGCAAATGTATGACACGGGCTTGTGTATTAAACTTTAGATTCAACCAAAGTGACCTTTATTGGATGCAAGAGAAAATATTAAAGGGAAAATGTCACCAATTGTGCAAATTGTAGGACTATCCTTGCAGACTGAAAGCAAGTCAGGACTCGGATAGAGAGTTATAGCAGGAAACTGCATTGTATGAGATCATGAGTTCAGTAATTGGCTTTCCTACATGGTGTTATCTATTTACTTCTTTGGCCAGAGAGATTTTTGTAACATCAGTGTTGTAGATAAAGGTTGTGGAAGCACTTTTGCAGCTCATTCAGCAGATATTAGAGACCGGGATCTTCTACGCAGTGAGGGCATTGCACAGTGCACTTGATTTAGAAATTCTCCTATATCTGCAAAACTGTCCTTCTGATTCTGTGATCATAAAGAGGTAAAAAAAAGCAAACAATCCTGATTCCAAATGACATACCAGGCCTAATTGACGCACTATGCAATTGTCACAAATGTAAACTCATCGGCTAAACCAAGTAAGTAAGCAATGTTTATTTTTTTTTAAGTACTTTGGTGGATTTGTGAACTAAAGACAGGGTCATATAAGAGTGCCACACTGTCTCTCTTTTCTGATATTATGTGTCTGATTTTTAGGGAGAGATCTTGCTCTCTCATCTGCTGCACCACTATGCAAATCCCTACACTGGCTCCCTGTGTCCTTCAGAATCAATTCAAATTACTCACCTACCTACAAAGCTCTCAACAACACTACCCCTTCATACATGTCAAATCTCATATCAAAATACTCCCTCCCAGCCTCTAAGATCTGCCACTGACCTGCGCCTTGTCTCGTCTCTGGTAACCACTTCTCACTCCCACCTACAAGACTTCTCCTGTGCTGCTCCCCCCTTATTGAATTCCCTAACACGCTCAATCATACTTTCCCATAGCCTTTAAAGCTTTAGACCCATCACTGTTTTAGAGGTGACCTTATCTTCGATAACACTACTCACACTAATACACCCTTACAGCTGTCCTAATCTCCACTCTAAGCGGTGAAAATCACCAACACTGCGGGGATAGATGCAGAGAAGACAAGATGAATTTCTGGCCCAGGTACAGCCACTTACTGGGGCATGTTCCATAGCTGCAGATGGGAGCATGACCACACCAGGTCGGTGGCTTCTCCAACCATACAAACAAGCCTGGGCCTTTGCACTTTGTAGCTGCTCCGCTCTCTCTCTCTGCCCCTGGGTAGAGGGAGCCCAACGAGGAATGCCGTAGCCTGGGAGGCGAGACTCTTGTCTTTGCCACCCTTTGAATTCTGCATGCATAACATACTGAAACTCATAGGACAACAACATCTGGAGGGACACAGGTTGCCTCTCTCCATTATCACTGTGCTGAAATCACAAGAACGTACATGACATGACCATTTCCAAACTAAGGGTTATATTTTAAAAAAAAAGAAATGCAAGTGGTGCAAACAAAATAACATTAGGGAAATGTGTCTGACTACTGAATAAATGTATCTGTGTTAATCTGTGTTCCGTCAAATGTTACAGTTTCAAGGTAGTGGAACTTGGAATTCTACCTGCAAATGGAATATATATCATTGTAGCAGCATTAACAAAGTTGGACAAGAAGATGGGTGAATGGTAAGCAGCACTCTGCAGGGCGTATGTTAATTTTCCAATAAAGGATACACAGAACTTTGTGTTATGAAGTGTACTGCACTGAGCCATAGGGTTTGTGTCTGAATATGTATGTGTGCTGATGGGGGGTAATCTCAGATCATTTGTTTGATAGTTATGGTGTTATCATACTGCAATGGATTTCCAAGTCCAATTTCATTCTTCTTGTGCGGCTTGTTAAGTTATAATCATGTCCTACTTTACTGTCAATCGGCAATGTCAAATCAGCATCGGAATCTTACTGCACAATGTCCTTCGCTCTATAAACATGTGCATCATTTAGGCAATTGTGCCTATTCTCTGTGTGCAAACAGTAGCCTACTTTATTTTTGTGCCCGCTTTGAGGTGTTGTGGTCAATAGGAATGTTAGTAAGACCAGAAATGAAGACAAACTCCAAAGACCTACAATATATAACTTTTCGACCTTTTGGACCACCCCCATAATTAATTGGAGTTTTCCCTCTACTAAAATTCTACTTATTTGAGCCTATATTAATTAAATCTTGAGAGTAAGGGAACATCGGAGATAGAGATGAACAAAATTGTCTCAAAATGGTTCTTGAAGTTTTTCTTACCCTTGAAAATTTGCAATAATTTCTTGAACTTTAGTAAGCACAAATTGAGATAAATTTGAGCAAGGCGAACAGGTACAGTCGTATTCGAGCATAAATTGCTACATTTCACTGTTCAAGTTGAAAAAGCTTTAAACATAGCGCATTTGATCCAACCTGCTCCAATCTCGCTCCTTTCTATCTATACTTCAGGCTGCAGCAAGAATTATCTTCCTTTCTCGACACTCTACTTCTTCCTCCCACCTCTGCCAAGCCTTACATTGGCTCCCCTTCCCCTACAGAATCCTTTTCATTCTCCTCACCCTCACGAACAAGGTCCTCTAAAACTCCACAGCTCCCTATATCTCCAACCTCATCTCCATACCTAATCCTTCCCACCCTCTCTGGTTGGCCAATGACCATCACGTTTCCTCCTCTCTGGTAACTATATCTCACTCCTTTATCCCAGATTTCTCCCATGCTTCCCCCCACCACTGGAACAATCTACCTCATTCTATCAAACTATCCCCTAGCCTGTATAGCTTCAAACGCTCCATGAAAACCCATCTGGTTATTGAAGCCTACCATTCAACCGTTTTGCCATTCAACTACGTAGTACACCTCTTGTTTCTATCCCTCCTTTCTGATTTCTAGATCCCCTTACACTGACTCACCCCCATGCGTCAACCATTTGTCTTCCCCTTTCCCTTTAGATTGTAAGCTCTAGTGAGCAGGGCCCTCTTCCCTCCTGTTCTCATTACCTATGACTTCTGCTCACCAGCTACACTGCACACCTCCTCTTCGGACTCTCTGCCTATTGACTCCACTCATCCATTGTCTTCGCACCTCTACCAGTGTCTCTGATCCTGTTAGTCACTTCTGCACTCATGGGCACAAGATTTAGTTTGCGCTGAAAATACCCTTTGCATCCCATTGACCATCTAAGCTCTTATTAGTTGGGTTGAGAGTTGTAGTGTTATTTGTTTACTGTATTGTCCTAAATTACCATGTACTGTTATGTTGCTTGCCTTCTGTAGGGCGCAGCGGAGCAATTGTGGTGCCCTATGAATAACGGATAATAATAATAATAACCAGAATTTTATATTTACAAGAATTTCGCAACGAAAAGTTTAAATTGCAAGCTTATTGCGATTATTTGGGCTTTGTTTAGAATCAAGTATTGGGAAACTCCCATCTAGAAATCCTTTGTTTGCCCCTAATGTGATAAATAGATATTATATATCTTGCTTTCATCTGTTCTCGGCTTTCTCTGACTGTCCCTGCTATGCTGATTTTTTGTGCTGTGGCAAAATTAAAGAAAATTCTATTATGATGTAAATGATTTGCATTAACAGTTTTATTAATGCATGGTATGTAAATAGACAGAATGGCTCATATACTAGTTTGGCATTTCAGCGCAAGGTTTGCACTTAACCAAAGCAACCAATCGCCAATTAGATTTTATCTGTCTAGTGCAAGCTAGACAATGAAAGCAAGTTTCTGATTGGTTACTATAGTATAGGGCACCTAAATGCATTGTCAGTACATAGATTAGTGTAGTGCAGGTAAAAGTATTCGTTGCCACTAACCTTTAAGTTTATTTAAAGTTACTAAGACCTGCAAAAAAAAAGACTTCATTTTAAGGTGGGCGCCAACTTCATGTTCCCTGGAACTGCCCCAAAAAAATAAGTCTGCGACTAGCTTTGCGAGTTTATGGATCCCCCTGAAAACTGGCACGGCGATGAGTGTGAAACGTCCCTTCAGTCCAACCCACTAATACTTTAGGGTCAACCTCTTGATTTATTTAAACGTTTTCATTGCTCTCCCTAATATACTGCGCTCTACAGCCTCACGTACAATCGTTAGGACTTCATTATATTCATTTTATGTTTTTGAAACTTTGTATTACATTAGTCAAAGAACATCTAGCTCTGTGCTTCCTGCAGAAGTGTCCCGGTGGGGGTGCAAAATGTATGCTATTAAAATAAAGTGTTTTTTGTGGGGTGAAAAGGCTGTGCACCCTTCCGAAAAGCTGAGTAAATATTATTTCTCCACCCCTTTAGTTCATCTAAATAACATCATGCCGCAAAAAACAAATTTATTTTTTGCATATTGGTTCAATGGTAGAAGCTCTACTCTGTACTGATTAATTGCATTATTGCAAATGTTCAGCTTTGGCAATTTTACTAAAAAAAAAAAATTGGCCTGCAATACGTGATGGATATTAACAAATATGGCATCTGGAATTGAGCAACTTCTAAAAACCATTCTAACCATACAGTGCTTTGCCGACAAAAGCAAAAAAATAGTAATCACCCTTCTGCTCGTTAGAAAGAAAACATTTTCTGGCCACTTTCGTTTGTTTGAAGCAATTACGCCGTGTATAAAGCAGAATGTAGGACTCAGTAACAAGGTTTGTTGTTGTTTTCTTAAGACATACATCTGGCCCTCAACGTTTGAGAACCTACAGGTCTTATTCATTTAAGTGGAGTTGAAGTAATGTATGCGGGTGACTTGTTTTTCAAATACACCTGTGTTTCAAACAAGACATAATGAGAAAAAAATATTAATTCAATTTTCCCTGTTTTTCTCCTCATTTTTGGAATCACACACGTGGAAAAACAATGGCATTGAAATAATGACAATGTTATTGCTGAAATAATTGATTTAGTCTTTGAACCGCACAGCTGTGAAATGACATGGATTCTGAGCGAGTTAAGATTTTTAACAAGTTATATTGTCAAGAAAAACCTGCGTCTTTTTTTCTTCTTTTTGTTTTTATAGATGAAAAATGGAGTACAGTAATGTAGGAGACACATGGGCAAAAAAAAAATACAGTATGAAGGGGCTTCTGGGTGTTTGTCCAACAAAAAATATATTTTTTTATATTTCGCTACTTGGAGGTCCTAGTCTTTGATAGAACATTATTGAATTACCATCATGCATGAGATTCAGTGCAATAGATATATTACATCTATGTATAATGATGAAAAATTCCTATAGCACTGATACTTATCTCAGATTTTATGTCATTCTTTACACTGGACATTGTTTTTACAAAATCATTATTCATTGTTGAATAAATAGCCTATAAAATGTAAGAGTTTTACATGGTAAAGTCAATCATGAAATTAATGTTGAGACTGGGAATATGAAGAGGGAAATCGAGACAGAAAGAGGGATAGAGCAAGAGAGGAAGAAGGAAGAAGGGTGAGAGGAGAGAGGGAGATAGCAAGTGGCGAGAGGGAGAGAGAGAGGGGGAAGGGAAAAAGAGGGGAATGGGATAAGGTAGAGAGAGAAGGGAGAGAGAAAGAACATGAAGAGGTAAGAAGGGTAGCAGGTGATGAGAGAAAGACTGAAAGAGAGGGGAGAGGAAGAAGGAAAGATAAGGAAAGAGAGGGGAGAGGGAGAAGGGAGAGTAAATTGTACTTGTCACTCTCCATTCTCCAGTGACATTGCTCAGTGCCATTGCTCACACAGAAACAGGAGGGGTAGCAGTGTTCTTGTCACTCTCCAGTCCCATTGCTCAGTGCCATTGCTCACACAGAAAAAGGGGGGTAGCAGTGTTCTTGTCACTCTCCAGTCTCCAGGGACATTGCTCAGTGCCATTGCTCACACAGAAACAGAAGGGTAAGCAGTGTTCTTGTCACTTGAATAAAATTGACTGGAAATTAATGTCATTGAGGTTAATAAAAATGTAGGAACAAAAAAAGAGCGAAATTATGTGATTTTAGCAAAAAAAATAAATAGGGATTTTAGAAAACAAAAATAGGGATCCAAAACCAAAGCACGCAAGAGCGGTTTTGCCAAAGCGAAAACCAAAACCAAAACACGAAATTAATCCAGATCCAAAACCAAAACATGGGGGTCAGTGAACATCTCTACTTGTTAACTAATCCGTCTGTCTGTACTGAATAAATAGGCCCCACCCACTTGCAGCATGACATCACACACACACACTCGGAACCTCACACAACTTCATGTAGCGAAATTATCTTCATTCTGTTTCTCCTAAATTGTGCAATGTAACAACTCCAAAACAAACATTTATTTGCACATACTGTTACACTATCCTTGGAAACTACTTTGTTACTTAATGTCAATTCATTTTATATTGCTTAATTTATAATCTTATAAATCATAATGTTGATACCATAGGGAAAAAAAAAAAGCTTCAAATACATTAAATATTCACATAGGATTAAAGACAACAAACAAAGGCTGTCTGCTTCTGTAACCTATTTTATATAAAGTAGGACACCAGATAAGTCATTGAAGGAAGTAAAAAGCCCTGCAGTTTATATTGCAGAGATTTCTTTCTGTCGTTATTTATGCAGAAACCACATAACGCTGGTTTTGCATAAATTATGCATTGCAGTAATTTATCATAGCATTTTCCCTCAATGCATTTAAATTTTCCCAGTCTACATTAAACCTCATATTAATATACATAAATACAGAAGAAGCTATAAAGATAGAATACATTAACCTGCGTAGTCATCTGTTATTTTAATGACTACATTCTCTGTACTTAATATATATTGGTGCACTGCTGTGTGTATCACTCTTTAGCTGCATTTAGAAATCTACTGTATAAAAAGTGTACATGCTGAGCCGCTGTACTTTACATAAAGCATCATACGGACTAGACAACAGTATTTTACATTTACATTACTTTCTTCCAGCAGCTTGGAAGGCAGATGATACATAACTTTATATATATACTTCCCTAAACCCTTTAGGTACAAGATTAGGTATGTGGCTGAAGAGTTTGCTGCTACCAACCAAGGGGTAAATGTATGAAGCTGAGAGTTTTCCGGCGGGTTTGAAAAGTGGAGATGTTGCCTATAGCAACCAATCAGATTCTGGCTTTCATTTTGTAGAATGCACTAAATAAATGATAGCTAGAATCTGATTGGTTTTTCTAAACCTGCCGGAAAACTCTCAGCTTGATACATTTAACCCCAAATCTCATTACTTGTGAGGACTGCAGTGGGTGTTTGGAAATCACCTAGGTAAGTTGTTGCAAACAAAACACAGCTTTACAGGTTAATGATGGTACAGGTTATACGGCTATACAATTCAACAGGTGGATGCTAAAGTCCGCACAGTCGTAAGCACGCGGTCGCAGTGTCTTCCGTTGACTCTTCCAAGAATCCCAGTCACTCGACTTGATACTTCCCACTCTACCACAAGGTACGGCTAGCGCAAAGATTTTCCGCTTTTGGCTAATACTCGAGTCCTAACGAATCACGGCCTATTACTGGGATGGAGCCAACACATGGTCAATTTCCAATCATAGGCTATATTCCCTTTAATATTCCAACGGTGGTGGGGCTAACGGAGGGCAGACTAGGGTGGTAGTCAGGTAATGATAGGTGATAAGACCTATTCCATAAGTGTCCTCCCCCAGTTGGGGTCCATTGATTCTCTGTGAAGAACGTGCCCATGAGTTTAATCCCTGTTACTGGTGGAACAATGATATGATGCGATTAATAACATACATTCGTACGCCAGCCTTTCTCTTCCTCTCCTATCTCTAACTTGCTAACAACCCACCTGGTGACATTTAAGAGTGACCTGTTTGATTCTATACAATAGCATAATGTTGACCAAACGCGCAAGAGCAACTAATGATAATAAAATCTGCTGTGAGTTAATCTCAAAAGTCCACCATTGCGTGGCCTCAAGTACCGTACAATAACAATTAACACTTAAGCAGCACTATCAATATGGAGATCTCCTTACCTAAATCTATCTCTCAGGTAGCAGTCTAGTGAGAGGTTTGCTCTTGGGACCCAGTCCCTTACCTCTTGAGCGTCTTTAGAGGCGATATAGATGCACCGGAGAAATAGAGCGGCCAAGTAAGATGTAAAAGTTGTCAACAGAGGGTGTGCGCTGAAGGTGAAACCTGATTGGATCCCTGTGGTTTTTGACCAATCAGGCAGCTGTTTGCAATTATTTCACTTCTCCAACCACTGTGAGGTTCAATGAACAGAAGCTTCTTTGTTGATTTCAGCATTAATTGTGAGATCCTAGGAGAGAACGTGGACTGCTCCCTAGGCGGAGGGAGGTTAGAGGGGAACATATTTTTTTTTTCCACTTGTATTCACATTTAATTTAATTTCTCTTCAAGCTTTTCTATATCATTTCAGAATCATCTCTTGCTGACAGAATGATATAATGACGATGAGGTTGGCTTGACAGAGTAAGGGACACATATTGTCATTAATGGTATCTAACCTTATCTTGACCTATCAGAATCTATTTAAGGCCCAATGACTACTATTTGGCAAATAGATTCAGATAGACCTATTGGACATAGTTTGAACCATCCAATTTGGGATACATATCAATTAAACTGAGATGTATTATGCTGTTTCCCAGAAGAGGTTATCGTATGTAGAGTTTAGCAAGCCAAATACAGGCTGCACATTTGTTTAA
The DNA here is from genome assembly GCF_038048845.1 of Mixophyes fleayi. Classification (NCBI taxonomy): domain Eukaryota; kingdom Metazoa; phylum Chordata; class Amphibia; order Anura; family Limnodynastidae; genus Mixophyes; species Mixophyes fleayi. The sequence continues at coordinate 31,745,412 of NC_134411.1, forward strand.
TCCAATCTCCAAATGAATGAAAGTGAAGCCAAATTGGCTGAAGACTTTAAATCACACACAAACTCAGGAACGTCAGGTTAACTATAGAATTTGCAAGACTGAATGAGGAATATTCATCACCCCATTTATTTGATAGATTAAATAGTCTTTATTGCAACATTTATCAGATGTGTTTGACACCCTGAAGAACAATGGTTGTAGCCTGTACCATGTAATAATCTGTGATATCATTTACAGAAGGTGCAATAATACGTAGCCTTGTTTAACATATAACCCCTCCTATTTATAGTGTACATTCAATATATTTATACATTTCAATGTTGAGTGCAAGTTAATTAACGTTTGTGACAGTGGAGCTGATGTTCATAGCAACCATCCAGTTTCAAGATATCGTTTATCTAGTACATTCTATGATAGCTAGAGTAGGATTGGTTGCTATGGCAACACCTCAACTTTTCCTTTTTAGAACTTTTAGTAAATCTAGCCCCAGCTGTTATTTCCACTGGCTTGTGAAGTTCTTGTGGGGGAATGCAACTTTTTATATACTAATGATATGAGGGGGGATAACAAGAGATGAGTTTGAGTAATGGTTTTCTGCAGTGGACTGTGTTACGGTGTATGGGGGAGGACTTTAACTAAAAGTGTTGAAAATCACTTTATATTGTGTTTATGCAAGTCACCCCCTGTTGTTGATGTGAAACAATATTTCTGCCCCGCTCAAAACAGTTGCCGATCTGTAAAGTACATACATTGAAGTAATAAAGCAAAAAAAAAAGTAGTTAAAAGTAGAAAGCTGAGTCATTCTTCGTGAGGTTTGTAATGAACATGTAGGTCAATGTACAGAGAGGAGCAAATTTGCACCTTGGTAATGCCATCTTTCAATGCAGACGGTGGTGGAATATTAGTATGGAGAGATTTAGAGTTAAGAGGTGGGGGGTGCCCTAGCTCAACTCTAAATTGAAGTGCAAAAATAAAGCTGCCCAATATTTTTTATAAATAAAAGTGTTTGCACCTCTTGCATAGAAACAGGGTTTGCACAGGGTGGATACCTTTCTTTTTTTGTGAAATAATTTACATATTTTATTACTGGTTGAAGTTAAAACCCAGTCCTCAGGGACCCCTAACAGTACATGTTTTCCATATCTCCTTGCTGGAGCACAGGTGTAATCATTACCGACTGACACATTGTAGCAGATCCACAGGTGGTCCTAATGATGTCACATGTGACCTGGAAAATCGGCATTGAGGACAGAGTTTGGGAAACCCTGCTTTAAGTGTTTAAAAGCAATGCGGATATGTTCAATTAGCTGCTATTTCTTTTTATTGTAGCTGTAAGTATAAAAATAACATTTTAAAAGACAGTTTACTTTCAAGTTCTGATTTTTTTTCTCCGTTTGACCTCTGCAAAGTCACCATTGAATCCTGTCTCTGTTCTTGCCTATCCTTTAAAGCTCACATTTCGTTACCAGCTATTACATGCTCACCTCTCCCACACTACTGCTATGTCTTTGTTATTTGGAATTAATGTTTGAAATGTATTAGTTTATATTTGCTTATGTAAAGTAAAAGAATACATTTGCATAAATACATACATATTTATGCAAAAGCAAAACAATACAAATAGTACAAACAGCAAAGATACATATGTAGACTTTTTTTGTTGCTGTTGCAATCTGTATTAATGACATGTCTTTTGTTTTGGAACATGAAACTGGGTACAAAGTGTTACCTTGTATTTTTTTCGTAGCTGTGGCTTATAACTTGCAAACCTTCGATCAGAAGACATAGCTGTTATGTTAGTTTATCATTGAAAGGTCTTTAGGCATGACATATGAACGATCGAACGGCAGGGGCAGCTAGTGATGAGAACTGTGTTTTTTTTTTACTATGTACTGCCTATGAGCACTGCATAGTTAGTATTTATCTTTTGTATGGAGATATCCAGAAACGGTCCCTCAATCAGGCTATCCTCTATTTTGGAAATTTTCAAGGGATCCCTGAAAAAGCCACTTGTTCAGTAACGCCTACCCTTCATCTGTCTACCCTTCTTCATCTCTTAATGATCCTTCTTTGCCAATCAGGGTTCACCTCTCCCTCTTTCTTCATCCCTCCTCATTTTACCCTCCTGCTCATCTCTCCCCTCAGAGTTCTCATCACCTCACCCTGACTGCCCACTTAGCGCTTCCCGTGAGTCTGCCTCCTCCCTTTAGATTGTAAGCTCCTATGAGCAGGACCGTCTAACCCCCGTGTCCTACTTCTCCTCCTGTTTACTTTTGCTTTTGCTTTCCAGACCCATTTTGCATCAAGTCACCAGCCCCCTACATTCGGTTCTTCTCCTCTCCCCTGCCTTCTCATCGCCATCACTGCTCTGATCACGTTGGTTACGCCAATACTGCTGAGCACAGGTTCGGCTTGCTTTAGTTCACGCCCCCTCCTATCCTCCCTCCCCTTCCTAGCTTCTAAATGCTTTCGAACTCACGTTTACCTCTTTGCCTTATGCACTAGTCCTCAGCTGTTATTTGTTGTTTGTCTTTGTACTGCTTTGTTCTGTTTTGTCCCATGCTCTATGTACGGCGCTGTGGAATCTTTGTGACGCCATATAAGTAAAACATAATAATCCCTCTGGCATGTTCGAAGCCTGTGATGGGCAAGAGTTGGCCTTATGGGCGCATGCGACCCTCCGAATATTCTTCTGCCACCCCCAGCTCCTTCCTGATTTATTGACATATTTGTTTTTATAGCTTGTAGTATTTAAGATGCTGTCAGGATACCAGGGCATCAGGAAGATACAATAGTATCATTATTACAGAAAGTTCTAAAAAAACTGTAAAACAATAACTATAATTACCAACAATAGAACAATCGCCAACATCTAAAAGACTCCCAACACATCCTAGAGTAAAGATATTAGCAACCGTTTTATGTTTAAACAGTATTTATTTGGCCTTGCTAAATTGTAGAATAGTCTCTGCCCAGTTTTATCAATTCACCCTGCCAAGTTAGTAGTCTATTTAGTTCTGATTTATTATCTTGCGACTTTGAAAAGGTATCATCATCATCATCATTTATTTATTTACATAGTGACAACATATTCCGTAGCGCTTTACAATTGGGGACAAACACAGTAAACTAATAAACAAACTGGGTAAAACGGACAAAGAGGTGAGAAGGCCCTGCTCGCAAGCTTACAATCTATGGGACAATGGGAGTTTGACACATGAAGCTAAGTCTACATTTTGCATTTCGGCCCAGCCAGACTGCAAAGGTAAAAGTGACTCATAAGCTAAATTTTAGCATATTTTAGGATTTTTGCTAAAAAATACAAAACCAAAACACACGAGGGCGGTTTTGCCAAAGCCAACACCAAAACCAAAACACGAAGCTAATCCAGATCCAAATCCAAAACCTAAACCACTTCTTGCAGGTCAGTGAGCATCTCTATTAATTACATCTTTCCACTTTTCTTCTAAACCACCGCTTGTTTGACCCTAATATATGGTTTCATTAAATAACAAGAGTAAGAGGACATCAAGACCCCCTCTATTTGCACCTGTCACATTTGTGCATTTTATTGTTTTTATTGAATTGATATTTGTACACCTTTAACTTATACTGACCAGTATAAAGTCCACATACTGGGTTCTTAGATGTGTAAACCAACATCTGGGACTTGATGCAGAGTTTAATGTATGCCTGTGGCGTAGTGTAAATGGCGTGATTGAGCTCTGCGCATGCCAACCTACAAGTACGAGTGCCTATGCAGAGTTGCACGCATCCACACTTGCACGCACCTGCGTGCCCCTGACGTGAGAAAGGATGGAAGGGCGTTCTTCAAACATAGGCCAAGTATAGTAATGGAATGTTTGCAAGATTGTGAGCAGATGCAGTGATAAACGTAGACACAGATAGACCTTTTACAGCCTATGGGCAGGTGCAGACATGTGGTAACAGTGATAATGACAATCACCATCACTATCAAATTATTTCTGATTGGCTGATTGCTTGTTCACCTCTGTAGCTGATGGCTGCTTTCTTCATTGCTATTTTTGCACACACAGTGTTGGGCCGTAACCTGCGTTCACCTCTGCGTGAGGCCCCTAAACTTTAACAAATACGAAAATATGAAAAAAAATCAAGTAATTTGTGATTGGTTAAAAAGGCTTTGCAGATACCCACTTAACTGGGAAATGTCCCTAATCGTGCTTCAACCCTTGAAGCTTATTTCTCTTTTGCAATTGTCCCAATAACATTTCCATGTAGTCTCACAAAGCAGATTTAGGGGTATATTTACTAAACTGCGGGTTTGAAAAAGTGGAGATGTTGCCTATAGCAACCAATCAAATTCTAGCTGTCGTTTTGCAGAATGTACTAAATAAATGATAGCTAGAATCTGGTTGGTTGCTATAGGCAACATCTCCTCTTTTTCAAACCCGCAGTTTAGTAAATATACCCCTTTAAGTTCTTGAGACAGCAGTTATGTGCTAATTGGAAAATTATACAGCTGTATTTCCAGACCTCTTAACTGGAACAAAAAATTACTTATGATAAATGAAGTTACAAGGGTAACGGTAATTGGACAAGGCGTCTGTTCGTCTCTCGGTCAGCACACAATTAACAGATGTTTTTAAAACAGAAAAACAAGTTACTGTAGTTAAAACATTTGAAAAAGTAATTGCGTAAAGCGACGGTTTCTAAAGAAACTGAAAGACAATTTCTAAGACCAAGCAGAGTTCAGCAATTGGCAGCTGAAATGTGGCTATGAATGTTTGCATAGTGAGTAGGTGAAAGATTTATTTTCTCAAAATGTTCTTATAAAGAATAGTAAATTATTATGTTTTGCATATGTGTCCTCTGTATGTGCTAAGAGTAAATAAGTAATTGGCAAACTCAATCTGCTCAAAGTTTATACATTAAGTAATAACTTTTTTTATCAAATGTAAAATATATTTTGTGAAATAATCTAATGTATTTATCAATTTAATGGATATTTAACTTTTTTAATTCATTAGTATCATTGTAATGTTGGCATCACTGCAAAGTCACAGCTATTAAGCATTTAAGACAAATAATTTGAGCACATATTAACCAATTGATAAAGGGCTGAGCTCCGAAATGCATTTGGTTCTTATCCTGTGGTTTGTAGGTTTTTAAACAGGTTTTAAGGTCATCCACGCTTGTAAAACCACAAATCGGAAACTAGAAATATAGGAAATCTCAAGAGCATTTTTCACAATGAAATGGATTGCAAAGTACAGAACAAAAGTAAGTGTATATAGAGCTGTAATTGGTATTTATGAACCAAATCACATCTGGTTTTACAAAATGGGTAGAGGTGGTTCTGATACGTGATAGAGCTCAAATGTATGCAGCATTACCAGTACCTGAGCCACTGTCACGGTTACAAACAGGAGTACAGCTAGGAGCCACGAATATGGTAAAAACACTCTGTTTATTGCAGAAAAGTATAAATAACAGGTAATCAAGAGTAGTAGTAAATACCAGGTGCAAGCTGATGCAGGAAGCAAAATGAATGTTCAGAAACCAGCAGGTACACAGCTAATGCAGGGAAGCAGGAGGTATGAACAGTTTCCAAGCAGCATGTAACCAGAGGAGCAAGGCAGGAGGAAGAATCCACAGGGTGCAACAACAGGATATGACATCAATAACCAGCTATGTGTGTTGGGAGTGACAGGTATATAAAGGGAAATGAGAACACACCCAGGTGCATGGAATAATTAGTGAACAGTGTTAACTCCTAAGGTACTAGGAGCACAACAGGCACAATAGCAGCACCCCTGGTGAGCAGAGGTACTGCTGCTAAGACACAAAATGAACACAAAATAGTAAAGTCTGATAGTCCAGGTTAGGAGCTGCCAGGCAAATCGTGACAGCCTCTTTGCCCTACATGACTGACTGCTAACGGGTTGGAGAGCGAGGCACAGAGGACAGGCTGAGTTATGCAGTGGTTGCCTTTCCACAAAGGAAGATTCAGACTTTTGAATGTCTACCTTTTCCTAGAAATTTTAATGGCATTATAAGTGCTTATAAACTTAAAGATGCTATTAGAGCTATATGTGTCTCTGTGCATGGGCCCAGAAACACCATTCAGTCAGACAAGGTTGAGTGGAGGTTCCGGAAGTAGAGGCACCACATAATCATGGGAGCTGCCATTTTGGATATAGTCACCTGATCCATCTCAGCAACTGAGAGTGCTGCTTCTGCCCAGCTGACTGCAGTCTCCAATCAGAAATCAACATCAACTATAAAAGAACTTCCTGGAGCCCTTACCTGTTTCCCATGCAATGTTGTATTTCAGATACCAAGCTTTTTCCAGCAGTCTGCAGTCTTGCTATTAATCCAGCTCTGTCACTGCAGTCTGCATTCTGGCTCCAGTCCGATTCTAGCACTGGTTCCATTCCAGCATTCCGGTTCCAATCTGGTTACAGCGATTCTCTTTCTGCATTCCGGTTACAGCATTCCAGTTCCAGTCTGGTCCAGTAATCCAGTTCCTGTTTGCTCTCCTCTGCCAGTGAAATCACCATCTGCACCAGTTCATTCAGTACATGCACAGGAACATTATCAGGCCACCCAGCTTTGTCCACGTAGTCACCAGTCCTGCTCCAGAGACACAACCCAGTCTGGGTACAGACAGATCCTCAGGTGTGACAAGAATGCTTTTACAATTATCTTGTTTACTTTATGACATCACCACTGTTTTTTATGTACCACAAATTGTATATAAACCAGGCACTCTGACCATCATTCAGTCTACTTTGACCACAGGCTTCAGGACTGAATGACTGTTTGCTGGATCCAGTGCGCTGCGTATGTATCAGCTGTACTTTATTTTACTTTTCTGTAATTTGTTACATCTAGCTATTAAATCTCTTTCGGGCGTTGGGACCACATTGATTGCAGTGGACAATATTTATTGATAGCGACAAAACGAACATAACTGTAGGAAATGGAGGAATACTCTGCAACGGTGGATATCTCTCTGTTAAAGGGGGTTTGAGTAATGAGATTATCTGTTTAATGAGGTCATCTTTGTACAATGAGTTATGTGTGCAATGCAGCCTCCATTGTCAGTTATATATTACATACTGATGCTGTATATTATTACTAGCGGAGGGATGCAAGCAGGATATTAGTGGCCCAAATCAGCTTTAGTATTGGGGCACAAGGACTTCTATCTATACCCCTGCATCAGCCAGAAGTTCTCATTCTCCAATTATTTCCCAACAATCAGCAGCATATTCTTATACCTCAGTTATAAATTCTCCAGATTACCCTGGAAACATTATTTTTGCTCTTAAAGATGTCTCCATAACTATAATTTTTCTTCAATATCTTAGCTTAAGTCTGAGCTTAATTGTGGGACAATTGGCCACAAATTCATCTGTTAGGGTGGACACTTGTTTCTGGGTGTCTTTAATCACTGGAACCTTTTTCAGTAGTAGCTGTTCCAGCAGTACCATCTCCTCCATGGTTGTCATCTGCCAGCCGTCCATCTACCAGGCACATGTCATCTGGAGCTGACTAGCATACTTCAGGTAGGAGCTTCCTACACTTTTGGCCAGACTTCTACTTGGTAGGTCTCAAAGGTGACCACAAACTGGGCTAAAAGTGCATGGCTAAGCATTCAGTATGCATCCATGGAACGTCCTGTTAGACTGGGACGCTGGGAGTTAATCTTCTTTCCATGATCCCATGCACCAATATCACTTTAAACATTTGTAAATAAGTATCAATGTCTGTTACAGCCTCATTGAATGCTGGCACAGCCGTGTACCACAGCCAGGTTCTAGTGATCGCCACATGGTCACTTTGGCTCACCATGCTAGGTGGTGGAGAAACCAGACTAGAGCCCATCAGGGCTGATTTCATGGAACAGGCTCAGTCCCAGAGCCGCAAGAAGTTCTGATAGGAGGGTCGCCGAGCCACTGGAGTTTCTACTTGTGACCCATATACAGTACAAAGTGGATCTTAGTGACAACTACACAACATAAATCCCAAATCTGTACAGTTCGGTGGCTATGTAATGAAGACCCTCCCAATTGTGTGAAGTCTATGGAAACACCAAACTCTGTGGTGGCTGTGAATTGCAATGTTCTGTCTGAGCTGATCAACCAGAATGGATAAAAATGATGGGTCAATTTAATGAGGAATCACTGCATTAACAATCTGCAGGATTTTTCCTAGTTACATTTTTAACACTATAGTTTCCAAATTACTCAGCTTACAGGAAAGATTGATGAAGAACCTCAACCTATGTGATGATAACCAACACAAATACTCAACACTTTCTCTCTAATGGTTCTCTAGGGTTAGTCGCAGGAAGATATCCTGAGTGGGCTCTCCAAGCAATCTCATTGGTGAATAACTGGCATCACCCAACAATCATTGCTCCAGAAGCTGTCAAAAGCTTCACTGCTTCCTGGTTGAACTAGTCCAACGCTACTCTCACTGATAACAGCAGCCGCAGTCACTTTATGAGCAATTAGTTGACTGTAGAAGGGACAACAATATGTGAGCTCGATGCAACAGTGCTTGGATGTGAGGGACACGTTCATGGCAGGAAACATCAGAAAGAACTCATAACAAATATCTTTGTTAACAAGAGTCGCTAGGTCAGCTTGGTTTAATGCATAATTATTATACTCCTGTTTCAGTCTACCTTTGTAATGTCACATCTATCTGTGCACATGCATGTCGTACTAAATTCAATTATATTTTAATTGCTTTGCGGTGACTAGACCAAAGCCTTGGGCTGTTAAATTTGTGTTGGCAGAAAGGACAATTTTCATTAGAAATGAGATATTGTACAGTGCTTCTTAGCATTGCTGCCATCTTGTTATCCCCCAGGTGACATTCATAAAACAGACACAGGCACAATTAATGCTTAAAAGGCTCTTAACTGTCAGCATTTCTGTAGTTAGTTGTTCCATCTGGTGCCTTTAATGCAATTTGTATTTAATTTCCTAATGCTGAGATGATCAGAGTAAATGCAATAGATACATGGCGCCAGGTATTTGTCTGATACACCTTTTTCACGTATAAAATAAAAACTTTTTCCAACAGTAAATAGGACAATGAAGGAAACCATTAGAGTCTTTATATGCATTTAAATAAATTAATTTATAAAAGGAATGACAGGATGCTCCTCCTGCCTAGAAGTCTTGAAGGAACAATGTACACAGAGAATGTGCCTATTTCATATTTTGCATAAAACTGTCCAAGTATTAGCTGCATCTTTTAATCATCAAATACCGATCATGGCTACTTCTTTAGAACTATTTTCTGCATTAAATTAATTTCATCCTCAATTGAAAATGAAAAAGTAAGACCCAGGGCCAGAAGGTTACTAAAATTGTGTGCAGCATTCTGGAGAGCCCCCAACATCTTCAGTGAAGCCACCACGGATCCACTTGTTCCTCCATGATCTTATAGGTAGCCGGTTGTCAGTGGACAATATTTGGCCAGTGGGACCATGCAAGAGCGAGAAGAGCATCAGTCTTTGTACCTAAGACTTTTCATCTCCTGCATTCGGCTATAAACCTTTGCATGGTTTGTTTAAAGAATTTGGCCATAAGTGTTCTCAGTTTTACCACAACCTAAACCACACAGCGGAATAGATTGACCATTGACGATCCCAGAGAACAAAGCAGCAAAAGAAAAAGATTGGTTCAATAGAACGTCACAACTGTGAAAAACTGACCTACACTACTACAATTTTTGACTTTTGTGACATTTCACAGAGATTTCACTCATCTCTACTCATGGTCTATATGAATGTAACTATTTCCAGACTTTTCCATGTCTTCTAAGATATGGGTGTGGATATACAATGTTATCAAGAAAATTAATTATAATTTCATTTATGATTGAATACAGGGCCCTGAATGGGTCTGAAACATTGATTAATGAACTTAAGTTTTTTCAATTTAAGTCCCATTGAGTGCTGGTTTTCTGTGCTCTACTTGAAATGTCCTCCTTTGGGCTATTGTGCACTGGGGCATTACATTTCTACTTTTCTGGATAGAGAGATAGATAGATAGATATGAGATAGATAGATAGATAGATAGATATGAGATATATATGAGATAGATAGATAGATATGAAATATAAGTGAGATAGATAGATAGATGGATATGAGATAGATATGAGATAGATAGATAGATAGATAGATATATATGAGATAGATAGATAGATATGAGATAGATAGATAGATAGATATGAGATAGATAGATAGATAGATATGAGATAGATATGAGATAGATAGATATTAGATAGATATGTGATAGATAGATAGATAGATATGAGATATGAGATAGATAGATAGATAGATAGATAGATATGAGATAGATAGATAGATATGAGATAGATAGATAGATAGGAGATAGATATGAGATAGATAGATAGATAGATATGAGATAGATAGATAGATAGATAGATAGATAGATATGAGAAAGATAGATAGATAGATATGAGAAAGATAGATAGATAGATATGAGAAAGATAGATAGATAGATATGAGATAGATAGATAGATAGATAGATATTAGATAGATATGAGATAGATAGATAGATATGAGATAGATAGATAGATAGATAGATAGATAGATAGATATTAGATAGATATGAGATAGATAGATAGATAAATAGCCTTCACTGTTTATAAACTGCTACAAATCTACAAATGTAGCAAACTGCTTTGAAATGAAGATTTATCTTGTAAATAGTTCTGTGGCTGAAAGTTTATGAATAAACCTCGGAAAAAAAGTCTGCAATGGAAAAAAAATAAAGGAAAGGAATAATAACTAATATAGCAAATGACCTTCCATCTAATGATCAACTGGACCAGCTTAAGATCTCACAGCAGGTCATTAACAGACATCAAATCAGCAACGGACCATTACCACCATTTAATAAATTTATACTGTGTATGAACTATTAACAATTTTTGATCAATATCCCTGCCAGAAACACAACATGTCGGCGTTCTTTTCCCCTCCATAATCTTCCCTCCTGCAATAAGCAGATGTAAAGCGATGTTTGCTCACTGTAAAATATTAGAGGGACCCTCAGTTCACCTCTGGAAAAGCCATATAGAAAACTCCCGCTGTACGGAAACATTAATGCTATAGTAATTATTCCTCAAGGCCAGAATAAAGTGATGAAAAGCAATTAATGCTACCCTCATTAACACTTCAAGTTCATTATTAATTTTTTACATTGAACACTACCACCAACCTCTTTGGCTTATATAATAATTCCTCTGGTTCTATAAGCCATAAAGCTTTGTCTTTAGTCTATAATATATGAGCATCCCAACTAGAGAGCAGCCAATTATTGAAAACCATCCAATGGAATGTTAGCCTCATTCTGCATCCCTTTAACAGCACCATAGAACAGAGTGAATTGATGTCACACTTGTTCCAACTGTATTTGTAAACTATCAGTTCTATGGAATTTACAAACACAGGCTGGCACAGGCATTCCGTGCCACCAAGTAAAAGTAGAACTCAAAGATTTTGTCGGCAGATCTTCCCTCCTCTGTTAAACCGTCGCCATGAAATTTTGTTTGCACTAAATTCTGGTACAGCTTCACTCATCTTCAATTCTAACAATGATGAAGAAGAGTACAAGTACTACCAATAAGTCAACTTTGATTTGCCAATGATTTCAGACAAAGTGTGCATATTAATGTATTTATAGTTATTGGCCTAATGGGCCTTTGTGATAAAGAGGGTAAGAGTGAATCCATTTGCGACTGTTGTTTAATTTGTTTTGTTTTGGTTGATTCTTACACTGTAGGTGATGCATTTGTGCGCCTTATTCATCAAGGAACGTGATTCCGTTTACATGCCGTAAAATCGCTCTGCGCATGTGCCAATATGTGACTTACACCAGCGAACTCAAGTGCCTGCACTTTTTGTCTGCATGCAACTGACACTTCCGACTGCCTGCAGTTTTAAGGGCGGCACGGAGGCGGGGAAGGGTGGACTAATGTATTCAATGTACAGGACAGGTTGTGCCGACGTCGAGGGCACAAGCTCTGGGCACCTCTCAGGTACTTGCTTTTTAGTCCCATCACTTGCTCCAGCTACAGGTCAGGTGTAAGCGCTGATAGATGGTGATGACAAAGGCTTAAGCATGCCAGATCATGTGTTTGCAATAAAAACAAACTCTAAACATGCATTTTATGTACAGTGGGCATTAATAACATCCTGATATATGTATTTAATGTTAAGAAAAAATTATAAAAAAAAAAATATTTGTAAAATGTATTTTTATTAATGTACAGTATGCAGAGATGCTAATGTATCTAATAAAAAAGAAAGAGTGCTTTTACCGGATTTCTTTCCTTTATTCCTTGAAAGGAGTATTTTATAATATAACAAATACCAGCTCCTGGACACTAGTATAACATGGCACGTTACGGTGCAAAGATATGATTCGACACGTAACTCTTTGTTTACTACAATTCCAACTATTTACTAGGTATACTGTACAAAAATATATAGGACTGTCTGCCCTGATACACAATCACCTTTTGCACATAACAATAGAGTTTTCTAGACCAGTCACAGTTCAATGTAGCAAACTTCCCAGGGTATGCAAATCTGTTAAGCGGCCTTGTCAGACACTTTTTGATAAACAATGGACTGTTCTCGTTGCCTCTACCATATACGCCTGGGCAGCACGGTGGCTTAGTGGTTAGCATTTCTGCCTTACAGCAATGGGGACATGAGTTCAATTCCCGACCATGGCCTTATCTGTGAGGAGTTTATATGTTCTCCCCGTGTTTGCGTGGGTTTCCTCCGGGTGCTCCGGTTTCCTGCCACAATCCAAAAACATACTGGTAGGTTAATTGGCTGTTAACAAATTGACCCTAGTCTGTGTGTGTGTTGGGGAATTTAGACTGTAAGCCCCAATGGGGCAGGGACTGATGTGAGTGAGTTCTCTGTACAGCGCTGCAGAATTAGTGGCGCTATATAAATAGCTGATGATGATGATGATAGATGGAAGTGCTGCTTCACAACATTGATCATCGTGATTCCTGATGGTTAGCACCACTAATATTCTGAGTGAAAAGAAGTGTGTTCCCTTTATTAGATTAGGTATGTTTGAAATTGTATTCATTCATACGGTAATGGGTGTGATTCACAGTGTTATGTTTGGTGAATTGATTTATGGATCATTTCCTATAGTTTTTATTAATAATTTATTGTTAAAAAAAAAAAAAAACAATACAGTTTATAACAGACATAACATTGTAAAATACAATTTTATTCAAAATGTTCCTTAGTTTAACATTGCCAAGTGAGTCTCCAGCTGTGAAGTGAAACACTTAAACTGGTAGAGTGTAAGGATTTTTCTTTCTCTACATGATAATGGGAAGAAATAAATCATTGTGTACGTTTATTGTTATTGACAGTGCAGTTTTAAATGTATCAAGATCTAGATTTTTCTCATGTACGTTACATATTCACAGTTATAGACAGGTTTCTGTGAATGTTAGATCTTGCCAGGTCCACTGACTGTGCCTATATTTCAGCATGGCTTGTGTACTTTCCATAGAGGAGGACGTGGTCATTAAGCGTTTGCTCCTTGCACAAGGTGTGGGGGAAGGTATCCTCATTATCATTCATTTATTTATATAGCGCCACTGATTCCGCAGCGCTGTACAGAGAACTCACTCACGTCAGTCCCTGCCCCATTGGAGCTTACAGTCTAAATTCCCTAACACACACACAGACAGAGAGAGACTAGGGCCAATTTTGATAGCAGCCAATTAAGCTACCAGTATGTTTTTGGAGTGTGGGAGGAAACTGGAGCACCCGGAGGAAACCCACACAAACACAGGGAGAAAATACAAACTCCACACAGTTAAGGCCATGGTCGGGAATTGAACTCATGACCCCAGTGCTGTGAGGCAGAAGTGCTAACCACTGAGCCACCGTGCTGCCCACTAAGCAACTTCTTTCATGTGGTTGAAAGGACAGTGCAAAAACTATCTATCTGCACTGTTCTATTCTTGATTGGTTAACTCAGTACAGTCTAATCCCCTCCCCCAAATTGTCCCCACCCCTGTTTTTGGCTCTATATAAGGAGCACATGTGATTGTGTCTGTGTGCAATATCTACTACCTCTAAGCAGATGTTGTGCATAACAGATCTTGTAAGAGCTAACTATGAGCAATGAACATTACTATTTATAGAGATCCTGTTCTGTTCCTGCAAGAAGTGGATTCCTGCTATATTCCTGTGACCTACAGAAAAGAGCTAGGACTCTAACGTATCCTTTAGCTGTTCTGTGTTGAATCCAGAGTCCTGGGTGAAGGCTCTGACCTCCAGGGCTGTCCTCAAAACTGTGTGCCCAGGTCAAAGAAAGAGGCATGCCCCCTCACCTCTATCTGGAACCCCATCTCCCAAGGCTTCTTAAAATATCCCTTCCTAAGCCTCTTTACACCCCCCCTCCCCGATTAACATACCTTGTCATTCTCAATGTGATGCGACAGCTCCCAGACACTATAGACTGCGGAGGTGTGAATTGGTGATGAGTGCACTCCAAACCTAGTGACTGGGAGCTAAACGCATTGCCAAAATAAAAAAAAAATAAAAAAAAAAAAGAAAGTAAAATTCAAGGACAAACAAGTCATGGCAGGCCCCTCAGTCACTCCAGGCCCCCGAGTCTGTCCAGACCCCTTATAGTTGTAACTGCCTGCGGACCCTGTGTTTTGGTTTTGGTTTTCGATCCCTCTTTATTTTCTAAATCCCTATTTTTTTGCTAATTCACATAATTTGGCTCTTTTTTTGGTCCGACATTATTGTTAACCTCAATAACATTGATTTCCAGTCATTTCCAGTCAATTTTTGTCAAGTGACAAGAACACTGCTACCCCTCTTATTTCGGTATGAGCAATGGCACTGAGCAATGTCACTGGAGAATGGAGAGTGACAAGAACACTGCTACCTCAAAACCCGCGAGATCCGACAACGCAAAGATGACATTTTGCCTCAATTCAGATCCGAGGACCCGCAAAAGTACAGAGCCGGCTCTCGAGCCTACTCAGATCCCCTAAGTTCAGGTGGGTTCAGTTTTCAGAAAACCGAGCCCAAGCATCTCTACCTGAAGTAAGCAGTTCCAGGTTTGCTCTGGCACAAAATAAAAGTTAACAACGAGGGTGAAATACATAAGAAATGTTTTCTAACTAGAACTATGAAATCTATAATCGGATTGGTTGCTATGGTAACAGCATGTTTGTGTTTATTTCAATATTTTATTGAATAAGCCCCCCTGCGCTACAAGCTCTGCGATCCTTATTTATTTGTCTCTGCTCTAAATTGCAATTAGCTATTTAGGGCGATGTGCTCATGAGATTGTGATATAAGAAAGGAATTGCATTATCTTCTGGCTGATGTCAAATTCATTTTCAAGCCTGATGTTGTTCAGTGCTTTCATTTCCAAGGTTATCTGAAAGTTCTTAAATTAAATATAATGTGCATCTTGCAAAATGCCTGAATACACATCTCTATGCCAGAAGCAAGATCTGACAAATGTCATTGCACCTTGTATAATCAGGATACAATCTTTCAGGATAAACAGGAGCCATTGAGGAAATTACTGATGCTCCTGGATAATGCTTTGTGTATTATGATACAGTGGCTTTTCTTTCCTCTAGTTCCTCCACAGACTGCAAGAAATTAGAGAGCATTAAGAATCTCGGTGGTGGCTGTCATCGCAAATGTTCTACACTGAAGCACTTCAGAGGTGCAAAAGGGCATTTATACATTTCTGTAGACTGCAGGAAGATTTACGTCGGATGATTACTACAGCAATGCCACTCTCCGATAGGCTGGGCAGGCAGTTTGCCCGTCGCTTCTCTTCTGAAATGTTTCTTTTTGACAACGCTTAAAGAACGGTCAAATTTAAATTGAGATAAAGCTAATGTTAAAAACTTAAACTGTGATGAATTACTAGCAAATTAAATTGTTCATTATATTAGGGGACAAAATTAAAACAATATAATTAAAAATTAAATTTGCCCCATAGGCTAATTATAAATTAATTTTGCGCGTTTAATCAATGCATAATTATTGTTTCCATAACCCATAAATCAGTGGTGCCTCCTGTTATGTTCTGAATGGCTAGATAAGCCAGACAGCATGCAGAGTGAGCAACCTCGCCTCTCACAGTCACCTCCCTTTTCAGGCAGTATTTCCAGATTTTTGTCTTATGTTTACAGTCAGGATGGAGAGTTAAAATGTGGCGCTTTGTAAGACGGTTCTTTTCCAGTGGCTTTCCAGCTGCTTTGTCTTCAGGAAATCTGATTGTTTCAAAACCATCAAACAAGCGATAACAAAACGTTGGTTTTACAAAATCACTCTTTGGGGAATCTATCATAGGCAAACCGAGGGAGGGGAGGGGGGTTTCCCAGTGCCTGGAAAACCCCCCTCCAAGCTTGGGGCGCTGTATAATTGAGGTGGCTGGAGACTGCTCCCGCTTCACACGGCTCTGCTTGAAAAGGGAAATCTGCGTGCACCTAACAGTAGTGCACGCAGCATTGCCCATGTATATTATGAGGATAGGAAGAGTTGGAGAGCAGCCAAGCAACGTCTGAAATTATAACCATGCCCCCATGCATGCTGGTCACGCCCACTGGTGGCATGGTGTGGAAACCCCCTCTACAAATCCTGCATTTGCCCCTGTCTATCTAAGAGTTTCAGGTGCCTCAGATCTGTACTTGTAGCCAGATCGTTCATTGTCCCTCCCCCATATTGGAGAGTACAGGACATTGGAGCAGTCTTGCTTCCAGTTCTGCGTCCTCCTCTTTTTTCTCGCCTGAGGTGGTATAAGTTTTTTCCCTACAAACACTTCCTCCCCATCCTGCTCTATCACCTCATAGACTGACCCTCTCTCCGCCACCTGCTCTTTCCAATTCTCCACACTCTCTACACCACCTCCCGCCTTGTTCCCTCCACAGTAAAATAAGGAAAGACTCAGAGAAAATTACAAGGACAATGGGTACATACTACATAGAGAATTGGTACATCATTAAATGGAAAAGTGATACACTCCATCACTTGTTCATCACCAATAACACCAACCCACCGTATAAATCAGAAGACCCTAAAAAAAGAAATAAGCAAGAATAGGTCTATTGCATTATAAAGTTATGCAACCCTCCCCTTAACCCCCCTTCCTACCTTTTTCCTAAAACAGTTTCACCAACACACAAAACCATTATCACAGCACCCCTAAGTACAATGAATTAATAGGTCCTTGAACCTCCTACCTCCACCGTAGGCAGCATCACACTAAGACACAGCCTGCGTAGACTGTTCTAAACCTTCTATCACAAATTCTTGATTTTTTTTTCCCAGTTTGTGAATGAACCAACGTATCTTTTAAATTGAAGCTATTTCTAAAAGTGTTTTGCTCTGTAAGACATAGGGGTGTATTTACTAATTCTACAGAATGACAGCTAGAATCTGATTGGTTGCTATAGGCAACATCTCCATTTTTTTCAAACCCGCCGTTTATTAAACATACACCATAAACTTTGTAAAACTCTATCGCCTGTGACTTCCTTCTCCTACCTAGCACACTGTAAATCAGCTGTTAGTTTAACAAAAAGGGTTAATGTTGCCTTGTTCCATTCGGCTGGATGCTAGAAATAACATGTGTTCTACACCCAGAGAACTTGTGCTCCGGCGGTTCAGCGTTCTGACAAAACGTCTGTGCATTTTATTTATTGACTTTTATAAGTGACCTATAAATATCAGCGGCTCGGTGACCAATGGTTTGCATATAACAGCCTAACATAAGGTAAGCGAGACTGAGAATCCCTGAATGTCAGTTATCAGTGTCCGGTTATTCAAATATAAGTAAATTTAAGTAAGTGGCCTCAGGTGTTTTTCCACCTTGAAACAGCGCTGAAGTAGAGCGCGCATATCAGTGGCTGTAAAGATAAAGAGCGTTGACTGGGTGACTACTGGAAGTGGAGTGTTAATTGGCATGTTGTCCTTTTGCTTAGGCTGGAGGCTGGTAGTGACAATGTATATAAAGGAGGCTTTGAACCGCTGCCCTTGAATATAGTCCTGTTGGCTTGAATGGATTTTATAATGAATCATTAGACAAACGGTGCAATGGGTTTTTCAATGAATAAAACACGGCAATGCTATTTCTGACGGTTATTTTGTTCAAAGTTGGAACAGAGGAAAGTGTTTTATCATTTTTTTTTATAGTGGAAAGAAATTATACCATGTTTGCCAACTTTTTACTCTTTCCCTCTGGGTTGTAAGGACAAAGGGGGACGGGGCAGGGCAAATAACATCATTTTCACTCTGCCACCCATGATGCAATTTTGCTGCAGGGGGCGGGACCACAATGATGCGTTTCACAAGGAAGTACGCAGGATGCAGGAGAATTGCCTGCTCTCCCGGGATTCCGGAAGACCTACCCTGAATTCGGGTGTCTCCCGGACATTCCGGGACAGTGGGCAAGTATGCTTTATACTGTAATGCCCCCTTGATCATTTGAGAAAGTGACTAGCACACTAGGGATGGGTGAGCAAGTTGTAGCCCGGCTGCTATTTTATGATGATGCTGATCTTACATGTCACGGAGATCCTTGTTTGTTTTGAGAGACAACTGTGAGTAGTGAGTCTGCCCTTGTTAGCTTATCCGGAGATGGTGCCCTGTTTAAAATGTGAGGGAAAGGCTGCTGTGACCACAGTGGCAGAGGCAAGAGACAGGGTAGTAGATCCATCACAAGTGAGTGCAAGCTCCTGAGCCCAGTGTAGCAATGTGTGCAATATTGCCAGGTAACTAAGAACTGTGCTTGTGTAAATAAATCTACCTCATTTATTTCCATCAAAGACAAAAGTGGTCTGGAGTCTATCATTACATCAGAAGGTACCTCTACCAGGGGCTTGCAGGCAAGTATTAGCCCAGGGGGGCGAGAATAGACTCAGCAGCCTACTAGGAACATCTAAAATATAAAACAAAAATGCAGATAGCCTACTGACCCAGCCCAAGGTAGCCCACTATAGGACAGGCCCGGGGGCCAGATGCCTGCTGACCCCCAGCCCAGCCAACCCCTGATCTGTACACTGCTACACTTGCTGCAGCTGTACTACACACATTTTTTTGATTATCGATCCTGCATGTGCAGAGACCCCTGCTTACCGTATTGACCATGAGGACCTAGGGCATGAGAAACCCAAGTGTACTTCAAGGTAGATAATTTTACCTACACTACCCTCTAGCAGGACCGGATTAAGGGAATGGAGGCCCCCGGGCTTAGGATACTGTGAGACCCCCCTCCTTCCCCCGCTTGCCTCCTATTCCTGATCCGTCCTGGCGTTCTGCAGCCTCTCCCTGTAGTCCTTCCGCGGCGCGCAGTAATCTCCTTACTGAGGAGATCTCATGAGAGTGAGACCATGACTCATAGTCTCACTCTCACGCGATCTCCTCAGTAAGGAGATTACTGCGCACCGCGGAAGTACTAGTGACAACAGGCAGCTAACAGCATAACATTTGCTGTTAGCTGCC
The DNA here is from genome assembly GCF_038048845.1 of Mixophyes fleayi. NCBI lineage: Eukaryota > Metazoa > Chordata > Amphibia > Anura > Limnodynastidae > Mixophyes > Mixophyes fleayi. The sequence goes on from NC_134411.1 coordinate 31,764,973, forward strand.
TTCCCTTCTTGACCAGCTGACAGTTCGAGCCGGGGGGCGGTGATGCCCCTGGCCTGATGAATAATGCTGCCGGCTGTGCTACAGCTATAAGGAAAAAAAAAGGAGTTTCAAGGGCCCCCCAGATGCCCGAGGCCCCTGGTCTCTAGGCCAGTTAGACCTTGGGTTAATCCAGCCCTGCTCTCTAGGCGAGCATGGGTTTACAATACAGTGTCATGGCTAAATCATTATTTGTTATTTTTATCTGCAAAATAGATCTGTTTATTTTACTGTACAACGTGGTTGTTTATGTACCAGACCCGCAGGATATCGGTGCAGCACGTGCCATGCCATGTATTAACATTTCCAGGTTGTACACCTAGATATACAGGACCATGCATGAATTTGCAAGACCATTTTGTGCCTGTCGGTAAGTGGAACAGAGGCGGGAAATTTGCTCTAATCTAGGTTAGACCAATGGTGAAAGTGGAAATTTATAAGTGGCAGTATAAAAAATGTAAATGGAATTTGATAGCTTTGCAATGAAAGCAGTATGAGAAGTGGTCCTATGGCATACCACCGTATACCAGTCCACTTCAAGCACTGGTTTACACTTTAGATGTGCCTTAAGATACAGGAGATTTGCAAAAAGAAAATGTAATTTTCAGAACAACATATTTAAATGAATATGATGATGTCATAGTGAAGTCTCCGAGTTGCTTAGCAACCAGTAACAGAGCTACCACTAGAGCAGTACCTGCAGATCCATGGGGTCTGGCAATTAGGGGGGGGGGGGGTGGGGGGGCAGCAATGCTAGTCCATCTGCTACGGAGGACCTTGCTCTGCTCTTTTGAGAGTAGAATTTTGACCTCCGTAGCAGAAGGATCAGAATCGTCACCCACCCTCCCCTTCCCCCAAATTTGCTATTCAGCCTTAAGCAGAGGTAGTTAAGAACTGACGTATATTTTGAAGACAGCATTCATGTGTAAAAGCGAATGGAATGGAATCAGTCTGTCCCTGTCTACTCAATGAGCCAGTGGTGGAACTACTATTGGTGCAGCAGATGCAGTGCACTGAGACCCAATTGACCCATTGAGATAATGGGGCCCGCTGCATGGCAGATGCAGAGAGTCAGGGGCCTCGGTTCCCTCCTCCCCACCTACTTGCACCGGGGTCCACAGATCGCTTCTTCTGCCTCTGCAGTGAACCTTTGTGATGTCACTAACAGCCCGGTGTAGATTTCCTTCCATAACATTTCTATGTCATCTCAAAGCAATAGGGCTGCTGTGACGATATACAAAGGCAGCGAGTGGTTGGGAAGTTAATATTCAAAACTGTACTAGAAGATCTAGAAAAGCATAGGATGCTGTGAGATATACATACACTATATGGACAGAAGTATTTGGCCACGCCTGTTGATTATTGAATTGAGGTGTTTCAATCAGACCCGTTGCCAGAGGTGTAAACACCTAGCTATGCAGTCTCCATTTGTGATACAAAATGGGTCATTCTGAAGAGCTCAGTGACTTCAAGCGTAGTACTGTGATAGGTTAGGATGCCACCTTTGCAATAAGACGGTTCATGAAATTTGGTGCATAAAGGTCGCCAACGCTCTGCTGATTCCATAGCTGAAGAGTTCCGAATCTCCACTGACATTAATGTAAGCACAAAAACTGTGCGGCGACAGCTTAATGAAATGGGTTTCCATGGCTGAGCAGCTCCATGCAAGTCTCACATCACCAAGACCAATGCCAAGTGTCGGATGGAGTGGTGTAAAGCCCACTGACACAGGACTGTGGAGTAGTAGAAACGTGTTCTGTGGAGTGATGAATCACGCTTCTCTGTTTGGCAGTCAGATGAACGAGTCTGAGTTTGGCAGATCCCGGGAGAACGTTACCTGCCTGACTGCATTATGCCAACTGTGAAGTTTGTTGGAGGAGGGATAATGGTATGGGGCTGTTTTTCAGGGTTTGGGCAAGGCCCCGTATCTCCAGTGAAGGGCAATCTTAATTCCTCTGCATACCAAGTCATTTTGGACGATGCTATGCTTCCAACTTTGTGGTAACAGGGAAAGCTCTTTTCTATTACAACATGACTGTGCCCCATTGCACAAAGCAAGGACTATAAAGACATAGTTTGATGAGTTTGGTGTGGAAGAACTTGACTGGTCCGCACAGAGTCCTGACCTCAACCCCATCAAACACCTTTAGGATGAACTGGAACGGAGATTGCGAGCCAGGCCTCCTCGTCCAACATCAGTGCCTGACCTCATAAATGCTCTACAGAATGAATGGGCACAAATTTCCACAGAAACACTCCAACATCTTGTAGAAAACCTTCCAAGAAGAGTGGAAGCTGTAATCACTGCAAAAGGGTGTCCAGCTCCATATTGAAGTATATGTATTTGAATACAATGTCATTACAGTCCCTGTCGGTGCAATGGTCAAGCGTCTGAATACTTTTGTCCATATAGTGTACTTGCCTACTCCACTAGAATGGCCAGCAGACTCGTGAATTGGGCAGGGTGGGGCCTTAATGACGCTATTAGATACAAATCACATCACCATGGCCCCACACCCAGCTGGGCGATGATGGTTGCATGAGGCACAGGTTTGCAATTATGAAAATGGCACCATCACGCCCCCCACACTTGTTCCTTGGACCTCCCCCTCCAGGATATTTAGGAGCGGATGTCCAAAAAGTAAGCAAGCATGGAGTTACCGCTCCTTTTTTGCATAGCTACCTGTACACCACTTTCTATAAATATCCCCATTGATCTACAGAAGATTTTTGTTGTCATTATATTTTTAGTCTGCTAAAAATAAAATCATTTTTAAAGCTTTGTTATCTGAAAAGATAACAAAACTGAATTCAATTTAGTGCTGTCTGTTATTCCCCATCACATTGGTGACTTCCTCCCTTTTCCTTCCATACTGAATCTGTAGACTCTCTTGCTAGTTCTGTTTTGTTTCAGCATTAAATAAGGTTTGGATAAAATGCATTCCGTGTCCCAATTTGCAACACATTGTTATAAAAACTGTGAGCGACAATTTACTTAATGGGCAGGAGCTCTGTAAGTCAGATGAATCGTTCATTCCCATGAAATGTGCTTGATGAAAGAAGTCCGAGCCTGATTTATTTTCCTGGGAGTCCATTAATACTGTGGCGCTTTTCTCGACACAGGAATATAGTTTATATTAGGTTGTTCTCAGAGCGGGAATGGAAATCAGAATTATATATATTGATGTGAACATAATGTGTCACCGATTTGTTGATTCTTTAGATTCTTGTTGATCCTTTACATTACTGCACCTTCACTCTAAATGTATAATGTATATTATGTGCTAGGTTAACAAACGCTGAATTTTCATAGCCACACAGACTGAACAGTATTTACTGAAGCATTTAGTTGGCGTGACTTATCAATCAGTTAATATGAGTAATAATCACTCGGTTTGCTTCGTATGTATGGCTATTATTTGTGACACGGTGCGTGGTGCTTTACAAAAAGTAAACTCCATCTGTAGATTATAATTTCGAAAAATATATTTTTTAAAAGTGTTAAATCGATGGTTCCACCTTGGTTGTTAAAAGATGAACTTGGCCAATACGCCGTTTCTCATATTGTTCCCCACAGTGTGGGGTCAATAGCTGATTCCTCTGCTACAGCAGGCATTGGAATTTTGACTTCAAGTTCTGCTAATATACATGTGTCAATCACACCTGATTGGCTGGTTACAGCAGTATCTCTATAAATAGTGGGACATCCGTCCCATGACGTTCTGATGGTTGGAAGGTGGAATACTGTGAAACAAAAAGTGTACGGTCCAATTTTTCTTACATAGTGCTTTTCATATTCCCAGTGGAACAAATTAAATCTAATGTTATATCAGTTCATATAGAAACAATTTTATTGACCTAACCCTTGTACCAGACTCATCATATCTCAATTAAATTATCTGTCTCCCGTAGTAGTGAATGTGGGCTTTTCATTTGACTCAGAATTACAAGGTGGTTGATTGGGACATCTTAAAAATAGACTAGTGTGGCCAAACTCCGTACTGATCTGGACGTTCATCGGTCATTCAGCTGTTGTGTCTTGCAACCATATCGTTGCATGAGGACATACTAAATGCCGTAACATAGAAATAGTGAGACAGCTAGTAAATTATAATATTTTACTATTTATCCCAAGGCTACAGGCACTTGGCACTGTAGGTAGAGATGCCACTATGAAACGTGGCCACACCAAATCAAAGTTCTATTTTGAGAACCTCTGCATTTGACCAGAAATACCAGAACTCTCTTTCCCCTTGCAACCAGTGCACCAAACAAATTTTCTGGAACTTAGTGCAACCAATCAGCTCTCACTATCAGCTATCAGTCTCCTATCCATCTACTGTAAGTTAGATGACTTCTTTAAATGTATGGTAATGTTTGATTCTTTGCCATTTATAACAGTATATGTGTGCACCATATTATAAAAGAAAGCACCATGCAGAAACTCTGAAACTGGGGAGAGTACAGCAAATAACCTCTCACCTCTGTATATGTCAAATTTAGATTTATGGAAATTTCCTTCTTGTTGAGCAACTCAGGCCACTAAGGGGTATATTTACTAAACTGCGGGTTTGATAAAAACGTATATATTGCCTATAGCAACCAATCAGGTTCTATCTGTCATTTTGTAGAATGCCCTAAATAAATCATAACTAGAATCTGATTGGTTGCTATAGGAATCCAATCAGTTTCTAGCTGTCATTTTGTAGAATGTACTAAATAAATAAAAACTAGATCCTGATTGGTTGCTATAGGCAACATCTCCACTTTTTCAAACCCGCAGTTTTGTAAATATACCCCAAAGTTTTTCAATCCTGGAAGTGGGTGGCCTATGTTGCCTACCAGGTAATCCAGCACTAGGCAACACCGTAAACACACAACTCCTGCTAATATGCAATAAGAACTGGGGGCTGTGCTTTGAACATCTGTACCTCTCATCTCTTGCTACAACACACCTCCATTAACAGCTTAGTGATATATACCTACCCACGCCTGTGCTATGGATCCTTGTTGAATATGTAAGTCACGAACAGTTTGGTTTTTCGGAGAATGTGCATATATAATAAAGTCGGATGGAAGTAATCGGGAGAAGCAGAGGGAATTTCTAGGTCAGGCTGTTCTAAGAAAAACATTTCAGTAGCAGATAATAAGGTGAAGGATATTGCAAGTACTAAATGATTCAATTTTAACAACCTCGTCAAACTAGGATCAAGGTCATAGCGACTGCACCATTCTCTACATAAAGTTTATTTTTTGTTCCCAACCAACTATGAATATGTTAATTTTAGAATTTAGGGTCAGACTTAATCTCGTGCTTTAACATATTGATATGTTTCAAATGCAAATATTTCCTTCACCATCTCTGTTCATAATAGCTCAATGTTAAACACTCTCTTCAGATGGTGAATATATAGTGCTTGTAATTTGAACAGTGACTGAATATTTTCTACTCTACTTCACTGGGTATATTCACGGGAGCTTTTAAAATACCAGCTCCTTGTGCTGTACATATATGTGCTAACAGATAACTAACGTGATGCAGTTGATGCACCAAGTGGTCCAGGAGAAGATTGTGCAAAGCTATTTTTTATAATATATAAAAGTCTAAGGGCTAGATTTACTAAACTGAGGGTTTGAAAAAGTGGAGATGTTGCCTATAGCAACCAATCAAATTCTAGCTGTAATTTATTTAGTACATTCTAGAAAATGACAGCTAGAATCTGATTGGTTGCTATAGGCAGCATCTCTACTTTTTAAAACCCGCAGTTTAGTGAATTTAACCCTAAGTCTAAAATACAACATAAGGGTTCTCAAGCCCCTGTGATCTTTCAGTTCATGTGATTGAGAGATTTACAGCGTTGGGTCTTTGACAGCTCTGAACCAGGCCCCAGAGAGTGGATTTCCTGCTCACAACTAGAAATACTCTAAAATTTTTAACCATTTTGAAATTCGATAGAATTTAACTGGTTTAATGCGATTCGAATTTGTAGTTTGAAATTTGCAGGTCGCATTTCATGTTCACATTCCAGATTCTCCATTGATTTTCAAGGTTTGCCATTTGTGTCTCGCCTTCTCCGATACCATTGAAATCATTACTTTAAGATATTTTTTAAAACTATTTAAATATTTTGTTTTAAATACTTAAAAAGTTTTTTTTTATTATTATTTGAACTGCCCAGCTAGAATAAAAAATCTAAATATGTATAGTTTTGAACAATGAAGAGAAGGAGTGCATCTGCATGCTGCTTTGTATTGGCAGCTCCTGTCTTCAGAACTATATTGGACTTGTTACATTGAGCATATTATCTGACAGTACCTCTTATCCACCAGAGGTGCTGCTATTGTGCCTTGCTTCTTCTTACTACCAGGGGTTAATCTGCTACTAATTAATCACCTGCACCTGGTAGCTCCCTATTTATATCTGCCTTTCTCAGTTACCTGTGCTGGTCATTATTGTTATGTTGCTGTTCTTCATTGTTGTGTTCTCCTGCTTCTCCTGTGCTCTGGGAATTTTACATGTTGCTACTGACATCTCTGCACTGGATTTCTCTCCACCTAGCCATTCCACCTGTATCTCCTTTTGCTACTAGTTTTCAGCTTCACTCAGAAATCCTTGTTTGTTATATGCAATACTCAGGTCATATCAATTCCTGCACTATCTGGTTCTTACCTGTTTTAATAAATATTATATATTTTCATCATATCCCGGGCTCTATAGTTGTTATTTCCAGCTCTCAGCATTGAAATGTAACATATAGAAACTTTAAAAAATATTAAGGGTTTTAACAAGATGCAGGAAGGAAACATTCTTCAAAGGAAGAGAAGTATTAGAACATGAGGACATGTACTGACACTGGAGGGAAGTAGGTTCAGATGAAATCTGCGAATAAATTACTTCACAGAAAGGGTAGTGGATAAGTGGAGTAGCCTTCCATCAGAGGTGGTAGAAGCTAATACAGTAGTGCATGTTAATCAGGCTTGGGAAAGAAATAAGGATATTCTTGAAAACAAATAAGGATTAAATAGGGTTGGAGGTTACCATAGGTTGAAAAATGGGCAGACTAGATGGACCAAGCGGTTCTTATCTACCATCACATTCTATGTTTAACTGCAGACACTACTGTGTTCAAATTTCGAAAACCTCCTTTAAGGTATGCTGTTCGCCATTGAAAACAGTTAAAATATACCAATTTAAACTCGACACATTAGAAGCTGATTTGCGTGTCTATTTAGTCGATAAAAGATATGAGAAATTACAGAATTGTAAGAATTTTGTATGGATTGATCGAACTGGTTAGGGCAACTCAGGGCCAATCAAGACGCATTTCGCAATCCACTGAATCATTAAATGTTTGGAGCAGAGGCAAGTAACATTTTTGGTATTTCAATGCCTCTCACTGAAACTAAAATTTTTACTTGAGGCTGGAATTAGCCTTTTCGGAGAGTAAATTAAACCTACGTACGAATGAAGGGGAAGCCACAATGCTAAATAACAATGACTGATATTTTGATCATGGTATGTGGTAGAGAATCAGCAGTAGAGGTTGCTGAATATCCAGGAATTACACAACATGTGGCTGTGACTGACTCCTGTAGTATTAAAAATGGAGAATATTTGGCTATAGGAATATGGGAAAAGTTTTATGTCTGGATTTTTATGGAATTCAGAAGCATGAATGTGCAAGAAGTGAGGAACTGCTAAGCTGAGGTTCACAGGATAATGGAAACACACAGGAGACACTTTAACTGAAGAATGAAAGTACTCTATGAATAATGTAACAGTTTCATTTTGGGGTCTATTTATTAAAAGGAGACATTTAAGAGTTTTCGCTGGATTTATGGCCTCTCCTTGTCTACCATGCTGGGCTTTTGCCAGTGATAGCCATCACCGGGGTCCACACCAGCGAAGCTTCCCCATGTCTTGCGCACATGCACAGTTTGACCAGTAGATGGGAAACTGATCATTGCTAAATTGGACAAAAAAAGATTTTCTATCGCTGCATTACCCTCCTCGCCAATATATCCACTTGAAAGTCCAGCATTGCAATGAGGATAACCATAGAATCCCAGAGATAACAATCTAAACTGATTAAAAGAAGCTCAAAACAGGCATATTTCTATTTTCACAAATTCATCTGTCTGCCTGGTGGGCAACAGGCAGCCCTGTAAATTCCAGCAGCCGACGAGACTTGCTGACCCCACCCAACTGCTCTCGATCAGACTTATTCTCTAGAAGGCAGAGAATTAAACTTCAGTGTCACATGATCACTTCTACTCAATGCAAGGAAGTCACACAGCACAACCAATCAGAGGAGAAGGAGGAGGAGAGAGTGCAGCACATGCCGCACCTCGTGCGTCCCCTCCTTTCTCTGAAAGCATGTGCTGTGGTCTGATGGGCATGTGGGGAGATCAGATGGACATGTAAGGGGCACGGAGGGTGGTCTGTGTGACTTATGTGGAAGTCTGAGTGCATGGGTGTACATTTTGCAGCAAGTGGAGGTCAGAAGGCATGCTGGGATATTTTGAAGCATGTGGGGGGTCTGAGTGGCATGTGATAGAATTCTGGGACAAGTGAGGGGAATGTGGGGGCATTTTTGAGGAGTGATGTGGGCATGCCAAGATCATTTCCAGGCTGTTTTTTTATTCTTGAAATTAAGAGTACTGTACAGTCCTTTTGAAAGAAGAAGGACAGCATTTGTGATCCTTCATCATCAGCACCATTTATTTATCTAGCGCCACTGATTCCACAGCACTGTACAGAGAACTCATTCACATCAGTCCCTGCCCCATTGGAGCTTACAGTCTAAATTCCCTAACATACATACAGACAGACAGACAAAGAGACTAGAGCACCTGGAGGAAACCCACGCAAACACGGGGAGAACATACAAACTCCACACAGATATGGCCATGGTCGGGAATTGAACTAATGACCTCAGTGGTGTGAGGCAGAAGTGCTAACCACCGTGATAACCCAGTATATCGGTTGCCCATCACTGGCCTAGCACATATATTCATGTACTCCCGCATCATAGTTTTGGAACTCCCCATGGAAAATCAGTCTGCACCCGCTTTTGCGGGTTTGGAAATGAACACGGTGGAAGGAATGAAAATGTCACTTCAATGTCCATCCTATGGTAAATTTAAGGCCCTCTGTGGCCATACTAACCGAAGAATACCCTGATTCATCCAACTCCTTCCCTGCAGATGTTTCCTTCTTGGCCGGCAAAATACATGGGCTTCTTCATAAAAACAGTATATAAGTGTAAATGCATTACAGAGGATGCATATTTTCCACATTTGCAAATGAACTTTACTGGGAGAGGAAAGGGTCCTGTAGGCTACTGAAGTGTATACATATTTTTAAGTTGCACGTCCTTTAAAATGAAGTAGCTGAATATGAACCTGAAGTTATTTCCACACAGTAAAACATTTGGAGCTGAAATGGCTACAGCAGATCTAATGCACCTTTACAGCTTTAAGCAGTTTGTCAATACATTTCTGTACTGACAGCATCTTGTTAGATCTTTCTATGCCCTGACTTGACATATCATGGTTTTAAAAAGTCAGTGGTTGGATATTGAGGCTGACAAGCTTGTAGTAAACAAAATATTTATCTTGGCATCTTAATTGAGATATCACGGAAGAATTGGCTGTAGGGAAAGCAGTCAAATATTTTGCTATTGAGTTTTTACCATTTCTTTTGCTTTTTAATACTCAGATTGAATAATGAAAAACTGCAGCATTAAAAAAAACAGAAGGCCACGATATCTGAAGATCAGAAATGGAAAGTTGTTTCTAAACTATCTACTTGTGAGCTGTAGATTTAAGATAACCTTATTTCGATTTTCAAATTTCTTTCGTGAAACACTTATTTCATTCAGCATTCCAAAATTTCACACTTTTTCGCTTGCAGAGTTGGCTCGAGCGTTGCCAGCCCTACCCCAAACACACCACACAGCGGAATGAGCTTAACCATCCTCACTTCAGCTCTGTTAATAGACTATAAATTCTACAAAAAGCAGATTTACAAATTCTGGGCCTGATTCATGTTTGGATGCAACTTGCAGTTAAAAAAAGAGTTTCGCCCGTATTTAAATCCAAGCGGATCTCAAGTTACATTTTGATTTGAATCTGGGTGTAAGTTCGCTCTGCCTAAACGTTACTTGCTGTCTGTACACAAACAGAGCACGGTTTAGAACATGCGTCTATGTCCAATATAAGGTTGCATTAGGACATATAAAAAAAAAATTCTATTGCAAAATAAATTAACAACTCTAACCAGTATAATCGTTAATATAAAAAACATTGTTAGAAAAACCAAAAATGTATCATTTTTTAACATTAAATACATAAATCAAGATGTTTTTAATGCGTACTGTACATACAATGCCTTTTTACAGCCTATTTTACATGCATACACATGTCCTGTGCTAGCTAGTGGCACGCATAGGGGTTGGGTACTCTTTAACGGTGCGGATAATTGCGACACCAAGGAGTCCTACACTTAAATTCCGAATGTGTTAAAAAAACGATTGTAATATAAGCAGACTTACCTCCAAACAGACGCTGTAGATCTCCGATCGCCGCAGGATGGTGACTGTAAGTTATCCCGACTAGTCAGGTGTCCGTCAGTTCATTTTAACGTCATTGCGACCTGTATCACGTTTAATTTAAAGCGGCAATGTCAGGACCCCACAGGTTAAGTGCTTAAACACCCAGATCCGCCTTTTAGTTGGTGCCTGAGCTATTTCAATTTCTATACATTACTATCTTTAAATTAATCATTTTAAATAAATGGTGACGGTTGCTAGCCAGCAGCTTACCGGTTTAAGATTTCTACATTGACTGTTTCATGTTTTCTGTCTCTTCCTTCCACTGTCTCTGCTTGTTCCAACCGCAATAAACCATCTGTAGATGCAAAAAGTAGAACTTGCATTTATATTCAGCTACCAGTGGTGCAGTCCTTCTCTAGTCATCTTAACTGAACTTCTGCTTTTGGGTTGTGTGTAGTTATTCACCAGTTTAGAGTAACTGCGTGCTTGGTGTTTTTCTTATGTTATTCAAGGTGCTGATAGCAGTGCAAGGGCGGCTGTTCCCAATGATGTTTTGCGACAGCCGCGACACCAAGGAGGCGGTGGAGATCGCCAAAGGTGGAACAGATATGCCAACAGCAATGACCATTGACAACAATGACGATTGAGCAGTCGAGCAAACTGTTTTGAGCAGTGGTGTCCAGACGCTTGATTGATGTTGTAATATATATATATATATATATATATATATATATATATATATATATATATATATAATTTTTATTTATTGTTTTTACAAAAACACTGGAATAGTGTTTTGGGCAGGCATGTTTGTCTGTATTTAAAAGGCTTGCTAAGGGCTGTCGGCCTTTGGTAAAAGCCGGTTAAGGGTTATGGGGTTATGGATGGAGAGTGAGGGTGGGCTCCATCTACTAGGCCCCATTTCAGGTCTTTTAGGACTCCAGCCTGAGGATAGGCTTATTAGAACTTGCACCTGGGTAAGACCTGGGGGAAGAGACTGCTGGGTTCCTATTGGAGAAAGTCTAATATCTGTTGTGAGTAAACTATACGTGTTGGGACTTCTAATATTTTTTTTAGTTTGGCAGTCAGGAATGACATGGTTTATATATATATATATATATATATATATATATATATATATATATATATATATATATTATAGAATTGTGCATAACAATGTTTTAGAATTCTAAACCAGAATAAACACCTTCAAGTCATCGAACTTTCAATTCTCATTTTCGACTATATGTCAGTATTTGCGTGTTTGCTAATATGTTATACAGAGACCTCTCGAGCCCAGCACATCCTCTATAAGACAAGAAAGAAAACACTTTTTTGATCCAATGGTTTCAGCCACACAGGAAAATATTCTGTCATTTTCTTTGCAAACACCTTTACACATTTGCATCTTCAATGATAGCCAAGGTCACCGCAGCCCCTCTGGACAATTTCTTGACAGGCTTTTTCTGCGGCTGTGACAGCTGATGAGAGCGCACTGTGGCTCAGACCACATGACTGTAATTTGAAGTGTTAATTGGCAAGAACCTAGATGACCTTGAGAACCCTTTACTTTACCACAGTCCTAAGAACATTCTCAGAATTAAACTAGATTTAAAATGAGAGCCATTATTTAGTCTTTAATGAAGAAAAATCTGCATTTTCAGAAATATTGCAATGGAAGGTCAATTATACCATAAGTACAGAACAAGCAGTTCCTTTCATGAAATAACTCTTTTAACGTTCACAAATATACAGCGGGAGTTATAACGAACAATGCACCTTTTTTAGTAAACTATAACAGGAATACTAATCAAAGTTAGGTTTTATTCTCCAACTTGCACTATTTTAATCAAAGCTAATTAGACGCCTTGTCATTATGAGTTACTACAGATTTGCATTTTATTTGTAAATAATTTCCAAGCTCTTATACTTGTTTTGCTATAATTACATTTCTATGGAATTGCATGCATAAAGGAAAGGAGGTGAAGTTCCATACGTCGCCTGGTGGCGGAGCTGTTTCATCAATCTGGATAATGATCAGAATGTATAGAGTTGCCACCAGGTAATTGCTTATTCAAATAACACAACAATTAAAATAAAATATAACACAAGAAAGTAAAAAAAAAATTATTAAAGTTATATAACAAGTGAATGATCCTCTAATATAAACATGTCAAACTGAACTGAAAGGCTAAAAGAAATTGCATGGAAATGTCGGTTTCTGTGTGTATATATATTTTCATGTCTCATTCTTTGTTTGCCAAACCATTTGGAGACATTTGTAGGTTATAGTTAAAGGCCGGCATCTGGTTAAAAAGCACCTATTATACACAGTGTAGAGGGTCTTATCGGAAAACATGGTGAGCATGAGACATTGCACATCAGTCCCATTAATTTAGGGTGTGTTTATCTCCTGACCTGATTGGACCTTTGAAATTCAAAGCCCCCTCCTATTCTATGCAATATTTGTCAGTTATAGAAGTTGCAATGGACTCTGGACTCCTGAACAGTCTGATCTCTGAGATTTTTCATTTACCGATTTCTGCTTCAATTCTGACTGTATACTTCTGTGAGTACTGGAGCTTGAACATAGAACTGCTTATATGAAACAATTGTCTTCTGGCTAGGACAGAAATATTTCTACATCACTCTGCCTGCTGATATTGCAATGAGGGGCTCTGGGCTTGTTTCATTTGTGCTTGGACTTTTGCTGCCTTCCAGTGATCAGGAATATTGGATATCCTCCATTACCAAGATTACATCTGTGAGCACTATTGGCTACTATCAGAACTGTTGTTATACTATTTGAAGTACTACAGATTGCCAGTGTCTCTGAAGATCTTTAAGTACAAGGTTGTCTGAGACTACCATTAGTAGACAATTGTTTCTGCACTCATTAGTCAGTTGCAAGCTGTGTTTTCTTTGTATCATCGGTTACTCTGGAGGCTTTTAGTAAATTCAAAATAAATTCATAGTTGTTTGACCTTATCTCCTGACTCTATCTTGCCTTGAATTACCCAACAAGGAAAATTATTATACAAAATGGGCAAGAACATTATAACTCGTTAGGTTTGTCTGTGCAAGCACTCGGAAGTGGTTCCCCCACCCTGCTGCTGCTTATCATGGCAGGCAGGAGGTGGAGGTGGCATCCTCGACTCCTTAGACTGGGATTATGACTCTGGACTGTGATATCGTAGCCTTGGGCCACACGCCCAGCGTAATGCTGGCATAGAGGAGCCGCAGTCGTCAGCTTTAAATGTAAGAAGCTGTTAGCTGTTCTCCTTCATGCCAGTGGCTGGCGTTCCATGTGGGGGCACTGCAGGAGCATTAAAAACTCTGGATGAGTGACATTAATAACCATTGGCGGCCTAGGCAAACATCTAGGTTTGCGTAATGGTAATGTCGGCCATTTCTCCAGCCTATATGACAGGCCATTTCTATTCCTAGCACGTATATTTATGCTCTGTTTACACAAATTCCCAAGGTCACAATCTATTTGCAGGCAGTATGCATACTAGGAGTAGATATGCATTAGTTGCATACAAAAAAGTATTGAGCAGTATTATAAGAGAAAAAAGAATATGTTTAATTAAAGTCAGGAGGTAGGTGATTGGACTTTACTTTTTTAATTATTCTGCCTCTTCCCAAACCTAGAAACACTTGTTTGCGGATCTGTCTCCCAGGAGTACAGTGTAGGTGTGCCCTTTGATTTAAATTGAACACATCAACTCAGCGCACTGGTGCAAAACCAAAGCAATTTGCAGTGTGTACCCAGCACGCTTCATAAATGAGGTTTAATAAATCGATTAAGCAAGAGTTCTATATGCAGACTAATGAAATTGGTTCTGAAGAAGCACAGACAAATTCACTATACCTATATTACTGCTGGACTGAACGTCTCTAATTTCAGGGTACTGTCATAACAACCAAGAAAACTGCAAACAATTGAATTTAAAATAATAAGCTGAGCCTTTCATTCTGTGGTCTACTAGTATCTTGTTGCTGGATAGATAACCCGTTGTGTAGTATATTTAGTTTTAACTTAATGTTAATCTTAGAATCCTTACACTGGCACAAATTGTGAAAGGTTCCATCTGCTTTGTGCCAGTGGAAATGGGAATAATCCCGCTGTGTATTTTACTGACAATAGCAGGGCAGTTTTCCACCCCATTTGCTGAGCTGGGGACTTTCTCTTGCTGATTTTACAAGCGAGAGACTTCAAAAGTTTAGACTTTCTGTTGTGAAACTTTTTATATGTGATAATATGTAATAATAAAAGCAGCTTAAAAGAAGCATCAAGCAACGGCCAGCCACACGGAATAATGACGGTCCCAATGTCTCCTCACACTCATGATAAATTTAAGCCATAAATTATGCATTTTAGGACAAAACAAAAAAGAGTATTTTAGTGAAAGAGGTGGTGCGAAAATGGAAGAAGGTTGGACTCTGACGTGACATTTACACGTTTTCACATGTGGCGCACAGACATCCTGCGCTGTTCGGTTGCGGACACTGCCGGCAATAACGGTAGGAATCTCTGCTCATTTTTCCACACTCTTCTATGGGGTGTGAGGGATAATGAGCAGAGATTCCAGCCATAACATCAGCACAAGGTCTCTCCCCCTATAATTGTTGTTAAAAATGAACAGTAATATAAGTTATAGCAAGGTGCAAGGATGAACATTGCTTCATTTAGAGGTACAGTACGCAATTCATTTCAGAATGTAATGAAATTAAAGGAACAGGAGAAGAAGAAGATCTTTAGCATGACCAGTGACATTAATACATATGGAACATTATTGTTTTTGATCAACTTTATTGAGCATTTTCCACTCAGCGCATTGATCAGCCATTGACTTAACTGCACCACACTCCCCTTCTTAGTGGAGAAGATGTGGATAGCAATAGAGATAGAAGACAACATTGTACGATCCCAGGAATATAGTCTGTGGTTCAGGTGTCATCTGATTGGACCATATGTCCCCAAACAAACATAATCTATCATCATCTATTTATATAGCGCCACTAATTCCGCAGCGCTGTACTGAGAACTCAGTCCCTGCCCCATTGTAGCTTACAATCTAAATTCCCTAATATAGACACAGACAGACAGAGAAGGAGACAGACAGAGAGGGAGAGACTAGGGTCAATTTTGATAGCAGCCAATTAACCTACTAGTATGTTTTTGGAGTGTGGGAGGAAACCGGAGCCCCCGGAGGAAACCCACGCAAACACAGGGAGAACATACAAACTCCACACAGATAATGCCATGGTTGGGAATCGAACTCATGACCCCAGCGCTGTGAGGCAGAAGTGCTACCCACTAGGTCACTGTGCTTTAATAAATAATAAAGCCATCATTCTCCGTTCCCCTGCTTGGCCTAGAGGGAAACCATGGCTCCGCTTTGGTTGCTTAACATGCTTTTTCAAATAACGGTAATAAGACCCAAAGCCAGATTAAGGAAGTATAGATTTTTGGGTTCTTCTCCTCAAACCCCCAGCCTCTCTGTTACCTGCCCAGCAATCATAACATTCTTATATAATCTAAATGATCTAACATTACATTTTAAACTGTTGTATAATCACGGGTATGATAGAGATTCACAAGTCTCATTATCATCTGAAATGTCAACATATATAAGTGACTAATGTCTACATGTTGGGGGGTACTTTTAATTTCTTTGTGCAAGTTTTAATTCTCTATAAAGTAATCAACAATCAAAGCAATTAACATGATATGATACCAATACAACAAGGGCTTCAGCTAAAGAGAATGAACAGACCAATGATAGTGGAAAGTGCACCAGTTAGGGTGTTGCAAAAAGTATACAAGTTACAGTGACAATGTATTGCCCCATATGTGTATCCCTAGATAGCTAATGGCACTACCAAATGTGTCATTGATGTTTGTTAAACCTTCCTAATTTGCATATGTATGGATGATTCTCCAGGGGGTAAAACCTACACATATTCCAGCCTCGCTGAAGTTCAGCTGAATTTTAGAATCAGTTGAATTAATTTGCCCATCTGTATTATGTACTAGTTGTACCCATACAACAATATGCTTTTTTTATTATACCAGTAGAACCCATTTGATTACAAACCAGTGATTTGGTTATCCATATTATATCAGACGTGTCTGTATTATTATAGAATAATATAAGTGGGCACACATATTATATATTATATCAGTTGAGGTGGTTGCCTATATCATTACATACAATCAGAGATGGAAGCTAATATACCAGTAGTGCCTTTAACTATATGCCAGGATCTCATACTACTTCTGTTATAATACTAGTAGTACCCATAACAATGTCAATAGATATTGGTACCCATGTCATGCCAGGTGTGCCCATCAGTATGTGCCAAAAGAGGTTAGTGCTCATATTATTATCTACTAGAAAAAGTGGGTGTCTATATTATAACATAAATGTCCATCTGATTATATACTGACAATGATGAGTACCTGTGTTATACAAAGAGTGCCCACGACTGTCAGCACAGGTGGATGCCCATATTCATATGGCAGCAAAAGAGGGTATCCAATTTATACCAGAAGTGTTGGATGCCCATATATCAGCAGTACAAGTGTTCATGAGTATTCCAGTAGAGGTAGGCATCCACATGCCAGCAACAATGCCCATGCTATGCCATGATCATCATCAGTTATTTATATAGTGCCACCAATTCCACAGCGCTGTACAGAGAACTCATTCACATCAGTCCCTGCCCCATTGGAGCTTACAGTCTAATCACACACACACACACACACATATGTCAATTTGATAGCAGTCAATTAATCCGCCAGTAAAAATTTGCGGGACACACATGATACAAATAAAATACTGCATTTGTTGGAATGATTTAAACATGTGCAGATTAAAGTTAGAATAGAACCAAACTTTATAGAGAATAAACCTATTACAGGGAATGTGCACGCTCTAACGAAGGATTCTGCATTGAAGAGAGATTACATTACACTGCAAACTCCCTCATTGTTCTTCATAACTTGGTACCTGCTGGCCATGGCAGCAAATCCAGACCTGCATATCAGGTGATAATTATAGTAAAGATTGAGGCATTCATTTGAGATTAGGGGAATTAAATTGTGGTTAAAGGTGCTGGACTAATCTTAAGGCTGTAGCAATCTGGCCATAAGGCTCTATTATTTTCTTTCTCTTGTGATTCCTTTTTAATAAGCAGCTTTTCCTGCACTCGAACAAGACAAACATACGTGTATTTTTTTTATTTTATTTTTTAAATCCCCAGCCAATGACTTTCTGTTGTAACAAATAGTCTCTTTAGTTATTGGAGCCATTGGTGAGAATCACATTACTTTTTCTCCTGTTTGATCTTGCAACAATGCAATTGCTTTTTAAAGCATATCCGAACAGTATACAAATTATCTTCGAAATCAAAATTGATAATTACACTTTGATACAGCACAGTAAGTAACACAGGTCAGAATAAAATTGAATCTCTTCTAAGGAAATCAATATGATATAATTGTCATTTAACGTAGGAGATCTCAGTATTAGTCAATGAAGCTCTGAGATTACAGTTAATAGCAACTCAATAATAAAGCCTGTGATTTCAGGGATTTATGCAAGAGTTTTGGTATCTGAAGTGAGACATTTCTACTGCTCTGATACTAGAGAACAATCATGACCTTTAATGCTAATTTTAAGCACTAAACAATTATCTGAACAGACAACATATAAATATATATGTTGGAACCCTATAATATTTTTTTTTAAACTGCCCTTTTAATGTTCCATTTCTTGGACAGATATATAGATGACCTCATTATGACCTTTTAGAAGTTTAAAGGCCTCATTCATCAAGGCACACATTCTTAGTGCGCCGTGCGTTTATTTACAAATGTACGTAAATCGGCTCTTCGGACCTCAAGATACGTGTGCTAAAGAACTCGGGTGTTGGTCTGCTGTGCTGTACTACTCAAGGCGCTGCAGGATACGTCCAATGACTATGTGGATTATAAATTTGCAAAAGAATGCACAGAAAAAGTAGAAAAATATTGAATGAATGTCACCAGTTAATAATATAGGCATTAATGATAAAACAGTAAAAGGTTTTTTTTTATCCACCATGAGCTACATTTATTAGGATGTTCTTAATGTCTACTGAACATAAAATAAATTTTTACAGTTGCTCCTGATTGCAAACACATGTTATAGCATGCGTACAAGACTGTTATCACTAGTACTCAGGACTTAGACTAGCCCTGTAGCTGGAGGTATGGCAGAAAAACAAGTTTGAGATGTCCAGAGCTGGATTCGGACAAGGCTGCATGCCCTTGAGTTTGGCATCATCACCATCACTATTTATTTATATAAAGCCACTGATTCCACAGCGCTGTACAGAGAACTCATTTCCATCAGTCCCTGCCCCATTGGAGCTTACAGTCTAAAATCCATAACATACACACACATAGACATATAGAAAGAGAGACTAGGGTCAATGTTGAGAGCAGCCAATTAACCTTCCAGTAGGTTTTTGGATTGTGGGAGGAAACCGGAGCAAACCCACGCAAACACGGGGAGAACATGCAAACTTTACACAGATAAGGCCATGGTAGGGAATTGAACTCAAGACCCCAGTGCTGTCCTTACTATAAATTGACACCGGCCAAATGCCCATTTCCCATCCCGGTTATTCCCCGAAATTGTTGGCTGTAATAAGAGTCCTTTGCGTTCGAAGACAGAGCGGACAGAGCTGCGTTTACTGGCGTATGGTCTGGTTCTGGGTATGCGCAGAGTGAATTTGCGTACTATACACTCAAAATCGGCAGATACGCAACTTGGTGAATCAGGCCCTAAATATTTTCTTCAGACCACAGAAACAGATATTTAAAAATATGTAAAACCCTATAGCAGTGTGTACAAGACGGAAATAGTGGGGCAGCATTTTATAACTTGTTTTCTCAAGAATGGTATATGTCTCTGCGTAGTGCAATTAAGCTTCTACTCAATCTGTATTATCCAAGCTAGTTTTTCCCACAATTCACAATAGGTTACCTTTAACAAGGGCGTTGAGATATATTTTCTTCTTCTGTTTTTCCTTTCCTTTCTGTGCCAGTCATAAACTGAAACAATCATCATAACAAATGGAGTTGGTGTTTGCCAAAATACTCTAAGTACCCAAGTGGCATAATTGCTAATTTATTGTATTGTTCATGAATCCATTTGCACAAACCATTTACTGTAGATCTCTGCCTCAGATAATTAGGGATTGATTGAAATCCGTAATGTTTGCAGCAATGCTAACACAAGAACCCCTGCATAATGAGAAAGGGATCATAAAGATATCTGTCTATTATATCACACCCCTAAAAGCAAGTCATCTCCTTAACCATTACAACCAGTCCATGCACTGCATATTACTGTATTCTCAAGGTAGTGCAGACCCAGCATTGAAAAGTACACTCCTCTCAACCCCTATAAATTGCACTAGAATGTATATATATATTATGACATCAGGGTAACAGGTACCATCAGATGGTTTTGAACAGCGGCAATAAATTATGAAAATGCAGGATTTCTGGTAGAGGCCCTCTCTCAGGTCTGAGACCTTGTGTCCCAGACTCAAACGCCCAACCTAAGGTTATTTGCTCACCCTTAGCAGGTTCTCTCTGGAGGCACCAAGCCTTCTCCCCAGGTCATAGTGATCCGGGCTGAAGCTTTTACAGGCCCCAGGCAGGTGCAACTCTTAATTAGTCTGCTGTGAAACATACTCTGGGAAGCTTTTTCCCACAGAGCTAAACAATCTCCCTGCTGTTAGCATCTACAAGGCAGGAGACCTGGGACAAATACCTCTGTGATTTAGCATTAATCCAGTGACTTTGTCACAATATATATATATACAAGTTAACCCGTGCATGATACTCATGCATTCTAGTCAAATCAAGATACTTAAGGTCTTAAAAAGGTTCTTGTCATGCATTTGGACCTAGCCCAGGCCTCCTCAGGGGAAGATCGTTACTTCCCGACGCAAACGCCCTTTTTAATGTGTGTTCATGAGCTAAAATTACCTCACGAAAATGAGTTTGACCCCTCAACTCGTAAATTTAGCCTTTACTACCCCTCCCACGGGGGGAAGGGGGGATTATGGAAGTTAACTGACTTGACTATTCTAATTTTTTTGTCAAATAATGTCAGTATACCAAATTTCAGGTCAATTGGATGAGCCCTTTCTGAGAAAATAGTTTTTTCCACACACACACACATACACACTAACGCACGCCTCTACACATGTGTGTTCATGAGGTAAAATTACCTCACGAAAATGAGTTTGAGCCCTACCAAATTTCAGCCCTTTTTGAAAAAATTTTCCCACACACACTAAGAATTTAGTAGGTCAGTGTATAACTCTGCCCAGCAGGTGGCGCTGCAACTTGTTTTTTTTTTTCCACACACAGACGCCACTAAGCATTTATATAATATATATATATATATATATATATATATATATATATATATATATATATATATATATATAGATAGATAGATAAAACAAGACAAGCACCTTTAAAACCATAAAGAAATAAGGCCACGCTCAGTCAATCCCATATTACAATGTTACCAGTTGCATGGCAATATAAATGCCCTATATAAATCCAAAACAAATAGGCAGTTGTTGTCAGCACTTATCCTCAACATTGCAAATTTGTGTGTATCTAGGAAAATGAAAACATGAGGTATTGTTACATATTTTGACTCTGGGATCTAGGCTTAAATGTTTTGATAAAAATATGAACCAAGCACCTTAAAAGTCAAACTTTAACAAGTGGTACCTACTGACTATTTAACAGCAATGTTACTTTATAAATGCTTTGACCATAGGTTTATGGCAAGTGGCTGTCCTAAACTTAGGAGGCAGTTGCAAAATATTATATAGTGACAGACACTGTAACACTAATTTCTTACCTGTAGACAATGATCCCTGCAAGAACTTCAGTGGTCAAGCATCACAATGCAACTGAAATAAGCAGGTTCAACGAGCCAGTGGGCTTGGAGCTTTATAAAACACAAATAATGTATCTCAAAGCTTATGTTAGGGCATGTGGTGACATATTCTAATAGGCTCAAATATCGCTGTCATCTAAGTCTACGCTGCAGCATGTTAACACATTCTATAGTACTCAAAATTAAAAAAATATATATCTATAAACAGAAGCAACAGAATACAATTGGGGGTTTATTTTATGCTTGGAATTGGAGATGTGCGCTTACCCTGTGTTTTGGTGGGATGTGGTTTGGGTTCTAAGACGTCTTCATGTTTTGGATTTGTTAAAGTTTTTGCTGCAAAATAAAGAATTTATAAAAGAAGGGATGTTCACTGACTCCCGTGTTTTGGTTTTGGTTTTGAATCTGTGTTAACTTTGCACTTTGGTTTTGGGTTTAGCAAAACCGCCCTCACGTGTTTTGATTTCGGTTTTGGATCTCTATTTTTTTTAGAAAAAATACTAAAATCACATAATTTGGCTCTTTTTTGTTGCTACATTATTATTAACCTCACTATCATTACTTTCCAGTCATTTCCAGTCAATTTTTGTCAAGTGACAAGAACACTGCTAACCCTCCTGTTTCTGTGTGAGCAATGTAACTGAGCAATGTCACTGGAGACTGGAGAGTGACAAGAACACTGCTACCCTTCCTGTTTCTGTATGAGCAATGGCACTGAGCAATGTCACTGGAGACTGGAGAATGACAAGAACATGGCTACCCCTGTGTCTATGTGAGCAATGTCACTGAGCAATGTCACTGGAGACTGGAGAGTGACAAGAACACTGCTACCCCTCCTGTTTCTGTGTGAGCAATGGCACTGGATAAATATATATATATATATATATATATATATATATATATATATATAGCTGCTGATGATGATGATGATATCGATGACTTATAACATTAACCAAATGTTGTTCTTAGCCAAATTTGCACAAGGCAGAAAAAATGAACAATGGTGTAGCAAGTTAAGGTATAAATGAAACTCACACATATGGCAGTGGTTTAAGCTTCTAATTACTGTTTACACTATTTATTATTTATTTTTTACAAAATATATAATTTCAAAATGAACTAACCAATTTTGGATTTAATTTGACCTATTTCTCTTATTCCCAATACCTCCCAATTATTGAACCATTGGAATCAGATTCTCCATGCTGATAGTGGATCCGTGCTCTATTTCGGTGAATTTGAAACTAACCATCAGCCAGGTTCATTTTTGAATGATTTCCTGAATTGAGCAAAAAGTTTCAAAGGGCTGGTGAGACACAAATGTAAGGAAATTCTCCCCGGGCGGTCTATTGTACTGGAAAAGGCCACTTGATCATAAGTGACAAACAAGCAGGATATTTTGTGGCAAAAAAAAAATTAAATAAATAAATCTATACCAAGGCCTCTTCTGTGACCTTTCTTGTAGAGAAATTGATTATTCTCGCCCAGAGTTGCCTAGAACTTCAGCGTGGCTATTGTGTAGTTTCTCATAGAAATATGCCGGCTATTATTTGTCATCCTCTATTTTTTTTATTATCAGTAAACATGATGTACACTATTGGAAAACAGCATACGAAGAGATCAATTGTCATAATTTGCTACCAGCGTTGCATTTAGCAGACGACTGATGATTGATTCAATAGTCATTGCAGGTGTTTTCTGGTATCTGTAATGGACTGTAAGTAATTTATTACAATTCCACAAACTGTGGCCCCTGGGTCTCTGGGATGTTATTTAGTAATTACTTTGAGTATTGATGTCTGGCTGTAAAAGTAATACCAAGCAAACTATGTATGTACATGTTTTCATTAAGTGCGTTTGTCCTTTTGAATTGCTGCGGGGAAAAGCAGAAATTATTAGATGCCTCTTTCATCCTTTTTCAGAGTCCTGTTTAGTTTTTAAATGTCTTTTTTTTTGGGGGGGGAGGGGGTTCACAAGTCAGTAAAGGAAGAGCAGAACAAAAGAAAATAGCCAAACGGTAAAATCCCAGAATCCTCCAGGAGACCTTATTTTGACACTAGTTTGTCCCTGAGTTTAGATAAATTGATGTCCGTGAAAAAAGATATTAACATTCTTTTCCAAGTGCGTGCAAATGAATTTTACATTTGTTATTACATATTCCTTGTATTTCAATCTGTTTCCATGAAAATGTAAATTTAATATAAAATGATGAACAACTTCAAATGCAAAGCATATGTATTAAGGTAACACAGGACTCATACTTATAAGGGTTCATGCACTTCTAAATCCTATTTTTACTATCTAAATTGGTCAAAGAAATAACTCTTGCAGATGCTAAAATTCTACAAGTCACAAATATATTCTTCATTTTGTCCCTTTCCCCTGCCTACAGTCTTAAGATGTGCTTGCTTCAGATATAGGGCATTATAAACCAACGATTGGGACTAGGACGATGTAGTGCATTGCTGAGCCCCATAGCAAAATTTGGGCAGGGGTCTGGCTCAAAACTTCGCCCCCCTACCCCCACGCGGTCTGCTCTCAGAGGAGAGAATGTGCGATCTGGTGCATTTGTCCAATGCCCAATCTTTTGAAAGTAGCACAGCGGGCTCTCAGGCAAGATGCGGAGATGTCTGATGGGAAGTGGGCACCTCAGACCGGATGGGCAACCTGGTCCCATAAAAAGTCCAAAAAAGATGGACCTCCAGTGTGGAAGGGCTCAAGAAAGTTAGAAGAATGTTGGGAAGGCTGTGAGAGATTGTAGGAACAGCCCCTTAGTGGCTTTGGTAAGTACCATTATATCTTAAATAACACATTGGAATACGTTGAATGTATTAACATACCGCATATCTTTTGTTGGCTAACTTTTATTTTGTGAACATTCTAATTCTTTGGCTACGGGCTGGTCTAGCCCTGTGAAGATTATAATGCTCTAGTTGGCTACAAGCGACTTGTCCTCTCAACATTCCAATATTCTGGCTACATAGTCGTATAGTCCAATGAACCTTCTGTTCCTATGACTTACCAGAGGCTAGCATAACCCTGTAAGTTACATTATTATACAATTTGATGCTAGCCCTTTGAATGTTCTAATGCCCTGATTGGCTACAGTTCGTCTAGAACTAGAAAGGTTATCTTCTGATTGGCTACATGTCACTCACCGGACTGTGAGTGCTTCTTCCCGTATATTTAGGAACCGTGGCCGTCCTCCATCCTGAGGGTCTGCGCATGCGCAGCCCTTTCAAACCCTTCAGTACCTGTTCCTTTAACTTAATTGGCAGATCAGGCAACACTCCCTATATTAAGCACCTGTGGTCAATACCACGTTGCCTGATCTTGGAGTCTCATTCCCATGAGCCTCTGAAGGTGTTTCCTCGTGTATTCAGCGCTGCTGATTCCTGTGGTTTCCAAACCACTTCTACCCCGGTGGTTTCCAGACCACTTCCACTCCTGTGGTTTCCTAACCACTTCAACCCTCCTGTGTATCATCGTGACTGTTAGCTGATTCCTATCCGCTGCCTCCGTGCACTACAGTCTTCAAGCCACTTCAACTCTGCTATGTATCATCGTGACTGTTAGCTGATTCCTATCCGCTGCCTCCGTGCATTACAGTCTCCAATCTACTTCAACTCACCTGTGTGCCATCATGACTGTTAGCTGATTCCTATCCGCTGCCTCCGTGCACTACAGTCTTCAATCTACTTCAACTCGCCTGTGTTTCATCGTGACTGTTTGGCTGATTCCTATCCGCTGCCTCCGTGCGCTTCAGTCTTCAGCTCATCTCATCTCTCCCGTGTTTCCTCGAGACTGCTACAACTGATTCCTATCCGCTACTCTCCGTGCTCAACAGTTCCAGCTCAGCTCTGCTCTCCCGTGTTTCATCGTTGCTGCACCTGCTGGTTGCCATCCGCTACCTCCGTGTATCTGCAGAGTCCTGCTGCTGCTACTTCTCAGTTCTACTCGTCCTACAACAGCTGACCCGCTCTCCGTGCTTCTCCGTGTTCCCGCTGGTCTCTACTGGCCAGTCTGCATCGGATCTGCGCCTCACTGTTTTCATCTCATCTAGATCATCGCTACTCCTCAGGGTCCTCCAGGAGTCCAGTCCTACATACTACTGCTTCCTGAGTATTTGTTCCCCTGCTGGTCTACCTACCTGTGCGCTGCACCTACTTGATTACCGCTTCACCCCTCCAGGGACTTCGCATCCTGCCGGCCTCCAGCCGTTCAGGTATCTCTGCACTCCTGTCTGACAGCCTGCTTCTGAACCACGGTATGCATACTTCTCATTGACTGTGCTGGTGTATTGCATATCTTGCTGGACTGAGTTTGTTCTCCTCTGGAGTTTACTATCCGCTGAGACTATTGCCATCATTGACTGTGTTATCTTGTGCCGGATTACCTCAAGTGACTTTCTATTATTGCAGTGCTGTTCAGTCATTAATATATTGTGCATGTTATTGTGGATCATGTTTAAGGTGCCCGTGTATCCCCTGTATTGCAGTCTCTCCCCGTGCTCCTCCTCACATATATATTCAGTGGTACAACTTGCTAGTGGCAGACCACTGATCCCTGTTTCCCGTGTCACCTGTTCCAGTATCCTCTCACATAGCAGTGGTACAACTTGCTAACGCAGACCACTGACTCCCCGGATACCTCCACGTGGATTCCATTCCTTCACTCAGACAGCGGTACAATTTGCTATCCGCAGACCGCTGACTCTCATCACCTCCTCGTTTCTGTTGGACATTCCTCCTCACTATAGCAGTGGTACAACTTGCTACCGCAGACCACTGACTACCTTCACATGTCCTTTGTCCATACAGTTCCTCGTGTATTTCCACATCCATATTACCAGTGCTGCTAGTCATAGACTTTCCTGAGCATCTCCATCATCTGCTATTTCCTGTTCCGTGATCACCCTGCTACCAGAGTACCATATTACCATCTATACTGCTCTGGTAAGCCTATCACCTGGTGATCCCTGGGTAAAGACTCCTAGTGCCCGTGACACTACAGTTTGGTTCTAGCACTCTGATCTTTGTAATGCTCTGACCACAAGTTGGCCTAGTCCCGTGAACATTATGGTGCTCTTCTTGGCAACAGATTGGTCTAGTTCTGTGAATTTTCTAGTGCCCTAAGTAGCAGCAGGTTGATTTCAGTCCCGTTCATTTCAACTTTTCCTACACACAGACATCCTTAAGGAAAAGTAATCAATGCCTGCTCGCACCCCAGCTAGATGGGATCCTGATCCACACATTAATGCAGTTGGTTCTGCTTTCTTTTGGCTTTCCTAAATGATTATGTTGCACTGTAGTAGATAGGCGCACCTGCCATGCTTGCCAATGGGCATCTGGTCGTCCTGGTCATAGGCAAACCGACGGGGGAGGGGGGTTCCTAGTGCCTGGAAATCCCCCTCCAAGCCTGGAGCACTGTACAATTGAGGTGGCTGGACCCTGCCCCCCTTCACATGGCTCTTTTTGAAAAGGGAGAGCTGTGTGCACCTAACAGTAGTGCATGCAGCATTGCCCATGTATATTATGGGGATAGGAAGAGTTGGAGAGCAGCCAAGCACTGTCTAATATTATAGCCACGCCCCCATGCATGCTGGTCACGCCCACTGGTGGAGTGGTGTGGAAACCCCCCCTTTACAAATCCTGCGTTTGCCCCCTGCTGGTTCTTCCAGAAAATTGTGCCCTGTCTGTATGCATATGCCACAAATAAATACAAATTACATAGAGGACCCCATGATTTGTGGCTTATTTTACAGTGTTGTAAGACATTTATTCATGTAGCCGTTGTTGTAATTTTGATGATTAATCATTTCATATCACTGAATAAAAATAACAAAGAAAAAAATCTAGAAATGAAAATCTATTGTTCTTCCTCGGCAACAGGTATTCAATCAGCATTCCAGTCCGCCCATTACTCAGGTGCATTGTTTATCGTCTGCTTACAGTGATTCAATGTTTTTTAATATACTTTTTTATGCTGCATCCTGAAGAATGGGCCACTTATTTCAAGGATTTATATTTTTTCTTCTGCGTTATCTCTATAAACCAAAATGCTTTGTGTCGATAAGTATAATCCCCTTTGCCTTTTTTTCCCCTCCAGGAACAATGCAAACAATTCAGCCTGGATATCTGCACGATGGATTCATAATTGCAGCAGTGAGAAAACTGACAAAATACATCTCAGGCTTTTATCTGAGCAGATCGTGGAGTGTTGTAATCTAGAGAGTGAGAACGATGCGTTTAGCTTGTTCGTAGACTTATTCCAAGTGCAGATTTCTATTTTCACACATTGACGTTGCTTTGTGCCGGCTCAATTCTGGATAATTTTCGGATAAAAGAAAAAATATCTATGTAAAAAAAAATAAAAGATCACATAAAAACCCTATTCAGCCCCATTTGACATGTTGTATATTTTATTTTCTTACATACAGAATTTTATTACATAGAGAATTTTATGATTGATCAACACAAAATTGTTTTCAAAAAAATTTCTAAAGCGATTGCATTCATTAATTACAAATAAAATGACCATAATTGATATTATAAATATTTGCACACTATTACAACGATTCAACTATGTAAACCCTTGTGCAATCAGATAATGTGCACAATTAAATTGTTTAATATGATTTCAAAATAAATACACCTGTCTGTGTCCTGCCACACAATTGGAATAGAGCAGTGCTTCCCAAATCCACTCCTCAGTGAGCCCTAACAGTGCAGGTTTTCCAGATCACAAGTCAAGTAATTAGTTCCACCTGTGGATCTGTTACAATGTATCAGTCAGTAATGAATACACCTGTGCTACAACAAGGAGATAACATATACTCTTAGGGTTCCCTGAGGACTGGATTTAGGAAACACTGGGCTAGTGAAGTTCCAAAAAAGAGCTTTATTAGGAAGGTCAATAAAACATTCAAGCAAATCTGAGAAAAAGGTTATTTAAATGCATCAATCGGTGTAAGGAGATATGAAAGAATGCTAATATGCCCCAGAGCACTGTCATGTCAATCCTAAGAGATAGCGAGTACATATGGCGCAACTGTGACGTTGTCTACACCGGTACTTCCTCCATAACTGAGCATCGAGTGGGAACGGCATTTATTAGGAGGTTACCAAGAGGCCCATGCCAATGGTTACAGTTTTCCATAGCACTGATGGGACGAACTGTCCATTGGACAACAACAATCAGACACTTCACAAATCTACGCTTTTATGAGAGGGTGCGAGATCCAACTGGAGGAAGATTATATGGCCTAATTGAGACCAAGAAAGGACTTTTTGTTCTAAGTACTAGGCTCTATGTTTGCTCAAGCCCAACACCGTTCATCATTCCAAGTACGCAATCCCGATCGTGAACCATGTCGGTGGGAAAATATGCTACAGGGATGCTTCTCTGCTTAAGGCACTAAAAACATGTCAAAATAGAGGGCAAAATGGATGGATGAAGCAAGAAATACACAAATCTTGTAGGAAAACCTTCGGCAATTTGCAAAGGACCCAGAACTCGGGAGAAGATTTATATTCCAGTAAAACAATGATCTAATGCATACAGCAAAAGTCACATTGGCGTTGATTCAAATACAGAAAAATCAATGTCCTGGAGAGGTCCAGGCTTCAATTCCATGACGAATCTGTGGGATTTATGGTGATTTAGAAATTACTGTTCACCAGTAGTTCCCACCTAACATGATGGAACTCAACCAATCATGAAATTTGCAGTGTGCAATGCAGGTAGTTTATTGGTGTTTTTATTGGTAATTAAGAAATATCTTTACCGTTGTTTGCTTCTTTTTTTATTTTTTATTTTATTTGACAGTATTTTATGTTGATCACTGGTTAGAATTCCCAAATCAGGAATCCCATCATTGTTGTGCTATCATTCAAGGGTTATGAAGGAATTTGATACTTGTTTTAGATGACCATAATTCTACACTAATGTCAAGGTAAAGAATAATAAATGAAAAAGTTCTATCAAGTTTTATTTTACACCATATACTCTGTAAAAATAAGATGCTGAGAACACCAAACATTTTGAGATACCTTAATGCTGTATATCAACTAGGTCGAAGAAAAGAAGTTTACAAATGTAGAAAGCCTAAATCAAACAAGAACATTGTGTAACGAGATTAAAAATGTTTGTAAGAACCTCAATTTGGGACAACCCTGACTTTCCACCAGGTTCTTGTTTCTTATGTAACTCACTCAAGGAGTTGATTTATGACTACATTGATGGGATCACTTGGAGAAGTTTGGACTCCTTATTGGAATAATATGTTACACCATATTCCAATGCTTTTGAATATTTCCGAGTATGGTCTTATCTACAATCCTTACGTAGATTGCAGTTGTTCAAGAACCTTACTCTATTCCAGCAACTGTATTATTATACTTCTAACAGCAAGAATATTATCTGTATCCTCTATTACTTACTACAGCAGAATCTCAGTTGGGACTTGAGCTTGAATGGTACAAGGAGATGGGACCTCTGATTGATGAGGACATGTGGTATAGAATCAAGAATACATTTTCCAGGGCATCTATCTCCACGTTGATTAAAGAGAATTCATACAAAATGTATACGAAATGGTACCTTGTTCCTATGAGACTATTTCCAGCTACTATTTTGGTGGGAAATTCATACAATGCTCAAACGGATACTGGATACTAAATTTCAACTTTCTCCTTGGTCTGCTCTCTTGTGTCTCTTTTTGTGCCTGTTTCTGGTTTAGGACCACTGTCTAATAATCTGTTTTTTCCTATAACCAAATCTTCTGTAGCTAAGTACTGGAAAGACTTGTTTCCTGCCTTCCCTCCAACAAATTAGGAATAAAATATGGTTTATTGCCTCTATAGAAACAATTATTTTCAAATTACAAGAAAAATACAATATATTTGACCCCATATAGGATACTTGTTTTACATTTGCTTCCTCTACTCCTGTTACTCCATAATTACTGAATACTGTATCTTCTACTCATTCATCATGTTACAATAGCTCTGTGGGCATGCTTTTATTTGTCTTTTCACATAGTTCTAGTTTGCTGCGCCATCTTCTTTCCCTTCCCCCTCCCTCACCTTTTCCCCTTATGCTACCTCTTTAATCTATGTGTAAAATTGTTACAATTATGTTGATGATTTTTATTTTTGCTTGCACTTGCTATTTTTATTGTTGTTGTATGGCTGAACATTTGCTATTGCTTACTTATTCCGTTTCTACAAATTGTCATTTCCAAATAAATAGTCTTTTGTTTTTTAAATGTTTGTAAGGATCTTGTCATAGCAGAGTCATTTCCACTGATATTATCTCTATGTCTCGTTGTTCATTCTATAACTTTTCCATTTCCAGCTTTCAATTATTTTATCAACAGAGTTTAACAACAAGAAGAGGCCAAAAAAGTGCAGAATTGATCTCGTAAACTTACATTCGTGGGCAATTCGTGGGCAATTTTAATAAAGAGAACATTCATTTATATTGCAAAATGTTATCCAATGTCAAATGTTTGCTAGATGTGGAACATTTCTCATTACTCTGGTATAGATGCAGTGGGATATCGAACCATTCAGTATAGGCAATTTTTATTTTTTAAGGCAAACAGTCATTCATCAATCGTCAACCCCCTCATCCTCCATCATTAACTCACCATCATTCATAAATGATTAACCTAGGATCCTCCATTATTAACCCCGTTTTATAATTCTTATTCTCCACTGCCCACCTATCCTCATCATCATTACTCATTAATGCACTATCATCATTCTCCATTAATTCCCTCATCCTCATAACATCATCCGCCCAACCACCCCACATGGACTGTCCCACTGCTTCAAAGGGGAGATGAATATAAATCAGTTTCCTGTCCGTTACGAGCCCTTAATTCGCCGCTTGATCTGAGAAGAAGAGATCAGTTCTTCTCTCATCAATTTTAAAGTTGGCGGCCCAGTTTAAAGGGCCTGCCATTAAGGTATAACTAGGCACACCCAGCACACCCGGGGCTTGATTCGTGGTGGAATGCAGGCGTAAGTGTAGCTCGCGATTGAAAAAGTCACACACGAGTGCAGATGTAGATACTTTGATGCGTCCCTGTGAAAGCAGACGCACCCTTGCGCCTAACTTGCGAACATGTACAGAAACCATGTATATTATAAGTTACGAATATAATTGCAATAAAGCATCATTTAAAGTTGATTCACCTAGTTAATACAGTAGGAATAACTTCCTGAGATGTTTAAAAAAAAAAAGATGTATTTTTTAGAGGATAGTTCAGAAAATTATTTGTATAAGAGACCAATTTATGCACAAAAAAACAAACAGTCTTCCATTATCCAAAGTGATTATTGGTTTATAGCTTCAGTCCCACCTCTTACGATACAGTTGTCTCTAGGGCAATAATGAGTGTCTGCGGGCAACTGTGAAGCACGGTGCAGGTTCCTTGCAAGTTTACTGCTGCATTTCAGCAAATGGATTTGGGGATTTGGTCAGGATTAATGGTGTCCTCAATGCTCATGTACTTATCCATAATGCAATACCATCAGGGGGGCATCTGATTGGCTCCAAATTTATTCTGCAGAAGGACCCCAAACATACAGCCAATGTCTATAAGAACTATCTTCATTGCAAAGAAGAGCAAGGAGTCCTGTGAGTGATGATATGGCCCTGATCATCTTGTCTGTCTGGGATTACATGAAGAGACAAAAGGATTTAAACAAGCCTACATCCACAGAAGATCTTTGGAGCAACCTCCCTGCCGAGTTCCTTCAAAAACTGTGTGCAAGTGTACCTAGAAGAATGGATGCATTGATGCTGTTTTTATAGACAAAGGGTGGTCACTCCCAATATTGATTTTGATTTAGACTTTTCTTCTGTTCATTCACTTTGCGTTTTGTTAATTGATAAAAAAAATAAACTATTAACACTTCTATTTATGAAAGCATTCTTACTTTGCAGCATTTTTTCAACACTTGCCTAAATCTTTTGCACAGTACTGTATGTATATATTTATGGATAACACTGTGGCTTAGTGGTGAGCTCTTCTACCTCACAGCACTGGGTTCATATTTGATTCCCAACCATGGCCTTATCTGTGTGGAGTTTTTATGTTCTCCCCGTGTTTGTGTGGGTTTTGTCTGGATGCTCCGGTTTCCTCCCACACTTCCAAAACATACCAATAGGTTAACTGGCTGCTATCAAATTGACACTAATCTCTCTTGGTCTGTGTGTGTATGTTAGTGAATATAGACTGTATATTTACTAAACTGTGGGTTTAAAAAAAGTGGAGATGTTACTACCTATAGCAACCAATCAGATTCTAGCTTTCTTTTATTAAGTGTGTTCTACAAAATCACAGCTAGAATCTGATTGGTTGCTATAGGCAACATTTCCACTTTTTCAAACCCGCAGTTTAGTAAATATACCCCTAAAACTTTAAAAACGAATTCGCAATATGGTTTATGACAGAGTATCTGTGTAATGTAATCACAAAATTATTAAACTTAATGGTGAAAACCCAACTGGTAGCATCCCAAAACATAGCGTAAAAAGTCAAATCAAAGAATTCCTATATTGTCCATAATATAATGGAATAGAATAAAATTAATCACTTATTAACCCGAATTACATTTTTCTTCACCAGGTCCATTTTGGATGGTGATGGAGTTTGAGATATCCTCACTGGTACAAGCGAGAGCAAAAGTCTTTTTAGGTGAGATACAAAAAGGAAAATATAATGTGATATTCACCTTTAAATCCTGTTAACTGGGAATTTATAATTTTACAAAGTAGACTTTCTTCCTTTGGGATGTTTAACTTTATGGTGAAAGATCTCCCACTGGATTTAGGTTCTTTAATGACAGCATTAAAATTGTTGTTTGGTCTAATATGCCAAGCTTTCCGACTTCCTTTCTACCATCACATCAATGAAGAATTGTTGCCTTGTCTGACATAAGTGTTATAATTGCCGAAAATCTTTTTTGCAGATAGTGGTCTAGTACAACTTCTTAAAATTTGTTTTCTATGGGTCAGTCCTCTGCCAGCTAACTTCATAATTCCATCAGCAATATCTTAACCAATACACTTTTTTCCACAACTGAACCGCATTGTGTTCAGGGTAAAGCGGCTCTGTGGACCTGTTGGTCAGTGAAATCACACAGCCCTTTGTTGCACGTGTGGCACCAGCTTTTGTCGAGACTGCTCATAGAGCCTAAAAGGTCATTAAAACTCTTGATGGCCCTGATTGCAAGAACCAGAGGTCTTCCGTCCTTACAAGGAGAAAAAGCACCAAGTGGTGGAGGTCTAAGTAAATCATAGAAATTCTTGCAATACCGTAAAGTATTGTTCCATTGTTCCATTTATGTAATCAATAGTGTATGTGGTCAATTTACATCCACACAAATGTCAGGGTAAGTTACAGGTATTGCGCAATGTGAGTGGAAGAGAACGAAAGTAACGCCACAGTCATGTGTCCTATAGATTGTAAGCTTGTGAGCAGGGTTCTCTTACCTCTCTGTCTGTATGTATTCCTCAAGCTGCACCCACTTTGTGGAATTCCCTCCCTCCCTCGCACAGTAAGACTTTCCTCTAGTCTTCAAACCTTCAAGCGTTCTCTAAAACCCCACCTCTTCAGACAAGCTTATAATATTCCTCAACCACCATCTTAATCTCCCTAGGTTACCCTATTACCAGCCTCTACACAGCTAACACAAAACAACAACCCTCTGACCAACATTGCCACACACACAGCCCACTCAGTACTTTTACCTTTGCATTCTAGCTGGTCCAGTGTACAATATGATGTAGCACATGTCCTTGTGTATCAAACTCCCATTGTCCCATAGATTGTAAGCTTGCGAGCAGGGTTCTATTACCTCTCTGTCTGTATGTATTACCCAGTATTGTTTTATTAATGTTTGTTCCCAATTGTAAAGCGCTACGGAATTTAATGGCGCTATATAAATAAATGTTGATGATGATGATGTTGATGGTTACGCTTTGCTGATTAAGGGCAACATGGCACAATGTACTTTTTAGCATAATGGTCGATGTTTACAATATTTCCGACAGTTGACAGATAGCCAGATCATTTTTTCAGGTGCTGGTTGAAGGGACGACACAAAACAGGCGTATTCTCGGACCTTCCTTTGTCCTAAGCTATGTGCTCTGCGCTTTGATAGATGTCGTGTTGCTTCCCCCTTTGACAGTTAATAAATGGGTCCATCTTAAAAGCCATGTCACTTGTATGTGACTCAGATGGATCAGAAAGTCTATCCTCACACTGCACGAAGCTTCCTGGCCACCTTATAAAACATTAATCTCTCGGAAAGGATAAGATATGATCCTCCGCACAAAACATGTCATAACTATTTTGATAAAGTATTTGTAATCCACCAGAACAGATGGCTCTTCCATACTGGTTGGCATTCGGGGGACTATGCTGACAGGCGCATATTAAGCAACTGCAATTTTGTTTTTTTCCACAGCACAATCAGATACATTCCCCTATTAATCAATCACAGCTGGCTGGCTCCTTGACAGCTGCAGCTTCCAGGCTCTCCTGATTTGAAAGCTTGGTGCTATTACTACCGCATAGATCCCATGACAGATGAAACGGTGCAAGCAGGTTCAGAGGAACGGCTACGGATCCGGTGCAGAAGACATGCAGGCAATCAGCAGCCAGGCCTTTCCAAAGGATGCATTCCCAGACCCTTTGTCTTGATACCAAGAAACAGTCAGAACGTTTTTATTTGTCCAATCACTGCCGTTCATCGTAAGTATTTTTTGAGAAATGATGATGTTTTTGTGTTTGAAAACAACAAATAAAGACCCAATTGTTTTGCAGGAGAATTGACAGAAATTGGGCTCCTGTAATAAAACACAAAAACAATATTGTTAGGAACAAGACTGCAGATATTAAAATAAATCCAGTTTTTGTTTACAAATACAGATTGAGATACTGTGCGAGATGTCTCAATCTGTTATCTTTGCATAAAGCTGTGCGTTTATTTGAGATTTTGAATTTTTATACAAATAAAGAAGAGTGGTTGCATTACTTTGTTTTCAGAGCACAACATAAAAGATGAGTATTGCAAAAGTCTTATTAAAGTATATAGTGCAAATAGAACTTAATGGTGTAACCCATAGCAACTAGAGAGCAAACGTACTTGGATACAGTAATGTGTTTAGTAACTTTCATTAAATACGGTAGTTGAAAGTTAGATAACAAGATGACCATAAGAAGTATTGTCGAAAACATTGGAAATCATAATTTAGACTGATTCAAGTTAAGACTCTTTGCACCTACATTTGCATGACCAGTGGGAACAGATATCCCAAATGTTTTACTGTATGCAAACGGAAGATTTATATATTATTTTAATGTATTCTAAGAATTTCTATGATTTATTTGGCTCTGCACCTTTGGTGCTTTTTTCTCCTAGCAATGTCTGAAGACCCCTGGGGTAAATGTATCAAGCTGAGAGTTTTCTGGCGAGTTTGAAAAACCAATCAGATTCTAGCTATCATTTATTTAGTACATTCTACAAAGTGATAACTAGAATCTGATTGGTTGCTATAGGCAACATCTCCACTTTCCAAACCCGACGGAAAACTCTCAGCATGAAACATTTACTCCCTGGTTTCTTGCAATCAGGGTCACAGAGAGCGTTGGCACAACCTTAGGCTCTGTGCGCAGCCTCGACTAAAACTGGTGCGAAATGCGCTGTGAGATATTCCTGACCAATAGGTCCGCACAGCGGCTTTCCCCTTACCCACAATACGGTGCAGCTATGGAGGCTGCTGGGCAGATGGGACCGGATAAATCATTCTATCACCAGCACTGGTCCCCAGGATTTCAGCGCCCCTGCCTGCAATAAAAACCTGCTGGTTAATGGGACTCAGCTATTTTTGTCATCCCGATGGATATGTTGACTATTTAGGTGACCTTCGTTGTACAAAAGAGTCTATGGTGTTTGTCAAGTTTGGGAGGAGGCCTCCAATTAGGCAGGCCTGATATAGAGGTAGGTTACCTAAAAAGCAGCAACCGGTTTTCCTTAACCCTTTCAATGCTAAGGTTAATTGGAGGCCAAGTGAAGATGAGGCTCATAACAATGTCATTGTGCTGAAATCTCTTCTTCTAGATGATGAGGCCCCTTAGTAGTTATTGTTTGGTGATCGTATGTGATCGCCAGAAAATTACACCCTACGCTACAGGCAACACTAAGCAGAGAGAGGGGTGGAGTGTTATAATGTACAGGTCACCCCCATTTTATCTCTTAGAAACTATAGGGAACCTTCGTATGAAAAGGGGTTAGTGCCACCACCATAGTAGATATTGTCTGATGATCACCAGACAATAATACCCTATACTACAGAATACGTTAATTCCAGAGACAAGGGGATTATAATGCCCAGATCTCCCCCATCCTGGCTTCAATAAACATGGGCTACCCATATTATTACTACATGTTATGTATTTCATTCAAGACAGTGCAAACTAGTGATCAAAAATAAATTATTATTGTCAAGTGTACTATATATACTGCTCTTTACTGTGTTGGAATGGTGGATTGATGCCAAAGAAAGAACCACAAAGTGTTTATTGGTGGTCTTTATGAATTAAGATTCACACATTTGCATTTAGTTCACTTTCTTGCCAGTTCAATTAAAAACATTTGGCTAATCAGTCTAGGGACTCAATGACAGGAGATGCCTTGATGTCAGTAGGTGAGCTTATCCCAATATCATCATCATCATTAACAACATTTATTTATATAGCGCTAGCAGATTCCGTAGCGCTTTACAATTTAGAACAAACATTAATAAAACAATGCTGGATAATACAGACAGAGAGGTAAGAGGGCCCTGCTCGCAAGCTTACAATCTATGGGACAATGGTTTAATACACAAGGCTACACATACTTCCCTACTTTTGAAGTCAGCCGTCCGGGAGTGGGTCAATCAAGGGGGGCGTGGCCACACGTGGGTGCCGTTAGGCTCTGCCCCCTGTCATTCTTAGAAAATGCTAGCCAATCGCAGCAGGGGGCGGGGCAACAATGCTGCGATTAGCCCCGCCCCCAGCCATCCCCGCCATCTTCATCAACGGGGAGATGCTGGATCCAGGATTTTTGCCTGCTCTCTCGGGAGTCCGGGAGAACTCCCAAAAATTCGGGAGTCTCCCGGACATTCCGGGAGATTTGGCTCGTTTCAAATCTTCTTATAGAACCAAGTCATTTTTAAAATAATAATTATTATTATTATTATTATTATTATTATTAATATTATTATTATTTAATTTACTTTTAACCAATTGCTTATTATACATCTTAAAGTTCAAAATCATGCAGTGTGACAAGGCTGCATATGTCACTAAACATTTTAAAGTAGCTCTTGCAGCTATTTCTAATACCTTTTTAAAACCTAATGGTTCTTCCCAATTCAAAACCGTCTGCGGGCAAGTACTCTGTAAACATATGAGTTTATTAGTCTCTATATGATTTAACAGCCACATGCTTGTGTGAAGTCTATAAAATAACCCCTCACTTTTACAGCCACTAAAACGTTACGCTCCAGCGGAGTTTCATACAGTCCTCTCTAGGGCAAAACAATCTATAGGCTTTAAAATCACTGGCCTGGTCAGAACTGGTTGGAAGAGCCTTGCAGTAATTCCACTATATATTCTGTCATTGAAAGCCAGCATGCCGAGTCTATATAAAACAAGCGATTTAAGGATGACATTCAGTTTAGTATTGGAGTTGTTTAATGCTGTTGTTTTATTGCAATGTTTTATTTCCATAACACCAGCATAAAGCATTGAGAAGTACAATAACGGCCTGCATGAGGTGACGTATGCACATAAGGGAGATAAATAACAGCTCCAATCATATTACACTGTGCTGTACGGAGTATTTTTAATCACTCACATCAATCCCTGATCCTTTAGAGCTCACAGTCTAAATTCCCTATCACACACATCAGGGTACATTTTTGTCAGAAGCCAATTAACATTGAAACATATTAAAACATAAAAAGTCCACACAGATAGGACCCTGTTTGGAATATAACCCATGAGATCAGTGCTGTGAGGAAGCAATACTAACCACTGTGCTAACATGTTGGCTAATGAATCCATTTATCAAAATTAACAGTATTTTGGTCTTTGCATAAAATATTTGTGCATCAAGTGTGGTGATCTTTGGCTTTCACCAACGGACCTATAACCAGGGCTAGATTAGCAATCATCTGCTGGGTTCCTACCTCTGAACACACAACAATTTGGGCATATAATCACATGCATGAAACACACATGCATCATATATATGTATTAGGCTACAGACTCCCTTTTACACACACATACACATGCAATTTGCTCTAGCACTTATGTGAAGATACCGGGTTTTCAGGAACAATCTACCCACTTCACTCTGGCTAGCCACCCACTGGTGCCTTCCTTGGCAGGGAGGCCTACCCAGTACCTTCTAAGGTTCTTATTAGTCACTCAGGCAAATGCAGTTAGAAAAGTACAACAATACATTTATTGTAATAAAAACAATCACTAGAACATTATGTACACACAGTAAATAAATGCCAGACAGGTTCACCACATTATCTGTCCCTTACCCCACTAGCTTAAGGAGTTAGTCAGCTGGCTGTCCGGACTTGGCGACCCATGGGTCTGCCGATGTATTTCACTGGTAGAGCCACCAGCCATCCTGCAGCTTTCCAGCCATCATTTCCCAGAATGAACTTCCCGTCCGCCCTTGGAGTGGCTCCTTTTATCTAGGGTCAAATTTCCACAGTGCCTTCCCCTCCCTGGGCAAAACCCCTGGGCCTTTCCTTGTTTAATATTGGTGAGTACTGGACTAGGGGGTTGGAGAGGGGATGACCTGTACCTCCACAGTAACTCCTCTGCCAGATTGTAGACCAAACATCTGGAGTAGTCTTGTGACAACAATGGATACTAATTAGTCTTCCCCCTCACCAGTATCTTGCAACCTGATCCCTACCCATCACAACCCATATGCGCATACTGCCCCAGTAAATATATAGATGAATTTCGCCTGGGTACAAACCCACAGGTAGGTAACTTATGATTGCACTAGTTGCTTGTCTCTGAGCAAACATGAAAATTTACACCACGCACATCTATCACAAACCAGTATTCCAGTGATGGTGTAATGAGACTGGTCCCTCCACAACCGCTGGATGTGCACAGATTGTCTACTCCTGTAACATACAGCACACACATACTAGCTGTACTGGAGTGCCCATCAAAGCTATAGATCCAAAGATGCCGTCGGAGATGAGAGGAGAGCATGGAGGGAGCAGCAAGCATGCAAAGCTTATAGACTATCTGAAGATCAGAAGACTGGCCTATATAGAGTACACTGGGGTTCCTGCCCCAGGTATGAACACGAGGCTTGGGGAATGCAGAGCACCGTGGGTGACAATCTGACTCTGTACAAGAGCAAGTCAGAATGGGAGCTTATAATTGGAAATAAAATAAAGACAATTTGCATTGAGGAGCTGAAACATGCTGAGAAGGAGATGCCAAATGACTACATTAGTACAGTTTGGCATGGATAGCGGTGGTATGTTTGCCGTGACTGTCATCTGGTAGCAGGTAGCAGCCTGGGGTCACTACAGGAGGTAAGTGGAGTACAGCCTTACCATTGGGAGCTGGAGGGGCATTCAGGAAAAGCTGTATGGATGAATGGTTAGCTGGGGCCTATGAACAAAGGTTCATATAAGAAGAGGAAGGTAGAGAGCTGGGTCAGGCAGGACATGTAGTGATGGTGAGCTGGATGACAAACAGGGTGGTATACAGATTGGTTGAAGGAGGATCTGGGAGCCTGGGATTGTTATGTAGATGTATTGTGTTTTATAGGTGTAACAGTGATTGCACTTACTTATATGAAGAGTCATAAGTTCTGTTCAACACAATTCAGCCTTATTTAGATTCAAAACTTGTGAATAACAGTAAAACCATTTTTTTTACAAAAACAAATTCTGCTCGATCGGAGCTTTGGTTCTTTCCCGTCTCTTCCTATCAGCCATCTGCAAACTCATCCTCAGTTATGTCTGGTTTAGTGAACATTAACCAAGGCAGGTTTATGAGACATTGAGGGCAACTCACAAGTAAGATCTGCAGCAGTTTCTGGAGCACATGAGGTTCCTGGTTCTGTTTCCAGTATCGAGCATTTTAGAAAAGTAAGACACCGAGCTACTCACAGCTACTCCTAGTTGGCAGCTAATCAGAAGCGTGCCCATGCGGGATGAAATCAAACGTCAAGCTTGACATCAGCTGATTATTTTTTTGGTTGTTTTGTGTCTACACCTTCCGCTGTCTCTCCTTGTTTCACCCATGAAACAGCGCCGGTAGACAGACATGTCATCCACTGCTTCATTATTGGTGTCAGATAACGCTACTGCCTTGTAATATTAGTATTATTTTTATTGGCATTTATTTATATAGCGCCACTAATTCCACAGCGCTGTACAGAGAACTCACTGACATCAGTCCCTGCCCCATTGGGGCTTACAGTCTAAATTCCCTAACACACACACAGACAGACTAGGGTCAATTTTGTGTTAGTAGCCAATTAACCTACCAGTATGTTTTTGGAGTGTGGGAGGAAACCGGAGCACTCAGAGGAAACCCACGCAAACATGGGGAGAACATACAAAACTCCTCACAGATAAGGCCATGGTTGGGAATTGAACTCATGACCCCAGTGCTGTGAGGCAGAAGTGCTAACCACTTAGCCACTGTGCTGCCCTAATGAAGCCTATATAATGTATAAGTTAGATGATAATATAGCTGGCTGTGTGGCATGTGAAATTTAAACGTTGCTGTTCAAGCATTCACGACTTGTTAGGCCACACCATCATTTTTTCCCATGATCTTATTGTGTCTAAAACTCTCAGCAACAGGAAACATCACCGAGGCATGAAACACAAAGGGCCCATTTTCCAGTGACAGGTACCAAAAACATCATGATGGTGTATGTGTGTGCAATTTTGTACTGTCTGTCAGACGTCAACTTTTTATTGATGGCCAAAGAATTACCTTTTTTACTTCATCGCATTGAATTAAAATTGGTTGGCATGCATGCTAAGGAGACACAGAATCCCTAATCCTGTGATACGGGTGTTTGGAAGAAGAAAATGGATATGGCAATGGTATTAAAAGCTAAAATGACATTGGGAAAAAATGAAATTTACCTGTGATGAGAAGAGAGCATAAACAGTTGAAGAGGTTTAATGATGACAAATCTCATGAATACTAAACTCAAAGTCAAAATTTCTGGACTGTCTCCCAAAAATAAAATGTTTTAAAATTTTATAAAAACTCAGTAATGTTGCAGCGTTCCGGTCTTGTCACAGGAACCTTTTTTTAAAAAAAATTGTGTCTTTAATCAGAATATTTTAATTTTGGGGAATTTGTAATCTCTGATTTTTTTTAAGAAAAGTACTGAGGTTATAACTGTACTAAATTACACTGCCGCGAAATAGTGGAAAGAGAGCGCAGTCTATCACTGATAACGAGGGATTAGACCCATCGCTACCTAGTTCATAGGAGCTGAGCTAAATACTAACATTGCTTTTGTCCGTGTTGAGATAATTGAAGGGGAAATTAATTCCAAAGTCTAAGAGAGGATAACGGATACCTGAAATTAGGATTTTCTGACAGTTAAGCCTCTCGATAATCGTACGGGTCCCTGATGTGTTTTGCTGCCTGCGTGCAATGCTTTTATTATACTCCATAATAATTTTCCATCACCTAACAAATAAACGCTGTTGTTTGCAATGCCTTTTTTTTCTCGCCATGCGTCTAGTAACATAGCTTTAGAGAAATTTGATTTTATATTAGTTTAAAAACTAAATAGCTAGTTTACGATC
This sequence comes from Mixophyes fleayi, assembly GCF_038048845.1. Taxonomy (NCBI): domain Eukaryota; kingdom Metazoa; phylum Chordata; class Amphibia; order Anura; family Limnodynastidae; genus Mixophyes; species Mixophyes fleayi. Next base: position 31,807,454 of record NC_134411.1, read on the forward strand.
TTGTGATTAAAGTGTAATACTGCAAAACACATCTCAAGGTTCATTTTGGCCAACGTCCTAAAAGATTGAAATAAAATAAAACTAGTAAGACATAAAATATATAAAAGTGAAATGTGTAATAAAGAGTCCCCTCAGTGTCTCTCTTCCACTGTCATTGCTTCCTCCCATTCTCGGTTACAGGACTTTTTTCGGGCTGCACCCACTTTGTGCAATTCCCTCCCTCGAACCACAAGACTTTCCTCTACTCTTTAAAACTTCAAGCACTCTCTGAAAACCCACCTCTTCAGGCAAGTTTATAATATTCCTCTACCACCCTCTTAATCTCCCTAGGTTACCCTATTACCACTCTCTACACAGCTAACACAAGACAACAACCCTCTGACCAACATAGCTGTGTGACTGAGCATACAGTCCACCAAATACTTTGTAACCTTTGCATTCTAAGTGTACAAATATTCAATATGATGTAGCACTTACCCTTGTGTATCAACCCATTGCCCCATAGATTTTAAGCTTGCGAGCAGGGTCTTCTTACCTCTACGTATGTATGTATTACCCAGTATTGTTTTATTATTGTTTGTTCCCAATTGTAAAGCGCTACGGAATCTGCTGGCGCTATATCAAAAAATGTTGATGATGACGATGTCATTATTTATATGTAACATAAATGCGTAAACCACAGCATAGCGGTATTTAGGAAACGTAGTATTAATAAGTGTTTGAAGTGACCATGTACAATCCCAGGTAGATCATCATTTCTGCAACGGTTGGAGCGGATTGATTTTATGGTGGCAGTTTCTGAAACTGGAATATTCATGTGGAGATATCAAATAGAGATGAGTGGTTCCGATTCAGGGAAGTCCAACAGATCCGAGATTTGGGGTTTCCGAGTAGATACAAAACACAACTCTATTCTTTGCGCCAAAATCAGATCTGAAAGAGAGGAAGAGATGGAACTAAAACGCTTGTTATACAGGAAGTGCTTCATTGTGCTTCAGCTTAATACGTTCCAAGCTGAAACGCATATCACCGAAATGTGCATTTGATAATTGAGGTGCGTTTATTGCACCTCCTTGGTACATGTCTTGGTACTCATGGGGAACACACACCTGCTAGGTAGGTGTCTCAGAGACTAGGAATCGCTGTGTTTGGTTGTTATGGTGAATACTTGTTTGTGTACTTCCGAGTTTTAGCACTTCCAGGTTATGTGTTCCAGGGTGGAATGCATATTGTTTGGAGTGCCTCATAGAGTATACAAGGGAACCATTGCCTCATATATTCTGCAATGATCTGCAGACTATCACCTTGTGAAGAATCATGAGCTGCAGCTGAAGACAATCTGGGATAAGAAGTCAGTAACTACTTGTTTTTTTTTGTAATATCTGCCTATTCTGTTTGTTCTATATGGTTATCTTGACAAGGGTCCAAATGTAGGACTGAACGTCAACTTATAATGTGAAATATGGAATTAAATTAAGAGAACATGAAAACAGAAATGGCAATTATATAGTTTAGTAAACTGCCGTGTATGTTTGCCGCAACTCTGTCAATAATTATAGCCAGACAGCTCGCTGCAGACTTTTGTCCAAAACTAGTGAAAATTTGGACAGTAATGAAGAGATCATTCAAAAATAGACTATAAATGACTGCAGATTAATGTTAATGCCATCAATAGTAATTTAGGAGCAAACACAGCTCAAAATCACATAATTTTACTTATTTTAACATCTTTTAATTAAATCCAGATCCAAAACCAGAACTTTTCAGGATGTTTGGCCAAAACCTGTAACAAAAACAAAACAGGAAGACTTTTTAGAACAAAAACCACACCCAAAACCAGAACAGGGGGGTCAGCGCACATCTCTAATATGGAGTCACTAGTTGGATGCTATTGTGCAGATAGAAAAGTTCTGCCCACTCACATGTTGTGCCTGGACTAGATCCCATCCTATTTGTCAGCGGCACTCGACAAATCGGATAGGATCTAGTCTGCCCACTTTTTAACAGTTTCTAGAGTTGAAAATTTGTGGACCAAATTCTAGAGACTGTTTTCTATGTCAGAGAACGCTTAATAAGTGGGAATATGAGAGCATTGCAAGCTGTTATTTACAAAATCCTATAAGCTAGAAATTCCTGACTTTAGCATCATTAGAGTTGGTGCATAGTTCATTTAAGCAGCAATCATTAGCTTCTGATGGAGAAGCTTCGTATGTCACATGTGCAGCCCACACGCTTTGTTTAAAAATACAACACACGTTTAATGTCTTGCAAAATTAACATTCCTTTTAAACAATTTTTCTTCAGGAACATAGATAATTGCCAGTAAATCCCACTCACAGGCAGCTGTTTCAACCTTCTGGGTCGAGTTGCTGTTCTGCTTCATGCAATATTGTTAGACTCAGACTTCAGTCAAAGATATTGATTCATGTCCAAACACCACCAGCACGGAAGTTGCATTTCAAAAAAGTGCAGAGAACTGAAGGGTGGTTCCGACCGTATTCAAACCTCAAACATTCCGATTGGAATCTTTGTGGAAGTGCTCTCTGCCTAAACAGTACTTGCCGCAAGCAGGGCCCTCTTAACAACATTTGGGGCCCCCGGGCAAATCAGTGCACCGGGGCCCCTGTATATATATATATATATATATATATATATATATATATAAAAATTATTATATATATGGGCCCTGCAGCCCAGGGGGCCCGTCAGAGGCAACGAGAAAAAAAAATTCCTGAAAAAAAAGAAGAAAATACTTACCTTGCTCTAAGCTGGCGATCCGGCTCCCTACCTGGTCTCCTCCTCCGTCGCGCTCCGCAATGGATGTCGGGCAGGCGTCATGATGTCACGCCCGACATGCACTGCGAGCACCGCACGGAGGAGGAGACCAGGGAGGGAGCCGGATCGCCAGCTGAGAGCAAGGTAAGTATTTTCTTCTTCTTTTTTTCAGGATTTTTTTTTTTCGCTGCCTCTGATGGGCCTCCCGGGTACCTGCCCATTGTGCCCAATGGGAAAGACTGCGGTATACACGTGCGTAAGTACAATAAAAGGCCACATCGGAATGAATAAAACTTTTATTTGCTCAGGAAATAAAATACCACTGTTATTGGTATAATCAACTATATAAATATCGATTTTCAAATATCTTATATTTATTATATATTTATTATTATTATATTATATTTTTTTACATTGATTAGGTAAATAAAGATGCTTTTAATGGGTCCTGTACATACAATGCGTTTATATAGCCTACCTTAGTTGAATACAGTTATCAGCCCTGTAATAGCTAGTGGCACGCATGTGTAAAATAGTCAGCCCATAAAATCATTTAAAACAGATTTTGGCTCAAAGATTAAAAAAAAAAATACTCTAGGAGTATATTTACTAAACTGCGGGATTGAAAAGTGGAGATGTTGCCTATAGCAACCAATCAGATTCTAGCGTTCATGTACTAAATAAATGATAACTAGAATCTGATTGGTTGCTATAGGCAACATCTCCACATTTTCAAAACCACAGTTTAGTAAATATACCCCTAGGAGTTTACAAATACCCCCTAAATCTCCATCGTGAGTATTGGTCATCCTGTACTATAGAAAAGTCTCCCCACAATATTAAAAAAATACACTAGATATGGACAAGAGGTTTATGGACACAGTTCCAAGTCCATTTGTGAAATTTTCAATTTCACATATCCACAGTTAGATGCTGGTACACAGGTGTGCATTGTCCTTCTGCTTGAGCTGGGTCCATTCAACCACTGAACGCAGCTGAAGCTTTTAAAAGGGACCATCGATCTCTGTAAGAATCTTAAGGGCCATTTATGTGCCTACTTTGGACAACACAGAGTGAATATTCGATAGAGAACAGATGAAAAACAATACTACAAGCTGCGTCTATGGTCTGTCGAGGATTCACGCTGTAAGGCTCCGTGGGGCCCTATGAATGAACGATTTATAAAAACTTTTTAAAGTTAGTTGGAGCTGCCTTCTGTTTCACTAAATGACAGCTGCAAGGACCGTAGCTTAAGTCACAGTCACAGAAACTTAGACGTATAGAGCTAGCATAAGTTGCAGTTGTAACAAAAAAAAAATTTGTATAGAACTTTTGATCACGTAGTTCTGCATTGAGAATGGACATTATTTATATAAATGTTATTTTTTCACATAGGTCACGTGAACAAGAATATGTTCTGTAGCTTTGTAGAGAAGTTTATAACTACTAATCATTAATAAACTGCTAGTTTATCATTTTTATATAATTAATTGTATATTATAATTTTATAATTGATTATTATTTAATAAACTGCAATAATTGTGAACTTCTGTGGGAAGAACAACGACAAGTTGAAAAATTTTAAGAAATAAAACAGTTACTTGTACACCTGCATCAACATCATCTATAAATAGATTGTTCATTTATACGATATATAGATTCTTAAGCACCAGACATATATATATATATATATATATATATATATATATAAAACCTATAAATTGATTGAGCAACTTCCACTTCTGTATTGGTTGTTTTCGAGGCATGTTGGTGTCAGTAGCTGAGGGGGAGTGCTGGCGCTGTATTGCCATTTGAAAGGCTTTTTGGGGTGCCTCTTGGTAAGTTAGGTCTCATTTTAAAAACACATATATGTATGGCCCAAAGATATGGACTCTCACTATTTAGAGTAGGACCGCCCTATTAGCAAAAGCGCCTTGACGTGACGGGTGGCTTTCCATACATTTGCAAATGTGTGCAACTGAGAATTCTGCATTTTTATGTACAACTAGAAATAGAAATTCCTTTGCTGGATATAGCAGTGTGCTGGGGGAGGTTTCTCCGTATTTGTTCCTTTTGGATAACCCCAACCTTTCAAGCACCTGTTGTGAACCTACCGTATAAATTGATTGAGCAACTTCCACTAATATATGATATATATGAAAACAGTAAGTATGATAGCAGATGTGTAAGGTGATAAACGCATGAATACAATTATCAGGACAAATCACAGAGCATACAGACGAAAATCAGCATCAGACATGACAGGGAACATACATGATAGACGGATAGTGGACAGATATGAAACATATGGAGGAGAGGTATCCGTGAATTAGAGCTTACATTCTAGAGGGGGGGGGGCGAGGAGACACTGTTGGATCAAATGGGATAGTCTAGTTTGAGGTATAGATCAGGTAAAGGGAAATGTGGAGAGTTTTGGAATGCAATGAGCAATGTTGCGTGGATGCAATCAATCATACACACAATTTCTTCAGTTCCGGAGTTTGTTGCCTATTTTCCTTTTCCTTCACGTACCTTACCAACCTTCGTACTTTAAAAGTGTTACTTAATCTAATGAAATAAAGACACAGACACGTATAGCTACTTTGGCAAAAGGTCGCAGTTTTTATTACTCATAAACCAATTAAATGAAAGTCACCTGGTGGTGGCGAGAGCAAACTGCAGTCAACTAAACAACTAATCATCTAACCAAATACTGCAATGCCCAAATGGCATTCAAGCTAAACCAAGGAATACTCCCTTAACATTGGCCGGTGTTAAATAGGCGTCAGCATGACTGCTCCCTTCTGGACTCAACATTGACGGCCACGCAAAGCACGCCAAGGGATCCTCCACTCAGAAGGATCAAGAGTAATGTTACTTGAAAGGGGCAGTGACGTGCGGCCAAATATCCTAACCACCGTTGTGACTAGTCATTGACTACCCTTTAACGGGTTCCCAGCCCGCCACCACGAGCACAAAACCACGAACCTAATTGCTCATAGATCTCCCTGATGAAAAACCCCATCCCCTCTTTATTCAAATGAACACCGTCTGGCCAGAACAGGTGTGTATTATCCACCTTAATGGATGGGTGGAAAATTTCTACCCCCCCCCCCCAATTCTCTAACCAGTTTCCCCGTGACACTATTAATTTTTCTTAATAATCTAGTAAGCGTAGAGGGGCGAATGGGAAACCTCCAGTATAAACGAGGGATAATGTTGGACCAACAAATCCTAATTGTAGGCCATCGTGCCCGAATAGCACGTAAATCTTCTCGAATGCTTATTATGAGGGCCAATGATTTAGTCTTCCCCACATCATTCCCCCCGAGATGCAAAACAATAATATCAGGATGTTGTGATTTTGCCAATTCCTCTTCTAACCAAGAAACCAGGAATGGCCAGCAAAGGCCCCTCTTCCCCATCCATTTTATATCCACCGGGCATGGGAAATTAGACCACTCATTTGCCAAATGATGTTTTGAAGCCCAATACACAAATGAGTGTCCCATTATCCAAATGTTTATCTTCAGGCCTGTAAACCGAAGATAGAAAAAATTGGTGATCTGGAGTAGTAACAAATATTCCAAAATATTCCTGGAATATAAACCAGGGACAACACAGGCCCTGTAACCTTTACTTTTTTCCTCCTATATGCATACATAACACCAAGACACACCAGCTCTGAAGGTCAATGACCCTGACCCCTGCATACTTTAAACAAATTGTCCATATTTGCAACCAACCGCAAAGGTTTAATACCAACCTCGTATGGAAATGTGGGACGGGGGGGGGGGGGGAGAATGGACCAACCAACCGGTTTATATGACTAGATATATGATAGAACTGCTTATATAATAGCCCAGAAGTCTAATATGGCCAATGATGAATAAAATTGCTTAAGCTAAAGAGAGGGGAACTATATATGTGAGGCTATGAATGCCAACCTATTAGACTTATATTTTAAGGGGAGGGGCACTAATAACAGTATTACCTTTACCACTCTGATGAGGTGAAATGATGAATATATATGCTCAATGGGAATACGATATGACGCCTATACGTGCCTTGAAAACATACCAACCTTTAGAGGTTTAACAGGAGGTGGGAAATAAGTCATGGTTTACCGTATGTTACACCAACATGACAATATATTAATTCTATGATTCTATGCCCGACTACCAACCACTGCGTGATTTATGATACAGACATGCAAACATACCAACCAATCATGGTTTAACATAAGCTATGAGGTACCAACCCAAATGGTTTAACACCCCTAGGCGGGAAATGTCACCAACCTAAACAGGTTTAATAAGATAAGAAAGTAAAGGAACGGTAACCCAGATGAAGGTGAACCAACCCAAAAAACCCCAGAGGCTCACCACTAATCAGGCCTTAATCCGTAGGAGAAATTGGGAAAAAATCCCTCCATGCCCCCGCTGAACACGGCAAGCAGCTCTCGCCCTGGATTACCGAGGAAGGGGGGGGGGAGAGTAAGGAGGAGAAGGGACAAGGAACAGAAAGATAAAAGTAAAGCAAGAGAACAAAGTATAGACAATAGAGAAATAACATATGCAAAACATGAGCATATAACTGCCTTAAGGTCTAATGTACCTTTTATAATTATCGGACTTCCATCGCCCCAACAATTTAATATCGGGTACGGAGGCCCCTCCCATGGCAGCAGCTGTAGCTGCTCCAATACGGAACGAGTGAGTTCCATAAAATTTTGGGTCTAAACCCACCTTTATCACCGCACTTTTAAAAATGGCATTAAACTGAAACTTGGACAAAGGAGACCCATCCATGTATACTAGCCAAGCCTCGCTATCCCTAGGCCTTATTCCTGAAAACTTATTACACCAAGCCACCGGACATATACTTGTATCATTGCAAGGAGACAAGGTGACCCAATGACCCCTACTAAACTGATCCGTTTTGGATCGTGCAATTTTTACGGAGACCTGCGTACTAGCAACTAAAGTATATTTTCCCAAAAGGGCTGTACCTAGGGAAACTCTCGATTTAGCCACAAGTTCGCTAATTCTAAATGCTCCGTGAAACGCCATAGAAAAAGCTGTGCTGTATAAAGTGGACTCATAGGAGCTAGAAGTGACCTCCGCAAGCGACATAATCAACTGCCTAAGCAAGGGAACCGTAATGGGACGCCTAGAGTCAGGAACCGAAGGGCGGGTTCTAGCCCACCCTTTCATAGCCTTGGAAATAATAAAACCTCTTGTGGGATCAACTTTTGAATGTAATTTGGCCATGAAAGAAATGCCTGCTAACGCTGAGGCCATAGCCGCCTTTTTAACACCCGTGTTATATCTTTCCCACATAAACTCTAAAATCTCCTCCGCCTGACCTGATGTACTTGGGGCCCTGGATTGTAAGAAAGCCTCCCACTGACTCCACGCTGACTGATACGCACGTCTTGTGGATTGCGCCAAGGATGACTCCGCCAACTCGATCATTCCGACTCGACCCACTGCCATGCATAGAAAGGACAAGGGATGCCGGTTAATTGAGCCAAAGGAGCTAGCTCCCTAAAGCGGCGCCATTGGAAACGCGAAAGCGCATCTGCCACCTTATTCACCTCTCCGGGTACATGTCTGGCCCGGAAAATTATATCATTTTCCAAACATTTCAGAACAAGTCTACGTAAAAGGTTCACTGCTGGCAGTGACGTAGCGCTCTGGCGATTGATTGCCTGCACAACCCCAAGGTTATCACACCAGAAAACAACATTCTGGCCCGCTAACCTCTGACACCATAGATCAATGGCTAAAACTATTGGGAATAACTCTAGAACCAGCAAATTTGCCACCAAACCGCTCTGACGCCACCCCTCAGGCCAAGGAGCTGCACACCACTCGTCCTGAAAAATGGCCCCAAAACCATTCGCCCCAGAGGCATCTGTGTGCAATTCCAACAAAACATTCGAGACTTGTCTCTTAGGCCATATCCGCACTCCATTGAAAGACTGCAAGAATTTGGCCCATACTCTCAAATCTCCCTTTATTTCCGCCGATAGGCGTACTCTGGCATGAGGCCTTTTTAAGCCTGATGTGGCCATTTGCAATTTTCTAGAAAAAATACGTCCCATCGGTATCACCCTGCATGCAAAATTGAGCGATCCGAGAAGAGACTGAACCTGACGCAAGGAGCTACCCTGTGAACTAATCGCCTCAGAAACCGCTGCCCCCAACTTGTTTATCTTTTCCTCAGGCAAACGACAACAACCTGCAATGGTGTCTATCTCTATGCCCAAGAATGACAAACATGTGTTAGGCCCTTCAGTCTTGTCATGCGCCACTGGGACCCCTATGATTTTGAACAATGCCATAGCTGAAAAAAGCGTGTCTGCACACACTGCAGATGAAGGGGGACCTATAAACAAGAAATCATCCAAATAATTGGCGATTCCTTGTTGACCCGTTCCTGCTTGTACGCACCAATGCAGGAACGAACTAAACTTTTCAAAAAGAGCGCATGACACTGAGCACCCCATGGGGAGACAGCGATCAGTGTAGAAACCGTCCTGTAGCCTAAAGCCCATGAATCTAAAAGATTCTGGGTGAAGCGGCAGCAGTCTAAATGCCGATTCAATGTCTAACTTGGCCAATAAAGCCCCTTGCCCAAAGCCCCTAACTAAAGTCAAGGCCTCCTCAAAGGACTGGTAATTGACTGATCTGAAGCTAACATCTATTGCGTCGTTAACTGAAAAACCGGGAGGATGGGATAAATGCTGTATTAGACGGTATTTACCCGCAGCCTTCTTAGGGACAACTCCTACAGGGGAAATTATCAAATCAGGAATCGGGGGGGAATCAAAAGGCCCAATCATACGACCCAAGCTAACCTCCTTCATAACCTTATCCTTCAACACTTCAGGAAGCAAGACTGCTAACCTAAGATTCCTGCCCGATGAAGACCTAATTTCTCCTACTACTGGAAGCTGAAAACCATAATGAAAACCTTGGGATAGACACTGGGCTTGAACAACATCTGGGAAAAAACTAAGCCACTTATCTAGAACTTTTAAATCAATAGGGGATGGCCCCTTAGTTAGCACCTCCTGGCGCACCGCGGCCCCTACCCACTCCTGATGACTGCCTGGTACAATCCTTAGCTGAGTGACTACCTCGGCATTTGAAGCATACGTGTCTATATCTACAAGAGTCACCCCTTCCGCACGAGGCATTGTTGTACCCGAAACATCTGTTCTTACTGTTTTGGGGAGTACTACGCCTCCCCTGGCTCTGAAACCTAGGCACTACAGGAGGCATAGCATCTTCAGTTGGCAGCATCAGTGCCATCCATGACTCGTCCTTACACCCAAATGGGATAGTAGGCATTTTGTTTGCCTTGCTACGAAAACTCTCATCGTAACGTCTAAAAATTGTACCCCCCGCGTTAATCCACAGATCATTAATCAGGTGTAGGTACCTCCACACGTCCGCCCTCGTGTCCGGTCTAGACTCCACATAGATGGCAGAGAATATACAATACCCCCTCAACCAGTTTGGGAACGTTCTATAATTTTCTTCACCCATTCCTCCCTTCCCACAGGCAGTCAGCAATTCTTTTTTGGCTGCAGAGGTGAGCATAAACAAATCGACATAGTACCCTTTGTCAATCCTATCCTTTGAACTGCGACGCACGCCTCTTAACAATGCTGTATTGTCGCATCGTACCATAGGACCGCCTAAAGCCGTGGGTGGTGCTATGCCTGAAGGGGTCACCCTAGCGGGCTTCGCTAAATGCTCTGTTAAGATTTTTAAAAGCTTACGCGGACCCTGACCTTCCTCATCTGATTCTTCACTAGTGGTAGCTAAAGGAGGACTACGTGTATGTGAACGATGTGTCAAAATAGAATCACACTCACCACTTTGCGCAGATGTCCCTGGTAACGCAAGTGCTTGGGTTGATGCTTCTTCTCTTGAAGCCGAATCCACTGCTGGCTCCGTCTGTAAGGCAGAGCTCCCCGTCACCGTGATAACTTCTGGCAATGGCGCGGCCGCCCCTCCGCCAGATACTGCAGTCACTGAAACAGAATGTATGTTAGTTACTTCAGACACAAACGACTGGTTAACCCTAACTCCTGAAATACTGTTCAACGACTCTATTGGGACAGGCGTACCAAAGGAAAAACCTGGGGCTGGTGGGCGGGCCAGATCTTGGGAGGAACCAATGCCAAAGGGGGAGCTATTGAGATCAGGGACGGGTATATTTGTAATGCTTGCATTTGAAGCATGCCCATAACTTGAACCATAAGGAGGTGGATACGGTGCCATCCAATTCTGCATTGGCCGCTGGACCCCTTCTGGATTAGGAGGAGGATACGGTAGTGACCAGGGAGGCAGGGTCCCGTGGGGCGCTTCCACCTGTGCTACTGCTGGTCTTGCCCATGGACTAAGCGTTATGTTTGGCATTTGCTGAAAGCTCCCAGACTGAACCAGCGCCGAGGGATGACCCCCGACATTGATGGAATCGCTATATGGAAGCCTCTGCAGAGGAACATTAGCAGCTTGTATTGGAGATATGAAATTATACTGTATAGGGAGCACAACCTGAGGTGGTGAGGGTGTGTGTAATTGAGAAGATAACATGGGCTGAAAACTTACATTGTGAGCCATATGAGGGCGCACTCTACCCCTGATCCATCCCTCAGGCATAAGTGGGGGGATAATATTAATTTGAGGGATACTGTCACCACTGCTGCTGTGTAACCAGGGTCTGTGACGTGTGGCAGAAACAGAGACATGCTGTGACCCCAAATTTACCTCATTAACAGCTATCAGGTGATTACCAACAGGGGAACTGTAAGAGGAAGCCAGTGCCTGTAAGCTTCCCTCTCCCCCTGCTGCCCTGGGGGAGACCTGACCTGCCAAATTGGGAGGTGGAGAGCGAGGAGGAAGGGAGGACTGGCTGGACCTAGCAGAGGTAGGAGAAGGAGATCTCCTCCTCTGCTGACTATGCTGCACAGCAGCGCTGGCGTCCCCTGAGGCAGCCAGCGCCACTGATCTCTCTGGAGCCCGGGACCTGCGAGCGCCGCCCCTCCCCCCTGCCCAGATCTCCGCCGAGACCCAGCGACAGGGGAGTCCCCTGCAGCAATATTAACAGCGCTGGGACGCCCGCTTTCAGGCAGCGCTCCCAGCGCTTCACTAGAGGGGGCAGAGCTGGATAAGGTAACAGGCGGGCGCAGACTCCCGGCCGGGAGCTGCGACCCGTCTGACAGACGTGCAGGGGGGCTGATCTCCTAGGTCTGGACATTTTAGCGGCAAGGAGAAATACAGGGGAAAAGAGAAAATGGAGAGAGGGGAGGAGGAGGATGGGAGAATGGAAAAAAGGGGGGGGGAGAAGGAAGAGAGTGAAAGAGGAGAAATAAATGAAGGAAAAGAAAAACGGGAAGGTTAAAAGATAAGGCAAAGGATAAGATAAAACAGAAAACGATGAAAACAGGGAGTCAGAAAAGATTGAAAGCTAAAAGCAATAAAAACGATCTTATCTGTCTCCAGGGAGCTCCTGCATCCGTGAAATCGCGGGAAGGAGAGGTCTAGAAGCCCATGGGAGTTTCTAATGAGGTGACTGAAACCACTCCCCATGGATTCTATTGGCTGGGACTAAAACAACTTTAACCCCTAATGGGTAAGGACCTGAAAAACATAATCCATGCATTTTAAGTGCCCTCAGCTAAAATGGCTTCACTTAACAATGTCGTAGAATTCCATTTTATTTCTAGTAGATAATATTTCAGTCGTACTTTGCTTTCAAAACACCTCAGTGCTCTATAACTCACAATGTCCTCCTGTCACATGATAAAAGCCGGATTTCATGCAAATAAGCCTCTCATTACAGGAGCTGTCACTTCTGAGAACACAATTAACAGGACATGTTTATGAGAACTTAAAGAGTAATATGTCATGGATAGAAGTGAGCAAATCTCTCACAATGCGGTTTTGCAGAATGTTTTGCTGTACTAGGCCAATAGTTCCATTTTCAGTTATAGGATTAATACATCTTTCATTATTATTTTCAAAGAAAGTAATTGAAGCCAATTTATGGGGATGAAAAGTTGTTGTTTTTTTGTTTTACCTTTTTATAGTGTTGTCGTTTGAAAATCAACATTTAAAAATTAATTTTGTAGAATTAGAAAATTTGTCTGAATCTCTCGAAATTTAGATTAAAAAATGTAAAAGAAATGGATGCAGATTTCGGCAAGTTGATCAGGGCTAACTATGCACGAGCCAATTTGAACTTGTATGAGCCTGTTCGACCGTTTACGTGCCAATTTACACATGGGAAAGTGTTTCACACATGCACAAGCTTGTTTTCACATGTGCACTGTCTCAAACACATTCGATCTTTGCCCAGCAGTATCTTCACAGTAATTATGTCCTCTTTGCAGCTGAAATTATGCTCTCATAGATATCCATTAAACCTTGGAGGATTGTCACACTAATGATTTTTTGCTGACAATGTTTTAGACAAGCATATAAAATGCTACTGGAAACTGCAGTTTTATACAATTCCGTACTATCTGCCAATTATCTGTCACATTGAGTATAGTCACTAGTGTTTAGCAGCGAATTGCAGATGGTTATATTTCTGTTTATATCAAAACTCAAAAATTGCCGGAAAGCACTTAGGCTGCACCAGAGATGCTCCAGTTGTTTATGATGGTTCAAAATTTTATGGAATTTGGCAATTCAAGGGTTGTGTACATTATTTTGTTTGTGATTTTTGAGTTGGTTCAATTTGGGATTGAAAGAAATGGCCTTATTGTAGTTTGAGATCTTAGCTCACAGTTAAACAAACCAATGTTAAACTAACCTATAAATTGTTGACAATTCCAGCTTAAATGGTTGCTTTTTATAGTATGCTCAAAGGTTTCTAATTTAAACAGTAAACATCATTGTTTTTCGAGTTCATAGTTCGAGTTTGCCATTGGCATGAAAAGCTGTTTAAAATACTATACAATGTACTCATTTAAGCTCAAACATTTTGTAACCTGTTCACCTGTCAGCTTGTATTCAGCGCAAACGTTTTAGTCTAAATTTCGAGAAGTTATCGCAAACGTTTGAACTGGAGCAGATTTGATGAATCGGTTTGGAAACCACTTTGAAGCGAAATTGAGCTTTTCCATTCAGCAGTGAAACATTTCTGCAGGAAAATGTCTCCTAAAATAAAGTAAACTCAGTCATTTTCTCCTGTGGACAACCATAGCTAAAAAGTTGCCATTGTGACCCTACCCTTAATATTCAATTACTTACTCTAACGTTGAGTGGTGTCCTTCAGTCTACTTGGGTTTGATTCCAACTAGGCCGTATCTTTGTGGGGTTCGAGTGGATTTCCTCCTGATGCGTTGGTTCCTTCCCTCCTCTCATAAATATACTGCTAGGTTAATTGGATTCTGACAAAATGGACCTATGCGTGTGATAAGGAAGTTAGATTGTAAGCTCCAATGGAGCAGGAACTGATGGGAAGGACTATGATTGGCGACCATGCAAATAAACTGTAATCATAATAACAGCACGGAGATTTGAATCCCTGTCTGCTAACATCTATTTCTTGTTCCTGCACAATGGATGAACAGTAACCTTTGAAAAGTACAGTAGTGTGTGCACATCTTATTAGATCCATGCAGTCTCCAGTGTAAGGTACGATACACACATCTCTTTGTCATGATTCCTGAAACACCATCCCTGGTGATATGTACAAGTGCTCCCACAGCACGGTGACATTTACATTACGGCTTTGTGTTTCCAGAATGTTTGCTAGCTCTCACGTACGTCTTATTGCTGACGCTCAATAAAGGCAGAGACCCCTCCATGGCTGTGAGTGACATTTGAATGAAGCTACATCCCATGGCTGCCTAATCAGCTTGTTTTCTGGTGGGAAATAATGGGTTTTAATTTTTCAAGGCTTGGAATAACAAAGCACAGTTTGTGCTGGTGACCTTAATTTAAAGAGATTCTTGACAAAATATATGTGCATCTGCTAGAGTACACCTTACCTGAGAAGATACCAAACTACGCAATCAGTAAGATGTAGGAAATGCTATATCCAATTTCCAAGGTAAAGCGATATAATAGATGCTGTATATATAATAACACACAAGACGACTATATGCCATGCAGCTGGTACCATATATAATATGGGATATACTAAGCATGAACTTGTTTTTTTCTCTGGTTTTGTCTCAAAATATTGCCTTATGTGGCAGCATGGTGGCTCAGTGGTTAGCACTTCTGCCAAACAGTGCTGGGGTCATGAGTTCAATTCCCGACCATGGCCTTATCTGTGTGGAGTTAGTATTCTGTTTTGCACATAAGTTAAATACTGACTGTTTTTTCATGTAGCACACAAATATCAATTTTAAATGTCAGTGTACAAATAAGCTATCAAGTGTTTGTGTGCTACATGAAAAAACAGTCAGTATTTAACTTATGTGCAAAACAGAATACTAATTTGCACCCCTTGCATTGTAACATGGTTTTGTCCAGGAGACTGAAATAAGAAGTTTCTTAAGTTAAGATTATTAATGAATTAGGCCCCCAGTTACCATCTATTTAGTACATTCTACAACATGACAGCTAAATTCGGATTGGTTGCTATAGGCAACATCTCCACTTCTTCAAACCCGCAGTTTAGTAAATCTAGCCCTAGATGTGGGAATTAGTTGTGTTCTAATTTGTTGTAACATATAATCCCTGGAATATCTTGAGGATTTTTGTTCATAATGGAATGAATGAAAGGATTATAGGAAAAGTTTTTGAGTGTAATTATATTGACTTGGCAATGAGTGAAAGGGTACAATTTTTTTTATACTTTCGTAATTTTATGAGAAGTTAGAATAATGTTTATTCATATACTTTTTGCAACAACTACTGTACTGTACATCTTTTGCAGTTTTAAGATAATAAAGTTCTAGAAACTGCAACAACAGACTCCTGATCAGTGATCAGTGTAAGGAGCAGCCTGCAAGATTTGCCTGGATGGCCATTCCTTACTGTATATGTAAATTTGCATTACATGAAAGTTATAGTCTATTAGTAGAGCTTGAGTGACGATGGTCAATTCATTTTGCTGTATGGTGTGGTTGGAGTAAAACTGGGAGCTCAAAATGGGCAAATTCATAGGCGAAATGTGCAAAATTTCAAGGTCAATTGCAGAATGGGGCCATTATCTTGTGGAACAGTTTTTACAATTCTGCTTTACTGAGGCACACTCTGAATAATGTAATTGCCCTTCACGCAGATGATGGCCACCAGTAATGAACACAGTCCACAGGCATCGTTTTTAATTATTTATTTAATTTATTTATGTAGTTTTAAAAGTGAAATAATTAATAATAATTAAAAAAAAAAAAAAGGCAGCATGCCACCTCCTCAGATCTTAGAGCAACCCCAGTGCTTGACATCCTAGACTGGTTTCATCTATAACACAGAAATTATTAGCGTATAGCCCCCCTGTCATAGTAAAAACCAACCTTCAGCCAGGGCCCTCTTAAGAACATCTTGGGCCCCCGGGCACAGCAGTGCACCGGGGCCCCTATATATACAAAAAAAAAAAAAAAAGATCATATTTATGGGCCCTGAAGCCCAGGGGGGCCCGTCGGAGGCAGCAAAAAAAAAAAAAACCCTGAAAAAAGAAGAAAATACTTACCTTGCTGTCAGCTGGCGATCCGGCTTCCTCCATGGTCTCCTCCTCCGTCGCTCTCCGCAATGGATGTCGGGCGGGCGTGATGACATCATGCCCGACATGCGCTGTGAGCGCTGTACGGAGGAGAAGACCAGGGAGGGAGCTGGATCGCCAGCTGATCGCAAGGTAAGTATTGTCTTCTTTTTTTTCAGGTTTTTTTTTTTTGCTGCCTCCGACGGGCCCCCCTGGGCAGCAGGGCCCCCGGGCACCTGCCCATTGTGCCCAATGGGAAAGACGGCCCTGCCTTCAGCTGGCCCATGCAGACATGGGGGGAGGGGGTGATAAAACCAGAAACTACCAGCTTTTTGCTTAAAAGCACTGGGGCTTTTGATGACACTCCTGGGCAATAAGAGCCTCTGAATTAATAGGTGGGCCAAGTTCCCCCTGTGGGGCTGGTTTTCTCTATATTATGGGAGCCACACACACTGGTGGATATAAGCCTGTGATGTTTAGCCCTGGGGCTGATTGAGGAGTTGGGTAGATGTGCACACTGATCTATTTCCACTGTTTTTCAACTTTTGTACATTAAACAGTGCACTGGTAACAATTTAGTGTGTAAAGTCTATTATTACTTGTCCCTGGGTGTGTCTTGAAATTTGCATTTCAGCTGAACTTCAACAAGCAGCTGTAAGGTCCCAAATATCCCCCCTCCCAGACCTAAATTAGCCCATTTATATGGAATAATTCAATATATGGAATAATTCACTCCTTCCTTGAAATAATATGGATATTAGAAGTCACTGAAGAGTTCTGTAACCATATTAAAACACAAGACTGTAGACCGAGTGCATTGATATGTTGCACAGAAAGCCTTGGCGATTAAAATCCATATAATTTATACTCAGGGAAATATTATTACTAATAATACACAAGTTTTCCTAATGAACATTGAAGTGATGATCAGAACTCATTGCCTATTAAATAAAAAAAAAAACAACATTGTAAATAATAAAAATAAAATATTAGAATGCATAAAAAACAATAAAATGCAAAATAACTAGAATGCCGCAACAGCAACTCTGCTACTTTGATGTGGCCGTCCGTTCTGGAGCGTAACCGCGATCTCCGGATCTAATTGAATATGCCCCTTGGTGTGTTGCATTTGATATATCTTTGGAGTTTTTTTGTTCTTTTTTTATCATTCTTTAGGTGGTTTTAATTAATAATCCCCACATCCACTCTATATCTAAATCAGAACTTTTTTCTGGCTGCACCCACTTTATGGAATTCCATCCCTTGCACAATAAGACTTTCCTCTGGTCTAAAATCTTTCAAGCGTTCTCTGAAAACCCACCTCTACAGACAAGCTTATAATATTCCTCAACCACCATCTTAATCTCCCTAGGTTACCCTATAACCACCCTCTACACAGCTAACACAAGACAACAACCCTGTGACCAACATTGCTGTGTGACTGATCATATGGCCCACTCAATACTTTTACCTTTGCATTCTAGCTGGTCCAGTGTACAATATGATGTAGCACGTGCACTTGTGTTTCTAACTCCCATTGTCCCATAGATTGTAAGCTTACAAGCAGGGTTCTCTTACCTCTCTATCTGTATGTATTACCC
The DNA here is from genome assembly GCF_038048845.1 of Mixophyes fleayi. Lineage (NCBI taxonomy): Eukaryota > Metazoa > Chordata > Amphibia > Anura > Limnodynastidae > Mixophyes > Mixophyes fleayi. The sequence continues at coordinate 31,825,513 of NC_134411.1, forward strand.
GGTATTGTCTTATTAATGTTTGTTCCCAATTGTGAAGCGCTATATAAAAAAATGTTAATGATGAATGTTGATGATGAATTATAATAATCTACAACATACATAGCGTCTTGTTAGTGAATAGTTTTAGCAAGCTTGTTACTGAGGCAAAATGTTACTGTCCATTAAAACGTTACACATATATTGTTCAACCCCTCAATCATCTCCCTATCACAGGACAGATGTTTGGTTCACATATTTGTGCATCTTTCACATGAGATTTTACACCTTCGTCCATCTGCTGGTATAATTAAAGTCACAATATATATAACGAGTTATACTATAAGAATTATCTTATCGCCTCCTTCTTTAGTAACTGTCATTATCTCCCTCATTGTCTTTCTGTGTCTTAGATTCATCGTAACCAAAGAGATAATTATGGATCGTTTTGTATCAACTGTTATGAAACATCTCTCAGTAAATCTTTCATAACATAGCTAAAAAAAAGACTGAAGCCATTGGGAAAATAATAGGATAAGCAATGTTTCAAAAAATAATAATAATAACAGATTTATGACAGTGGCGGACTAATTATTGGCACATTATACGCAGCTAAACGAGTTTGCTGCAGCTGATTGAGTTGGAAATTTAGAAGTAATATAAAACTCAGTAATATTTAAATGTATTTAATAGTTATGAATGAATATGATATAAATATAATAAAAATATAATAAATATTTTATATATATATATATATATATATATATATAAATATTATTAAACAAATAATGTATAATACGTGAAAAAAAATTAATTCACTAATGTAAACATATATAGAACTGTCCAGAAAAACTAAGTTAAATTAAATTAAAAACACACATATATATATATATATATATCTACTATATAAATGCCTAGTGGCGTATGTGAAAAAAACAAAAAACAAGCTGCAGCGCCACCTGCTGGGCAGAGTTATACACTGACCTATATATTTCTTGAAGGAGAAGTGACAGTTGGGAGTGGTTGCAGGGGGTGAGAGTGGGGAGTTTTTAACACCTTAAGTAGCTTGATAAAGGATGTGGCGATGAAGATGAAGGATGAGGTGATGGAGAAAAATGATGAGGTGGTGACATGTGGACAAAACCACGTTAAAAAAGAGCGCTTGCGTCGGGAAGTAACGCTCTTCCCCTGAGGAGGCCTGGGCTAGGCCCAAATGCATGACATGACCTTTTTAACACCTTAAGTAGCTTGATTTGACTAGAATGCATGAGTATCATGCACGGGTTAACTTGTGTATATATATATATATATATATATATATATATATATATATATATATATATATAAATATACACACAGATACCTGTTCATATCATCTGATTTATGTATATATTTGCATAAATCAGATGATGTGAACAGGTATCTGCACAGTTCCTCGGTAATTAGTGTCACTCCGAAATAGAAAGCTCATAAATTAGGAACCTATTTTTAGTTCCCGACGATGTTAATGAACTGATTGACACTATAGGGTGCTGGTAATTTCCTCTATAAGAGCACTAGACTCTAGTCTGGTCTATATATTGAATGCTTTCAGAAAGCATTAGTTTCCATGCAAGGTCTTCAGGCTCTGTGTTGCGGGGTAACCAATTCATCAATCTGTGGGGCTTATCTAATCAGGTATTAGGTATTTTAGTAAATAAGCATACATTATTCTGTTTCACACAAATTAACAAAAAAGGCACTAAATCAATATCTGATTACATTGGTAGACAGATATACCAATATACCAATAAAGCAGCACAGTGGCCTAGTGGTTAGCACTTCTGCCCCACAGCACTGGGGTCATGAGTTTGATTCCTGACCATGGCCTTATCTGTGTGGAGTTTGTATGTTCTCGCTGTGTTTGCGTGGGTTTCCTCCGGGTGCTCCGGTTTCCTCCCACACTCCAAAAACATAATGGTAGGTTAGTTGGCTGCTATCAAAATTGCCCCTAGTCTGTCTGTGTGTCTGTCTGTCTGTGTGTCTGTATTAGGGAATTTAGACTGTAAGCTCCAATGGGGCAGGGACTGATGTGAGTGAGTTCTCTGTACAGCGCTGCGGAATTAGTGGCGCTATATAAATAAATGATGATGCTGATGATGATAAAGCCGGGTACACACTACAGCGTTTTCACCCAATTATCGGACCATTCATACAATAAGCGTATGTACGGGACAATTTCCCATTAGTGTGCACGCTGCAACAATGAACAATTACCGTTCCAAAGCACATTGTAACGTTTCAATTGATTTTTAGCTGAACTAAATATCTCGCTCAGCGATGGAACAATGTCGTTCCAATCCTGCAGTGTGTAAGCACTCAGGACCGGCAGTGTCCATAGATCTCTACGACGTGTACAGAGTCACCATCTTTTCAGCCTGTAGTTATTATAGGTGAAGACCACAGATCTAAAGGTAAATCATGTAACACGTTTTTAGTGTGTACACAGGAATCGCCATGATGATTGGGACTTTTTTTTTTTTTTTAAATGTTGCTAAAATTGTTAAGGATATCGCATCAGGAGAAATTTTGCATTGTGTGTACCCAATCTAACTCACTGCAAGTACAGAAGGAGTACGTTTCACTAGGATGAATGCTGAGGACCTACCGAATGTTGATCAAACCATTTGTGCCTATCCCAGTCCCCTGCCCATGAAGGATTTTGGGGGCCAGGGTTATTGTGGCACAACCTGGCAAAGCTGCCACCCTGTGGGGGTCAGCCAATAGCATAATTTGTCAGAGCGAAACAACATCTGAATATAGACCATTATATATAGAGAGAGGCAAAACTAGAAATACAATCAAAAATACAACTAGAAAAAGAGTTATTTCATGTAGATAGTGTATTTATTTTTAAAAGAAAATACTAATAATCATTTTAATCATCATCATCTATTTATATAGCGCCACTAATTCTGCAGCGCTGTACAGAGAACTCATTCACATCAGTCCCTGCCCCATTGGAGCTTACAATCTAAATACCCTAATATACACACACACACAGACCGAGACAGACTAAGGGCAATTTTTTTAATAGCAGCCAATTAACCTACCAGTATGTTTTTGGAGTGTGGGAGGAAACCGGAGCACCCGGAGGAAACCCACGCAAACAGAAGGAGAACATACAAACTCCTCACAGATAAGACCATGGTCAGAAATGGAACTCCTGACCCCAGTGCTGTGAGGCAGAAGTGCTAACCACTAAGCTGCCGTTTAATGTTTTTTACATTATATTATTTTTTTATTAATGTATTCGTACACGGGTTGTATAATTAATGTAAATTAGTTAAACATGTAAGTATGTTGCAGATGTGCTCATACTGACAGTGTGATTAGTGTACCTGCATTCTGAAAAATATTTACACGGCTGTTTATACTGCGAATAACTTTTTTTTATTTTTAAACCTGATGGTGAAAGAGATTGGCAGCAAATTTAAAGAGCTGACGGAATTTTAAGTACTTCACATACGTTATGTGATCTGACTTTTAAAAAAAAAACATACCAATAAAAAAATGTGTATTATTAAATTAATATCATACTAAACTGATTGTGAAAACTAGTATTTTCCCATATTAAGCAAAAAAATATCCCTATTATTCTGAATTACTTTACTAAAATATAAAACTCTGAAAATAAAGTGAAGTTATGCCAAGGGGGGAAAGTGTAATATTATAATCACACCAGTAATTGGTGGAGATTCTGTGCTTAATAAGGATCCGTCTAGTTATGCTGCTCATTCCTAACACTTATCTGCCAAAAGTCAGGATGGCATTTTTTTTTTACTCAGACATTTTTGTAAGATTTCATGAGGCCCAGGACCTATAACTTGGTAAATTTTTTTTAGATGGCAAATTTGTTTTTGTTACATATTCCAACAGAGAAAAGGGCACAGTGGCACCAAGGATTATTATTTTTAAAAGCAGGCAATCATGACTTATATTTAGAGCAATGTGTGGTAGCATTGGAACTGGTATGAGCAAATGACAGCTGACAGCCCAGTCTAACAGATGATAAAGTGGATTGCTAAAAATATTAACAGCGTGAGTGGTCTGTGCAAATTAATCCCAATTAGCAATTAATTATACAATTTGCAGCTTTCCAAGTGTATTTAAATGCTTTCAAAATAGCAAATATTGTTTCATTTCACATGAGCAAGTGATTGGATACAGATTAAAAGCAGAATCTGCGCCAACACGAGAGAAATAGACCTAACAGGTGTCAGAAAGCAAGGATCAGAAGAAATGAATCAGAAATAGCATTGGCTTGTATGAAAACATAAGGGATTGGTTCATATTTTGATCAAAACATTTAGGCCTGCATCCCCGTGTCAAGGCTACCTCCTACACTGACCTATATGCTTCAAACACCATTAAAATGCAGTTAAAATCAGATGCACTCCCAGGTACAGGGGCTTATATCTAGCAAAGGCTGACTTGTGTGGTTTTATTTTGTAATAAGGTACTCTACTCTATTTTACTCTTTTACTCTGCTCGCAGACTGAGAGTTAAAGCTTTGTACTGCGCATGTGCAATAAGTAAAAACACATTTTATGCTTCCGTATCGGTCTTCCGTCCAACTCTACATGACCCCTAGAATATTCTGAACATTCGCCGGATGTGATTTCCTTTATTGGTGGAAGAGTGTACTTAGTCAAGGGTGAAGTCATAACAGGCCCTTTCTGTTCACGCAACCGCTATAGTTCCACCCGGGGAAGGGTATAGGACAGTTTTGAATTGTTTTAAATTCTAGTTAATTCACCCTAATTAATTTTCAGGGATACTCTGGTGCTTTGATCTGTACATTTCATCTAATGCTCCTCCCAACTAGCCCCAACCACTGCTTATGACCAAACACTGTTAATGATGATAATTATGATGAAGGTGATGACAAAGATGATGATGAGGGTTTTTCAATTATTCTATAAATATTTTGGTTCGAATAAATCTGGACTTCGATTGACAATGGACAGTATATATACTTTTTATTCTTCACAACAAGAATTTTTACCCTGAGGAAGTGGACAGGTCATCCTAGAAACATGTTGTACTGGATTCCAGCAACATTATGTTATAACATTTTCTAGAAAGGATATTTCCTGCAAACTGAGACCCTTTTATTACATTTCTATAAATATAAAATGAGGATGAGCGAGAAACAGGATCCTCATCCAGCAATCAACATCTTATTCTGAAAGGAAGTAATATAGATATTACTGGTAAATAGACTTTGCGTGTATCACACCTCCAGGTTGGGTAACATACTCTGTCCGTCAGAGATACGTTATTACAGAGTTCTGGTACTAACAAATTCAATTATATTATTTTTATTTATCAGAAGTACAGTTGTAATTAGAGATGTTCAGTGACCCCCGTGTTCTGGTTTTGGTTTTGGATCTGGATTAATTTCGTGTTTTGGTTTTGTATCCTGACTTTTTTTTCTAAAATCCCTATTTTTTTGCTAAACACATATTTTTGCTTTTTTTCCCCCTACATTATTATTAACCTCAATAACACTAATTTCAAGTCATTTGCAGTCAATTTTGACCACCTCACAATATTATTTTCATACACTTTCAAGCAAAGACTGCAGATTTAGAAGAGCAAGCCTGCCAGACCTATTATTTGTATTTCAGCAATGACAATTAGCAATGGAGCAATGGAGCTCTCCTAAATGTCACTGGAGACTTTGAAGAACACTGCTACCCCTCCTCTTTCTTTTCTACCTATGACGCTGCCCAACTGCACTAGAGACTGCCAAGAACTGTGCTACCCCTTCTGTGTCCCTCTGTGAAATGGCGCTGAATCGTCGTGAAGGGCGGTACTTATAGAATCCAAAGCTCGCGAGATCCGACGTCGTAATGATGACGTTTTGCCTCGTTTTTAATTCAGAGGGCGCGCAATAGCTAAGTTCGGGTGTGTTCGGTTCTCGGGGAACTGAGTCTGAGCATCTCTAGTTGTAATGCCAAAAAGTGAATTAATCACAACTTTGTAGGGAATTATTATCTATTTAAAGTTGTGACTATATACTTATGATATAGAGTTAGGAAAATCCTCATTGTATATTAATTTACTATTAAATTATTTTGTTTTCTTGTATTGTGCACAAGTTGTCTTTCGTTTAAGAGTTTGTCCCTGTATATAATTAGGTTTAAGTTGTTGTATCCCTTGTTTTTATTGAATATAATCTATTCCATTGTTTCTTTTAAGTGGGATTTATGTTTTTCTTTTAAGCCCTGGGGTTTTTATATATGATTTTTCTGAAATTCGCATTTAGTTTAAAGGGGAAGTTGTACTTTGCAGCACATGCTGTATAATATAGGTGTGGAAATTTGCATCCAGCTTACAGGAGAAGTGGCACTTGGCATTTGTATATACATACACAATAAGTACAGACACTAAGATTTCTATACTAATTAGTTCTGTGTAGTTGATAAGTGAAAGGAAAATGTTGGTTGAAAAATTAAACTTATAAACACGGGACTATTATTGAAGAGCAGCTGATAGCTAGGTAAGAGTTTATTGACAGGGCAATAGCTCCCATGAGGCAATGGGGGGGCGACATCGTCTTTAGACGTCACCAACCAACCTGATTTAGTTAATGAGTCTCATTAATTGTAATAAAAACATTTGTACAGAACTATATTTCAGGAACAAACGCCCTTAACATCAACTTCCCCCATTGCTTTGCATCTCACCGATAAACATTATCACTACCCCTAGTAATGAAATTCAGAGATGACCTAAATATCTATTATAAGAAAATCCCAACAGGATTATATAAAACAAAATACATAACATGAAAGCAAAAAGCATTGACTATTTATACAAGTAAAAAGCTATCACCTCGGGCTTCAATGTCCTCTGTTCTTCCGGTGAGTATTTTGCAGTAGCAATCTTTTTTAAATAGTAACATTATCCTATTGAAAATTCATGTTAGAAATTGCATTGAGATAGATGACAATGGACAGAGAGCCTTAAATCTCTTTCAAAGATGAGAACTGAGAATAGAATTATATGAACTACTGTATCTAAGAAACATAACCTGCTAAAAATGCCTATTTCTGATGTAGGAACCAGTTGGCTTGTCTTCTTATAAGCAGTTAACGGCTTCAAATAAGTTTTGGTTCACTTTTAAACTTAAAAGTCTACTTATAGTCTACTGACAACGGAAGTAGCCATTTTGTAACCTAAAATCAATATTCATAAAAATGAAACCTAGCGATTTATTAGGAGCTAGTGACATCCCTGAGCCACAAACGTTGCTTTTGGATGTTAAATATTGTTTGGTGGATTTTTAATAGTGAATTAGAAAAGATAAATAAACATAAAATAATAATAATTGTAAAAATATAAAAAAAGATACAAAACTGTTCTACGCCCTGAAATCTGCTTTCTAACAACATGAATTTCATGTGGTCTTACAAAACTAGAAGACATTGGTGCCCTAAGCAAGGTTCACAGTTAGGGGCCCTAAGCAAAGTTCACAGCCTCACTTTGTGCGGTTACTCCCACTTCAAACCTGCCTACATACACACTTCACCTGCAGCTTGACGTGTGTATTCAATTTTGAAGAGTGAACGCAATAGGAGCTCTGACCCTAGAGAAAGACATCGAATATCTGCAACCATGAGAGGGAAAAAGTCTTTCTGGAGTGTAGCACAGTACTGTCATATATCACCAAGGCTTCAATACTTCCCTATAGTCTTTCAATACTTACCTGCCACTATGTACTCCAGTAGTATTAGACTCATGGTTCACACTGCATGATTAGAGTGACTGGGGATAAGACAGTTCTCTGTATGCTGCAGTATTCAGCCTCCTAGATCTGTTAGGAAGGGGGAATGTAGAATTAATGAGGATCAGAATAATTAGTGTCTAGACACCTTTGAATGCCCCATGTGAGCCTTATTTTAAATGCAGATATGTATCTGCAAACATCCGCCTGTTTTCAATCTTCCATTATATAACTTGATTATATTATTATTATTATTACTATTATTATTATTATTATTATTATTATTTAAGGCACTACAGATTCTGTAGTGTTCGATACAGAAGCAAGTAACAAATAGATTAGGTCATACACATAAGTAGCACAGATGTATGTGAGTAATGTTATGGGGACTCATAGGGAATGTAGCAAAAGACAGGACAGGATGTACGAGGGAGTCAGACAGTAGACAGACGTGAGACAATAGGTAGAGAGAAACCTGCCCGCAAGAGCTTACATTCTAGAGGGAGGGGTGGTAAGAGACAGTAGAACCAACTGGGAGAATATGGAGATGGCAGACGAGGAAGAGGAGGCGAGGGATAGAATGGTTAGGAGATGGTAGGATAGGTGAGCTTGAGAAGAATAGTTTTAAGTGAACTTTTGAAGGATTGTTGGTTTGGCAGAGGATAAGGACCTTGAATTGATTTCTAAATTAAGAAATAAAAATGCACTTTCTTAATTTAGCTCAGACAGTGGTGCAGTTAAGGGATGGATAATTACCAGAAATAAAAAATGCACTTTCTTAACATGAAATAATCCTCATAACTGCTGACTGACTGAGCAGCATTTTGCTTCTGATCAATGCCTACCAGTATGTTTTTGGAGTGTGGGAGGAAACCGGAGCACCCGGAGGAAACCCACGCAAACACGGGGAGAACATACAAACTCTGCACAGATAAGAATATGGTTGGGAATCAAACTCATGACCCCAGTATTGTGAGGCCGAAATGATGACCACTGAGCCACCGTGCTGCCCAATGCAGCCCTGCCTTCCATTATTTTGAATCTTAAGAACCTTACTAAACATTTTGTATATATTTTATGCTGAAACATACTGTATTTTCAAATACAGTTATGTCACACAACTGAAGAGAGAAGGTCAGACACAGACAATAGCTGTCTCCTTGCCTTTTTGAAAACACATATTAAATAGTGAAAAGCTTTGTAAGAGAGCGTAATGACATTAAACCTAGGAGTCATGGCCACAGATTTGCGTTTTTCAGCACCAGACCCACAGTATAAACTTGACCTCTGTACTTCTGTATTATAATGTGCTTTTTTTTAAAATAAAACTGAAAGCATATTGAGGGGGCAAAGTTCTCTTACGGCATGCAGATAGAATTAACTGTAATTATTATAAACACGCTTTCATTTCCAACTGAAGTGAGGCTGTAGGCCTCATTCTGTCATTCTCCATTGCGATTTAAAGTCAAATAAATGTCACTAATGGATGTGTAACTTCAGACATAAGCAGCAAAGTAATATCCCAATCCAAATACATGTCATTCCATGGTATGCAATTCCGAGCACACTGCAGGTCACGGCGTGACACAGTCAAATTATTATGTCAGTAATAGATTAACAAATGTGGAGACAATAATAATTCGCTGGCTTAATCCAATCAGGACAATTCAGATTTTTTTTTTTTTCCTCCTTGCACTATAAAAATATTTATGAATATTTCAGTTATTAACATGCAATGAAAACACTTTGCACAGGCTGCAATTAAATGGCAGTAACACAATTAAAGACACAAATGAAAGTTATTTTTAGAATCCTTCTTTTTTATTAAACATTTGTAAATATATTTATTTTTATTAAATATCTGAGCTATGTTTGTCCCGTTTATACATGCATATGAAATAATATATATCATACCTTACGTATTGTATTCTGTTACTGGACTGTGTCTATAGTATACTGAAAAAAGGTGCCTGAAATTCTCCAAGCTGAAAATGATGGCAGTACCATTGTTAACCAGTGGGTGGAGGTGTGGAGCACTCGTATAACGCTACATAGTAAATAATGAGATGGAAATTAGGTGTGTTCTAATTAATGCACATTAAGCTCATATGCAGTAACTTTTCTATGTCAACAAGCCCAAGGGATGAAATTCCATACAGAAAAATCTGTGTTTGCTGCATAATGCCGTATTTCCCATTTAATATCCATACACATATCCCAAGACTGTCCCTGGAAAGCAAAGGTATAGAGACAAAGGATCCCCAACGTTATGATTTCAAAATATTGGCACCCTTGCCCTTTTCTCAAATAACCCATAAATTCCACTAAACTTAAGGTAAAATTAACAACAGTATTTGGTCTCCACAATTCTTTCTCAGTTAGTATTACAGAACGTTTGTTTTTTAGTCTGAATTTAATACTGTATAGCCTTTAAAATCAGATAATGAGAATAAATGGCAATAACAAAATTATGAACACTCTAGACCAGGGTTTCCCAAACCCAGTCCTCAGGGCTCCCCAAAAGTGCAGGTTTTCTGGATCACATGTGACATAATTAGGACCACCTGCGGATCTGTTACAATGTGTCAGTCAGTAATGAATACACCTGTGCTCCAGCAAGGAGATAAGGAAAACCTGCACTGTTGGGGAGCCCTGAGGACTGGGTTTGGGAAACCCTGCTCTAGACTTAATATTTGGTAGTACAACCTTTGGTTTAAATAACTGCAATCAGCAGCTTCCTACAGCCATTGATGAGGTTCCTGCATCTCTCTACTGGCAGCCCGTTCCACTCTTTTGTGCAAACTGCTCCAACTCTCCCAAATTTGAAGGATGCCTCCTCCCAACTGCTGTTCTCAGGTCTCTCCACAGGGAATCTATGGGATTTAGATTTGAACTCATTGGTGGTCACTTCAGAACAGTCCAGCATCTTGTCTGTGCTATCTGAAGTGTGTTTGGGGTCATTGTTCTGCTGGAAGACACAATGGCTAAGTGGTTAGCACTTCTGCCTTACAGCACTGGGGTCATAAGTTCAATTCCTGACCATGGCCTTATCTGTGTGGAGTTTGTATGTTCTCCCTGTGTTTGCGTGGGTTTCCTCGGGGTGCTCCGGTTTCCTCCCACAATCCAAAAACATACTGGTAGGTTAATTGGTTGCTAACAAATTGATCCTAGTCTCTCTCTCTGTCTGTGTGTGTGTATGTTAGGGAATTTAGACTGTAAGCTCCAATGGGGCAGGGACTGATGTGAGTGAGTTCTCTGTACAGCGCAGCGGAATTAGTGGTGCTATATAAATAAATGGTGATGATGATGATGGAAGATCCAAGACTTATGACCAAGTACCAGCTTTCTGACACTGAGTACAACATTTCACTCAACAAATATCTGGTAATCTCTAGATTTCATGATGCCATGCACATGTTCAAGACACCCAGCGCCAGATGCATCACAGCGGCCCCAAAATATGACTGAGCCTCTTCCATGTTTGACTGTAGGAAAGACATACCTTTCATTTTGGTAACAGCAAACATGAGGGTGATGTGCTTTACCAAAAATAATTTGGTCTTATCTGTCCACTGGACTTACTCTCTGAAGGAATATGGCTTGATTAGGTGTGTTTTGGCAAAATTCTGGGCCTCCTACCATATAACGCCCTTTGGTTGAGTTGCCAATTAATGGTTCGAGTTGAGACTATTGTTCCTTGTGTCTAAAGGTCAGCTGGATTCTGTTTGGCAGTGGATTGACATGCTTTCACCACCATCTGTCCATCAATCTTCTCAAGTTTTCTCTTTCCAAGGTGGTTAGCTACAGCGCCATGGACGTTAAACTTTCTAATAAATAACATTATGTAAGGTGGAAAGATTGATTTGTAATCTTGAGATTGTCCATGTTTGGCTACAACCTTCTGTCTGAGCGCCTCAGACAATTCTCTGGCTGTCTTTCTCTCCTCTATGCTCACTGCAGTACACAGAGTGACTCAAAACAGGAGACAGAGTCTTTTGTTTCGTTTAATAAAGGATTTTTATAATGCATTCACCGAATAGGGGAATATCGGGCTTGGTGTAGAAGAGAGGGTGACATATTTCGAGTGGGTTGCAATAAGACAGTTCCCGCGTTCACAATGTGTCGGATTGGTTTCTGCAAGGGGGGGTGAATTCCCTGCCAGTAAGAACGTATCTTCGGATATGACCACCATATGTGCCACAGGGTGCCCCGCCGAGCGCTGGCTCACCAACAAAGGTCAGAGAAGTTAGAGAAATTGAATGTCTGCAAGTGTGGACCCAGTACCATCTGTAGAAGATCTTGTAGGCATTTTCTTCCACTCAAACAGATATCGAGGATTTAGCTAGGTTAAGTTTGAGTTTAGAACACTCTTTAAGATGCAGAGTTTCCCCAAAGTCTCTATCCAACGCCAGTGGAGATAAGAACCTTCGAGGAAAGGGAGCCGTGGCAGAGAGCCTCCAGTGGTGATCATTGCTTGGGTGACAGTGGAAGTTTAAGAGAGTTAAATAGTGCTGAATCTGAAGGTATTGATAAAATGCTCAACTAGGGAGAACCAACAATGTACTGAGAGCTCAGGGGCAAACACAGGATTTGTAGAGGGAGGGTTTCCACACCACGCCACCAGTGGGCGTGACCAGCATGCATGGGGGCGTGGCTATAATATTAGACAGTGCTTGGCTGCTCTCCAACTCTTCCTATCCCCATAATATACATGGGCAAAGCTGCATGCACTACTGTTAGGTGCAGCTCTCCCTTTTCAAGCAGAGCTGTATGATGCGGGAGCAGGGTCCAGCCACCTCAATTATACAGTGCCCCAGGCTTAGAGGGGGATTTCCGGGCACTAGGAAACCCCCCTCGGTTTGCCTATGGAACTGTTCTAAATCTTTGTAACCACTTCTAAGAGGTGCTAAGAATTTTGTCTGGCCCAACTTAAGGATAAGCTACAACTTAGTACGTTTTTCTGTTTTTCGTGTTTTATATAACTGCAAACCAAAGGAAATACATATGTGGCTAGAAATATATTGTTTTTATTTCATACATTTTCTGGAAGAAATTGTTGCATTATTAAAAAAAACTTCGAAGGTGACAATATTTTTGGATATGACTGTATTACATTGTAATACGAACAGGGCATTTTTCGAAAATCTGTATAACAACTCTTTGGAATAGTGATTGCAAATAATAATTAACTATATAACTTCACTAACTTTGTAGCCAAACAGATTCCTACTGCAATTTTGATGAAGTAACAAAGACGGATGTATAGATCTTATCAGGGGAAGCAGATAAAATTGAAAGTTAAGTTAATAATCGCTACTCTGGCTGTTTACCACAGTACACTACGCAGGAAATGGCCTGTGAGCAAAATATTATCCTTATACACCATTAGGTGTAATTTACAAACCTCACTATCAAGTGCAATGTTAATCTATGACGTGAACCCGCACACAAGTGTTTTCTTGCCTCTGCATTTTCCGTAATAGTTCTTGCAATTTTCCAATTACATAGCAGAGCCGGTATTCAGTTTAATAGCCATGAATTCAACTTTGCCTCCCTCTGCTATTTGCATGAACTAGATAATCATCTCATCAAGCCAACCTGGAGTAATTTGATTGATATCCAAGATGTGCAGGTTTGTATACTTTATTACCTCTGTACGTGTTCTGTTTGTAAACCTGGTCAGCTGAGAGAGTGAAAGTTAAATATGTAGAAAGGGTGATGGAGGGCACTGAAATATTTCTCATGAGGTTAAATGGAAAAATTTGTATAATCCTGATAATGTTTAGTAGGACAGACTTTTTCTTGAATGGGCAAAAGAGGCATTTACCCCGGGGGTCCAGAACGAGACAAACTACAAACTTAGCCGGAATGAGGGAAGGTTGTGAACGAGCCCTTTGCAAATTGACAACATTAAGTAACATAAACATTAGCCGTGAAAGATCTGTAATATTTCCCCCAGAATTCATAGATACAGGAAAGCCCTTTAATTGGTGTAGTACTGCCGGATATTTTGAAGCTTAAAAAGGTAAATTTAATTGGTCTGTTTACTATAAATGACGCAAGGAGGAGTGTGTGCAAAGAGATATTGCGCTCACTAATTTGTTTTTCCCAGGATCCATTTATCCATGTATGCAAATAATCAGCGAGCTATTGTCATGGTTTGGCAACTGTTAGGAAGAAAGTGAGGGTCAAGAGTTTTTGAAGTTATGAAGTGATATGTTATAAATATAGTCAAATTTTTATTTAAAAGCTGCACTGAATTAACTGACTTCCCGACTCTCAGCACCGCAGAACACCTCTCTCCAGAAGTCTTCTTCCCAGACCGGTGTGTAGGCTTTGTGCACTGTAGGTGCCCTCTTCTCAGTCGCTGACCAGATCGGCGCCCCTCTACCCATTAGCGTCACCCCACATACGCATCTTACCCACTTTGGAGTGGAGGTGGAACGGTGTCCTCTATTCTTGGGAGCTTAGCGCTGAGATGTGACATCATAGCAAAGCCACACATCCATCCTAATAGAAACATGGAAGAGCAACTGGCAGCAGTGCAGCTTACCATAACTGACACCGCTGGTTGTATGCACACAATGTCATTTGACTATTGTTGCCCATTTTATGAGTATGTGTACATTGAGGGGCCTTTTGTATATTACTGTCAATTATTGATACATAGGGCCTGATTCAGAGTGGAACGCAAGCATAAGCGTAGCCTGCAATTTGAAAAGTTGCACAGAAGTGTATACACGCTGTATTCATAGTTAAAAATGCGTCCAGGTCTGAATGACTAGCAGATGCATCATGTGACCTCCCTGCGCTGTGTACTCCCCCCTCCTCCAGGTATACCATGTGACCTCTCTGCACTGTGTACTCCCTCCTCCTCCAGGTATACCATGTGACCTCCCTGCGCTGTGCACTCCCCCCTCCTCCAGGTATACCATGTGACCTCCCTGCACTGTGCACTCCCCCCTCCTCCAGGTATACCATGTGACCTCCCTGCGCTGTGCACTCCCCCCTCCTCCAGGTATACCATGTGACCTCTCTGCGCTGTGCACTCCCCCCCCTCCAGGTATACCATGTGACCTCTCTGCACTGTGTACTCCCTCCTCCTCCAGGTATACCATGTGACCTCCCTGCGCTGTGAACTTCCCCCTCCTCCAGGTATACCATGTGACCTCCCTGCACTCCCCCCTCCTCCAGGAATACCATGTGACCTCCCTGCGCTGTGCACTCCCCCCTCCTCCAGGTATACCATGTGACCTCCCTGCACTGTGCACTCCCCCCTCCTCCTCCAGGTATACCATTTGATCTTTCTGCACTGTGCACTCGATCCTCCTCCGGGTATACCATGTGACCTCCCTGCACTGTGCACTCTCCCCTCGTCGGGTATACCATGTGACCTCACTGCATTGTGCACTCCCCCCTCCTCCTCCAGGTATACCATTTGATCTTTCTGCACTGTGCACTCTCCATCCTCCTCCGGGTATACCATGTGACCACCCTGCACTGTGTACTCTCCCCTCGTCGGGTATACAATGTGACCTCTCTTCATTGTGGAATCCCCCCTCCTCCTTCAGGTATGTCATGTGACCTCCCTGTACAGTGCACCCCTCCTCCTCCAGGTATACCATGTGACCTCCCTGCACTGTGCACTCCGCCCTCCTCCTCCGAAAATTCCGCGTGACCACCCTGCACAGTGCAGAGAAGGCCACATGATGTAGAAGCCAACTCCCAGTGTCCCCTTCCACTTATGACTGACTCCAAGGCCCTGATTATTTAACGACAGAAATAATACATTTGTAATTAAGGAGGTGGTCCAAAAAAAAGTATTCAGGGAATAATGTTATGGAATTCCCGTTGTAAAGCTGCACTTTTGCCTAGTATATATATTTTAGTAATTCGATTGGGACCCTTAGCAGGAGCCCCAGGGACTACTCTGTGTAGCTGATTTTCGTCTGATTCTCTTATATAGGACCGGCAAATATAATTCAATCACCGCTATAAACAGGTCGCGGTGCAGGGGAGTGAGTGGATGGACCAATCAGAAGCCGGAATCTCTTGATTACGGCCTCTGATTGGTCTATCCGTTCCCACACTCCCCTCTGCTGCACCACAGCCCCAGTTTTCTGCCAGAACTTTGAGAAGAACCACAGAGCGCTCACAAAGCTGCACCGAACAGATCCCAGGGCTCCTGCTTAGTAAAATGTGCTTACTATGTGGCAGTGCAGCTCTGAAGTGACTTGAATCCTTCTCTCATACATTATTTAGATATGATTTGGCTTTTCTATGAATTTTCTATACCAACTCTGACCTAAATACTGAAATGTTAAATCCATCTGAACTCTAATAAGCTTTTCTATTGCTATATCCTGTTTCTGCATTACCGTAACTCATTAGAAATTGTCACACAGATAAAAATAAATCATTCAGGTCTTTATCGGTACATAGGGAAGGGTGTTTTAGGATGTGGTGGATATAATGAAATATACACTATTTAGATGCCGAAAACATTAATAAAGTCACGTGTTATCTAGGGAGATTTTCACTTTTTATACCTGGAAACTTTACAAACGCTCTACCACCTAGATGGTGATATAGATGCCTATAGTTACTTAATATCTTCTTATAGTCCACAGGAGTTTTAAAAAAACGTGAGCCTGTGTTCAAGTTTTTTGCATCCCCGCTCATGCAAATATTGCGCTGCTGCAAAAGACTCTGGTACAGTCAGTAGCAATGACAGGTCTGAGTCCCCTTACCGCTGTCAATGCTTTGGTGGCATGGTGGGCAATGCAGGGTCTCCTTGACTTACGGGCCTGTTTGCACTACACGTATTATATATAATAATTAGAGATGCTCAGGCTCAGTTCCCTGAGAACCGAACACACCCGAACTTAGCCGATCCGAGTACCGAGCCAACGTTCGCTTGCCCTCGGAATTGAAAATGGGGCAAAACGTCTTCTTTACGTCGTTGGATCTCGCAACCTTTGGATTCTATAAGTACCGCCCTCCACGGCGATTCAGCGCCATTTCACAGAGGGACACAGAAGGGGTAGCAAAGTTCTTGCCAGTCTGTAGAGCAGTTGGGCAGTTTCATAGGTAGAAAAGAAAGAAAAGGGATAGCAGTGTTCTTCAAAGTCTCCAGTAACATTCAGGAGAGCTCCATTGCTAATTGTCATTGCTGAAATAGAAATAATAGGTCTGGCAGGCTTGGTCTTCTAAATCTGCAGTCACATTGTACTGTGTTATATAGGTAACACACAATGAGGAGAGCTCCATTGCTTCATTGGTAATTGTCATTGCTAAAATACAAATAATAGGTCTGACAGGCTTGGTCTTCTAAATATGCAGTTTTTGTTTGAAAGTGTATGAAAATAATATTGTGACCTGTGAGGTTGACAAAATTGACTGTAAATGACTTGAAATTAGTGTTATTGAGGTTAATAATAATGTAGGGGGAAAAAAAGCAAAAATATGTGATTTGAGCAAAAAACCGGGATCCAAAACCAAAACACGAAGTCAATCCAGATCCAAAACCAGAACATGGGGGTCAGTCAACATCTCTAATAATAATAGATAGTTATTGTACCAATGCTTAATCCCTTAAAGGGACACGGCCTATTGCAAAAACATTTCGGCTTCCAAGAATTTGGTTGCAGTTGGGTAGATCTGGGTGGGATGTGAGTGTCTCACAGGAATGCGGTCTGGGTTGATCGAGGATAGGGCTTATTTTGCTTTGTAAAATATCAGGAGGTATGGAAAGGACCCATGGGAAAGCTTCTATGGCCAAACAAACTTTAGGTCAAATTGGTGCTGTGGGTTTTATTTCAAAATGAGAGGAACCCTAAACTTACCGTACAGCACTCAAAATGCTAAGCCACGAGTCTGTATTTAAAATGATCAGCGTCTCCGTAGCGCTAAGAGTTAACTGCTTAACCCAGAGCTGCAAGATTTAGCAGAGGTATAATAAAGTACAGTAGCCATGGCAGCCACCCAGGTTCTACTAGAGTGAATAATGAAAGGAGAAATATGTCAGAGCTCAGACTCCTGTCATTCCAAAGTGAAAAGATACATAGCAGCTGAAATCTCTATCTCACAATTGGATAGGCTCTAAATAAATTGAATAAACAGTTGTTTTTCTAACGAAAAAAGCAGAAAAGTTAGGAATAGAAATCCTCTTGATATCAATTGGTGGGGAGATGAATTTAAACAGTAGACAACAAATGTGTAGTGTGCCCTTTAAATAATTGCTGGATCGGTCTCCGTATCTTCTCTGTATAAAATGGCAGTGGAATTAAACATCAGGAAGGGTGGTGGCAGATAAAATTGTATATACCTAATTATTTAAACATTTTGACAAGAAATGAGGATAAAAGTATATGTTTTTAGTTGGTGGTGTAGCATTGCGTCATAAAACATTAATCCGTGGTGAGAGATGTACAGTACATTCAGAGCTTGCATAGAATTCAGACAGCCCACTTGAAAAGAGTCTTATCTCTGTGTTAGGCAGTCAATGAATAATGCAAATTTATTGCGATGCGATTGGACGTCAATCCTCCCTTAAGATTTTGTGCAGTTATTTGCACTTGACAGCAAGATCAACCCTTGTCAACCAATTTCATCATTGAATTATTAAGGTTTTTATAGAGCTGTGCTAAAAGGATGCAGTTTGTTTTATGTGGCTTTAAGGCTTTAAACATTTTTCTGAGGATATTCTAATCTTGCAAACAGAGCGATTTAGAAAATTAGCGGTCGGTATGTATATCTGTTGTTGTTAGACGGAAGCAAAGATCGAAATACAATATAATGCTATTACAAGTCATCACATCTATTCCTATACTTTTAAGAGGAACCATCTTGTGCCTCCATGTTGCACTTTAGTGGAGAAGGGCATTTCCTGATGCACTCTCAGCAACATAAGAAAAACTCCCCACCCACAAAAATGACACATAATAAATGTCCCCTAACTCTTATAAAATTTATTTACACCAGAAATGGAGCTAAACATAGCAGGATTTTTGAAGAAAAATGGAAATGTTTAATATAATGAAAGGGGGTAGGTTTAAAGGGGTAGGAGGTTGTATTATGATATAATGCTTACACTTTGCACTGCGCCCCTCCAGATTTCTCTGCACACAGTGGCACACTTCTAGTTTTCGGTGGCGTCTACTGAGAGTCATAGGCAAACCAAGGCTGGAAACCCCCTCCAAGCCTGGGGCACTGTATAATTGAGGTGGCTGGACCCTGCCCCGCTTCACACGGCTTTGCTCGAAAAAAGAGAGCTGCATGCACCTAACAGTAGTGCACGCAGCATTGCCCATGTATATTATGGGGATAGGCAGAGTTGGAGAGTAGCCAAGCACTGTCTAAAATTATAGCCACGGCCCCATGCATGCTGGTCACGCCCAGGGCTGCCAAGAGGAATTCAGGGCCCCGGTACAACAAATTCATGGGGCCCCCTTTATAGTCGAGCATGCAAAAAAAACAATATCTGAAGTGGGGTCATGCATTTGGGGGCATGGTAAATGCACCATTGGGGCGTGGCTAACATCAAAATCACTAGGCTCTCAATTCGCCGGAGCGTCGCATATGTCCAAGCACTTTTGACTTTCAGGACATCTAGCACCACAGTGTAGTATAGAAAGAATGCAGTGTGTACACAAACAGTTCAGTCTTGGCCTGCACCTTACATTGGGCACAACACTCACCAAAAATTGGTATTGTCCCTACTAGAATCACAACATTTCACACACTGTGCTGCTCTCTCCTACCTGTTCTTCTCACTTTTACCACCTGTGGCTGTTGGTTTCTTTAGTTGCGGCTTGTCTGGATCCTGGAATGTTGTAGGGCCTATTTTGAAAAAAATGGCTACATTTAGAAAATTACAGTCAGCCCCGGCGTTAAATCAATAGCACCCACAATTTATAATTAGGCCTTCCTCCAGCCCCAACATTAAAATAATAGTATTCACATTTAATAAATAAACCTATTCCCTTCCCGCAATCATCACTGCCATTAAATAACTGATAGTCACATTTAATAAATAGACCTCATTCTCCCTAAACTCACCCCCATATTCAATAGCGCCCAAACCACCCCATCTTAAATTAATAGTCCCCACTATTAAATTGCCTCACCATCACCCTACAAACAAAATAGCACCAATTAATTAGCCACCACCTACCTCACACACACTACATTGCAACAAGCCCCCTGTGCCATCACACACACACACATTACTGTGCCCTTCATCAAAACTACACTGTGCCCCCGTATGCTCATACTGCGCCCTCCATGCTGCTTTCCCTCCTTTTTATTCACTCTGTGCCCCTCCCCTTTTTTTTTTAAATCTGTGCTTCGCTCCCCTTTTTTTTTTAATGACGTCACGCCCGACAGTCAATGAGAATGGAGCAGAGAGGAAGGAGCCGCTGTCATGTGAGTATGATATTTTTTTGTTGTTTTCTTTTTTGTTCTAGTTCCCCCCACCAACGAGCTTGAAGGACCGCCCCCCCCAGTGGAAAAATACATTTAAAAATAAAAACGCAAGATGAAATTTATTTTTTAAAAAAAGGAGAATTAAAAAATCTGCAGAGAGGGCCCGGCCCGGGCCCCCTGGCAAGCCCGGCCCAGGGTAAAATGTACCCGCCCCCCCCTCTCGACGGCCCTGGTCACGTCCACTGGCGGCATGGTGTGAAAACCCCCCTCTACAAGTCCTGCGTTTGCCTCTGAGTGTGTAGTGTAGGTTAGCCCATTGAAGTGCTCTGGGCAGACTGTCCAGAAGCACTAGTCAAACCCAAGGCACATTACTGCGCTATTCGGATGCCCTCTCAAAATTACCCATACTTACCTACTCTTTCCAGGCTCCCGGAAGACGGAAGAGCAGGCATCCTCCCGGAACTGATGGAGGCAGGGCGTAGTGACGTGATTTCGAGTCATTAAGCCCCACCCCTGCTATTAATTACCGTGAATATGGGAATTACCTAGCAGGGGGCGTGGCCACTGTGACCCATTAGCGTCACCATGCCATTCATGCCTCCTGTCACATGATCTCTCCTCTGGGAATCTCACGGAGTAGAGGTTTCAAAAGTATGATCTTACCTCCCCTTTCTATTGATTTGATGATTGACAACACCACACAATGATGTTTGAACAAAATACAGTATCTAACAGATAAAAACACATCATAAGCTCTACGCTAGTCAGTGACGCCACTTAGGGCTAACCATCCAACTGATGGTCCTTTGGGTGTCCATGAACATAACAGCACTCAGTATGGGCGTCTGGATCTGATGGAGCTCCATTAGAAGGGGCTGGGGGGCAGGGTGGCATCTTCCCACCGGGCCGGTCCCATAGTGGGCTACTTTGGGCTGGGTCACTGGGCCATCTGCATTGTTTTTCCTTTCAAATATTCCTGAAAATGAAAAAAATAATTGAGTTATGTTTATTTTTCCGCCTAATTTTTGTAGGTCACCAGAAGTGTAGGATTTAACATTTTTAATAAAAGTGAACTTTAAAACTTTTACTCTATTCTTAATATCCTATTCTTAATAGCCCAACAAATAAAAATCTAAAAGTTGCATATTGGTAAAACCATATTCCGCTTATTGCTGCCAGCATATTTATTCACAGCTATATGAATAATTTCCCTCACGTTATAAAATATAATTTTATGTTGTATTTATAGACATAAAAAGCAAAAATAAATGGATATGACATAAACTGTCCATCAAAATCATTCCACAGGTTCAAAACACATTTCACTGTATCCTGTAATGTGAGAATTGTTAGCACACTTTTCACTTAGATATAATTATTTCTGCTGACATATCCTGTTTGGCCTTTGGCAATCAGACGTGATTGTGCGCTGATTAATTTTCCTGGGAAGCGGTGTAAGATAAACCTCTCCTATTACTGAGTAACGCCACGTTCCTTAGCGCACTTCCTTGGTCAACGTTCAATTTTTTTTATTTTTTTTTACTCCACTTTGTTGACAAGCAGACACAGGCACGAGGAGATAAAGGACGGACGGCTGAAATTGTCTCCGGCCTGCATCCTTGTCACAGCGGAATGATAAATGTCTTCCAATAAATCATCTCAGGGACATGTAGGACTCAGACACCCCTGTCCCTACCTCAGAAATAAAGCACTGACCCAGCATGAGAAGCTGGAGGTAATGAGAGCATCGGTGCAGTGGTAACATATCTCTATCATACTTCACCGGTCCCCGGGGCCTCCTGGGGGGGAGAAGGAGCCACTCAGGTCCTGGGGGCCCGTCATTGACACCGTGAGAGCAGAACAACATTGTGTGATTCCACGGTTGATGTAATCTACAATATGCAATAAAACAAGTCTGAATTATTTTCTATCTAGTTTCCTTAAAAATAAATAAATATATATATAAGTGTTTGTGTGTGTATGTATATATATATATATATATATATATATATATATATATATATATATATATATGTGTATATATATATATATATATATATATATATATATGTGTGTGTGTGTGTGTATATATATATATATATATAGATATATATATATAAAAATATATATGTGTATATGTATGTGTATGTATATATATATATATATATATATATATATATATATATATATGTATATAATGTATATATGTATATAAATAATTGGATGAGTTCGGCTAAATTAATTAATAATGGTTTAAAGTGCGATTGCGATTAGTGCACCATGTCTAATGATGCAATCACACAGGGAAACGACACATGCTTACATGTACACTTACATTTGTAAATAGTACACCTTTAATAAAGTTCCAACTTACATCAGTTTATTAGTAAATCTTAAAGGTTATTTATACAAAGATAAGCTTACATTACAGGTATTTATGGTTCAGGTTGTTTCAAAGAGTGTAGATGTTGCCAATAGCAACCATTCAGATTCTAATTATCATTTATTTAGTATAAAAATATGGTTTCCCTGTAGCGCACAAAGGTGTGACAGATGTGTGGAAATATGTTTAATATAACACAATACTGCAATGGTTACAAGGGATGCAAGGTTGCAACCTAAGTATATATAAATGTTGCAGGCAAAATGACATCAAAACAAAGGGATAACAATTGCTCCAACCTCTCAATCAGCAATAGTCCTAAAAGATTGGACACAGAGGTCCCCGGGAGCTGAATCGGTTGAGTGAGTCCCAATGTAAAGGTATATCCAAATAGTGAGCGGAGTCACCGTCTCTGAATAAACATGCTGATAGTGCTCCACTCTGGGATATAAGTGTAATCGGAGGCCGTTAGAAAACAGAGAATGCAGTCAGACAATATGCGGTAGATGTAAGTAGGCACAAAATGTTCTAAAACGGCAATAAAGTTCGGGTACTCACAATAGATGCCGATGAGGCGGAGTGGTGTTGAGTTAATATGTAGTCCGATCCGATAGTGGAGAAATAGTGGTGTCGGTTTCACTCACCCCTGTATTTAGTGCATTCTACAAAATGACAGCTAGAATCTGATTGGTTGCTATAGGCAACAGCTCCACTTTTTCAAACCCGCAGTTTAGTAAATCTAGCCCTAGAGGCGGGAGGGAGCCTGAGGAAAGGACACCCGGCAGTTTGAAGAACAATGACCAGCGGAATTCACCAACGCGTACCTGGCACTGCAAGAGCCTTGATGAATGTATGAAGACCTTACAACTGTAACTGTATATCTCTGTGATGACATTACGTTCACGACTGTACAGTGTACAAATTGTTGAGCTCTGGTTTTGGTTCCCAGAACGTTCTGATTGAAGCTTGAGTTGGTGTCAACTGTCGCATGCGTAATGTATTCAGTTATACTTTCCTGTACCTTGTTATGCATCATCATGGTTTGCTGTAATCCTGCTATCTTTTGCTTTTAAATCTCTTTGTGCTTTGGAACCACATTAATTGCATTGGACAATATTTTCTGCTATCCTGATAAAATTGCAGAAGATTACTAAACCAGCTGAGTGTCCTGTCACCTACCCGCTGTCATTGTTCCCCCTTTGCAAAATTAATATGGTGGAATGCAATTTTTTTAAACTCAGCCTTAGTATAAGGGCAGAAATTTGCTCTTAGAGTATTGTGCATATGCTATGAGCCAATCAGTTTTTACAGTTACTAAAAAAAAAATTATAGAACATGCATGCTAAAATTCTATGTTTAAGATTACTACATGAGACATGGCGGTGTATACTGGCATATCAATTCAGCAGTCTTAGCATTTGCTTAATGGAAACTGCCATAATGATCTTTTAAACTGGGGTGAGGGTTATATGCAAAGAAACATTCATGAAAGAGTAAAACTAGGTGCCCACAAGTATCTTTTAACCCCTCTTCACTGTGTTCCGTTCTTGCAGTTGCAGAGGACAGATGCTCACACAGATGGAACAGAGAAGGAGACGGCAGAGTTCTATTGGCCCTTTTCTACCGTTCCATCATCTGCTTTGATAAGTTGGCTGCGTGCACTGTACTGAGATCTCTCCATAGAGCTCAGTGATCTCTAAGTGAGCGTCTGCTCCTCCTCATATCCCATGTCAGAAAACAGAACGGATGAATGGTGGCTTAAAGGTTGCATGGGTGCACATGTGTGTGCGTGCGTGTGTGTGTGTATTTTATCATTTTGAAAATGTACAAAAGTAGAGGGCGTTAGATAGGCGCATGTAGAGCATAATAATGTATTATCCAGTTGCATGTATTTTGAATGGACCCTGTTATTTATCTTTGTCAGAAATGGGGTAGAGACCAAACAAGGTAGTTGGATGCGGAGCGGGTTTACACGTAGTTACATTACAGTGCATCGTGTAATACTCATCAGTGTTCTTTAATGATATTTTCTCATTCTTTAGTCTATTTTTGGCCACAGTCTATGCCAGGCACACATCACAGACACTAACGTCCCAATTTGCGCCCAATTTTCTATGCATTTATTATATGTTCAACAAATACATTCGCCATTAGGCAGCTCTAGAATATAAGCTCTCAAGGGCAGGATGCTCTCTCTATTACCTCATGTCTGTCTACTGTCCATCCTCCTCATATATATTTGTCATGTCTTTTGCTACATTCCCTAAAGTGTTTTTTTTTTTTTGCTTTGTTTTGTTTTTTCTACTCGCACTCAATTATGCTACTTAGGTCCAACTTTTTTTTATTTCTTTGTGATTTTGTTCACTGTATTAGTTATATCTGTATTTGTATGATTGTCTGGAGCTACGGGATTTGTGATGAACTATGAATGAAAAAATAATAACAAAAAAAGAATCAAAACTTAAAAAATCTCTCTAATACAGCAGAAGCAACTCTCTTTCTCATGTACTTAAAAAAAAAAAGCACCAATCAGAGTGAGCAGTGGACTCACAAACAGCCAATCACAACCAGTTCGCTAGTGCCAGAGACCATCATCATCATCATCATCTGCAATTTGCACACTGCCCCTGATCATTCACAAATAATATGGCTTTCTCAGGCTATATGCTCTGTATCCCAGTCTGCATCTGTTCGCAATTGCTTGCGCAAACATTCTCTTGCTGTACACGGCCTGTGTTAGAATGCCCTGTGTTAGAATGCCTATGTTAGAATGCCCCTGTTTTAGAATGTCTGTGTTAGAATGCCTTGTGTTAGAATGCCGTGTGTTAGAATGCCTACGTTAGAATGCCCCTGTTTAGAACACCTGTTTTAGAATGCCCGTGTTAGAATGTCTTTGTGTTAGAATGCCTTGTGTTAGAATGCCATGTGTTAGAATGTCTTGTGTTATAATGCCTTGTGTTATAATGCCCTGTGTTAGAATGCCCTGTGTTAGAATGCCTATGTCAGAATGCCTCTCTATTCGCAGGCTGGACTAAATGTCAGAATCATGCAAATCTGCACAGGCCCAATTTCTGGGCATGCGCAGAGTAATTTCATGCAAGTAACGCTATGCCAACTGACACAGTATTCAATCTGCATGAGACCGTTTACGTTTTATCCTTTACTGTTTGTTTATTGTCCTTTGTGTCATTGCAGGCATTTTAAAGCCCTTAATGACCAGATGCATTTCATACATTTCTCAGTTTTGCTGTGCCTTGATTAAAGCAAGAATAATTGTTTAATTGCTTTGTGTATCCTAATTAATTCCACATTGCTTTTCCCCAGGACAGATTGGGCTTTCTTTTGGTAGCAGCATTAGTGAAATAAATAACTTTTTATTTTAGTTGCATTATACCTGTGAAAATTGGTAAAATTACCCAAAGAAAGAAATAAAATATGTGTGTTTTTGTACATTATTATCACGTTATAGGGTCTACAAATAAAAGTATGATTTTTTTTTTCAATTTATCTTCTTATTAATATTTTTCAAAATTTTTAGCAGTAAAATGTTATATGGATTTCAACTGGGGAACCTCAGGTCTCCCATATTGTCCATATTGGTAAATTGAGCGTAACCTAGATTAAACAGCTGATGACATGTCATCCACTTTTAGACTCGGGTTACACTGTATCTTTCAGTGCTGACAATCAAGGTAGACCTCATATTTCACTCTACCCTGTAAAAGTGTTAGCACACCTAGATAGATATACTCATACAATAAATTACTATAAATGAATACAATAATTATAAAAAAAGAAATCAGATTTCAAAATGACCTGGACCTATGCTTAAGATTCGAGACCTCGTCCCCTGGTGTCATAGTGTAGTAATAATCCTTTCCAAGATACATAATAACTGTGTTTGTCCATTAATACAAAATAAGAACAGATCTGTAGTTTAAATCCAGCACGAGAGAAGTAGTACTGTTCAGTTGGCCGAAAAAATAAGAAAAAGTGAGCATTATATCAGTACATACCCAAAAAATCTAGTGATGAAATAAAAAAGGTAGGGATAATTGTTTCCATCCTTATAGAACAGAAGGTCCTGTGGGTCAGTGCAAATAAAATTAGATTACAGTCGACAAGTAAAAGTAATTATATTTCAAAATACATTCCTGTGTACAGCACTGCAACGACCATATCCAAATATAGAAATGTATCTGAATGTTATGTATCTTAATTCACACACAGAAATTATAGTTAATTACCATAACTGATTCATTACTGATGCATTAGCCCATTCATGACTAAATCATAACAATTCCTAGAAAAGTATCAAGAAAATAAATGAGTAAACACAATGATTGATATATTCACAGCGCTTGAGTCATTTAGGAGAGCAAAGCAACAACAAAAAAGGAGTAATTTTACACTTGGCAAAAACCATGTTGCATTGGAGGGGGAAAGTTAATGTAAAATGTGGGGGCATATTTATATAGTTGGGGTAGGACATGTCCTAGATCAACTTTAAATTTCAGTGTAAAAATAAAGCTGTCAAGTATTTGTGTGATACATTTGAAAGCAGCCAGTATTTAACTTATGTGCAAAATAATAAATGAATTTGCACCCCTTGCATTGTAACATGGTTTGTCCAGGAGCAAACTCCTTTTTTTTTTAGTTGCTCTCCTTAATGACTTAGGCTCACAATCTCAAACCAGATTGACAAAGCAATAGAAAAATGTGAAAAGTCATCCAGATCTACGCGGTTCGGCATATAAGATTTAAACAGGATTTCACCAGATAGAAATATTGTATATTTAAGAGGAGCAACATGTTAGTATTATATGATATATATAAAAAAAAAAAACTGCAACAAGAAAAATGCCACAATTAATTTGCATATATTGGTATGTTTTTACAAATGTATTATAAATTACTTTATGCACTTTTAAAATGTATGAAATACAATCTAATTTTAGTTACCCGTCAAAGCACAAAATGCCTATAATCCAGATATCAGTTTCCTAGAACATTGTTACCAACTTTTTCTTTTAACCAAATACTCCCAAACCAGATTGCTATAAACATTTAACCCCTACCGACAAAATATAAGCACTGTGTTTTGTAATGTCTCTCTGCAGCGTGACATTTATAATCATATTAGTATAGAATAAACAAGGACCAATTCTGTGCATTATCATTTTACAGTGTAAAAGCATGTTTCTATCATTGTACTCACAACACATATAAAAAGCCATTAAGGATGTTATTAACTGCGGGGTTTTGGGTTTAGTATCTACCTTCTCTCTGTTTCAGAGCCGCCGAGATAGAGCTGCAGCCAAGGGCTGAATGGGCAGGGGGTCAGGGAGGACATCCGCCCCCCAGGCCAGTCCCATAGTGGGCTACCTTTGGCTTGGTCCCTTTAATATGTTCCTAATAGGCTACTGCCCCTCAAGCTAAAAATTGACAGGCAGCCCCTGCTCGGGCCCTAGTGCAGCAAGTTCTCGGAACCAAATGCTGCAAATACAGCTGTGCGACCTCTTGGGCCAAAGGAAAGCTGCAGCTCTCTGCTATTGGTCTGCGTAGTTACCCGCCTCTGTTTCGTTTAGCTTCTTAAATTGGTTTGTGGGGGCCCCAGGGCTAGCCCCACCTACAATCATGCGCTACACAACATTAGGAAGGAAGGTGGCAAAAGTGTGGACCCCTCCACTGTCCTGGGCACCAGTTGTTCACCCCACCTGCCAATATTATAATCCACCACTAGATGTCACTATTTTGACGTCACTCAGATTATTCCTCTTTTTAAAGGGACACTAACTTCAGTAATCTCAAACAATTTGCTTAATTGTGCTCATCATGGGGAAATGTATATGGTACACAGTTTTATATTATCCCTCAGAGGCTATGATCAAACTCAGGAAGCTAAATTTACCAAACTCTTTAAAAAGCTTTCATTTATTGTATACATTCTACAAAATGACAGCTAGAATCTGATTGGTTGCTATAGGCAACATCTCCACTTTTTAAAACCCGCAGTTTAGTAAATATATGCCCAGGGAGTTCTATCTTCTACCTGATTACTATCTCTGTGTCATATTTCCAGACTTTTTTGGACCTTACCATGCTCCCTATAATGTCACTCATATCAATTGCCATTACATCAGGCTCCCAAGCCATTGCATTGTGAGAGGATTATTATTCCTCAATTTGATTGACAGCTGAGCTCTGGCAGCAGATAAAGAGATTATGGGGCAGAGAAAGCAAACTATGGGACTGTACTAAACAGTGAGTTGACTTACCAGCACCTATAACGAGAATATTTTTACAAAGTCATCCCTTAACATTTACATTAGCCAAACGCAACGGGAAAATATTTAATATAGGGATGAAGTACCTTTGCATTTAGCCTGTACAGTAGCATTAATAGATAATATTCTAAGTTATTATTATTTTTTTCTACATCGTTCCTTCCCCCAAGATCTTACAACCTTTTATTATAAACCGGTTTATATGAATTTGAAAAGAACGATCATCATTCATAGACAGTCAATAGAGTTCAGATGAAGGTCACTAACAGCTTCATTGTCCTGATTTCCAACTCGCAGTCCTTCTGCTCAGTTT
Source organism: Mixophyes fleayi (assembly GCF_038048845.1). NCBI lineage: Eukaryota > Metazoa > Chordata > Amphibia > Anura > Limnodynastidae > Mixophyes > Mixophyes fleayi. Next base: position 31,854,672 of record NC_134411.1, read on the forward strand.
TGCACTCAAATAATGGCGATATTATATGCAGCTTTCTGTCGCATATAAACATGGATGGCAAATCACCTTTGCCGTGCCCTCTGCATGCATTAAACTCAACCACTTTAATTCGCAATCAGTTTTATAAGCGGTGCGGCACAGATCACAGGAGACGTTAGATACAGAGAGGGGAGTCACTTGTTACTGTATCCTCTGCATCTTAGCATCAGAACAACAAGCTATTAAAATTACACAAAATTGTTTGAAAGGCCCAATTTACAGTCTGCCGTTCATGAATATTTAAGAGCCTGCGAACATTTATTACCTGCTTACTGTGCAGTAACACAGTCTAATGCCTCAAATTGCCTGAAAGATCTCTGGGTCTAGTGTCATTCTATGCTGCCGAGCGCACTTTGTTAAGAGGAATTTAGAGGGGAGTGCCGCGGTAGTTAATTAAATTAATATGTCTACGTTATTGTGCCTGCCACTTCCAAATGAGGTCACGGGTACGGTGTCATTTTATTTAGCAATATATTTTTTGAGTTTGAGAAACCATTATCTAGATTTATACAGTATGACAGTGATATCTTATGCTGTATGCTGCCTAACACTGAAAAGCAGCTTAAAAGAAGAAGGCCCTGCGGAATATGCTGGCGTTATGTATAAATAAATGTCAATAATCAAAAACAAAATAGCACAGATACATAGTTGCTAAGATGTTAAACATTTCCATTGACACTTTGCGGATGAACCAGGGGCCCACACAGGATTTGTAGAGGGGGTTTCCACACCACGCCGCCAGTGGGCGTGACCAGCATGCATGGGGGCGTGGCTATAATATTAGGCAGTGCTTGGCTGCTCTCCAACTCTTCCTATCCCTATAATATACATGGGCAATGCTGCCTGCACTACTGTTAGGTGCACGCAGATCTCCCTTTTCAAGCAGAGCCGTATGAAGCGGGGGCAGGGTCCAGACACCTCAATTATACAGTGCTCCAGGTTGGAGGGGGGTTTCCAGGCACTAGGAAATTTGCCTATGAGGGCAGTCACGCAACATGAGAACCAATGCCGGCGGAACACTGCAAGTGTGGCAGGAGGCCACAAACTCCGGTAGGGGGCGCTGGAGATGCAAATTGTGGGTCACGCGAATCACCGTCATATCATGAACTTGAAAATAGTGTAATTGTTTTAAAAATTTAAATACGCCAATGGATATTAACATATAAAGCATATAGAATAAAACATAAATGGTCAGAGTTGCATCAGGCTGGCAGAAAAAGAGAAATTGTATTGTGCATGGGGTCAATGCTCAAAAGTTTGAAAGCAACGGTCTTCTGTGTGGTAGGGACATTCCAGTTTCTCACAATCTGTGTCTGACAATTAACTTTGCACAGGTTACAAGCAGCCCCCTAATTTATGTGCCAAGATCCATGGCGTACAATCGGCATGCATTGAGCTAATATAAGCCCCCCTTCCTCAGTCAATAGTCCTATTTTTCATGGAATTAATAATCACACTGCAAAGCTTAATTGTAATTCCTTATACAAAACGAGTAAGAGCCTAGGGCCTGATTCATTAAGGATCTTGACTTAAGAAACTTCTTATTTCAGTCTCCTGGACAAAACCATGTTACAATGCAATGGGTGCAAATTAGTATTCTGTTTTGCACATAAGTTAAATACTGACTGTTTTTTCATGTAGCACACAAATATCAACTTTAAATTTCATTGTACAAATAAGCTACCAAGTATTTGTGTGCTACATGAAAAAACAGTCAGTATTTAACTTATGTGCAAAACAGAAACTAATTTGAACCCTTTGCATTGTAACATGGTTTTGTCCAGGAGACTTAAATAAGAAGTTTCTTAAGTTAAGATCCTTAATGAATCAGGCCCCTAGTTACTAAAATATTCTGCAAAATAATGCTAATAACCACATAATACAAACTGGGACCTTATAGCACGGTTCATTGAAATCTTCAATAATGATGAATTGATTGACCAGCATTGATCTTGTTTCAAGTGCAAATAACTGCACACAATATTAAAACCTTACGAGGAAGGAAAGGTGACCAATCCTATAGTATTAAATTTGCATTATTTATTGTCTGCCGAAGACTTAGATAAAATGAATTAATTTCAAGTGGGCATTTGGATCTTGGTATATACAAGCTGAGAGTAGTGTACATCTATCACCATGACAAAACGTGTTTATGTCTCAATAGTACATCATCCGCTACTATTATATTATTCTTTGTAGATGCTCATAAATGACAAACCTGTGCTGAAATGAGGCCTATAATATTAACAGCGTAAAAGTGCATTTGCAGGAGCGCTCATCACCTGTTATAAAACTATCCCGTGTACAGTGCCCCGTGTAAAAATGAAATAAAAATGCCAAAATCGCTTAGAATTTCCCTATAGTCATTGATGAGAATTGATTGGAAGCATAATAGGTATAATAATAGGTATACAAATATTGCACTGTACACGCTCTGTGGCTCTCATAGCCGCTTTAAATGAACAAAAGGTGGTAAATAGACCTGGGTAGTGTTCTGTGTTTATATATCTTAATGAATATCAAGACAAGCAAACTGTTCAATGCATCTGGGTGAATACAAGGAGATGCGTTTTAACATTGGATCATATTGTGTTTTAGGTTTAGTTTCCTTTTAAATGCATTTTTATTCCCAATTGCAACAGTATAGTTTATTTTAAAATGTCATTGCTATGACAAAATGATCATTTTGTTTTATGTATTTTGGTGCCAGGACCCAATTGTATTTTTTCCTTAGGTGTTTAATGTCAGCGTGTCGTCCACCACATGTCAAGGCAAACTGGCTTACAGTAAGAGAAAACGAGAGCAGAAATATCCCGATTTATGGTTCGTTGTACTTGCTAATTACCTTGTGCACATTTCAGCCTTTATATGGGGATTTTATTAACTAGGCTAAGCTGCCATGCACTAACATTGTACGTACCTTACCTTAATGCAAGACCTACATAAACCATCTTTCTGACGGTACATCACCGGGTATGACTGGGGAATAAATCAGTCGGCTATGAGATCGTCTCATTGAGTGCCAGGAAACCAAGCACATTTTGTAAACAGAACCCAAGATGTTGGGACGACCGCCACCAGTAGGTGACCGGAATCTAGGAAAGATATTTAGAAAGGAGGGAATAGAGGCATTTGGATTGATCAATGTCTTGCTTTATAGTGAAAGTGCCACAATTATTAATTTTAGCAGCCTTTGTCTGAAGCCTCTGAACAGAATGCTAGGGAACAGCAAACACCGCTCTGGTCATTTCTAATAAGTTTAGGGCTGGCATCCACATGATCTTGCATAGTAATCCCAGTATCTCTCCCTGACAGGTGGACTAAAGAGAAGAACAGCTAGAGCAGGTCTGGCCAACCTGTGACTCTCCAGGTGTTGTGAAACTACAAGTCCCAGCATGCCTTGCCAGCTATCTACGAAGTATGCTGCTTCTAGTTTCACCTTCCGTTGTCTCTTCTCTTTCCAACCTCATACCACTCCGCCCGTAGCTAAACGAAAATGCCAGTGACCAATGACTGCTTTAATATTGGTGGCTGATCGTGCTTCTGCATTACATTAGCCCCGTCCACTTCCCCACGGCCAGCTACAATTATATTTCTGCTACGTTATGTATCAGTTTATCTTGTCACCTTTTAGATTGTAAGCTCTTTTGGGCAGGGCCATCATTACCTTTTGTTTAATGTTGTGTTGTATGTCATTTATTTGTATCATGATCCCATCAATGTACAGCACTGCATAATATGTCAACTCTTCATAAATAAAGGATAATAATGATAATAGTAATAATAGAAAAAATAATAATAATAATAATAATTATTATTATTACTATGATAACATACATGTGCCTGTAATAATAAGTGCAATTTCATATGCATGGATGAGCCACAAAGATCGTGCTTATTCGTAATTTAATAAAAGTTTATTACCCATTAAAACCTATTAAAACTGTTATTTTCAGAATAGTAGAGTTTTATCTTGACCTATATATTTCAAAATGTTATTGTGTCCATGGATAACATTCATTTTTCACCTATTTAATTATCATTAGTCTTTCACCTAGTTATTTGTATAATTTATTTATCAATGTTTGCTCTAAACTTGCATGGCACTTTATGATATTATTGTACAATATAGAATGTATAAACGTTTATGTTATGTAAAATAAAATACAATAAAGTAAAATAATAAAACATATTATTCAAATATTTAACACTAGACTCTTATTTTTAAACCTGTAGAGTTCTTCCAACTTACATGGAGGTTTCTTCTCTGGCTTCTCCAACTATAGGATGAAACCAAACTCACCGCAATAAGACCAAAACTCTGATACGTTTGAGGATGATAAATTCTGAAAATTCAAATTTGCAAATGTAGTGCTTAATGTCAAAGCAAAAATGGAACTCAATGAATGTATCAGCAGAACTTTACGCCTCGACACATCAACCTCAGCTGTGTAATGATTTCTATGTAGCTGTCTTCTTGACAATTTTGACTTTATGGGGAGGGATTCAATTACCTAACGTGAGGTGACGGACTTCACCGCAGTAGCATGCTGCGTTCATTTCTACTACGGTACCTGAACACATCAGATTTTCCTGTGCACCTCTATGCTTTGCAAGGAAAAATATGCGATGTTACATCTCCACGCTGCAGCCATTCCGGAGGCCCTCTATGGAGAATTTAATCAGCCCCTATGATTGGGAAGTAAAACAATGTTAAAGGGAGAAATATAAGCATATTAAAGAGGAAAGTATCCGATTATATTTTCATTTGCAGTAGAATTTTTCAATTAGTAAGATATCGCCACCCTTTCAAGCACCTGCCCTGAACCTGTAAATTGATTGAGCAACTTCAACTTCTGTATTGTTTGTTTAAGAGGCATGTTTGATATCGGCAGCTGATGGGGAGTGCTGGTGCTGTATTGCCATTTAGAGGCTTTTTGGAGTATCTCTTGGTAAGTTAGCTCTCAATTTAAAAACATATATATATATATATATATATATATATATATATATATATGGTCCAAAAATAAGGACTCGCATTGTTTAGAGCTAGGACCACCCCATTAGCATAAGTGCCTTGATGTGACAGGTGGCTTATCATACCTTTGCAAATGTGTGCAACTGAGATTTCTACATTTTTATGTAAAAATATCAATAGCAGCTCCCTTGCTGGTTATAGCAGTGTGCTGGGGGATTTTTTTATGTATTTTTTCCTTTCTGTTCTACCATTTCAAGCACCTGCCATGAACATATAAATTTATTGAGCAACTTCCATTTCTGTATCGTTTGTTTGAGAGCCATTCTCTGCCATCAGTAGCTGACGGAGAGTGCTGGTGCTGTATTGCCATTTGAAGGCTTTTTGAGGTACCTCTTGGTAAGTTAGCTCTAATTTAAACACACATATATGTATGACCCAAAAATAGTGACTTTCATTGTTTAGAGTTAGGGCCGCCTTGACTTGATGGGTGGCTTATCATGCCTTTGCAAATGTGTGTAACTGAGAAGTCTGCATTTTTATGTACAAATATAAATAGCAGCAGTGGGCTGGGGGATTTTTCTCTCTATTTGCTCCTTTCTGTTCTACCCTTTCAAGCACCTGCTATGAACCTATAAATTGATTCTACTTCTGTACTGTGTAGACTTTTTCAATGAATAGTTTGGTTAAACTTCCAGAACTATTATTCAGCAATTTTCTATTAGCTATGCTGTACCACACTGCTTAGTCACTGGGGGGGTATATTCATGTGACTGACGCCTGCAGAATCCACACGGTGCTTGAATTATAACCACAGACATCGATGGGAATTTAGGCTGTGTGTAAACACAACACTGCACTGACGGTTTCCATGCCTAGCGCATCAAGCGTCCTCACAAAGGTGAACGTTGAAGCATTAACTATTATACTTGGCCGCCAAATAGGTTTTCCCATCGGAAAAGGATATTTTCTCTGCCCTGGGCTATTTATGCCACTGAATAAAATTAAGTGCACTTTAATAAAGCAATCTTCTTTTTATGATTTTATTGAAACTATCATTTCATTTATGTGTCTAGCAGAAACATGCGGACTCATAAACCTATTTTATTGACGTAGAGAAACAAGACAAGGGGAAAGGAGGACGCTGTTGTGAAAGTCCTTTGTGTGGCTCTGTTCAGCTGAACAGGAGCCTCACATGATTACTATGTGTTGTGGATTATTCCGCTGGCGCCAATCCCGCGTCTTCCTGTTTGCCTCCAATCCCCTCCTCTCCTGAAATATCCTGTGCTGCTGTGAACAATTTGATGATCTGATTGATTATATTTTTGGCTTACAAGATGAATTGTGATAAAACGTTATCTGCCTTTCTTCCTTATTAAGCAGCCATACATTTCATAGTCTTTTACAACTGCGTGTTTAGCCCAAAAAATAAATCCCATTTATTGGGTTTAAACAGCCGTGTTTTCCTAATTCTCCCTGTCCGCTGAGCGCAAGGTGGTATGTCCACGTGGGGAAACTTTAGCAAAGTGACGAGCAACAGGTGGCCCCAGGGACACATGTGGGCCCCTGAAACTTCACCTGTGGCTCCCCCAGCTCCTTCTGGCTTTATTGACAGATATGTTTGTTACAGCTTATAACACTACATTAAGACGCCCCCTAATATGTTAGTATAATATAATATAGTACAGTTCTGTGTATCTTTGTTGGATAAAATGTATTGTTTTAACTCACTACTGAGACTGATGATAATGTACGCCCCTGTTGAAGATTAGAGGGCCGTCCATGTGGCCCCTGAAAGATATGGGAGTGCTTAAGCAGCATAGAAACCAGCAACGTGCCACAGAGAGTGTAATAAATATGAACATATATATATATATATATCGTTTTATCACTTGTATTATAATATGTTGCCTATAAGTATGTACTTAGGGCAGCATGGTGGCTCAGTGGTTAGCACTTCTGCCTCGCAGCGCTGGGGTCATGAGTTCAATTCCCGACCATGGCCTTAGTGTGTGGAGTTTGTATGTTCTCCCCGTGTTTGCGTGGGTTTCCTCCGGGTTCTCCGGTTTCCTCCGGGTCCTCTGGTTCCCTCCCACACTCCAAAAACATACTGGTAGGTTAATTGACTGCTATCAAAATTGACCCTAGTCTCTTTCTCTCTCTCTGTCTGTGTATGTTAGGGAATTTAGACTGTAAGCTTCAATGGGGCAGGGACTGATGTGAGTGAGTTCTCTGTACAGCGCTGCGGAATCAGTGGCGCTATATAAATAAATGGTGATGATGATGTACTCTGAGGGATACCATGCTATTCACTTACATAATTTATATAACCTATATTTTACATTACTGGTTATCATTTGCCAATAAACCTATGACTAGTTCCAATTTGTATTAACACCATTTCTTGTCTATGAAAACTTTTTTATTTTAGTTGATTATTAATGTAATCCAATTTTCAATATCCATTTAATATTGATAGTTATATAATTTGTTATACCTTAGACTAATTTTCCTTAGTTAACTCTGATAATTATTTTTATGTTCGTATTTTAATATTGTTTGACTATTTGTTTCTAAAAACAAAATTCAATAAAAAAAGACTTGATTTAAAAAGGAAAAGTACGGACCGGATACGACAATTATTATGTCCAGATGAGACTGATCTAAGAATAACCCTGTTCAGACAAGACTGTGTTTTCAGCAAATCGATTTATGATTCATTTGTTAAAGATTCAAACAGAGATGTTACTTAAATAGATAAATAAAGGTTTTTTTTAAATGTACTATTGTTCCAGTATTTGCTATTATTGGTCAATATTGAAGCTTTATGAGTACATGAAGCATTTGGAATAACGATAGATAGTTCTTTCTCCCATTGTGAGAGGTAGGTAGTTTGTGTAGGATAATATGATCATATAATAGAGTTGATTGTAACATAGTAACATAATTGATGAGGTTGAAATAAAGACACCAGTCCATCAAGTTCAACCTATTTTGGATCTCCTGCGATAACTCACTTATATTTGAAATTGATCCAGAGTATGCAACCTCTAATCTGTTTCAATTGTAAAAATCCCCCGAGACCCAATGTTGCAGTCCTATTTTTACCCTATATCCACTACTATCCTTCATTTTAACTAACTGTCGTATCCCTGGATACACCTTTCCGCTAAAAATTTGTCTAACCCTTTCTTACGCATATCTATTGAATCTGCCATCACAGCTTTCCTTGGCAGTGAATTCCATATCTTGACTGCCCTTACTGTAAAGAACCCCTTCCTTTGCTGGTTGTGAAATTCCCTCTCCTTTAATTTATGGGGCTATGAATAGAGCACAATGTCTAAGATGGTACTATATCTATGCGGCGTCTGCCTTGGATTTTAGAGAAGTACAAAATATGTTAATGGGTGTTCTATTGGGGATCTTGGGTTAGAGTGGTAAACAGAAAATACATCTGAATCATTCGAGGGGAATAAATCTGCGAATGCTACTATATATTCATGCCTATCAGTCCTCCCCTTAAATCCTCTGTTTCTGCCAGGTGCAAATGCAGGATTTGTAGAGGGGGGTTTTCACATCACGCCGCCAGTGGGCGTGACCAGCATGCATGGGGGCGTGGCTATAATTTTAGACAGTGCTTGGCTGCTTTCCAACTCTTCCTATCCCCATAATATACATGGGCAATGCTGCGTGCACTACTGTTAGGTGCACGCAGCTCTCCCTTTTGAAGCAGAGCCATGTGAAGCGGGAGCAGAGTCCAGCCACCTCAATTATACAGTGTCCCAGGCTCGAAGGGGGGTTTCCAGGCACTAGGACCCCCCCCTCGGTATACCTATGTCTGCTATCACCTCTACTCCCCCATTCAGTCCCTACTTGTGTCTACCCCTTCCCTCTAAGATGTAAGCTCTCAAACCCAGGACTCTCTTTCCTCGTGCCCTCCTTCAACCGTTACACATTCTGCCCAATGCTCTGTACCTCTGGCCTTGCTTCCCCAGCCCAATCTCTCAATCCCATGCTCGTGGGCACAGGTCTACCTCACGTGGGTATTTCTTATTACTTCTGCTCAACGCCTAATCATTAACTTGATCTGCAAAACTATGTTCTCTGCCTGTACTCTGTTAATTTGAAGCTTAATGGTCTTTATAATTATGCATAGTGGAATAATGTATTTTTCTTGGCTGTTTGTGTATTGCTTTACTGTTAACATCCAATCTGTTCACCCCCTGCACACGGCCCTGCGGACCATTTGTTGCACCTTATAAATAAAATATAATAATAATACTATTTGTTTTTGTGACCTGTGCACTGAGAGGTGATTTATCAATGGGCTTACTAATCATCACCTTCACTTCAGTACTGTGCAGACTTGGTAAATCTACGTAGCTCAATGGTGAGAAAATAATAGATTTAGAAATTATGCCTGAGTTGAATCCGTGTCATTTGAGGAATTAATGGGTCGTGTAGAACTGGACAAGGCATACACATGACATGGCACCTACCCCACCCCAAGAAACGTTAACTTTCTATCTTAAGAAACACCCTCTCTACCTGGCTGTAAATGTTGATTTTCACTTTCACAAGATCTCTAGGCCCATAGTTTTGCAGAGGACGATGACTGCATTTGTGGAATAGTTTTTACTGGCAGAGGAGAGTTGGGCGAAGTTGAGTGAAGGTGTTTCTAATGAAGTATAGAGTTGGTCTACCAAGGCGCCTGGTTTTGTGTATCAGTGAAGAAGCATTGTATTACAATAAAACGGTATAGAGGGTGTAGTTTAAGGGGTGTCCTAAGCCACAAAACGATTTGAATTCAGCAGCAGCTGGGTATGGCTTATTCACGGATTATAATAATTTAAAAATGGTTAGTGTAACCCCTCCCAAATCAACCCACAGGGCTGGCTATCATTTTAAGAGGGAGACCACAAGTGTAATCTCCCTGTCACAGTCAGAACCAGTGTCAGGTGCCTCCAGGTAATTTGGTTTGTGCCTTCCTTTGTTTGTAGACAGATGAAAGGAAGCAGATGTGGTCAATCAATTCACAAAATTCTGAGGCAAATTTGAGCCCACAGCTTGTGTGACCTGTTTTGAAACATATTCACTGTCCTGATAAATGGTGAGGCCGGGTGATATCAATAGCAGTCATGGACTAATCTCTGGAGGATTCTGGTTTATAAAGACTGGGTCATTGGTGACTTATCGTTGGTGTCCTCCCCTCACATTTGTCTCCTCAAAACTAGAGATGCTCACTGACCCCTGTGAACTGGTTTTGGTTTTGGATCTGGATTAGCTTCATGTTTTGGTTTTGGTTTAGGTTTATTTAGAAAAAATCTTAAAATATGCTAAAATCACATAATTTTGATCTTTTTTTGCTCCTACATTATTATTAACCTCAATAACACTAATTTCAAGTCATTTGTAGTCAATTTAGACCACCTCACAGGTCACAATATTATTTTCATACACTTTCGGACAAATACTGCAGCGACCTGGCTGGATGGTAAGCGACAGAGCAATGACACAAACACACGGCAGTTCCTAGCACACCTAGGACACATTGGCACACAGCAGTGGCAGGAAAGAAAAATGGGGGTCCGTCCGGCTCGGTACTTGGATCCCCTAAGTTCGGGTGTGTTCGGTTCTCCAGGAACCGAGCCTGAGCATCTCTACTCAAAACTGAAGCAGGTGGCTTAGTTGGTAATGTTTAGAAAAGGTATAGAAGCCACAGTAGGATATTAAGTTTAAAGATAACAATCGCCACAAAGAAAGCATACTTAGTAAGATCATACAGAGGAAGGTTTGAAAATACTGTTTCCATGAATGTGGGACTTTAGAGGATAGAGTTTTGACAAATCAGTAAGCACAAATATCCATAATTGTTTAATATAAATTCAGTTATATTGTATTTGTTGAACCATTAGCCGGGGGAAAAGACATTCATGGCTTCTGATTTATTGATTTTAACGTGACTAATGGAAGTGTATTTATTAAATTACTTCACGATAGAGGGAGTGATATATGTGTGGAAGAAATATATAATGATAGATTATCGGCAAATGTTTGCTATCGCACCTTGGCCATTACTCCCCTAATATTGCTGTTTTGATGGATTGCCGTTACCAAATGGTAAATGGCAAGAATTTGAAGAAGGATGGATAATGGGCACATTTTGTTTTTCCATTATGTATTAGCACAATATCCCATTGACTTTAATTGTAGCCATGGGTGAATAAACATAAGTCCATTACCCTCCGAATGATGGAGTGACCCAGACTAGACAATGTCAAAAACCACTGATTTGTTATAGCAAACATACAAAGGGTGACAATAGTTTTTTTGCTTTTCGTAGTGCCAAAAGTATCCCAAATGGCTTTAACCGTCAGTTAAGTGGCATCACTTATGGACGACAGAGCATCTAATAGCCAGGTCTGCATGGCTCATGTGAAGCCATCCTTCTCAGACCTAAGCGTTTTAGAGGGTGGGGTACGATAAAACTATGCTTGTAATTCTGACACCGGTCATGCCTCCAAAAAAAAAACCCCGCAAGAATAGAAAATCGACTTGAAAATAATTAGACTTACCTTGAAGACGATGCTGGAGATTCCTGAAGACAGCAGCATAATGACAGGAAGGCTTTCCGATTGGACAACTGACCGCCTCCGCTGTCTGACGTCATCGCGACGTGTGTGAAGCAAAATTTAAAGCGGCAATGTGGGGTCCCCTAAGGTTAAGTGGTTAAACACTTAACTGAACATTGCCGCAGAGGCGGTCAGTTCTCCAAATGGAAAGCCTTCCTGTCATTATGCTCCTGACTTCGGGGATCTCCAGCATCGTCTTCAAGGTAAATCTAATTATTTTCAAGTGGATTTTCTATTTTTTCGGGGGTTTTTTGGAGGCATAACAGGTGTCGAAATGGTGGTAATCGCAAAAACAATTACCACCGGTTTTATAGGTATATAAAGTTATGAACAGACCTGAACGGAGATCTTTTTGCCATCTTTGATCCTGTGCCATATTTTACTTTGACAGAAGGGATTCCATAATTGCAGACAAATCTATAAGCCTTCCAGTCCCCCTCCTAACCGACCTCCTTCCAACCTCCCACCTCCCGCCCTCCCTATCCTGCCCTCCTCCTGCCTCCCTCCTCGTCATTCTCCTCTCCCTCCTCTCCCTCTCTGCGTTCTCCCCCTTTCCTCCTCCTACCCTTGTGTCTCTGTCCGTCCTACCCTCCCCTTAGATTGTACGCTCCTTTGAGCAGGGCCTCCTGTTCTCCACCACCTTAACTCTGCTCTCCAGCTCCTTGTCTCCTCCGTGAGGTCCTCCTGCCCTTCTGCCCCTCTAGCTACACCGCTGGGGGCTCTCACCTCTCATCTAGCTGTACATTGAGCTTCCGAGTTACTGTGCTTTTTGTTAACTGTTCCGTGCTGTCTCTCCCTGTATCGTGTTTCTGTCTGTCCCTGTACGGCGCTACGGATACCTAGTGGCGCCTTATAAATAAAAAATAATAATAATAATAATAATAAGTCTGAACCTCTCATAAATGATGAGAGGAGGACGTGTCTATTAGGGCAAGTGGGAACCCTTATTTATCTGTAATCAATTTAGTTAGCCTGCAGCAGCTCTATTAATAGTTTCAGCTGGGCCCATTTTCAATGTGAGTTGTGACAATTTCAGGAATAGGCAACGTTTTACCAAATTAATTTCTCTATTTGCTCTTGTCTTTTTCATGATGTCTAGACTGTGGTAGTGGTCTCTGCAAATGACATCACGTGGTCTGTTCTCAAATGTGTGTTAGAGCAACAATTTATGTGTTTTCTCAAATCTAGTTGCTCACATCTCCAGCTTTAAGATATCCTTTTATATCTAACTTCCCTCCACCGGATTAATTATTATTATTATTATTATCTTTAATTTATAAGGCGTCACAAAGAGTCTGCAGCGCTGTACATGACATACCAAAAACAGTGAGCCATGACACAACATGATACAGAAAGAACAAAAATGAACAAAAATATAGACACAGACACAGGTAACAAGGTAAAGCAAATCAAATTATTACTGGGACAATGAGTGAAAGTGATGGTAGAAATCAGCGAGAAGTAGGCCGAAGCTTAAGAAAACAGGGCTAGGGAAGCAGGCCAAGAGGTACAGAGGGTGATGGAATAGTAGAAGGAGCACACAAGGAAAGAGGGCCCTGCTCCTGAGAGCTTACATCCTAAAGGGAAGGGGGAGACACAAATAGGGTGGTACTAACTGGGGGAGAGAGCCGGGACAAGGGAGTTAGGAGGAGGACTGATAGACTTGAATAAAGAAATGAGTCTTAAGGGCACGCTTGAAGCCTTTGAGAGCAGATGTTGGAGGGAGACTGCAGATACAGAGCAGAGGAAGAGAAAATGAGGCGGGCAGCAGCATTGAGGATAGACTTAAGAGGATCAAGGCGAGAATCAGGTAGGCCACAGAGAAGGAGGTTACAGTAGTCAAGGCGAGAGATTACAAGCGAGTGAACGAGGGTTTTCATAGCTTCCATGGTGAGAAAGGGGCGAATTTTGCATATATTCCGACGGTGGAAGTAGCAGGATTTTGAGAGGGACATAATGTGAGGCTTGAAGGAGAGGGAGGAATCAAGGATGACCCCAAGGTATCGGACTTGAGGGACAGAAACGAGGGTAGGGTTATTAACAGAAATAGAAAGTGGGGGGAGGTGGGAGAGTCCTGGAAGGGGGGAAAATGATAAGTTAAGTCTTGGAAATATTGATTGTAAGAAAGGAAAGCAAAACTAGATGGGGTTTGTCTTTCATAAAATTGTTGTGTCACATAACTCTGGAAAATCACAGAAAATTGGCGTTTTTAAATAACCTTTGATTGATATGTGTAGCCCTAAGATTCATTTACAAATAACAAAAAGATTAGCGTATTTCTCGGCTTTGCACGTTTCAAGGTAGATGTGGAGGGACAGAAGACGCTGGAGCCGGTGCCCGTGAAGAGGGCGAAGATATCCGGCAGCGCTGTGCCCCTGGAGGGGCTGAAGAGGTCCCCGATGGTGCCCAGCTACAAGAAAGAAGAGAAGAAGAACTTACCCGTCCATCGATCCAGCGGCGGTGAGTATAACGTCTTTTTTGCAGGTCCCGTGCGCGGGGGATGGATGAGCCAATCAGGGCTCATCTTTCCCCGCTGGCCAATCAGCGGCCGGATGCGCGAGCCAATCGCGGCTCGCGCCCGGCCATTCAAAAGATTGGCGCCGACGCGAGCCAATCAGCGCTCGCGCCGGCGGATGACGTCACGCCGGCGACTATATAAGTCGCCGGGTGGCGCCATTTTGGGAGAAGTCCGTCGGCGGGGAAGAGAGAGGACGTCTCGTCCAGACGTCCAGCAACTGAGGCAGCAGCAGCGGCGGCAGGGGGCCCTTGTAAGGGCCGTGAGCTACCCTGCCGCTAGAAGACTTCAATCAAGCCGCCGGAGCGGAGATCGCCGGCGGGGAGCCCTTGTCAGGGCTGAGAGCGCCCCCGCCAAGCAGCCTTCAACAGCGCCGAAGAGGAGAAGAGGCGCCGCCGGCTGGAGGGTCTGGAAGACCCGGAGAAGAAAGAAACAGAAGACGGCGTGTCAAGTTGAGTATCCTGCGCAGAGCAGGTAAGTATACTCAACGTTGAATTCGGGCACTAGGCCCGTGGGCACAGTCGGGCACAAGGCCCGTGGCACAATAAAGTAGGGGCACAAGGCCCAGGGACCTGGGCACTAGGCCCCAATGTGTTAGTGGGCCAGTAGGCCATTAGTATATGTATATAAAGGGGACAAGCCCCTGTTAGATAGAGAGGGGGACTCTGAGCCCCAGAGGTACAAGGGCACAAGGCCCTTAGGTAGTTAGGGGCCTAGAGGCCATAGGAAGGCCAGAGGGCCTGGTTAGGGGCTGGTAGCCCATCTGCTATTAAGGGCACAAGGCCCTCGGTTAGTTAGGGAGGCCACAGGCCTCAGGCAGGGGCTAGGACCCCTAGGTAGTAGGGCACAAGGCCCTAGTGAGTGGGCTCAGAGCCCTGAGTTAGAGAGGGGGCTGAGGCCCATTAGTCAGAGTAGAAGGCTCTGTGTGTAGCTGGGCAGAGACCCATGGTGTGTAGGGCATAAGGCCCTGGTGGTGTGTGGTAGAGGCGTGGGAGCCTCGTGAGAGTAGGCGCGGTCCTGTGTGAGGTGAGCACACGTGGTTAGGAGGTACGGTCGAGCGTAGGCTCCCGTGGTGCTGTAGCAACCTGCTGGTTGGCTAGCAGCGGTGTGTTCGGGTAAGTAGCGGCAAAGTACTGTAGACTGTATTTATTCTGTCTGTGTGGCGAGTGTAGTTTACATTACAGTATTTTGGTGTGCTTTCTAGCTGTGTCCAGGGGCAAGACGTCAGGCCCCCATTAAAGGTAGGCTCTTGTTTCCTGTGGTTTTCCTGTGTTAACCCGTGCTGTGGGGGACAAGTGTAAGTAACAGCATACACATAGTCAGGGGAGAACACATGTAGTTTCCCTGTCCCTTAGGTCCCCGGGGTCACACTGGTACCCAGAGGGGGTGGCTGAGTGAGTTGGTGGCAGTACAGCACACCTTGAGGCAGTTCCAGGGGCGGCCGTGGTTCTGATCAAGGGTCCTCAAGGCCGGTTCCGTGCAGGTGGACCTGTGGTTCCGGACGTAGGGACACGTGTGAGATACCCGAGTACAGGCAGTCGGGCGGTTCCGTTCGATCGGCTGTTCCGTGCGGCAGTCGGCCCGCGGGTTAGTGTGCTGTTTTACCGAGCCTCAGCCGGGCTTAAAGAACCCGTACTTAGGGCCTGTGTGTGACTCCATAGCAAGAAGGCAGCTTCTTGGTACGACCTGGGTGAGGGGGTTAGGAACCGCCCTCCGGTTTAGGCTGTGAACACCGGCTGGTGTTCCCCGTAGCGTGTAACTAGTAGTTCCGTTAGTGCACCACATTTAGTTAGTCCTAGTGTTTGACTTAGTTGCGTTGCCGACCATTAGAACGTTGTTAGGGTCGGGTCGCCGTTGTAGTTAGTCCAGTTTGTGGGTGCCATCTTAGTTCACGGAGAGCGTAGAGGGAGGCTGTGTGTCTTGTCATCCGCAGGAGTCGGGAAGGTGCAGGAGAACCGGATCGGAAGTGGGAGTGTCCCGGTGAGTATCACGCTCGATTCCTCCTTTCGGTTAGGCCCTCACCGGCAGGTGTGTGAGGCACTTGAGGCGGGATTAGTCCTCGGATTAGTCTTGGCCTTCGGTGCCTGTAGTCCCCCGCGTCTTGGCAAGAATAAAGTGAGGAGGCGGCAAGGAGCTTGGACTGACCGTGTCCTTGTCCTTTGCCGTAGTCTCGGACAGCCCTTACCTGGTAGGCACGGCCGTAATCTCTGCCTCTATCTTAGAGGGACGTGATTGGAGGTGGCTGCGGATCTGCTGGGATCGGATCGCAGCTGGGAAATCAGAAGCGGACTGGAGGTGACCATCGTTTACAAGGTGAGTTATTTTCTGTTGCGTCTGTCCCTGTCTTTTCCCCGCAGGGGGCGTTACATTTTGGCGTAGTCAGCAGGATCAACGATGGCTCATCGGGGGATCATTCCGCTGTACGAGGGATACAGCTGTGTCATCTCTCGTGACGAAGTGGCAGCGTTCACGAAGCAAATCCTGGAACGTTGTGAGACAAGGAAGAAGAAGAACAAAGGTACTAAACGGCAACCGGTGGAAGAAATGCTGTGCTGGAAGTGTGGGTTGCCTGGACACTTCGCATACCAGTGCCCAGTTGCCGAGGAGCTCTTTGATGAATGGGAGGACGAAGAAGTCTCCGATGAATGGGAAGACGTAGAAGTCTTCGAGTGGAAGGACGAGGAAGCCTTCCATCCATGGTCTCAAGAGAAGTCGGAATCCGGAGGGAAGGATCGGCAGAGCCTGCTGACTGTTGGATCGCAGGTGATCGTCCCGTCCAAGCAAGATTCGCGACAGGAATACCCGCGTCAGCCGGATGCTGGAGCCGGGGTATTGGAGACGTCGGATACGTCAGACGACTTGTCCGCCGTGGCTGTGGAAGAGTTGGTCCCTGAAGACGAAGGGAGAACTGAGCAGACCCTCCACGGGGCAACGCTGTGTCCGGAGACATGTGAAGATGTCTGCCCGGTGGTACCTGAGAGGATGGAAGCCATCAGTACCCCGGAAGAGAGAGCTGCTGAAGAAGTACTGCCTGAAGAAGACTGTACTTTAGAGAGCGCAGCTGGAGAGTGGTGGATGTTGTCACCTTCTGAAGAAGCTTCCCGCACAACCGAGGAGGTATCGGACGGATGGGAGGTTCCGGCGGGTGCTGAGGAAGAGACTCCCTGGATACCGACTTCGGGCGAGGAAGTTGCCAGGATGGTGTGGATCCTGCGCGAGAGGGCTTTACCGCGAAGGACCCGGTGGACACAAGTCAGGGATGCCGGTAAGCGACCCTTGGAGGTGGACGTAGAGGAGAAGACGTTGATTGTGGGGACCACAATGGAAAAAGGCGGCGGAAATGTGGAGGGACAGAAGACGCTGGAGCCGGTGCCCGTGAAGAGGGCGAAGATATCCGGCAGCGCTGTGCCCCTGGAGGGGCTGAAGAGGTCCCCGATGGTGCCCAGCTACAAGAAAGAAGAGAAGAAGAACTTACCCGTCCATCGATCCAGCGGCGGTGAGTATAACGTCTTTTTTGCAGGTCCCGTGCGCGGGGGAAGGATGAGCCAATCAGGGCTCATCTTTCCCCGCTGGCCAATCAGCGGCCGGATGCGCGAGCCAATCGCGGCTCGCGCCCGGCCATTCAAAAGATTGGCGCCGACGCGAGCCAATCAGCGCTCGCGCCGGCGGATGACGTCACGCCGGCGACTATATAAGTTGCCGGGTGGCGCCATTTTGGGAGAAGTCCGTCGGCGGGGAAGAGAGAGGACGTCTCGTCCAGACGTCCAGCAACTGAGGCAGCAGCAGCGGCGGCAGGGGGCCCTTGTAAGGGCCGTGAGCTACCCTGCCGCTAGAAGACTTCAATCAAGCCGCCGGAGCGGAGATCGCCGGCGGGGAGCCCTTGTCAGGGCTGAGAGCGCCCCCGCCAAGCAGCCTTCAACAGCGCCGAAGAGGAGAAGAGGCGCCGCCGGCTGGAGGGTCTGGAAGACCCGGAGAAGAAAGAAACAGAAGACGGCGTGTCAAGTTGAGTATCCTGCGCAGAGCAGGTAAGTATACTCAACGTTGAATTCGGGCACTAGGCCCGTGGGCACAGTCGGGCACAAGGCCCGTGGCACAATAAAGTAGGGGCACAAGGCCCAGGGACCTGGGCACTAGGCCCCAACGTGTTAGTGGGCCAGTAGGCCATTAGTATATGTATATAAAGGGGACAAGCCCCTGTTAGATAGAGAGGGGGACTCTGAGCCCCAGAGGTACAAGGGCACAAGGCCCTTAGGTAGTTAGGGGCCTAGAGGCCATAGGAAGGCCAGAGGGCCTGGTTAGGGGCTGGTAGCCCATCTGCTATTAAGGGCACAAGGCCCTCGGTTAGTTAGGGAGGCCACAGGCCTCAGGCAGGGGCTAGGACCCCTAGGTAGTAGGGCACAAGGCCCTAGTGAGTGGGCTCAGAGCCCTGAGTTAGAGAGGGGGCTGAGGCCCATTAGTCAGAGTAGAAGGCTCTGTGTGTAGCTGGGCAGAGACCCATGGTGTGTAGGGCATAAGGCCCTGGTGGTGTGTGGTAGAGGCGTGGGAGCCTCGTGAGAGTAGGCGCGGTCCTGTGTGAGGTGAGCACACGTGGTTAGGAGGTACGGTCGAGCGTAGGCTCCCGTGGTGCTGTAGCAACCTGCTGGTTGGCTAGCAGCGGTGTGTTCGGGTAAGTAGCGGCAAAGTACTGTAGACTGTATTTATTCTGTCTGTGTGGCGAGTGTAGTTTACATTACAGTATTTTGGTGTGCTTTCTAGCTGTGTCCAGGGGCAAGACGTCAGGCCCCCATTAAAGGTAGGCTCTTGTTTCCTGTGGTTTTCCTGTGTTAACCCGTGCTGTGGGGGACAAGTGTAAGTAACAGCATACACATAGTCAGGGGAGAACACATGTAGTTTCCCTGTCCCTTAGGTCCCCGGGGTCACACTGGTACCCAGAGGGGGTGGCTGAGTGAGTTGGTGGCAGTACAGCACACCTTGAGGCAGTTCCAGGGGCGGCCGTGGTTCTGATCAAGGGTCCTCAAGGCCGGTTCCGTGCAGGTGGACCTGTGGTTCCGGACGTAGGGACACGTGTGAGATACCCGAGTACAGGCAGTCGGGCGGTTCAGTTCGATCGGCTGTTCCGTGCGGCAGTCGGCCCGCGGGTTAGTGTGCTGTTTTACCGAGCCTCAGCCGGGCTTAAAGAACCCGTACTTAGGGCCTGTGTGTGACTCCATAGCAAGAAGGCAGCTTCTTGGTACGACCTGGGTGAGGGGGTTAGGAACCGCCCTCCGGTTTAGGCTGTGAACACCGGCTGGTGTTCCCCGTAGCGTGTAACTAGTAGTTCCGTTAGTGCACCACATTTAGTTAGTCCTAGTGTTTGACTTAGTTGCGTTGCCGACCATTAGAACGTTGTTAGGGTCGGGTCGCCGTTGTAGTTAGTCCAGTTTGTGGGTGCCATCTTAGTTCACGGAGAGCGTAGAGGGAGGCTGTGTGTCTTGTCATCCGCAGGAGTCGGGAAGGTGCAGGAGAACCGGATCGGAAGTGGGAGTGTCCCGGTGAGTATCACGCTCGATTCCTCCTTTCGGTTAGGCCCTCACCGGCAGGTGTGTGAGGCACTTGAGGCGGGATTAGTCCTCGGATTAGTCTTGGCCTTCGGTGCCTGTAGTCCCCCGCGTCTTGGCAAGAATAAAGTGAGGAGGCGGCAAGGAGCTTGGACTGACCGTGTCCTTGTCCTTTGCCGTAGTCTCGGACAGCCCTTACCTGGTAGGCACGGCCGTAATCTCTGCCTCTATCTTAGAGGGACGTGATTGGAGGTGGCTGCGGATCTGCTGGGATCGGATCGCAGCTGGGAAATCAGAAGCGGACTGGAGGTGACCATCGTTTACAAGGTGAGTTATTTTCTGTTGCGTCTGTCCCTGTCTTTTCCCCGCAGGGGGCGTTACATAGACACCCACTTCCGTTCCTTGGGACAGCCCCCTACTACAAACTCCAATCTACTAGCAATAACACAAAGAACATCTCCATCATTAATTAGAACAGTCAAGATTTTTTCCTACAGTACTGATCTGTTGCTTTGCATTTGTCAGTATTGTACATTTGAAAGTTTTATCGCATTAGTTGACTGTATAACTGCACTTCCCACTCATTTGGAACTATGGCAGCATTGCAGTTATACAAATGATGCATACTCCATTCAATGCATTTAATGCAGGTTAAACACATCAAGGTCAATGAAATGAGCTCCCAAATAGGCAGAAAACTGCAAGTTTAAAGAAAATTAATCGCTGCTCTGTTTGCCATACAGTTCCACTGGTGTATGAGCTCGCCTTATTCAGTAGCCAGTGGGTATCCTGCAAAAATGTTTTTTGCATCAGTAAAAAAAACGCTGTGTGATCCAATTTTCCTAAAATGCAAATATTAATATGGCAAGTGAATCATGAACTAAACTGCGGGTGATTTATTCATCTCTAATAGGAGAACAGAACGAGCTTTTGGATTGCATACAGACTGAGTACTCTTCTTTTAGCTAAATGGTGCAATCAAACTCCTGTTGTATGTCGTGCTGATCATGTTTGCCTCTAACTGTCCCGCAATTGCACTATGGGGACGGTTTAGTAGGATACAATTCAACGCGTCCCCATAACTTTGGGAGGAGCTGGATTATGCCATTCGTACAAATAAAAAGTGCTTCATCTGGATATAGAAAGAAGGTTATTTCTCTTTTTTTAATATAAATTCTGCACATATCTGCATTTTCAGAGAAACTACAAGATTTTACACCATGAAAGATGCAAAATATATCTGACATGTATATTAGACACTTATCAAATTAGATTTGTCAATGACTACTGTAGATGGAAAGCAATATACATATTATATAGCTAAACAAGTCATTGAGCTTCCAACTGTCAGTCTTTCTATGTAGGTTAGTTCTCCCATGATGTTGGTTAATGATCTTGCAGTAGGATCACATTGCTACACTTGCCTGCATAGTGTTCACAGTTGGATGTAATTCTACTTTCAAGGATGGTTTAACAACTAGCTCTCCTATCGGATTTTCAAAAGAAGCTATCATTTATGACCCAGTGGTGAAACTTGCCCTGAATTTATCTGTCCTGGTGATCTAGATTTTAGAGACAACTAACCAGACACAGATACAATTCCATGAAAATCTCTTCGAAGGTCAGCGCAGGTGTTCTGTGGTCGAGTTTTGACCAGAGATGGAAAACTGTGGTCTTAGTAGCAAAGACCAGAACAAAAAATATTCATAACATAGAGCCTGATTCATTAAGGAACTTGAGAAACTTCTTATTTCAATCTCCTGGACAAAACCATGTTACAATGCAATGGGTGCAAATTAGTATTCTGTTTTGCACATAAGTTAAATACTGCCTGTTTTTTCATGTAGCACACAAATATTAACTTTAAATTTCAGTGTACAAATAAGCTATCAAGTATTTGTGTGCTACATGAAAAAACAGGCAGTATTTAACTTATGTGCAAAACAGAATACTAATTTGCACCCCTTGCATTGTAACATGGTTTTGTCCAGGAGGCTGAAATAAGAAGTTTCTCAAGTTAGGATCCTTAATGAATAAGGCCCATAGAGAGGATTTGAGAGAACTTCTTAGCAGCATGAATCTTTAATTAAAATCTGCTGCTGTTGGATTTTGCAATTGTTTGACAACCTCAATGAAATAATGAAGAGGGTTAGGGAAGCTGTTAAGCTACTCCTTAGTGAAAATATGAAAAGCACTTAGAGTTACTGCTGTACCTCTTATTTTTAGGTTTGACTAGACAGTTCCTTATTTGTATGGTAGTCGGCTTCATATCCCAGGTGATGTACTATTAACTGGATTATAGGAGAAGCCTTCAAGTTTTGTTTTGGCATTAATGCAATGATCATGTTAAATGTACTGAAGAAATAAAATCGACAACATCAGCTTTGTCTTATTATCGTAGATTTGTAAGGTGCAACAGGGCTCAGCAGTGCCGTACAGTAGAGTAAAAAGTACATAGATAAAGCAGGTACATACAAGGTAGACAAAATAAATGCAGACATGAAAACAAAGGGTATGGAGGACCCTGCTCATTAGAGAGCTTACATTCTAAGTGGAAGAGGGCACAGCTGAAACAAGAGGAGCGAGTGTGGCTTAGAATGGGGATCGGGCAGTTGTGAGGGTGTATTAGTGTGAATAGTGTTATCTGGGATAATGTTATCGGGGATAAGATAAGCTCTAAAACAGAGATGGGTTTTCAGAGAGCGTCTAAAGATTTGAAGGACGTTGGAAAGTCTGAATTCAGTGTGGTAGAGAACTCCATAAGTGGGGAAAAGCACGGAAAAGAAGTCTTGTAGGCGGGAGTGAGAGGTGGTTACCAGAGATGAGACAAGGCGCAGGTCAGAGGTAGATCTAAGAGTGGGAGGGAGAGAATTTTGATATGAGATATGAGAAATATGAAGGGGTGGAGTTGCTGATGGCTGTGTAGGTAAGGATCAGACAGTGTAGGGATGTAGCATGTTGGGTAAGAGAATGGGATATTCTGGCAATGTTTCTAAGGGGGAGTCCACAGGATTGTGAGAGGAATAAATAGTGAGGGAGATTTGAGGGGAGATGGTGACTCTCACAGGAGGGAAGATGATAAGCTCTGTTTTGGATATGTTGAGCTTTAGGTAGCGTTGGGACATCGATGTGGAGATAGCAGAAAGAAAGCTTGCTGCAAGAGATACAAAGGGGAGAAGTCAGGGGAAGAGATGTAGATTTGGATAGTTTTGGGTGTTGTCGTATTTACTTACTGACTTTTAAGCCATGCATTGAAATCTTCTTACATTAAATTTTTATGTAACTTTCATTTCTTTCTACAAAAAGTTTTTTTTATTATTATTATTATTATTATTATTATTATTATTATTATACAGTTTGGTTTGCACATATTTGTATTTAAATTGGTTTTACACTTTTGTGGGAATTTGCACAGTGGGCTTTTCTCATTCCCAGAATGCACAGCTCAGCAGGACCTGTGGTCGTAACTCCTTTAGGAGGTTGTCTGCACACTTATTCTAATATCACCTTGGGGGAAGGGGTAACAGAGGAAGTGACATGGAAAAAGGCAACCCTTATATTACCCTGCATCTCAATCAAATGGGTTCTATATCCACGAACTAATATCTTTACCTTGGCTTACTCCCGTATCTCAGCAGGGACGACGAATCAAACAGCATAAAAAATGACTTTAAATGCAATATTCCCTTAGAAAATCTCCCCAGAGTTCTGACATTCATCTGCCAGCCATACATATGATTTTTTTCTTGTCTTTTGAGTCCTTGATGTTCCTCTTTTTAACACCCTACAATGTGATGACTGAAATTATCTATAACATTATTCAGTAGCTGGATTTTGCTATTTCTACTTATTCCTAACTTAAAACAGTTATCGTCCTGTACACTTCTGTATAAAACAAAAAGTACTTATCATGACATTTGTTAAAGCTGCTAGATAAACACTTGGGGCCTAATTCAATAAGGAACGTAAATGCCGACTCGTGCCGTATTTTACATAAAATTGCACTGCACATGCCCAGTACCGAACTATACGCTGGTGAATGCAGCAACGTCCAATTTATCTACTAGTTGCCCAGTACCGAACTATACGCTGGTGAATGCAGCAACGTCCAATTTATCTACTAGTTGCCCAGTACCGAACTATACGCTGGTGAATGCAGCAACGTCCAATTTATCTACTAGTTGCCCAGTACCGAACTATACGCTGGTGAATGCAGCAACGTCCAATTTATCTACTAGTTACCCAGAACTGAACTATAACCGGTGAATGCAGCAACGTCCAATTTATCTACTAGTTACCCAGAACTGAACTATACGCCGGTGAATGCAGCAACGTCCAATTTATCTACTAGTTACCCAGAACTGAACTATACGCCGGTGAATGCAGCAACGTCCAATTTATCTACTAGTTGCCCAGAACTGAACTATACGCCGGTGAATGCAGCAACGTCCAATTTATCTACTAGTTACCCAGAACCGAACTATACGCTGGTGAATGCAGCAACGTCCAATTTATCTACTAGTTACCCAGAACCGAACTATACGCTGGTGAATGCAGCAACGTCCAATTTATCTACTAGTTACTCAGAACTGAACTATACGCCGGTGAATGCAGCAACGTCCAATTTATCTACTAGTTACCCAGAACTGAACTATACGCCGGTGAATGCAGCAACATCCAATTTATCTACTAGTTACCCAGAACCGAACTATACGCCGGTGAATGCAGCAACGTCCAATTTATCTACTGGTTGCCCAGAACCGAACTATACACCGATGAATGCAGCAACGTCCAATTTATCTACTAGTTGCCCAGAACTGAACTATACGCCGGTGAATGCAGCAACGTCCAATTTATCTACTAGTTGCCCAGAACCGAACTATACGCCGGTGAATGCAGCAGCGTCCAATTTATGTTCTAGTACAAAGGACCCTTACTATTTTACGTAAACTTGCACTGCACATGCCCAGTACCGAACCATACGCCGGTGAATACAGCAACGTTCAATTTATCTACTAGTTGCCCAGAACCGAACTATACGCCGGCAAATGCAGCAACGTCCAATTTATCTACTAGTTACTCAGAACTGAACTATACGCCGGTGAATGCAGCAACGTCCAATTTATGTTCTAGTACAAAGAACCCTAACCACAGCCTACGATTTCAGGGGTGGAACGGGGAGGGGACTGGGTGTATGCCCGAAGTAAATTTGCAGCAAAGGCATGCCAAGCTCTTGAGTGCTTTGGGCATCTCTAAGGTACGTGTTTTCAGTTGTAATACTTGCACCAGCTATGCCACCTAGCGATGACAGCTGTGTATACATGCTAAAACATGTGTTTGCAATCAGGAGAAACTGTAAAAATGCATTTTATGTTAGTAGACATTAATAACATCTTAATAAATGTATTTTAGTTAAAAAAAAACATATTTTTTTAATGTTTTGTCAGTAATGACTATAATATTAACAGGAAACATTAATTGAAAAGTTTTTTATTTCTTCTGTGCGTTCTTTTGGGGTTATATTTCACATATGTATTGGACGTATCCTAGAGTGTATTGTCTGTTAGAGCAGAGAGGACCTCAACCCGTATCATCACCAGAGATATCTTTACATCCGCTCATTGTTGAATACATACGTGCGTATGCCCAATGTCTGTATGTTTTTAAAATAAGCACAATGCGTTCATTTTGCATTCCTTAATGAACCAGGCCCTTGAGGTTTAGACTGTAAGCATTTTTTAGATTGTAAGTTTTTTTAAATAGAACATATGCAGAACCTAACATCGTAAGCATAAAACTGATTAATTTTTTTTCATTCTTTTTACACAGAATGTGCAAATTGTACAAACCTGAAAATTATTTAAGGGCATACTAATGATATTTTTAAAGTTTTCCTATATGATTTATCTAATGGAATCATTCTAGAAACTGACAGCTAGCATCTGATTGGTTGCTATGGGCAACAGCTACACTTTTCCGCTTTAGAAAGTTTGATACATCCACCTTCCTGTGTCTGCTGTCTGTACACAATCTCACTGTTTGCCACATAAACGTTTTCAGTCTTCCTGAACACAACACAAATTATAATTTTTTTAACATTTCCATAACTCAGCGCTATATGACAATGAATGCATAGATACAGAAAAATCAAGTAAACTGATTGTCATCGTTAATCTGAAAAAAAAGACTCTTATTTATCTGCATATATGGGGGCATATTTAAAATCCTTGACAAAACAGTGAATGAATGAATAAAAACGACAGTCTCTTTCTAAAGGCGAATGAACCTTCTTTGATACAATACACATAGCTTTTTTATTTTATTTATTTTTTTTAGCTTTATTTTTTGTTTTTTGTTCAAAGAAAATATTTTAAAAAGTTGTTTTGAGGGTAGAAAAAGATGCATGTAAACTGTGTCACTATTTTAAGAATATATAAATATTTTTTTTCAACAATTCACCTTAAATAATGATCCTTTATAATTCAACATCCAGTGATTTGTTTATATGAGACCCCATGAGACAGCCAAAATCTAAATCTAATGAGAAAACTTGCTAAAAATGTTGCTTCTCTTTTGTCAACTGATGAAGTAAGTTAGTTACAAAATATTAAATATTATTATTGCCTTAACATGTGAGCTAATGATTTACTATTCTGTATACCCTTATTTGTCTTACCAAACCTGTTTACTGTGTCACAGTTCTATGCTCTGTACTCTCCTTTTTCATTATACCATTGTCTATTTTTTTCTCATCGTATGCTGGTCACTGCTAAGACTGCCATGCCTTGTGTCTGTGCATCCTTTCAAATTGATTTTTGATTTGAAAAATACATGATTGACCACTGTAATAAAACCACGATCACTGTTTTGCACAACCATGTTACTGGGACACTAATTAAAGCCCCTCCCACTATTATTCCCTAAGCCAGTGATGGGCAAACTACGGCCCGCGGGCCAGATCCGGCCCACTTAGAGGTTCTATCCAGCCCGCCAATATTTTAAAAAATTTAATTTAAATATGCATAAAATTATTAGGGCTGACCCTGTGTGTCAAAACCTTCATTTTTATGCCTTCCCAGCTATTTCCTCCATTACACTTCATCATCCTTCCTAAAAGGACACTTCGTATGTCAATCACTCAAACACCTGCCCGCCCCCTAATGGCTGAAAGTCATGTGAGAAGAGATGGGCTGGGCCATATGCTAAGGCGGATTTCGATTGGCTGCTGTGTTGTCAGTTAGTGGCTCACCAAAAATACTGATCTGCAACAACCTGCTGAAATAAGTCCTGTGTCTGTACGATCGCTGCACTTATAGAGGTAACACTGCTATATAACACCCTCCCGTCCCATTCAAAACATTTGTATTATATATTTCGATATTTGAGTTTTTTAATAAATTATATTGGCCCGCCTAAAGTTTTTCTTTTTTATTTGGCCCGCTCTTGAAAATGTTTGCCCATCACTGCCCTAAGCCATGCATCTTTCACAAATTTACCAATATTACAGTGATGCTTCGCCTTAAAACAGCTAGTTAAGTACTTTTTAAGCATGCATTATTTGTACATGTCCTTCTACAAATCATCATCTCCTTTTCAAAAGCTCTCAGGTTGGCAATAAAAAAAATGACTGCCAGATACACACACCGTCAGTCTGTACACTGACACAGGCTCCCAGCTCTCAGCACGTCATGTGATGACTGAGGGGAGAAGAAGAAAGATGTCTCAGTGCTGACAAAGCTCAAATGGGTGTTCCAAAGCCTCTCTGCTCTCTACATTATGTGTCATATGACTGTGGTTGCCATGGTAGACAGAATCATAAATTTTTAATAACTGCTTGATGAAAATAAGAAGGGAAAATGGTAAATACCAACATTCTTCTTATAGCCTGCTAGCAGGAGCCAAGTACTTAATGAATTTGAGGAGGTAACCTTTTTGTGGGTAAATTGATTGGTTAAAAATTTGTTTCAGCCATACAGTGTAGATAAGCGGCCCACCTTTAAAATATAGTACTACCTATAACATGGCAACAATAAGCCATAGCGTGGCATATCCAAAACATGGCGATACAAATACAAATAATGAATAATACATACAGGAGAAGAACAGGAACATAATCTACCAAATAAAATAAACATGTGAGTTTCCTCCGCACATCCTTCTGCAGGATGAAGTCAACCTTTCTTCACTGCATATTATGTTACCGTATCTGAACCGTAGTCCAAGGAATAACTCACCCGTAAGGAGCAAAACACGGTTATTGAGATAAATATTGACGACATAAAATTAACTTTCTTAAGGTATGTGTTCTAGCGGAGAAAATTAATTACAATGGATAATCTGATAAACCGGTGGTGAAATTTATATATCGGCTTGCTCCAATAATGAAATAATAAAAAATAAACTGAATTGGATTTTTATACGATAGGTAACATGTCAAATTTCCTTAGGAAACATATTAGAACTAATTAAAGCTCTAAATTCCCACCGCTCTCTCTATACTGTTTGTTATTGTATATTTGGAGAAAAAAGCTTCTCACCGTGTTTACAGGCACTAAAAAGATTTGTAATCTCAAGGTTTTGCCTGTTGCTGCTGTGCTATAAATCCAGGGACTGGAATGATATTAACATCTGAGTGTATCACGGTGGTGGCTCTTTAGTCTATCTTTCTTAGCTATACTCTCGTAAACATTTGTACTTTACTATGTGGGCATGTACCACAGCATCATTTTTAAACAATGGCCAACATACCAGCATGGTATACTCAGCAGTGACCAGCATATTATACTCAGCAATGACCAGCATTGTTATACTCAGCAATGACCAGCATATTATACTGAGCAGTGACCAGCATGTTATACTCAGCAGTGACCAGCATATTATACTCAGCAATGACCAGCATATTATACTCAGCAGTGACCAGCATATTATTCTCAGCAATGACCAGCATGTTATACTCAGCAATGACCAGCATTATATACTGAGCAGTGACCAGCATTGTTATACTCAGCAGTGACCAGCATATTATACTCAGCAGTGACCAGCATGTTATACTGAGCAGTGACCAGCATTGTTATACTCAGCAGTGACCAGCATATTATACTCAGCAGTGACCAGCATGTTATACTCAGCAATGACCAGCATATTATACTAAGCATTGATCAGCATATTATACTGAGCAGTGACCAGCATATTATACCTAGCAGTGACCAGCATATTATACCTAGCAGTGACCAGCATATTATACTCAGCAGTGACCAGCATATTATACTAAGCATTGACCAGCATATTATACTGAGCAGTGACCAGCATATTATACCTAGCAGTGACCAGCATATTATACCTAGCAGTGACCAGCATATTATACTCAGCAGTGACCAGCATATTATACTCAGCAATGACCAGCATATTATACTGAGCAGTGACCAGCATTGGTATACTCAGCAATGACCAGCATATTATACTGAGCAGTGACCAGCATATTATACCTAGCAGTGACCAGCATATTATACTCAGCAATGACCAGCATATTATACTGAGCAGTGACCAGCATATAATACCTAGCAGTGACCAGCATATTATACTCAGCAATGACCAGCATGTTATACTCAGCAAGTAGCAATACCCATCGGAATAAGACCCTTTATTACAGTATTTATAGTATACATAAAAAGAGAAACAACACACTGCAATTGTCCATACACAGAAACGTAACTAGGTTTTTATGTAGACCCCTCCCCCTTGCAACAAAATGTTCATCATGATATGTCATCCAAGGATATGAAAACGAGTGTATAATGTATCGGTGAAAATGCTGTATGAATGACATTGTGGTGGAAGAAAAAGCAGAATTGCCCATTGTACAATCACATTGTCAGATCCATTGATGGCCATATTGCACAGACCTCATTGTAGTTTTTTAACATTTTTATCTTTTTAGTTCTGCCCCACCCTCCACCAGGTCTTTTTTTATTGTTAGTGTGATGATGTTACTTACCTGCTCTCCGTGGGCTCAGCAGGTTCCTCAATGCATCCTCTCTATTTTGCACACATGGATAGTTCACAGCGGAGTTGCCTTGATATCTGGTGTTAGAGAGATCAGGTCATTAACGAGAAACATTTCACATTCCATGTTCATGGGAAGTTTTCTGGGAACAGAAACCTCAATATGGGGACTATACCTGGGAAAATGGGGATGTCTGGTAACCATAAATGCAGCAGCCTCTTGAGTGACATGTCCTGAAGATGAATAACACGATAAATCAGGGCCAGAAGGGGCCGAAGTTCGGGATCATAGTCAAGAACACAAGCCCAAGATATAATCCAAGGAAATTAATCTGACAGGAACAACCATCCACAGATTAGTAGATAGGAAGCTCCATAGAACCAGAGCACAGGTAGGCTGGGACTTATGGCTGAGCTAATATGATTCCTGGAGTGAAGATGACAGATACCATGAACAGATAAGCACATAGTATTAAAAAATGTCCAGTCCTTATAACCAGTGAAGCAGAAAATGATGGCGTTGGGGGATTGAACATGTATTGATGCAGAATCACTCTGCACATCGCGACTGTACATAGCCAGAGAACTGCTCCATTAAAACAGAGTTTTGACAGATGAATCGCTCTGAAATGCTCAAATGTGTTCAGGAAAACAGGAGACATCTCACCCATGTAGCCAGGTGAGTATATTACGTCATGCAGGACAATGTTAGAATGCTGCAGAAAGAGACGGGCTGGGCTAAATGTACATAAAATAAACAGACTTTTTCTGCGTATATTTGGTATACGGTTGAGCCCATGAGGGATATTGTCCATTCGTCACCAGCTGACTTCTCCATACCCCGATGCAGGAGGAGTCACAGGGTGATTGGCTGGTGTATTTGTCAGGATCACTGTGGATTCCTCCTGTATGAGTATATGGAGGAGTGAAACAGTGATAGCTGGAGGTACTGCGAACGGACGAGCAAAATGTGTGGAACTAACAAGAGAGCCAGCGAGACATTCCCCTCTGCCAACTAATATATCTCTAGAACTTGTCTATCCTAATGGACCCCAATGACGAGCCCCAGGAACTCCACACTGAAGCGGGTCCTCCCGCAGCTGCAACATATCAGAGCAACAGAACCCCATATATTCTAATGCTTAATAGTATTACCCAGCCAAATATGTCTGCTACAACGGGGATGGTGTTGTGGGACCCTGTGAAACAATAGGAAGTAGTTTTTCACGGCAATACGCAGCACCCCACAATACAAATTGTTTTTAACAAACCAGGGCCTACATTATAATCATTAAAAGTATAATTTACAATTTATTATTACCCTCTTATCACTTGTTCATTATGATTCTTCGCTGTGAAGCCATTTGCTGACCTGTGAGGCTAGTACCAAAACATAATATTCTGTGGAACCAGTTGTACAGGAGCTGATGAAGATAAAGCAGAAGACAAATAATTAGCAAACTTTAAAAATCATTTTATTAATTCAGAGTATGAAGGTAAATAAGATCAGTTCACATTCCTTAAAAGATGCTGACTAGTCAATAATCAAACACAGCACTTTTTGAGATAATGTATTAAATAGGAGATCCCTCCGAGATCTCCCCTTACCTGAAGTTGGGACTCGTGGAGTGGATCACAATGCTGAACTACTCAACTCCTACTATCTCCTTCAGTAGAGCTTTGCTGACAAGGGCTTGGGTGATAATAACACTATCTCTTTTTAAAAGCTTACCTTATTCCTGATGATACTACTCACACTAATACACCATCACAGCTGTCCCAATCTTCACTCTGAGGCTAGGTACACAATTATCCGACCAATCTGTTATCTACAAAGATTGTACCTACAACTGAAGGTCCGACTGGTTGGGTGATTCATGCATACACACTACACACAAATTAGCTTCAGATTCAGATTTGCACCAATATACATCTCTGGAACGATTATTGTTCATGGTGTTATTACACATATGAATGCGGTATATGGCCGAGTGGTCGTTTATCGGGTGATTGGCCCGACAATCATCTGAAAAACCTCCAGTGTGCACCACACTAGCTCCTCTTGTTTCAGCTGTGCCCTCTTCCACTTAGAATGCAAGTTCTCTAATGAGCAGGGTCCTCCCTACCCTTTGTTTTCATGTTTGCATTTATTTTGTCTACCTGGTATGCACTTGTTTTAGGTATGTCCTTGTTTTATGTATGTACTGTTTTTCCTACTGTACGACGCTGTGGAGCACTGTTGTGCCTTACATATCTACGATAATAAAAATAATAATAATATGAATTACAGCATTACTGCACTGAAAATGAAAAAATATCAAACATGATTATGTCTTTTGTTTATGAGAGATCTCAAGGGAAGCCCTCTATTTACTACACAGTAGGGATAGGCTCATTATCTTGTCCTGTCTTCAAGCCCTTTAACTTAAGTTTCCAACAAAAAGTTCCTCCTTGTAAATCACTGTCATTACAAATGCCACAAATGTACCAAGACACCTTTCCTCGACTGATTGCGTCTGAGATATAGATTTATGCATATATTCAGATGTTGATATTTTTTCCGAATTGTCACTTGAAGATACGTCGGCTCTTGATGTTGTTTGAGATGAGGAAAGGTAAGCTAGTCTGACAATATGCGGAGCACACAAGGACAATCTGTTAATGGGCTTCTAAATAATTTATTGCTTGACAGTGAGAAGTAAATCTTTTCAATGCTTTCCTAAATTACAGGATCGCCTTGTGGTTTGAAGATGGGGCTGTTAGACATGTTTTTCTGCATATGT
The DNA here is from genome assembly GCF_038048845.1 of Mixophyes fleayi. Lineage (NCBI taxonomy): Eukaryota > Metazoa > Chordata > Amphibia > Anura > Limnodynastidae > Mixophyes > Mixophyes fleayi. The sequence goes on from NC_134411.1 coordinate 31,887,155, forward strand.
TCCTCTTTCGGATAACTCGAGACAGATGCTGTTAATTTAGGAAATGGATGAAAGTTGCACTAAAAAAGTAAAAAAAAAAGAAAAACTCGTTTTAAAGTAAAGCTTCTGATGAGTCGCTAGATTTCCACTAAAGTTAGCACTGCCGTGGAAGTCTACAGCAAAACTTATGTGGAATCTTTTGTATCATAGTGGCATGATGTTGTTGATTGAATGGATCAGGGTTATGTCATTTCTGAAGGAAAGAATGTTGATGTATAACTTCTTGTAAGAAGTTTATGATGAGCAGCTGTCATAGTATTATTGGGAAACATGTCCATATGCTATGTTTTGGTTATCCAACCAGTAGACACCCTAGGCTAATGTCCATGGCCACCTCTCTTGTCTCAAAATATCTCCCAATTCCTTTCTGCACAAGATCTGCGTCTCTCATCCACCCTCATTACATCCTCCCATTCCCGGTTACAGGACTTTTTCGGGCTGCACCCACTCTATGGAATTCTCTCCCTCGCACAATAAGACTCTCCTCTGGTCTACAAACTTTCAAGCGTTCTCTGAAAACCAACCTCTTCAGACAAGCTTATAATATTCCTCAACCACCCTATTAACCTCACTACATTACCCTATTACCATCGTTACAGAATTTCACACAAGACCACTACCCCTTGACCAACATTGGTTGTGTGACGGGATCATTTAGCTTACGTGTCACTTTTACCTTTGAAGTCTGGCTGGGCCGAAATGCAAAATGTAGACTTAACCTCATGTGTCAAACTCCCATTGTCCCATAAATTGTAAGCTTGCGAGCAGGGCCTTCTCACCTCTTTGTCTGTTTTAGCCAGTTTGTTTATTAGTTTACTATGTTTGTCGCCAATTGTAAAGCGCTACGGAATATGTTGGCGCTATATAAATAAATGATGATGCTGATAATTAGATTACAGAAGTAAAATTTTATTGCTGTCCGATTTGTGTATTTTAGGTTGTCTCACAGCGCTGATTAACCAAACTAGGTCTTGTTCTTCACTTAAATCCACTTAGTGGAACTCCAATTACCGCCTTACTAGTTAGAGAATTCCATTATTGCAGTGTAAAACATTTTCTAGATAACTAGTGAAAACTTCTTACCAGCAGCATCATTTCTTACTCTCACAGGCCTGTGTATAAAGGGTTCACTAGACAAATGTCGGTTTTGACCTTGAATATATTTGTACATTTTAGTTTGGTCAACTCAAGACCCCATATTTACAAAGCAAAAAATGTGCAATTTGTTTACTCTTTATGTTCATCATCAGAATTCTAAAGACAAGTGTGCTGTTTGGGTTGAGTGCAAGAGTTCATAGCAAAGTAACTTTTCATCTGTGATATTAAATAATAATCAACTTGACAAATGTATTAATCGAATGTAATAAATCTATGATTAACTTTTTCAATCTTGCAATAATTTACCTTGAAAAAGTCTATCTTTTACTATTTCCCCGTTTTATGCTAAGGATATTTAAGCAACTAAAAATGCTCTCCAAGTGCCGTGCAATAATAAAATAGATTTGGTCAACAAGGTCTACACCAGTGTTGGCTAACCTGTGACACTCCAGGTGTTGTGAAACTACAAGTCCCAGCATACCCTTCCAGCAATAAGCTGCTATATATTGGCAAAGCATGCTGGGACTTGTAGTTTCACAACACCTGGAGTGTCACAGGTTAGCCAACACTGGTCTACACCACCTCCAGACATGGCTAATTAACTAACAAACGTAATATGTTAATAAGGTGTTTAAATGTTACTCTAATGCACATACATGGCTGCTGAGTTGAACACAAGGGGGCATATTCAATTGTCCGCGGTTTCTGCCGCGGAAAAACTATTACCGGTATTACGGTAATAGTAAGCTCCCTGAACCGCAAGCTGAAATCCAGCGAGAAAAGTACCGTAATACCGGTATTTACGCGCACTATTACCGTAATGATGGTAATAGTGCGCGGGGCGCGTTAATTTTGGCTGTAACGCCAACAATTGAATATGCCCCAAGAAGTCCTGAAATATGATATCTGTGTTTTAAATACAAGTTTTCAAAGGGGACATTCAACTTCAGATGACTTTAATGTCTTTTACATACCATCCCACAACATTTGCTACATGTATTGTTTTTCCTTTGTTATTTCCTTCTGTGCGTTCCAGCCATGTCATTATATCACCAGTCAGTTGTGTAGTTGTGTTGCCATGGGAGGAATGCAGCCCTGCTGTGCTCTTTGCATTGGACCCTTTCCCAAGGGAATGTACACTATACCTGTCTACTCATATAAAGAAACTGCTGAAAGACACATAAGGAAGGTAGACAGATAAAGCATTGTCTGTAGTTAAAGTTGCAAGAGCGCAATTTTTTTAACTTAATGTTAATTCCACCCAAACTAAACGTTAAGATTTACTAAAGTTTTCTAAAAAGGAAAAGTGGAGGTGTTGCCCATAGCAACCAATCAGATTCTAGCTATCATTTATCTAGTACATTCTAGAATATGATAGCTATGGGCAACACCATCACATTTCCATTTTAGAAGGTTTATTTGGGTAGAGTTTTTTAGAAGGCTTATTTGGGTACAGTTTTTGTTTGGTGATCAAGCAGAAATTACTTCAAAGATTGTCTTTTTATGGAGTAATCAAGATAGAAGTTACATATGGACTTAACTAAAATCAGTAATTAATCACCAAACGACCAGCTTCTATCTGGGACCGTGAAAAGGTTTAAGTAAAAGGTCTAAAAAGAAAATAACAAATAATGCCTTAAATTAGACTGTCACACGTTATCTAATTCAATGCAGAAAACTTGCAGCGCCTATTTTTCACTGAGATTTTCTCAGCCTTCTAAGCAAGCTAGAAGCTGTCATGATGCCCGTTCTCTGAGTGACGGGCACCTTTAGCCAGGCTGCCCGGCTCCCTCTGCCAGTTGGCAGTATATCACTGTGCGGCATCCTGAAGTATGGACAGATTTTAGTTGTAAATGAAGTGTCCTAATGGATGTAATATAGTGATATATCACCGCAGTTTGGCAGGAGATTGCCAGATAAAGTTTATGGGTACAGTAAGGACATTTCACTTTATATTCAAGATGGTGCTGGACATTAACCTACCTTGGCACCTGGAAACTTTCGCTGAAACTCTAAATGTTCAGTCAGGGTAAGCTACAGGTTCGGCCTCAGCTGAGCATGTATTGTTTGGTTGGATACAGTGATATCAATTTTTAATACGTTGCATATATTTAAAGGAACACTAGCATAAAAATTGTTATAAATGTTACGCCAAATAAAGTTTTCCCGTATTTCACTCAGCGCAAGAGCCCCAAAAGCCATTTTGAATGCACAAAACTTTATTTTCAGTTCACGCATCTGTTCGTAGGGGCACTTGCGTTGCAAAATGACGTCTATCGTGGATTGTGCTAATTGAGCAAGATTTAAACAAAAAATCTTGATTGTTGAATAAAGTATTATTATTGTTTACCCCAGAAGAAGACAGAATAAAGCTAGCACATTATTCCAGATAGACCTAATACAGGAGCTCCCTCTCTCATGCAGAGGACTCCAGGCACTTCCATCACTTGGGTATGGATTCATTAAAAATGGTTCTTAGTTATCTCTCTGGAGTTTCAGTTTGCCATCCTCTACACATGTCAATGTAAATTTATGGTGACTAGGAATAGAGCATACGCCCCAATCATCCTGATTTTAGCAAAGCCGTTTAGATGTGTGATGCTCAAAGGGGTGGGACTTAATGAGGACGTGGCATCAGCAATACAGGGGTGTGTCTGAGCCAAGGGTGGACCTAGACATTATTTTTAGGGAGGGTGATTTAGCTTAGGCATACCCCCCTCCGTTTTCCAGTTGGCCCCTCCCATGATTAGCCACACACCTTCCTGTTTTGAACGGTCTGGTACACAACTTAAAGATAGGCTTGTGCTGCTAGGGGTGGGGGGGACAATTGCCCCGATAGCCCACTCCTCCCCCCCTCCCCTGGATCCGCCATTGGTCTGAGCAGATTGTGGTGTGAGTTGATCTGGACATGGTTTGATGTGCCAGAGGTGTGGTAGAGTTTTGTTCAGATTTCTTAGTTGTGAGGTATGAGAGAGCGCACCTTCCCCCCAACGGCCCACCTGCCCACACACAGGCCAATGCAAGTGTTCTACCCTGGTTATATAATATATATATATATATATATGCAGGTGCGACTCCTTAATAGTCTGCTGTGAGAACAGAAGAATTGGACTGGGCCTTATGTATAGAGCCCGCCCTTCTCTCTCCATACATAACCCCAGGGATCCTTACCAGCTTTTCATGAAGCTGAAGACACTCCTTGGCAAGCTCCCCCTGAGAGAAATTCAGGACATATATACCTGTCATTCACTACTTTCCTAGTACTTCTGTCACTATATATATATATATATATATATATATATATATATATAGTGTCTTTCTCTGCAAAATCTTAAACTAACACCTCAGCTTGACAGTAATTCTGTTCCGAGCTAGTCTCCCTTTTCTAACATAACACTCTAATTCTTATTTCTTATCTCTTTCACAAACTAAACGGCTTTGAAAATCATCTTAAAAATGACAAGCTGATCGCTGTCTGATCTGCCAGGAGCTATGGAAATAAGTGGGATGAACTGAGTACAATTGGAAAAGGAAAGAAACTGAGTAGGAGAGTCATAGTTTTTAACAGCTCCGTGAATTTTAACTCTGAAGCGACTGATAGCAGAGCTAAGGAGAGTCTCCCCCCAATCACGATGAAAGCTGTGACCCTCAAAAATATTACGATATTATTATAAAGACTATGCATTTATATAAGTTAGCGATTTAATGCAGGAATGTAACATGAACGTTTTTTAAAACTGTAAATAAAAGTTGATTCAAACAAGAACTTGAATAATACGTATTATATATCACATCCGAACTTTGACCCCTTATACAACTAGTTCATAGCTACCAGCAATGCAGCTTTTTTTTTTGGACAGTCCTGATTTTCAGATATTATCGGAGGTGGGGCTATTGTAAAATGGGTATGGTGTTGAATCCCGGTTAGATGGCGTGGTGTTCTGCATTGTAGCCCAATATTTTGTTCATCAATATTTGGAAAAATATAACTAGCGGTGGGGATTTCACAATGAATAAATTGTTGTGGTGTTTATTGACTAAGCAAGGTTATTGAAATAATATAAAAAAAATAATTCGTACTTACCATTTAGTCCCTGATGGTTGCAATGCTCCCACCACACACTTCTCTCTCCTTTCACATCTCGAATCACAATGCTCCTCTACCGTGAACTTTCCATTCCGATGATTAGGAAGTATAAGTGGGAGTGTCCAAGTGGGAGTGTCATTGACAACCACACAACCTGATTTAAGATGCAGGCAACAATTTCCATTTTTTTTTACAGGAACTAATTGAGTTCCTCCCATAACTAAAAATAAGCTGACTTATACATTAATGTCCCAAGGGGGACCAAGTTTTCCTGGCTAATTTATTATCATGTGAGCCCTGAATATGATTTATACACTTAAGTCTCAAAAATCCAAAAGCTAAATATAATATTAATGACACTATAATCGAAACTACTGAGGAGGAAAGGGATCTAGGAGTCACTATTTCAGGTGACATAAAGGCAGGTAAGCAATGTAACAAAGCAATGAGAGAGGCAAGTCTGATGCTTTGCTGTATAGGGAGAGGAATCAGTAGCAGAAAGAAAGAAGTAATAATACCATACTTGCCAACTCTCCCGGAATGTCCGGGAGACTCATTTTGGGAGAGTCTCCCGGACTCCCGGGCGAGTGTGGCAATCTCCCGAATTCTGCCCACTTCACTAGGAAGTGCCCCACTTCCTAGTGAAGTGGGCAGAATTAGATCCCAAACGCCGTGATTCCAGGTGAATGAATCAATTTTGGCCATCCCGTCCCCCTCACGCCCCCCCTCCACTGGCTGGCTCCCGGAAGGGAGCTGAAGAAAGTCGGCAAGTATGAATAATACCACTGTATAGGTCACTGGTACGGCCTCATCTAGAATACTGGGTTCAGTTCTGGAGGCCATGTCTCCAGAAGGATATAAATACATTAGAGACTGTACAAAGGAGGGCAACTAAAATGGTGCATGGCCTACAGCACAAAACTTACCCGGAAAGACTAAAATATCTTAATATGTATAGTTTGGAGCAGAGAAGGGAACGGGGGACATGTTAGAAACTTTCAAATATATCCAGGGTTATAACAAGGTGCAGGAGGGAAACATTCTTCAAAGGAAGAGAAGTATTAGAACACGAGGACATGTACTGACACTGGGGGGAAGTAGGTTTAGAGGAAAAACTACTTCACAGAAAGGGTAGTGGATAAGTGGAATAGCCACCCATCAGAGGTGGTAGAGGATAATACAGTAGAGCAGTTTAAACATGCTTGGGTTAGATATAAGAATATCCTTATAAAGAATAAATGATCAAATAAGGTTTAAGGTTACCATAGGTTAATAAAAAAAAAATGGGCAGACTAGATGGGCCACGCGGTTCTTATCTGCAGACAAATTCTATGTTTCTATGTTTTTATGATTTGTTTTGAATCTTTACACAGTGCAAGTTAGTAATCATTTTAGAAAAAGCGAGCAACAGCTGCATAGAAGTTTTTTGCACAACTTGTCCATGTTGTCTTACTTTGGATGACATTCGCCCCGAGAATAGACTTTAAATACTATTTTTATGCTATTGCATGCAGGGACTAAAAGCGACAGCACAGTAGAAGGCAATCATGCCACATCTGGAATGGAAGCTGTTTTTGCTGCTAAAACTACGCCGAGGAGAAGACAGATAGCAGCACCTGAGTCGGCAGCCAGCCAAATTTCTCCAGCTCCGAATTCTCTAAGAATGTCAAGTTAAAAACAAGCTTTATTTTTCCTTCTTGAAACCTTCACAAAGAAGATTTGAAATGAACTGCATAAAAGAACGAAATGTCTACTAGCGAAAATTGCTGCTAATGCCTAGAATGCGCTAACATGAGTAATAATGCTTTATCCATTAAAATATCCGTCTATTTTAGATTTTATTGTAGAGGATCCAATATACTGTCTTCTTTTCCGCTGATTGTCAGAGGAGAACAGTTTAGTCATACAATCTTTTTATAATCCAACTCCCCAGGTCAATTCCATGACTGTGGAAATGGATGCTAACTTTCTGTACGTCAATTTTCAGGAAACTGTCTCATAATTTATACGGCAGAGAAAACTCCGTGAATGAAACTAGTTTGCAGCTCATGTTTTTCTGCACCTAATTTTGGCTAGTACAGTTTTAGATTTCTGTACTTAAAGGAGTACTTAAGCCCAAAAAAATGAAGGATAAAACAACTCTAGATAACACTCGTGAGTTGAGTCGACAATCAATGCTCCATGATATATCTGTATTGTTCTCTAAGCCAATCAGCTATTGATTTGTTCTATTGCCATGTATATTTAGAATGTTAGGGGCATATTCAATTAGCTCCAGAGATCGCGGTTATGCGGTGGTTGTGCATTAAATAAGGTTAGACCTACCTACCTATGGGGGGGGGGGCGAAGGGAAGCTGTGGTTTTGCGGCGGTGGTAATCGCTTTAAGGATTACCACAAGTCCGACACCGAGGACGCCTACAAATAAAAGCCAAATTTAGCAAAAAACGATTTCAATATAAATAGTCTTATCTGAAAACCGATGCTACAGATCTCCGATGGGACCATCATGGTGACAGCAAGTTAATCCGAATGGACAGCTCTTTGACACTACAGTTTGACGTCAACGCGACTTCTATGAATGTTAATTTAAAGCACCAATGTCGGGTTAAGTCTTTAAACACTTAACCTGCGGGGTCCCGACACTGCCGCTTTAAATTAACATTCATAGAAGTCAGATTTTTCAAGATCGTTAGAGCATACCCAACCCTTTTGCGGTACTGTTAAGGTTTTTTTGTGACAGTGTAGATTTAGTAGTAAACCTAATGCAGTAACATGTCTCTATAATATACATTATTTCACTCTAGATCTGTGACATTCTAGTCTATCTGTCATCTGCACACAATGAAGGAAGGCCTTTAACAGTCATAATACTAAATCAATTCCCTAGGCTATGTGTTTGGGCTGTATGTTTAGGGCTAGGCAGTTCTGGTTCCAGTTCTGCAGTGTGTACGCACTCACGACCGACAGCGTCCATAGATCTCTATGGAGTGTGCACAGTCACCATCTTTTCAGATGAAGAGCACAGATCTGAAGGTAAATCGTGTAAACCGTATATAGTTTGTACACAGGAATGGGTATGCTGATGGGGAGTTTGAGCCATTGTAAATCGTTAAATATAATGCATCTGGATAAATTTTCTGTAGTGTGTACCCATCTTTACAAAGGGAAGTATTGTTTTTTTTATTCAACAAAAAAGCTCTACAAAACAAGCTTGGCTTTTGAAACGAGCGTCGCTTCTTTATAATGTCCCTTTAAATTTGAACAAATGTAGGTGGATAGTGTATATAGTTTACTTCCTCAGACAATATAACAAGTGGCTTTCAGACTCAATCACACTCACTCCTCCGAATCTGTAAGTACTGTGAAGAGTTTATTTTCTAAGTTGTCTCTGGTCTGACAGTCTGCGGAGAAACATAACAGTGTAATTTGTCGGGCACCAGTCTATTCTCTGCCAAGTCCTCTGCACCAGTATTTCTCAGGAGAATTTGCAACTGTTACAAGGCAAGAACAGCGATATAGTTCACTAATGACTTGTTTGTTTTATTTTTTTGGGTCCTTGCATGTGCAATAAGGCGCAAACCTGACATTATTGTACAAACTTTTCAAAACAGATCCACTGAATATTGGACTCATTGTGCATTTGGCCATAACATGTTGTGCATTTTACTGGTGGAATTTGCCCTTACGTGTCCTGCATGGCATACGAATTTAGAAGTACAGTGCAGAATGCGATTCCACGGGTCAGCGAGGCAAAAGCAGGATTTAAAGATTGTATTGTCAGAACCTCGCACCCATGGGAAGTGGCCTGTTCCACTATAACATTCGATTTACTCTTTTGTCATAATTTTGCACATTTTTAGATTATACTTTCCAAAACTCAACCAGAGATGGAAACTTTGCTGTTATGCTAGTTAGCACAGTTTCTGGATTACCTTGGCAAAGATAGTGGAAGGGTAACTTAAGCTAGGTACACACTACAGGGTTTTTGTCCAATAATCAGCTCAACCAGCCGACATACGACCGCTCGTTCAAAAGTCGGGTCAGTGTGCGTAGTGACACGATGGTCGAAAGTCTGCCCAAATGGACGATTGTCGCCTCATTTGGTTGGTCGTACCGTTAAATATGTGATTTCAGTTGATAAAGAACAACCACCTTTATGTCTTAATGCGTGAGGAAACGCACCTGAAAAAGCGGGGGTGAATGTGGTGCCCCAAAATCTGAGTACACTGGAGTGTATCTATATGTTTTTAATTTGTTAATTTAATTTGTTAATTGTTAAAAGTGTTTATAAAGATTTTAAAAAAATATATATATATTTTCTTTAGGGAGAAGTGACAGTTGGGAGTGGTTGGTGGTTGCCGGGGGTGACAGGAAGGAGGAGTGTGTGGCATAGCAACAAGTCCACTAACTTTGGTAATAACTGAACTCCCAGAAGGCAGTGGGAAGAGGAAAGTTCTAGACTTCTGAGGGAGAGAGATCCCTGTGTCTGCATAGACTGAGAGAGAAAAATAGGGACAGAATGAAAATCGGACAAAGTGATATATAAGCAGATTAAAAGTGAAGTAAGTGTAAGAAGAGAAGAAGATAAGAAGTGATCCAAAGAGAGGTGTGAGTAAAAAGAAAAGTACTGAAAACAAATAAGCAGTATAGAGATCTGTGACATCACACTAAACAGACTGAGCTATGTACTGAGAACAGTGTGAGAGGAGAGAAAATAGAGAGGTCTGTGAATACAAAAGATCATCAGTTTATTTGGCGTGAAAAAGTAATTTATGGGCCCCAACCACGTGCAGCACTTCTACTAAATTCCTGTGCACAGTTCAACCCAGAACTGAGTGTAAATATGGTAACATTACCAGGGATAATATTGGTGCACCAAATGTTTTAGATGATGTTAATGTTATGTGATTTACCTGAAAATTGATTTATTGTATATTATATGTTAAATGCTATTGTGCTCTATGTTGATCAAATGAGTGTTTTGTCATTACCATTGAGTTGAAGGGGTCAGTGGCGCGGTGGCTTACCAAAATTATCTTTACCGCATTATTAATAAACCCAAGTTATTTGACCAATCCTTGTCCCTTTCATTGAAGTATTTATCTCCTGACCACCGGATGTCCGAATAAAAAAAAACCTGACTCGTGTCTGGAGGACAAGGTAAGGGAAGGAAGTCCCATCGTACTCGGCCACCACATTTGCATTTCGGCCCAGCCAGACTGCAAAGGTAAAAGGGACTCATAGGCTAAATGATCCTGTCACAAAACAATGTTGGTCAGGGGATAGTTGTCTTGTGTGAAATTGTGTAACGGGTGGTAATAGGCTAAGGTAGTGAGGTTAAGAGGGTGGTTGAGGAATATTATAAGCTTGTCTGAAGAGGTGGGTTTTCAAAGAACGCTTGAAAGTTTGTAGACCAGAGGAGAGTCTTATTGTGCGAGGGAGAGAATTCCATAGAGTGTGTGCAGCCCGAAAAAAGTCCTGTAACCGGGAATGGGAGGATGTAATGAGGGTGGATGAGAGACGCAGATCTTGTGCAGAACGGAGTTGCCGAGTTGGGAGATATTTTGAGACAAGAGAGGAGATGTATGTTGGTGCAGCTTTGTTGATGGCCTTGTAGGTTAGTAAGAGTATATTAAGTCAATGCTTTTCCTCCATTAAATTCCTATCACTCCAACCGACACTGAAAATTCAGTTGTCCTTTAAAATGAAAGATATGATATCTTGGCGGGAGAACCCAAGTGAATCTGTTTGAGGGGAGAGCAGATCAGCAAATCTCATCCATGTCTAATTTTGTTACCCCTTTCGACCTTCACCAGTTTACTACGTGGGTTTGAGTCTTAAATGTGTTAATTGCTACTCGAAAAATTGCTGCTTATACTGCAGAACCTCTGAGTTCCAAGAGGGAGACTCCTGAACGCGTAGTGTTATAAATGAACCATTGCACAGAAAATATTCACCATAATTACACTATAATAACGTGTTGCTCATAAACATTAACATTCTATTAGAAATTCAGACCAGATAATGACCAGGTCACTTATGCTATTATTTAATTATAACACATTTTAAATATTGAGCATGTTTTTTTTCAAAGTGATATTAAAAAGAAATGTCTTTTAAAAGAGTGCATTATATATTACTCCAGCGACCACTGGGAACAGCAGGTCAAGAAACCACAGTTCTGAGTGAGGTTTGAGCACAATAAACCTGTAGATTTCGCACAAGAGCCTCACAAATTGTTAGTTTAAAAGCTGTTAGTGGCAGATATAAAATCGATGCAGTTTTTTTATGATTTCAGAATGCATGTATGAATATAGCATTACCTTTTTATGGTTGGAATTACAACAAGTTATTTTTGGAAAGATAAAAGTTGGGATGTAGCCCTTTACTATAGTGTCTGTTAATGTTTAGTTGAGCAAATTTATCCATCAGAAGTTGGCTGAGATTTGGTGGATAAGAAAATACCAGCTGTTGCATTTGTCCAATCACTGTCAAGCAATCAAAATTAACCAATCACATGCGTCCATGACCTGACCGTAACCTTATAAATGTTGCATGCACCTAGTTTAGCAAATATTCTTCTTGGTTATATCAAAGGACAACGGTCTCTCAGTGTCTGTTAAGGGAATCTGGAGTCCAACACAACTCCTTGATATGCTCACATACATCATAGCTGCCTACTTTCCGCAAGTTCTGTCCGGGAGAGGGGCGTGACTGGAGGGCGGGAGGAGGCGGGCCGTAGCCAAACGCATCATTTTGGCCCCGCCTCCCTCAACGGAAATGCCGTTTTGTTGCGGGGGCGGGGCCAAAATGACGCGATTCACCGCGAATCGCGTCGTTTTGGGAAGGCAGTTGCGGGATGCGGGAGACTTGCCTGCTCTCCCGGGAGTCCATTCGACCGACCCGAATTTCGGGAGTCTACCGGACAATCCGGGAGAGATGGCAAGTATGACATGCATTGCTGTCTATACTGCTTAGTGTCTTTACACAGTTTGTACAAACATCTTAATATCTGCATATTGTAGCGAATAATGCTCATATATAAATTGAAAAGGGTTTTTTTACAAAAAAAAAAATTCAAACATTTGTCTTTCAGCTCTCCCTGATATTCCATTGCCTGTTCTTCACTGAAATAATTACCGCAGTAGATGTGGTTACAGATAATTTGATTTTGCATATCACATCACGTTTTTCTGCAAAACGTGTATTAGTTTTTTAGTCATTTTTTCATATTCTTTAAAATAATAAATGTGTTCTGCCTACATTTATTATAAAACATTGTCTTTAGTGAATTCAGTCGGAAGTATAGAACGTTGCAAAAAAGTTCTCGTCATAAAACTTCCCCCCTGCCCAGTGCCAGATGAAATTTACAAAAGGCCTAACCCCATACTGTCTAAAGGAACATTGCACACACAACAACTACATCTACAAGGTGAGCACAGAGAATACATTCCCATGTTTTCTCTGTGAAAGGGATAGCAGAGCTAAAAATTTACATTGGCAAAAAAGCAATTGGCCAGCTAGAAAAAGTTTAGAAATTGGAAAAAATAATGTCATCAAATCCAGTTTAGTAGATCTAAATAAAGTTTTTCTTCCACCTCTACATATAAAATTAGGACTGATGAAACAATTTGTTAAAGCACTGCATAAAGATGCTTTTACAAATGCTTGTCTCAAAATATCTCCCTAGTCCCCACTTCCGTGTCTTCTGCACAAGATCTAGGTCTCTCTTCCACTCTCTTCACATCCCCCCATTCTCGGTTACAGGACTTTTTTCAGGCTGCACCCACTTTGTGGAATACCCTCCCTCCCTTGCACAGTAAGACTTTCCTCTAGTCTTCAAACCTTCTCTGAAAACCCACCTCTTCAGACAAGCTTATAATATTCCTCAACCCACATCTTAATCTCCCTAGGTTACTCTTTTACCAACCTCTACACAGCTAACACAAGACAACAACCCTCTGACCAACATTGCTACACACAGCCCACTCAATACTTTTACCTTTGCATTCTAGCTGGTCCAGTGTGCAATATGATGTAGCACATGCCCTTGTGTTTCTAACTCCCATTGTCCCATAGATTGTAAGCTTGCGAGCAGAGCTCTCTTACCTCTCTGTCTGTATGTATTACCAAGTATTGTTTTATTAATGCTTGTTCCCAATTGTACAGCGTTACAGAATTTGTTGGGGCTATATAAATAAATTCTGATAATGATGATGATTGATGAAGATGGAAAAACTTTCAAATATCTTTGCACCAAATTCCCTAACATATCCGATGCTAAACTGAAGGAAGGCATGCAATGAATATTGTGGAACTTTCGGCATCGACTTCGTTCAAACAAGTGATTTCCAAATTTTTAGGCAATGTCAAGGATCCAAACTACAAAGAAATTGTCAGAGAAATGCTTAATAGTTACAGAAGCCTTGGCTGCAATATGAGTTTAAAGGTACATTTTTTTAATTCCCATATTGAGCATTTCCCGAATAATCTCGGAGACTACAGTGATGAACGGGGTGAACGGTTCTATCAAGACTTAAAGATGTAGAAAGAAGATACCAGGCTCCTTGGGACATTGACATGATGACTGATTACTGCTCGATGATACACAGAAAAAACTTATAAGCGAAAAGCAACAGAACAAAGTTTGAAGACAAAAACAAGATATTAACGATTTTTTCAATAATTATGGTTTTGTTTCTATTATTGTTTGATTTTATTGTTATTTTACTATGCAATTAAGACAAAAACACAGTGATATCATCTACACTTCTTCGTATTTCACAATAAATATGTCAAGAACAATTAAACTTCTTGTTTTTTTCTTAAAAATGTCTGTAACCTCCTTATAGGTAAATGTGGCAATTTTTTTTAAATACTATTTCTTGACGTACACAGGAGTATAATTAAGAATATAAAAGTATTATTAAAAAAGCTTTCAATGCCTTACATTTCTCAGACTTGTGTAATAACAGGTGTAGGTGTTGCAACAGAACATATTTTATCCTTAGAGAGACTGAAAGTTTGAATTCTGTTTGGCAAGTCTTAAAAACACATTCTTTTCACTGTAAAATTGCAATACAGCTTTAATTTATGATCACATACTTGAAATCAAAGAACTAAAAGCCTCTCAAAACATACATTTACAAATAAATTTATCTTCAAACTAAAAAAAAAACTATGCTGTTGATTTGTCACTCAGTTTAACAGAAGTATACATAGGTGTGGTTCAAATTACTTTAATTTACTTTATTGTACTTGTTACACTAAATATCTTATAAACCCTTTTTTTTCACTCAAGTATCACAGAAGCAAACTCTCATTTTAGCATGTTGGTGCAAAACCAGGTGCACTCATATGTCTAATCCATACAGGCAAGGGAAGTCCTAGATCCACACAACTTATCTCATTGACCAGCGCATTCCGTCAACACCACCCTTTTGGTCCGAAACCCCTTCAATTCCCTGCTACATCTAAGCAGGTGATGTTACAAAAGAGCATTTGTGCTGCGGACTGAGCCTGGAGTCCTCCTTGCTGAAAGTTAAAACACCTCACTCTGCACTCTCAGGCCACAACAAGAGTTTACACTGTGGAACAAATGGCGAACTACCGCAATGCCAGGTCCCTCTCCCCGTCTCTGAAAAGAACCGAGTAGAGTCCTCTTCTTAGCGGCGCATGATCCGATCGCTCATGCTCAGAAAAGGCCCCTTATCTACTATTTTCGAAGCGAAGCAGAACGGAGTGCCCAGGAGGCTACAGAGGCATCACCGGGATCCGACCCAAGCATGGTGCCCGGTGAATGCTCTGTTCTGCACCTGTGTGGAGTGAGATATGAAATTATGCTAAAGGGAGGGGAGAGGGTACATTGTCTGAGCAATACAATTTTAGCTGGTGTCTTTTTTCCTTTTTACTCAACCTTTTTTGCAAGTCCTCTGAGGTAGGAGAGATAAGGCATCAATCTGTACCAGTGTTTCCTAAACCCAGTCATCAGGACCCCCTAACAGTGCAGGGTTTCCATATCTCCTTGCTGGAGCACAGGTGGATTCATTACTGACTGATACTTGTAACAGATCCACAGGTGGTATAATTATATCACATGTAACATAAAAAACCTGAACTGTTAGGGCTGAGGACTGGGTTTTAGAAACTCATGGGGCAAACGCAGGATTTGTAGAGAGGGGTTTTCATGCCACAACCCCAGTGGGTGTCGCCATAATGTTTTGGGGCGTGGCTATAATTTTAGACAATGCTTGGCTGCTCTCCAACTTTTCCTATCCCCATAATATACATGGGCAATGCTGCGTGCACTACTGTTAGGTGCACGCAGCTCTCCCTTTTCGAGCAGAACTGTGAAGCGGGGGCAGGGTCCAGCCACCTCAATGATACAGTGCCCCAGGTTTGGAGAGGGGTTTCCAGGCACTAGGAAACCCACCCTCGGTTTGCCTATGGGCACATACGCTTTTTTGCCCTTTCCTAAATCGTCCTTTGTGAATACATGTTCAAACTGATTCAGTACTTAATCTCCAAGCCATGCATCCCTAATTTGAAATTTAGAGTATATAGGACTTTTTTTTTCTTCCTTTACACTAAACAGATAATCACTATACATTCCTAAGTACATTATCATGTTTCCGCAAGGATTAAGCACTGCGCTGTGACCAGTATATCCGCTGGCGCTGCCCAAACAGTAAACCAAATATAACCTTGAAAGCTACAAATGATAAAAGTGACTCAAATGTACACTATTTCTGCTGCTGCTTCTCCTGTTTCTCTTCTCTAAACTTTAGATGTTTTCTATTTTTTTTTATCAACGTTGACTGCAAAGCCACCGCAGTATAAATCCCCATTTGATATTCAGTACCTGGTGTCAGCATTCATTTGCTTACTTTAAGCTAAACACAGCCAGCGAGCTGTAAACACAACATACAGATGCTGCGACTATCCCTCCTTATTTACGATCCAGCACACGCATTGGCCAACCTGCTTTAAACATCTGGAAAGTGCCATTTTCTGTACCATAAATAAAGGAGATTGCTGCTGCATACATATTTTCTCTTGTTTGCTATAAAATTCCTTCATGCATTCCGTACTTACATAAATAATTCAGAATTGTTCATTGTCTCTGTTTAGCTCGTAAGAAATTGGAATGTGGGATGTTACGGAGAAGTTGATTCATTTTGGTTACTTTAGCGGTGAGATGAACATTTTATAAAACATTAGCACCAAGACAGCCAGTCCTGTATTGACAGCGTGGAGAAAAATACGGTATATTGTATACAGAGCACAGAAATACAGATGGATGTAATTTTATTCCAAAAGGAAATTATTTTCTGCTGAGCCGCATTACTTAAAAGGTGGCCAATATTATTCCAAAATACATGTATTTCATGTTGAGACATCAGTTTCACCCGGCAGTTCAAACAGTATTGGAGGAACAATACATTTCAGGCCTGATTTAAGCGGTGGTAGTCGCTACACCGATGCTTGGAATCCCGACAACCGGTATAATGATCAAATAATTCTGATTGCACTAATTCAGATATATAGAAAATGCAGACTTACAATAATGAATACAAAGCACATGGCTGATAACACTCCTGCAAGGCTGCTATACATTATGATATGGTGGTGCGTCAAATTGACGTCATTTCTAATGCAGTCATTTTTTTCGTTAGGGTTAGGTTTATAGTTAGGGTTAGGATTAGAGTTAGGGTTAGAATTAGAGTTAGGGATAGGGTTAGTGTTAGGTTAGGGTTAGGATTAGAGTTAGGGTCCTGACATTACCGCTTTAAGTAGTGTTACCGGACATGTGCTCTGTCTTCATATAGAATTATTTGACCGTTATACCAGTTGTCAGGATTCCAAACACCAGTATAACATACCCGATTTAAGTATGGACACAAGTCCATTTGCGTAGAGTATCTTGCATGATACAGCTCTGCACATAACCAGAAACAGACATTGCGCCAATGAATGCATATGCACGCAATTGACGTCTGAACGCAAAAGACATTTACAACTGTCTAAGTCTTGAGAGATGGAGCGAGGGAGGGTAGGGATGGACAAATCTAGGTCATGGATAGGTACGGCCGAATCATGTCCTGTGACTGTCACAAGAACGCTTTACAGGTCAGGAAATAAAAACCGACTGATAGTGATGATTGACACTGTGTAGCATTTGAATAAAACAATTACACACATGCGTGCCATTAACTATCACAGAAAAACTGTATGCAAGTTTTCATTGTTGATGATTATTATTATTATTTTAACTGCTCCCTCTATGCTCATAAAGATAAAAGTCTCTGCACATCAATTCCCCTCTTTCTCCAGTAGACCACCCATTCCAATTACTCTCCTCCTGAGCTGACTCGTAAAATAGTTTATCCAATTTTTCCTAAAGTATTCTGAAATCATTTTTCTCCTCCCTGAGAAAAGCAGCTTGATAAAAAAAAAAAAAAAAAAGATCTTTCTTTACATAAGTCCTATCAATCATCCAATTTTTTATTTTAAAACATTTGTGAAATGCTTGTGAATTACTTATGCCAGTGCATATCATGATGGCTGCTCAGACGACAGTCCTCAATGCTTATTTAGCATAAAAGTAATAACAGAGCCAACTCAATATAATATTTCCACAAAGATGTGGGGAATAAATTCAACTCTAAAACTTCCATTTGTCATTTTTTTTTTTTTGCTTTTATGCTCGGCTATTTGTCTGTAAACCTATTCTGTTAATATATTGGACTGGCTGCCTGGCTGAGGGATTCAGTCTTGTGGTGACTGCGCACGAGTCCTGGTGTGCTTTTTATTAAACATAAAATATTTATAGAGCTGGGGATAACCATAATACACTGCATATGTCTTCACTAATTCTACACACTTGTACAGTAATCACAATTAGGGGAAACAAATGCACTTTTATTTGCTTTCCAACTGAATATTACACATTAGTAAGGGGCACTATTATTAATTACAATAATCAAGGGGGCACTATTATTAATTATGGTCAACAAGGGGGCACTATTATTCATTTATTTTGATCATCAAAGGGGCACTGATATTAATTACAACCATCGAGGGGCACTGTTATTAATTTAGATCATCAAGGGGGCTTTATTATAATCCACCTGTGCATAGCTTTAATGTATTAATTTGTGTAAGTGCACTGTGAGACAGGTAAATCAAACTGATATTTGGAACCAAGCGTGGATGGCTAACAGCCTACTCCACTTAACGGGACAAATCCTTAACTGCCTGGCCAGTGCTAAATCTGACGTCAGAGTGACTACGCCCCCTCCTGACCACACATTGGCCGCCCTCCGTAGCGGGCCAAGGGACCATGAGTCACATTCCTCAAAGGGGGTAACACCTGCGGTCAATCAGCGATAATGCTGTAACAATCGTTCGCTGCCCACAGTGACTTCCTACCACGCTGGACGTCCTTAGGCGACTGACAGCCTGACACTGCCTAATCAACACAAAAAACTCCTAAGTGACTATAGAACTCCCCTGTGGTAATATCTCTGTCTAAAAACCCCTGCTGATAAAAGGAACGCCGGGCCGCAAGGGTGTCTATATATCTGTGCACCCCAGTCTGACCCTCTGGGGTTGTGAGGTAAGAAAGGACGGGGGGGAAATAAAGTTGATGGGGAGCTGGGCACACAGTTTCATGATGTACATTTCTCACTGGCACAGGAGGAGTTAAATGCACTGCTGACCAGTGCCTTGTGTGGTGGTGCTGCTCTGCTCCCCCTGCTGGAGGGACCTGTAATTGCCTGTCACTCTGTCTGATAGCTGGGGGGGAGGGTGAAAGAAATACTGAGGGGCCTCATGGCACCGCTTGACGATGGAGGAGACACACTTCTCCTCAATACTCTAGTGCCCATTATGTTGGGTCTGCCAGGCGCATCAGAGCAGGGCTCCTGTGTCGCCCTCTTTGGTCCGCGCGTTCTGCGCATGCGCACTGGCGCCTGCGGTTCAATCAGATCCGCCAGACCATGCGCCGAAGTGTCTCCCCTCGGAGGAGCAGGATAAGGTAGGTTCGACCCAAAAGTTGGGGGACGGCTAACTATACGACAGGCAGCCCTGGTGCTCCCGCCACCGGCCATTCCACTGGACTCAGCCACAAGATGGCCACTGGAAGAGAAAGGAGGGGAGTCACACAGTCTAATGGGGCAAGATTCAGCACGCTTCGGCCGGGGTATGATACTTAAGTGGGGGAACTAACAATATGACAGGAGAAAAAGGGAGGAGAAGGGGAAAAACAATAAGGGGGAATAGAGAGAGAAATAGGAGGGGGTAGCTGGAAACGGAGAAATGAGGAGAAAATTAAAAAAGGTGGGGCAATGAAGAAAGCAATAAAAGACAAGTAATGACCAAAAGGAAGTCAAAAGCAAAATCAGATAAGCTAATTGGTGTTTAAATACGAAGCCTTTCACAGCAGGTCATCCAAGACAATCTGGAGCGGTGAATGAGACAGGGCATGTGACCTGCTAGGACTTATATAGACAGATCTTCAGCCACTCCCCTTCGTTCCTCATTGGTCAGCTTGGGATGTGGCATTTTAACTCCTGCAGGTAAAGTTAACTTCAAATACGTCCACATGTATGCGTTTAAGTGGTTTCGTCCATATAAGACTCGGGTACAGCGTATGGAACCGGGTGTAAGGGGGGCCTGGTATTGCCCGATGCCCCCGCTCCTAGGCCCCCATACTCTCTCCCACCAAAGCCCCACTGTACTCCCTGTGAGCCCCACTCTGCTCTAAAAAAAAGCTGAGCACAGTCCTCTTTTAGCTGGCGCAAGTGCAATTGGCGAATACGGTGGACGGCACAAGCTCAGAAGCAGTGGCGGATCCAGGGAGGCGGGGCAATCGGGGCAATCTGCCCGTCTAACAGCACAAGTCCTTTAAATTTGGATCCAAGACGCCAATCAAAACGGATGGAGGGGATGGGGCCAATCGCGGGTGGTGGGTAGGGTTTTCCGGGGGCCAGCCAATCAAAATGAAGGAGGAGAGTGATTATGCAAAATTGCTCCCCCTAAATATTACGTCTAGGTCCGCCCCTGCTCAGAAGAGGGTTGGAGGCTACAGCGGCATCACACCAGCTTCTACTCAAGTATTGCTCTGGGGCTTGACGATGTACTGTTCCTCTGCTGGTAGGAGAAGATTACCAACAGATTTACTATTAGACAATTAAACCTCATGAATGTAGGCCCTTGGATGTCTTCATAATGATAGCACCCCCTACTAGTTTTACGCACTTCCTCCATGTATATACTTCCTCCATGTATATACTTCCTCCATGTACACATTTCCTCATGCATACTCTTCATCCATGTACACACTTACCCCATGTACACATTTCCGCATGCATACTCTTCATCCATGTACACACTGACCCCATGTACACTCCTCTCACCATATTTGATAAAGGACGAGGAGTGTTGTGAGTAATTATCAGGGTTTAAACATTACACAATTATTCAAGATGACAATGTAATGACAAACATCGTTTTTACAGACCCACTATCTGTGTATCATGAATACATATAATAGAAGTCACGAGGAGCGTAGGACCCGGTAAACGTAAATGTGGGGTTCACCGGTCCAACACTCTACTTATTCTGCGGTTATATGTTTCTGTCCGTTGCATTTTCCTTCTGTCTTTTTCTATATGCATCTGCTGTTTATCCCGGCGTCCGTCTGTATCACATCCCGTGTCTGCTTCTTGTCTCTATTCCGACTCCCTCACTAGTGCTCCTTGCAGTCAATGGAATTTCATGTTGTAACTGACAGATCTTCAGCCACTCCCCTTCGTTCCTCATTGGTCAGCTTGGGATGTGGCATTTTAACTCCTGCAGGTAAAGTTAACTTCAAATACGTCCACATGTATGTGTTTAAGTGGTTTCGTCCATATAAGACTCTTTCTCCATTCACGGTGCTAAGCGCTCGCTCGTAGAGAAGCTTTCCACGGAGCTAGTTATGCGTCATCTATGAGGGTTTTTTTGCCATGACCTGGATTGTTACAAGACGATGCCACCGGTGCCAGCCTTCAGACATAAGACACAAAATAAAGAGGGTTGTATTTCAGGATCTGTGTGTTGTTATTTCCATTTTTCTAAAGTCCCAACGGGACCTGGATGCCATGGCATGCTGCCACTTTTAGTTCCCCAAGTGCCAGCATTCCCTGTCAGCCATGAGTATGCTGAAGCTTGCAGTACTACAAGTGCCAGCATGCCCAGCCACTTAGAGACAGCCAAGGCATGCTGGGAACTGTAGTGAAATATAGACAAAATGCTGATTTAACGCTTTCTTTTCACTTATTAACCCACACTCATTATTGCTGTTAGTACAGGACTGGTTATTCTTAGGGGAATAAGCATTTTTGAATGGCCTATGGCTGATTGGTACTATGACAGGGGCCCCAGCATAGCCAGTGAGACTCCTACAGTAAGTGCCTTATTCATTAAGGAAAGGAAAGCAAAAAAGTTAGTAACTTTGCACCTTGGCTAAATCATGTTGCTTTGGAGGGGGAGGTCAATTTAAATTCTGGAGTCAGATTTATAGTTGGGGTAGGGCATGTCCTAGATCAACTTTAAATTTCAATGTAAAAATAAAGCTATCAAGTATTTGAGTGCTACATGAAAAAACAGACAGTATTTTCCTTATGTGCAAAATAATAATTTAATTTGTACCCCTTGCATTGTAACATGGTTTGTCCAGGAGCAAACTTACTCCTTTTTTTTGTTTACTTTCCTTAAGGAATTAGGTCCTACATCTTCTAATGTATCAGACTTTAATTAAACTATATTTGCTATCTATCATACAATAAAACTAGAGAGGTTATAACTGTTTGAACAAGTTCAAAATTCGATCACACTGGGCCAGTTGGATGGCTTGAAACTTATTCATGGCTTAGCCATAATTTGGGACTGTTTCATTACTGGTTAGAGCAGAGTTTGTATGTTCTCCCCGTGTTTGCGTGGGTTTCCTCCGGATGCTCCGGTTTCCTCCCACACTCCAAAAACATACTGGTGGGTTAATTGGCTGCTAACAAATTGACCCTAGTCTGTGTGTGTGTTAGGGAGTTTAGACTGTAAGCCCCAATGGGGCAGAGACTGATGTGAGTGAGTTCTCTGTACAGCGCTTTGGAATAAGTGGCGCTATATAAATAAATGGTGATGATGACGATTATGATGATATATAAGTTCTCTTGGAATTGAATTTAAAATGGCAAACAAAGTGATTTTTGAACAAACTTGCTGGAACAATCTTGAACAATCATTGAATTTCCCGCCAGTTTTCAAACTTGTGCGCAGAGTTGATGGACTAATTTGAGAGTCGTTCTCAGAAGGGTTCAAACATCTCTCAAAAAAACAGACTTTCTCAACTCTCCTTGGACAAAACATGACATTAACTTATTCATATCTAAAATTCTAAAAGTAAATAAGGTTAACAAGGTCCAGATGTTTCCTTTTCCAATTCATAAAAAATATTTTCAAGGACAATTGATAGATCATGTGCAAAGTCTGACTATTAGCCTGCAGACTAAATACCACTTTCCTAAATTGATAAATCCAGGCCAATCTGGATTTATCCCAGGAAGATAAGCTATGGAAATAATTTAATATATTCAATGCTTTTAAAACTCTAACCATCATTCTTTTATTCGATGTAGAAAAAGCCTTTGACCGCATCAATTGGCTTTCGAGAAATTCCTTCTCATTTGGCCAAGTATTGATAAAAGTTGAATGAATGTTTAAATTTGAAAAATGTCATAGCTACTGTCGGGATCCTTGGTTACATAAAGCCTGGCTGGTGTCTCCTGCGTACCTGTTGCCACATGGCTTCCATGCATCTCCGATATAAAACAGTCATTGTGATATAGCCGTTTAGGCCGTATCCTTGGGTCGCGACCATTTTCCAGAGCACATGCGTTGAAACTAGAGATGCTCAGGCTCGGTTTCCCGAGAACTGAACACACCCGGACTTAGAAGATCGCTGTATCGAGCCAAGCCCGAGTGCTGCCAGACTATTATGGTACTAGAAAAATATAGGGGTCAAAAAACTTGGGAAACCCCCCCCAAAATCGCTAGCACCAGCACTAGGCTTTGCCAGCTCAGGTTGGAGACGCTATAGCATGAAAAATCGCGGCGTGGGCCCATGCCATAACGCCAAACCAACCCTATGCTGGTCAGCATGGTTAAAACAGTTTCGTAGCCACTTAGTGCCTGTACATGCTGGTACTACAAGCACCAGCATACCCATGGCTGCCAGGACATGCTAGCTCTTGTGATTCACTGTGGGACTTGTAGTGCACCAGGATAAAATAAAAAATAAAAAAAAACACTCAAACATTTTTAAAAATAAATGTAATTGTCAAAAAAAAAAAAAACATTCGACTACCATTTTTTACCATCTTTATTGCTCAACTATATCCAGGCTAGCATCCATGGCATTCTCTTCTTCTGTTATAAACATACTTGCCTACTTTCACGGATTTCGGGAGACTCCCGGAAGAGTAGGCAAATCTCCAGCATTTGCCGAAATTCACGGCAGTCAATGGAGGGGGCGGGTCTTAATCGTCTCATTAAGCTCCGCCACCTCCATTCAATGCCGTGAATTTCAGCTTTTTATAGTGGGGCGGAGCTATGGTGACGCAACAATGTCTCCACGCCCCCTCCTACCCCATGTCATATGACTTCTCCCCCGGATCTCCCAGGGGAGTAATCTTAACTGTTGTCTTGTATGGTTATAAATCCAGGGAACCTAATCTTGCTTAAAAAAAATCAAAGCAAAACATAATGTACAACAAAGTACTAGCTCGTTCAGCGTTCCTGCCGCAAATGAGCTCTTAGCGACAGTACAGTCATATTAATATATATATAACTGGGGGTGTTTCCCATGACCTTAACTCAAACTATAACATAACTGAGGCCTTTGTCATGTAAATACTTGAAAAATACTGGCAGACTGCCGAAAAATATTTTGTCATTCAAACCAGAGACCTTTTTACGCCGACAAAGACATTTTTTCTAACACTGTTAAACGACTAAGAAAAACAATAATAAAACTATATAGAAAACTCTGAAATAATCCTTTGCCCTGTTCTGAGAATACATGGCGTTAATAATCTTCGTTAATAGAACACTGTAGCTGAACTTCATGAGACCAGGGGATTCTTTGCATGATTACAACATTTTTGCAATGAAATAAGTTACATTCTCTTAGCAACACAAGTCAATGTCTGGCCAACTTCCTTCCAAAAGTCACGACCTTTTATACCAAGGGGTATTGATGCGTAAACTACATGTTCATGTTTCATAAAAGAAAAATACTAATTAGAATCATTATTGCCATTAAAATGCAGGACACGCACAATTAGTTGTTTAATAGGTTATACTGGCCTAGTAACAAATACATGTATTAAGACCCATAGTCATTTCATAGTTTAATTTGCGTGGAATGATCTATCGGAGGAGAAAGATAATCTCGCTGGAGACAGGAAAACAGAAATAATTAGCTGTCTGCTAAATGAGTTCTTTCAGCAAGATTAGTTATTGCATTATAAAGATGTTCATCTCAGTACAAGCGGAACATGGTTTTCTCCATATTATCTGATTAGCAGACGTTCAGGCCCCGGATTTTGGATTTTCAGATCTCGCAGTCGGTACGAAGTCCGACATATCAGGGTTATCAGTCCGGTCATAACCATGTCGTACAGAAGCAGCCATTACGATAACAGTTTAGAAATTATTTTAGATCATGACCTTAAAAAAAACAAAACCTAAATTTACAATAAATAAATAAAATGTTTTTGATACACATGTAAAGGGGAAGCTGTGTCATTGTGGTAACTAGGTATTTGCGAGAGGGGCAACCGCACAGGGGGCAAACAGGGGCAAACGCAGGATTTGTAGAGGGGGGTTTCCACACCACACCACCAGTGGGCGTGACCAGCATGCATGGGGGTGTGGCTATAATTTTAGACAGTGATTGGCTGCTCTCCAACTCTTCCTATCCCCATAATATACATGGGCAATGCTGCGTGCATTACTGTTAGGTGCACGCAGCTCTCCCTTTTCAAACAGAGCTGTGTGAAGCGAGGGCAGGGTCCAGCCACCTCAATGATACAGTGCACCAGGCTCGGAGGGGGTTTCCAGGCACTAGGAACCCCACCCCCCCACCCCCCCTCGGTTTGAAGTGAAGTGCAGAATAATATTTTTAGGTTGATTTGGTCACAGTTGAGGGAAAGGAGGTTTCAGATTTCCTTCTTGCCCCAGAGGCTTGCACTTTTAGTTACAACTCTGGGGCTGTACACTTACCTATTCGTGAATGTCTGAAATGCTTTGCTAAAAGTTGCACAGTGAATACTGTCAAATTTTCTCTCTTAAATCCCTTATTTAGATAACTAAATTGTCTTGTTGGGTGCAATATAATCTATGCTAATTCCAGGGTTGTTCATGCCCTTATTGCCCCCTTTACTGCCTCATAGCTACCCACTCACCTCCCTCCTCCGATAGAAGCCACTTTCCTCACGTATCACTAGCAACAGCCAGCCAATAAGAAAGACAATTGAGTAATCTAACAGTTACTGTTCACTAATGCGCTGATTGGCTGCAGAGTAGTTTTAGCCCTGTCCACTTCAAACAAATTTACACACAGACACCTCTGGAGAAAAATTAAGCAATAGGTCTTCAAATCCTAGTGAAAGGATCATAAAAAATAGCAGTCTTTTTAGGTTAATATGTTTAAAAATATTGGAAAAATATTGGTGCAATTTTGCAGTTTTGAATAAAGTTTCTGGGATTCAATAACCGCTTTAAATAAAAAAAAAAAAATAAAAAAAAAATGAAATCCAAACATTCCATTTGCTATTACGACAGATATAATAAACTGCAATACCGTATTGAAGCTGATATTTTCGCGATGGGATTAAGTGGTCCATCATTTTCAGAAAACGAAGATGAATGTTCCATTCAGATTAGTTTTTGTTCTGAAGATTGATCTATAGAGGCAGAAACGTGTAACTGTTACCATCAGCAAGCAATTACAAAGCAATTATGTGCTAAAGGATTACAATATCTGCACACTTTATACTATACTTCCAGGGTAAATGAAAAGCTTAGCAGTTATCACATGTGCCAAAACCAGATAATTTAGTCATCCTGACTGCATTATTTATCATAAATCGCTCACACATCACAAATTATGCCAAACACCCCTCTTCATATTGGGAATTCTATTTGAGTACATTTCTAGTCATTTATCATAACAGTCAGCGCCAGGCTGTAAGATTCTGAAATACAATTAAATGCATCTAGATTTTCTTCATTCTGCATTACTGCAAAAAGAATTATTCCATTTACCAAAACATGTTCTTAACCTAACAGAATTAAAAGGTAATTATTGCAAAAAATATTAATTGCTACAAAGGCACTTTGCACTTACATTTATCATTGTTTTATCCTTGGAGAATGAAATATTTATACAGTAGTTTCTATTTTCAAGCCCATTGGGGTAGTGGCGGGACTACCATGGGTACAGCGTATGGAACCGGGTGTATGGGGGGCCTGGTATTGCCCGATGCCCCCGCACCTAGGCCCCCATACTCTCTCCCACCAAAGCCCCACTGTACTCCCTGTGAGCCCCACTCTGCTCTAAAAAAAAGCTGAGCATAGTCCTCTTTTAGCTGGCGCAAGTGCAATTGGCGAATACGGTGGACGGCACAAGCTCAGAAGCAGTGGCGGATCCAGGGGGGGGGCAATCGGGGCAATCTGCCCGTCTAACAGCACAAGTCCTTTAAATTTGGATCCAAGACGCCGATCAAAACGGATGGAGGTGGTGGGGCCAATTGCGGGTGGTGGGCAGGGTTTTCTGGGGGCCAGCCAATCAAAATGAAGGAGGAGAGTGATTATGCAAAATTGCTCCCCCTAAATATTACGTTTAGGTCCGCCCCTGCTCAGAAGAGGGTTGGAGGCTACAGCGGCATCACACCAGCTTCTACTCAAGTATTGCTCTGGGGCTTGACGATGTACTGTTCCTCTGCTGGTAGGAGAAGATTACCAACAGATTTACTATTAGACAATTAAACCTCATGAATGTAGGCCCTTGGATGTCTTCATAATGATAGCACCCCCTACTAGTTTTACGCACTTCCTCCATGTATATACTTCCTCCATGTATATATTTCCTCCATGTATATACTTCCTCCATGTATATACTTCCTCCATGTATATACTTCCTCCATGTATATACTTCCTCCATGTATATACTTCCTCCATGTACACATTTCCTCATGCATACTCTTCATCCATGTACACACTTACCCCATGTACACATTTCCGCATGCATACTCTTCATCCATGTACACACTGACCCCATGTACACATTTCCGCATGCATACTCTTCATCCATGTACACACTGACCCCATGTACACTCCTCTCACCATATTTGATAAAGGACGAGGAGTGTTGTGAGTAATTATCAGGGTTTAAACATTACACAATTATTTAAGATGACAATGTAATGACAAACATCATTTTTACAGACCCACTATCTGTGTATCATGAATACATATAATAGAAGTCACGAGGAGCGTAGGACCCGGTAAACGTAAATGTGGGGTTCACCGGTCCAACACTCTACTTATTCTGCGGTTATATGTTTCTGTCCGTTGCATTTTCCTTCTGTCTTTTCCTATATGCATCTGCTGTTTATCCCGGCGTCCGTCTGTATCACATCCCGTGTCTGCTTCTTGTCTCTATTCCGACTCCCTCACTAGTGCTCCTTGCAGTCAATGGAATTTCATGTTGTAACTGACAGGAGGGCTCCTATCAAAGTGTAAGACGAGGATGAACTAGACAAAAGTACATGACATTCCATTTATTATTCTCAGCTAGTAGTTGTGCAGTTAGAGTTGGTTTCCTTGTATCTTATGTCTTTTGACTTTTCTGTTTCAGCCTCTCTGTTTGATGTCTGTCCTTGGTTTCCCCAGTTGTGACCTTTCCCTTTGTCTGTCTATCTGCTCGAGCTGTTTAACCTAACACTGTCTCATTATCTGCTCCTGCTGTCTACTCCTGGCCCATGTGACCTTCAGGTTAACCATTTGTCTGCCTGAAGTCTCTTAACTGTTTCTTGATTTACTGTGTCTCCATCCCTGCATCACTCTGCTAATCCCTCGTCCTGCACAAGTTCAACTTCACTCAACACCGCTCACAATCCTGGTGAGAATGACAGATGCTTTATTCCTACTGATAAACAATGTAAGTAATCTTCTTCTGTTTCATGGACACACCTCATTCGCCCATCATATATGTTAGATTATCCATCACTCCGAGAGAGATGAATGAAGTGAGAAAAGTTACTTAGTGAATGCCTATTGAATGTGACTTTGAATGCTAAGCTCAAAAATAATTTAAAGCAGCAATGATGTATAGGTTTTTTTGTCTTTAAAACGATGTCATATGCCATGTGACTGTGGTTGTCATGGTAGTCAATGACACTAGAATTATCAAACATTAATGGCAGCCTGAAAAAACAAAACCAAGTGAAAATATCAACATTTTTCTTGTAGCCTGCCACAGTGATGTATGTGAAAACAAATACGCCACATTTTATCATGGAATTTTTGCTTTAAAATAAAATTGTCTTTTATAATGTCATGTTTAAACAACAATTTCTACCAATGTTACAGTTGGTCCAACATTGCAAATTGCTGTGTGAGTGAAACTGTGAAAACACCTCATTTTTGAGGTGAGTAGGGAATTATAAGTGTTAGTCAGGATTAAATGGAGTAAGGGGGGGCAAGGGAGGGATCTTATACTGACAGATACTAATGCAATGACAATTGCGGGGCAGCACGGTGGCTCAGTGGTTAGCACTTCTTAATCGCAGCATTGGGGTCAGGTGTTCGATTCCCGACCATGGCCTTATCTGTTTGTTTGTTCTCCCTGTGTTTACGTGGGTTTCCTCTTGCACTCCAAACACATACTGGTAGGTTAATTGGCTGCTATTAAATTGACTTTAGTCTCTCTCAGTGTGTGTTAGGGGATTTAAACTGTAAGCTCCAATGGGGCAGGGACTGATGTGAGTGAGTTCTCTGTACAGTGCTGCGGAATTAGTAGCGCTATATAAATAACATTATGATGATGATGATATAAGGTGTATTATAACTTCCCAACCTCAGGCTCAACCAGTAAGAAAATATAGTGTGATTTTGGGTTGGTTACGCTTGAACGATGAGGAAAAATCCGACATCGACAAGCTCTACAAATAAAATCCGAATTTCTGCAAAACTGATTGGAAAATAAACAGACTTACCTTGAACCCGACGCTGGAGATGTCCGATTGGATCACCATGCTGACAGCAAGTTATTCCGATTGGACAAGTGTTCGGCACTGCAGGCTGACGTCTGTCAATAGAAATTTAAAGCGGCAATGTGGGGATCCCTAAGGTTAAGTGTTTAAACACTTAACCCGACATTTCCGCTTTAAATTTCTATTGACAGATGTTGTGATGACATCAAGCTTCAGTGTCAAACACTTGTCCAATCGGAATAACTTCCTGTCAGCATGGTGATCCAATCAGAGATCTCCAGCGTCGGGTTCAAGGTAAGTCTGTTTATCGGTTTTGCAGAAATTCGGATTTTATTTGTAGGGATTAGTGGTAATTGTGAAAACGATTACCACCGGTGATATTAGACAGCATACTGCTCCTTGTTGGGTGGTAGAATCTATCACCAACTGGACGTTACCGTCTCAAAATTATCAATCATCGGCACCAGCAAAGTTAAAGCACTGACTACACTGTGGTATAAATTCTCTGCCCAAAAAGTTACTTTATAGAAAATCCTTTGTTTCCATTGTATCTTATAGCACTTGTCAGTAGACACGCTAATTAAACATGTTCACAGAAGGTTGATATATTCATTATTTAACTCTTTTAGTTCTGGATCTTACACATTCCCTTTAGTCCGGACAGTGTCGGACTGGGGCATGAAGGGCCCACCGGGGGACTGCAACGCTAGGGGCCCACCAGAGGGGGTGTGGCCAGCCATCATAGAAGCGAGACCAGACACTAGAGGGGGAGTGGTCAGCTCACGAAGGATAGCTAGCCCCATAGTGTTGTATATAAAGAATGTAGTGTGTATATAAAAAATACACAGTCTTGACCTGCCCCTTAGATTGGGCAGAACAGTCACCAAAAATCGGGATTGTCCCACTAGACCAGGCTTGGCTAACCTGTGGCACTCCAGGTGTTGTGAAACTACAAGTCCCAGCATGCTATGCCAATATATAGCAGCCTATTGCTGGAAGAGTATGCTGGGACTTGTAGTTTCACAACACCTGGAGTGCCACAGGTTAGCCAAGACTGCACTAGACAGACTGTCCTACCTGTTCTTGTCACTTCTACCACCTGTGGCTGCTGGTTTCTTTATTTGCGGCTTGTCTGGATCCAGGAATGTTGGCGGCCCTATTTGGAAAAAATAATGGCGTTAAATCAATAGGACCCACAATTAATACTTTTCCACCACCTACCACACAAACATTACTTTGCCACAAGCCCGCTGTGCCATCAGACACACACTAGTTCCCCTTAATCACCATGCAGTGCCTCCTTATGATCACACTGTGCCCACCATGCTGCTTTTGCTCCCCCCCATCTCCTGGCCCCCTTTCATCACCCTGTGCCATGCTGACCTGGCCCCCCTTCACACTCTGCCATGTTGCTTTTGCCCCTCTTCACACTGTGCATGCTGCTTTGGCACTCTGCCATGGTAGTTCACATGCTCTTATGCCTCATCTCTCATGGCCTTATTGCACCTCTCTCTCATGCCCTTATTGACCCTCATCTTACATGCCCTTATTGCCCCTCATCTTACATGCCCTTATTGCACCTCTCTCTCATGCCCTTATTGACCCTCATCTTACATGCCCTTACTGCCCCTCATCTTACATGCCCTAATTGCCCCTCATCTTACATGCCCTTATTGCACCTCTCTCATGCCCTTATTAACCCTATTCTTACATGCCCTTATTGCCCCTCATCTTACATGCACTTATTGACCCTCATCTTACATGCCCTTATTGCCCCTCTCTCATGCCCTTACAGCCCCTCATCTCTCATGTCCCTCTCCCCCAAAATGACAGGCTGCTCGCTGCTGCAACGCTGCGCGCTTTACTAACCTTATCATCAATGGCTCCTGCATTCTTCGTGTAGTTCCTCTGGGCGGCAGGACGTCTCCAACATGGGCGGGTCTTCTTCCAAGATGAGTCATGTGACTCATCTACCAATGACTGTCTGCATGGCGCATGTGCAGAGAGCCACAGTCGCGTCTGTGCTCTATGCACTGAAAAGACAGTGCAGTGCTGTCAGTGTCACCTGACCTGCCTGTCAACCGAAGAACGGACCCGGGCGGGGGCGTGGCTAACCAGCGTCGGGGCCTACCGGAGGATCACCCGGTTTCCCGGCAGGCCAGTCCGACGCTGAGTCCGGACATGTATTAATTTTAATTAACTTTCCAGTGTCCGTCTAAACAGCAAAGAGTCAAAAAATGCTGTAGATGCAAAACTTTATCAAAAGCATTTGAGTTTTGTCTTTTCTCAGCTAGCACACAGTGAGAGGCTTCCCTCAAAACAACCATAGTCTTTGAAAAGCTGAATACAAGGTCTCAGACCAGCCTCTGTCTTCTCCCTTCCTTCACCGCTGCAGTGTGCACAGAATAGAAACTGCAAGGACAGATGGCTCTAAAACAAAATCTTTAGCTGATATTGCCTGCAAATACTCAGGGAGAGAAGTGAAAACAGAGCATGCTAGACTGTGTTTCTCTTTGCCTGGGGCATTTAACACCATCAGAGTTAACCCCTATGATATTCTTTCACACAGAAAAACTGCTCTACATGCAGCTAAACCACAAGTCACAACTGGCATAAAATCTTTCACTTTACCTATTGTCAACTGCAAAACAGCGAAAGGTGGTAAGTCAGGTCTTTTGTTCATAATAAATAGCAGATATTGTTATGGCTGCTGTTTGGAAATGATAACAAAGTCATTCGTCTGTACTCTCAGGTCTGCAGAGGTTTTACTCGGCCCATTCCAAATAATTCTGGAGAAGTTTGATAATCTGCATTACCTTAATATTGAAGTGAATCCATTGGGGTTGTTTTATGGGCTGAACTAATATAATTATCTGAAAATGATTAATAAAGGCTGTCACAGTTGTCACAAATTCCTAATATTGATAAGCTAAATTTTGACTGCTGGCTCAGCCAATAACATGACGGCCTCTGTTATGAATAGCCAAGGCTTAACTCATTGGTGATAAAGAACTGCAATAAAGAGAGATATATAAAGATAACAGAAAGAAAATAAGCGAAATGGACCGAATATAGACAATTGCGACAAAGGGAATGATGTCCCACAGGCATCTAAGAAAGGAATTAGGTGTTCAGCTGACCCACTGCAGGGGAAAGCTGCAGACAGGGTTAAGTTCTAGCACAGTAAAACTCCTAGGCTGAACACACAGGTGGTCTAATTAAGCAATTAGACCAAAGAGAGGGGATTTGTCTATTTAAACCTGTGTTTTTCATTTGTACAGTGCGGCCTATGCCAGATAGTGGCCGGTGTCTATATAAGAGGACTATGTCTAGTCAGTGTTAGGTTGTCTGGTGTCATCCTGACGGAAGTGTATGCTGTTTATTGTGATGTAACAATAAAAGCATAGTTCACTCAGCAAGTACTTGTTTGTGTATGCATCACCAGAAGGGTGTCCATGATACACTATGTACGGATTGTAGTGTTTGTTACTAGGGCCTAATTTGCTTTAAACCAGGCTTTAGTATGTAATATGG
The DNA here is from genome assembly GCF_038048845.1 of Mixophyes fleayi. Taxonomy (NCBI): domain Eukaryota; kingdom Metazoa; phylum Chordata; class Amphibia; order Anura; family Limnodynastidae; genus Mixophyes; species Mixophyes fleayi. The sequence continues at coordinate 31,920,234 of NC_134411.1, forward strand.
GTACAAATGGCTTGCATATTATTTTTAATTATACTATATTTATAGCATGCAAATATATAATTCAGGACTCTATAATCAGGATTCTATACAGGCACTTTTCTCAGAGGAGCTTACAATCTAGTTTCCACACCACAGGAATACAAACACATAAACACCAGAGCCAACGTTTTCAGGAGCCAATGGAACTACTAGAATCTCTTTGGAACATGGGTGGAAACCAAGGTAAATGAAAAGCATTGTACAAACAATTCACAGATAATGCAGATTCTCTCTAAACAATTAAGGTAAGAGAAACACCACTACACACAGACACACAGACCGGTAGAGTCTGCTTAGGGATGTATTTTCTATAAGGGATTAATTAGGCTAGAGATCACCTGGGGTTTGATCTCTTATAAGGACAGTGTGTCTGTATAACTGTGGTGGAAAGGATTTGGGAACTGACCTGTTGATTCTTTTTGTGACCAGTATTGGTAGAATATACCGGATAGTTGGAAATGTTTTTCTGTTAGTTAGAGCTCAGACAAGCACGGTTTATATTCTGTTATTGTTTGACTGCACACAGACCAGAAAGCATGCTGAACTTTGTTTTGATGCTAATAAAAGTCAGCCAGACTGGGTTAAAGCCTTTACCTCTGAATTACCTGACTGATCCTGCTGCTGAAGTCTACTGAGCCTACCTGGAATGGAGCTAAAACCCCACAATAGACAAATTGAATAACACTCATGAATGCTACAAAGCTTTGCCTACAAAACTGACCGTATTGCTCAAAAGTCATAGCAAACTTTAACGCTTGATATTGCTATTTATTTTCTCTGGAATGTCAAGCAATATAATGGTACACTATGCTATTAAAATCAAGGACAAGCATCTTTTTCCAGTACACCAACTGGGTGATACAGCTAAACAGTCACTAAACCAAAAATGCAAGTTGTTTTATATAACAGAGTAATTCACAAATATATATAAAGGTGTCAGAAAGTTGCCAGAGCCAAAGCTATTTCAGATCATGATGATATGGGAGATGGTGTTTGTAGGGGGTCCATATTATCTTATTCACATCAGAGTTACGGTCTATGGACAAAAACAACAGAAACTATAGCAGGAAATTATGGACTCACCTTAAAAACACTTCATCATTTAATCTTCCATTTCTTAAGACTGTCATAGTAAAGGATATTTCACAAATAAAGTTTTACATTTACAAGATCTTAATACACTTGTTTTAAAACGCAATTTATTATCCAATGAACGCAGAAAGGGCAACATACATTTCAAAGGGATGCATCACTAAGTGTTACATATTTTGGGTAAAACAAATACATTTGGCCTGACTGTATATCATGCATGCGTGATACATAATTATTCAGCCAGTGGGCGACCTTGTTTTGTGGCTTCCTGTAGGGTACATTTAAATTGATCTCATCACAGTTAAATAACAACCTCCAATCAGATGGCTTCATTCAACTTAAAGTCTACTAACGAAAAACTCAGAAGTAAAAAAGGAAAATAACACTCAGCCACTGACAATGTCAGTTTTTGTCACCCTTGTGCAATTTGAACAAATGAAAATCCTACTGGTTGGGTTTTCAGTTGATAACTATAACAACCAAGGTATGCGGTGGTATGCCCGAGTCTGCCACAAAAACACTCATGCACAAAGTATATAATTAAAAAATGTTTATTCTAACATATAAAAAAAACCATAATAGGTACAACCAATGTGGGCTGTTATCGGTGCCAACACAATTAATAGCGAGGTAGGTGCACCTACACGCTAACCAGATAATATGTATACCAGTCCAGCAACTGTATAAGAACTGTTCCACTCTATTATTATAGAGATTATGATATGATTTTCACGGAATATCCAAACCCTAGTATTAGGGATAATAATATGGAGAATAAAGTGGTGTGTTTGGGAGGTCCAACTCCGGAATAACTGATGAAATCCAATAGGGAATGTCAAAAGGTAACAAAAGTCTCTTACCAATTTCTGGCGATGTATTATAAGACCGATACCTTGATATGTACTATGTACTGTATAACCGAAATGGATCCTCCTCTTCTAGATGTAGATATTATACGGAGCTCCGTGTATAGCTCTTGTTCTTACCACATCAACTCCAAACACTAGTGCGTGGTCCCGCTAGTGACTGACGTCATAGAAGTGCGTCCCCGTCTCCTCCGGGACTCTTCAGAAATGTAAAGGTGAACGGTTGGTAGAAAGATGCACTGGTATAGGCACTGAACTATAGTCCACAAGAATAGTTAAAATAATTGCTGTTCATCTACTCAATGGCTGTTTTGATTGTCCTTCCTCTCGATCAACACAGCTAGAATTTGGGAAAAGTTGAACTTGATAGACTTTTTGCAAACTTCCTATTAGTAACTATGCCATACGCCTCAAAATAGGATGTTAAAAATTTAGGGACACTTTGGCAGGGTGAGAAACTGCCACATCTGAAGAAAGGGGTAACCTCCTGAGAGTCAGAAGGAAGTCCCACCATAGGAGAGGAGTCTGGGCCTATTTAAGGGCTCAAATTCAGTCTAGTCTTGGCTGATGTTGGGGGAGGGTGGAAGATTTAAACCTCTCCACTGAAGGCGCCAATGTAAACTAAACTTTGTACATAGCTCTGGTTTGTTGTTCACATGATTTGCTGTGTTGTCTGGTAGATACTCACAATAAAGCTCATGTTTGAACCTGACTCAAGCCTTTGGCTGTCGACTTGAAGTTAACCTAAGAAACATGTTTGACCACGCCCTCAATGCAACAACCCCACCCATAATCCACTCAACCACGCAACAACAATCCCAACCGTAACTTGACTTCCTATTGGTCATTCCCACAAATCACTAAAACCCACCTCTTTTGTGTACCTCTAATCTATATCGTGTCTTGGAAATTCAGACATTCCCGTTGTAACAAAGTTTATCGATCTGCAGACGCCTTTGGAGGACCCGTCCAACTGAGGAAATGCCCCAGCTAGAACTATACAATTTAAAATAACGAACTAATCTCCACCCAACCACACCAAACACAAATTTAAGTCAAGTGTTATGTTTAACACTGACGGTTAGTGGTTAGCACTTCTGCCTCACAGTACTGTGGTCTTGAGTTCAATTCCCGACCATGGCCTTATCTGTGAGGAATTTGTATGTTCTCCCCGTGTTTGCGTGGATTTCCTCCAGGTGCTCTGGTTTCCTCCCAGACTCCAAAAACATACTGCTAGGTTAATTGGCTGCTAACAAAAAACTGACCCAAGTCTGTGTGTGTGTGTGTGTGTGTGTGTTAGGAAATTTAGACTGTAAGCTCCAATGGGGCAGGGACTGATGTGAGTGAGTTCTCTGTACAGCGCTGCGGAATTAGTGGCGCTATATAAATAAATGATGATGATGATGATGAAAGGAAAGAAACATCTAAATTCATAATACGCTAGTGTCTGCTGAAAACTCTAGCATACTAAAATGAAATATGTAGAAGAAACTTTGTGGCTGGGCTTCGCTAATGCATCAATAAGTTGGCCCTTTAAATGACCTTCGTTAGGGATTCTGCTGAATGATAATCTTTTCATTATTGAATAGCATCCTGTTGCTCTGCTGAGTAGACAGCAGGTGTTTGTGCATGACTGCGACGGAATACAATCCAGTGACAGGGCTAAAAGCAATTTAAGTTGTCCCGAATGAAAATATGCAGATACTTTCAAAGAACAATATATAAGGATGAGAGATGCATTCATCCTGTTGTGCGATGCAAAGCACATTATGTAGTTATACCCAGCAGGCAAAATTAATCATTTAACAGCAAAAAAAAAAATATATATATTCTCATTTTACTTACAAATTCTGACCAGAATATGGTTTATTAACCTCAAGAGAAATATTTAAATACCTTCAAGCCTTTTCCGAGATGCTCTGAAGTAATTAAATTAGAACACACATTGCAATATACTGTACTTTCCTAATCATCTGTAGCCATTTTAATTGATAAATCAACTTGTAATTGACTCGAGATAATGAAGCTGATGTTGGATCAAAATGAGTCTCCTAATTATTAACTTTTTATCAGATAAAAGTGCTCCCCTTCCCCTGTATGATGAGCAGAGTGTGTGCGTGGGGAGAGAGTGGGCGATGAGTTATGGAAAATCTCCACAATTATTTTGCACAGTACCGATGTGATACTAGCGACTTCTCAGCTCCTAACCAGCCCTGGGAATATGTTTTTTTTTCATCCATTAAAAACAGGATTTCTGCAAAAAAAAAAATGACATTGGTAACAATATTTAGATTATCATTATTGTTATTATTGTTATTGCTTATTGATACATCACGAACATACTCCGCAGCGCAGTACAATCAGGGAGAACAACATGACCATGATTACCAATACAGCAATGAGCAATGAAATTGAAGGTTAGGGGGTCCTACTAGCTAGAGACTGTTGAATGCCTAGAAAAGAAGAGCAGAAAAAAATAATTTAAAAGTAAATAAAATATAATAGTCATATGGATTAAATCAATCACTTACTCAATCTGAATTATCCTAGTGCTGATTTGCATCTTTTGCAGGGGAACTTCACACTGTTCATCCCCCACAATTGCTGCAAACAGACAGGCCTACAAGCAGCGGTGCTTAGATAGATTTTTGAGAGGGGTGGACACAATTAATAATTTTTTTTTTTATATAAATTAAAACACCAGACTTCAACTTGATGACAATGAATGGAACCCCTACGGCATCACGATATGCTTTAAGCGTATCATCACCATCACCATTTATTTATATAGCGCCACTAATTCCGCAGCGCTGTACAGAGAACTCGCTCACATCAGTCTCTGTCCCATTGGAGCTTACAGTCTAAATTCCCTAACATAAACAGACACAGAGAGACAGACTAGGGTCAATTTGGATAGTTAGCCACCGTGTTATTAAAGTATTTGTGGCTTAGTGGTTAGCACTTCTGCCTCAAAGCTCTGTGGTCATGAGTTTGATTCCCGAGCATGGCTGTGTTGTGTGGAGTTTGTATGTTCTACCCCGTGTTTGCGTGGGTTTCCTCCCACACTCAAAAAACATACTAGTAGGTTAATTGTCTCATATCAAATTGACTCTAGTCTCTCTCTCTGTCTATCTGTCTGTGTGTATGTTAGGGAATTTAGACTGTAAGCCCCAAAGGGGCAGGGACTGATGTGAATGAGTTCTCTGTACAGCTCTGCGGAGTTAGGGGCGCTATATAAATAGCTGCTGATGATGATGATCTTCATGAAACATTTAACATTGTATGCTGAGCTGTACTTATCTTAAGAAACAGTGCAACATGCACAGGTAATTGCGTAATCTTTTCAGAAGCATTATACATCAAACTGCGTCTAAATCTACATTAGACCCAAAGAGTAAATGTATCAAGCTGCGAGTTTCCAGGGGGGGTTTTGAAAAGTGGAGATCTTGCCTATAGCAACCAATCAGATTCTAGTGTTCATTTATTTAATACATTCTACAAAGTGATAGCTAGAATCTGATTGGCTGCTACAAGCTTGATACATATACACCCTCATGTAGCATGACATAGATAGAACTAACTGAAGACTCTACCCTGAAAAAAAAGCTTCTTTTCTCTTTGACTTTATATAGTTCAATAAAGTGGCACTTATTCTGATACTTATCTCAAGTGGCCAAGTGGCAAAGATACTTAAAACACCATTAATCTAATGTCTTAGTCACAGACACAAGCACAATCTCGCCTTAGCACCAATAGAAGTTACAGCCGTTAAAGCATCTCTCATAATTTAGACATAAATCGGAGAGAGAAAAAAAAAAAATTCCGTCCTCGTGATACAGTAAATCTGGTTCATCGAGCACATTTTTGCTTCCATAGTCAGCCTGGCTCTGTGTGCAAACATATCTGATCTACAGTAGAGTTTCTGTTAATAAATAGATGTTTTATGATACATTGTGGCTTCTTGGCAAGAAAAGCTCTTGCTTTACTTTCAGACATCAATCAAAAGAGATGCTCTTGTAAAACAAGGATTGCTGGAGAAAACGCTTGTTTCTTAATTTTTTTTATGGCATTTAAACTTTTCTAGATTAGCATCGCAGCACATCCTGGAGAGCAGGACAAAGGCTCTTGCTTAGTTTAGAAGGGTTTAATGATGTCATAAAGCAGAAGTCAAATGGATTGTACAAATTGTGCAAAATCCTTGCTGGGTCTATGCAAAATTGTTTCATCTCTTAGTTGTTTTCTGCTCCATTTTTTTTTGCCTGGGTTTGTGGAAATACAAACAAAAGTATTTTCAAGACAGCCTAGAAAAATGATGAAATAATATGGTCGTGTGCGGCGCGTTTTCATCCATCGTATATAAATTTTTGTAGCCGTCATAAATTATTTGTTTTCATCAAGCATTTGGTGTCCCTGTATTGGAAGCAGAAGTACAACTGTATGCAAGATGTCAATAGATTTATGCAACGGTATTGTGAATTGTGTGTACAGTGCAATAAGTATAGAATATTTGATGTGACCAGACTTAACATCCAATACTGTGAGAGAAATCCAGTTCATGGAATGAATATTAAATGCGCATTATATATGATTGAAGGAAGCAAAGATTTGCTGTTCTCCTGTTTTGCAGTTAAAGGGGAACTATCTTGAATCTTTAACCTAAGTAAAAATGACAGCATTATAAGAAAAGATCATTTTCTACATATCTTGTCATCGCTCTCCCAGTTCATGGATTTTAAAGTCTACGTACAAAATCTGCAATAGTCTTTGGAGTAAGTTTGCTCCTGGGCAAACCATGTTACAATGCAAAGGGTGCAAATTAATGTATTATTTTGCACATAAGTTAAACACTGGCTGCTTTTTCTTGTAGCACACAAACACTTTATAGCTTTATTTTTACACTGAAATTTATAGTTGATCTAGGACATGCCCTACCCCAACTATAAATGTGTCCCCACATTTTAAATTTACCTCCCCCTCCAATGCAACATGTAAACACTGGTTTGTAAATGCCATTTGCACATAACAAGTGTATAGCATTTTCAGAATATATCATCATCATTTATTTATATAGCGCCACTAATTCTGCAGCGCTGTACAGAGAACTCACTCACATCAGTCCCTGCCCCATTGGGGCTTACATTTTCATTTCCCTAACATACACATACATACAGACACACACAGACTAGGGTCAATTTGTTAGCAGCCAATTAACTTACCAGTATGTTTTTGGAGTGTGGGAGGAAACCGGAACACCCAGAGGAAACCCACGCAAACACGGGGAGAACATACAAACTCCTCACAGATAGGGTCATAGTTGGGAACTGAACTTATGACCCCAGTGCTGTGAGGCAGAAGTCACTGAATATTTGACATCGACTTAGCCACCGTACTTTTAAAGCTAACTGTGTTTTATGCATCAGATCATTTATACTTATCTGTTGTAAGGTAAAGCAACACTGAAGTGTAAACATGAACTGGTTGCATAATATAAAAATATATTTTTTTTAAAAATTAAGAGAAGTATTGATTCCTACAGGACAAGGTCTATACACTGTCCGTGGTGCTGAAGGCAGATCTAACATGAAAAGGTAATAACTATCATTGCTATAAAGGCTTTCGTGTCTCCACCCTCATCTGACCGTCTTTGAGCTTGGGACAAGACACTTAGAATAGTAATGAAAAATTGGAACAATCCAGATAAGTCCCAGCTCATACCACAAGTCATGAGTCACAGCCACAACTAGTATCGTTCATAGACATTTTATCCTAGTACAATCCTGGAAGAATGACTGCCGGGTGGGCTTAAAGCTCTTTTTATAAGGCAATGGATGTGATATTTCATCAATCTTGCTATTGTGCTTTATGTACTGTGATTTGGTCTTGTTCACCAAGGTGCAGACATCTCCAGCCAAATTGATTCTCTCATTGCTATATGTTACTCCAAATCATGGGAAAAACCCTTATCTGGAAAACTACAAGTGCCAAGGAAAAAATATATTTTTCTAGCTCTCCCAAATGTATGTGTGATTTATTCAAACTCAGAGGAAGTTATTACAGCAGAAACGTGAATATGCTTTATTAAACTCTTCTTTTTCACTTTTTGCCAGTTGTTTTGAACTAGGGAAAACCTTATAGAGTCACTAAAGACTCAAACAGGGCAAACTGGTTATAATAGAGACACACAAAGCTGAGCCTGCTATGCTAAGCAATGACCTGGGATTACCTGCAAGACCAGATCCCTGGGAACCACAACAATCTGAAAGTGTTTCTGCATTATACAAAGAACATTGAGCTTTGAATGCGGTCTGTATACATCACCCAACAGAGGGCTTCCTAGCCCCGGTGCTGGAGAACTAACACATCATAAAGCAAGAAAGGTTAAACTAAGAAAAAATTTGTTGGATATCATTAAGGGTCAATGCAGAGAACTTTCGTGGGAACTTTTTACCCCAAGGTCTATACACGGGACACGCGGTCACCCCCTAAGGTTAGAGGAGAGGAAATTTCACAACCAGCAAAGGAAGGGGTTCTTTACAGTAAGGGCAGTAAAATTATGGAATTCATTGCCAGGAAAGGTTGTGATGGCAGATTCAATAGATATGTTTAAGAAAGAGTTAGACAATTTTGTAGCGGAAAAGTGTATCCAGGGATGCTGCCGTTAATTAAAATGAAGGATAGTAGTGGATATATGGTAAAAATAGGACTGCAATATTGGGTCTGGGGGGATTTTCACAATTGAAACTGTCTCAATTTCAGTCCCAATTTTAGGATTTTGTCCCAATGTCCCATCCGGGGTCATGTTTCTCCTGTGGGTGGAAATTTGGGGGTAGGGAGGTATCTAATAGGCAGTCTTGCGCTTTACAGCCCTCTGGGGGTATAGCCACGCCCCCATTGAGATGTGACCACACCCCCTGCCCCGCTCACAAGAACTGACCTGCTGGGAGGCATGGAAGAGAAGCCCATGTAGCTGATGGATGCAATTCACTGGGCCCTCCAATAAGTTTGATAAGGGACCCAAGAATTCTAAGTTACACCCCTGCATGCAGAATTTGTGACTCTCCAGGAGCTCTCTTATATTTAAGGCAACTTATATTTCCTTCTGTGCTCATTCATTTACCTTACACTCCTTTCCCACAATTACTGGTACAAAAAGCAATGGGAGTTAAATAGATCCCGGGAATATATCTGTGATAATAAATAACTATATAGTAAATATTCTTTTTCTATGAGTAAATTTTCTTTTTCAGTTTTTTTTTTTAAACAAGCATTTACAAATGAACCCTGCTGGTTCTGAAGTAATTAAAAAGGTGTCTAAGCATAAATTGCTTTGTCCACAATACATCGGGAATGCTAAATTAGTTCTGTGAAAGTTTGGAGACCACTGTTGCTTCTAAGCTGTGCGCTCTGGAAATGAGAGAATTGAAGAACTCGACAGTTCAGAGGTCAATGTAAATCTAGTTTTGTGGTTTGGTGGATGCTCTTGAAAAAAGCATAAAGTAGAACAAAAAACATCTCATTAAGACTTTGCTCTATTTAAAAATTTAATTTTATTGTTTTATTTAATCTTAAATGAATCTTCAGATTGCGAGGACATTTGAGTTACCTTTGTTATATGTGTCACTTTTGTGTGAAGCTTTTTATTACATTTTTGACAGTGCTCCTAAAATACACCTTCCAGGAGATGTGTTAAATGGAAGGTTGAAAATGCATCCCAATATAAATAAAGGGACAAGTCCACAACTTCATCTCATTTAAACAGTCCCATCAAGCAAAATCTGATTTCGGAACTTCAGCACAAAACTAGGCCCGCATGTACGTCTAAGCTACAAATTCCCTTGATTCACCCAACTCCTTCGATGGGCCGTTGCTTCACCCCCCCTTTCTGTCACGTTGGCGTGAGAATAGACCCACGTTCTGGTATTGGCGCTGCTGCTCCAGGAGGCGCGTAGTCTAAACGTGCCCCTGGTCTTCACCAGGGACCCCCGCATGGAGGTTTGGAATTCGCGGCAGAGTGAATGATGGTTTCTCATTGGTAGCAAAGGGATCGGCGGTCAGAATCAGCTGACCGCCAACAGGAAGCAGAGCCGAGCTTCCCGTTGCCTAGCAACAAGGACGCCGCGACTCTGCGCATGCGCCGGGTATAGATGCATCCCGTTGCCTAGCAATGGGATGAAGGGGCAGAACAGGAAGACGCCCATCCTCTGCACTTTCTGACAGTACGGGGATTGCGCCTGACACCTTCTTTAAGAAACTGCAACCTAGGCCTGCAAATCTATGCACTTGAATAAAAAGTAGACCCTTGACATCACAAAAGATCATTAGCTCTGTAGTTCTACACTTTGCCATTTAGAAATGACCATTGAAGATTTGCTCTTCTGAGCTGTATTGTTCTCCTGATCCATCAGTGTACTCGATGCTGGCAATGATGCGATGGGCGATGGACATTCGATGCTCTGCTCTCTACTACTAAGGGATGGCCTCTTTCAGAAAGGCACTGGGATTGTCGATATACCTCCACGGAGAACTTCCATTGTTATGGCTAAAAAACAGGTAAGCGATGGTATCAAAAAGCAGAGCAGCACTGAATCGTTGGCAGAATTAGGTGATCATGTAAGGAAAATGGCAAACCCCAGGTTTGCCAGGCTCATAGGCAAACCAAGGGGGGTTTCCTAGTGTCTGGAAACCCCCCTCCAAGCCTAGAGCACTGTATAATTGAGGTGGCTGGGCCCTGCTCCCGCTTCACACGGCTCTGCTTGAAAAGGGAGAGCTGCGTGCACCTAACAGTAGTGCACACAGCATTGCCCATGTATATTATAGGGATAGGAAGAGTTGGAGAGCAGCCAAGCACTGTCTAATATTATAGCCACTCCCCCATGCATGCTGGTCACGCCCACTGGTGGCTTGGTGTGGAAACCCCCCTCTACAAATCTTGCGTTTACCCCTGAGGCTAATATACACACTCTGTATGTTAGCTTAACATAGTGGACTCCAACCAAAATTGTTTTGGCTGGAGCTCTTCTTTAAATACAAATCTAATGGCATCTCCAGAATATAGTACTACATATAGTACTATAGGACTTAATTGAGATTGAAGTGTTAATAGCAAATTGAGTTCTTAGAACTATAATATTCAGAGAACACTCATTAGTGCAGCTAATGTACCGCACATTTGGGGGGCAGAATGCGGTCCTCCCTTTCCTAGATTTTGGTCATTTCTATAATTTTTCAATGCAGTATAATAATATATTTATTTCAATACAATGCTTGCCCTTTTAAACTACTGTATAAGGCTTGAGCTCATGTGCAGCAGATACGATTGATTAAGTATTATCTGTTTATTGCAATGCTGCATGCAGTCAGCAGGGACTAACCACGCTGGGCAAAAACTTAAATATATATTTTGTTAACACAAATTAGCGGACATATAAGGAACCAAGAATACCAGATAACACAACTGGGGGAATCGAGTGCTAGTAGGAGACATTTCTGTTATTATGAATATTTATTTGCATGCACAGTGTCACCAATCAATGCTAACCACTGTGCCATCTAGGGTCATGATTCACACACACACTTTATCACTGCAATACACAAGATTTTAAACATTCCATTAACCCTATAACTGGCAGTGCAAACCATTCACCCTTTAGTTGCCTTCTCAATTTTAAGGTGGACTGCATGAAAAAATTGAAAAATCAGCTAGATTGCATTAATCGTAATGACAATAGCAGTCGATAAACACATATTTAATTGCAATGAAAGTAATAAAAGTGTGTAGAGAGGCTTATTAACCCCATTTTCCACCGAAACGCGTCTGTTCTGCGTGTACTAATGTGACTCTCATTTGTTTGTATCTTTTGTAATCATGTCCATGGTGTCAATTGGCTTTGACATGTCTGGCTTAGCGGAAAAAAGTAATGGAGACTTACGTTTCACAGCTGTAATGAATTTAAAAATCCACTTTGCATTATTAAATCTTCTTTAGAAGACTGAGAATTTCGCTAAATTTGAAAAGTTTGGTGTTTTTTGGTGGGACAGATTATCCAGATCAGAGTCTCCTACAGCCCAGGAGACAACTTGTAATCTGTTGTAGCGTCTCTGACATTAATTAAGTTTTTTCTTTTTAGCACGCATCTGCATCTTAAATAAAGTGGTACTTTAAAAACATCATTCACTTATCAACCAATTAGTCTCAGAGCGAATCAGAGGGATGCTTGCACTCCTTGAGAATGGAAGTTCTAATTGCAGTTTTGCAACGTGAAGATACACACTCTTAACCATGAAATGTCATTACTATCTTTAATGAACAGAATATTTAAAGAGAGGCAGTTAGAAGGGCTCAAAGAGTTTTATGAGTGATAAAGTTGGCTGTGAGAACACTGCAGAGTGTTCTAGGGAATATATAGCCAGAAATTATCCCTCACTCTCTGCAGTTCATTTATAAAACATTTATACTAAGCCTTCAAATCATTTGCAACAATTTGCATAGTAATCAAACCACAAGCAAAATACTTCTTATGGCAAACGCTTTAAAATTCAATCTGTCCACAAAGCAGGAAACAGAGACTGGCTGCATAGTTATCACTTGTATCAAAAGCAATTATATACTATGATATAGCTGTACAGGAATATTTAGGCCCAGAACTGGAGATGATATAAGATGATATAAAACAGATTTCTGGGACTGGGATTAAGGGCATTATTTTACTGCATGTTCATATATTTGCTAATGTTGTCATTGGTGGTTTGAAATTTTGCTCATTTGGGGGCACGCAAGCCTATTATTATAAAAAGAGACAATGTGATCACTTTAAATACTTTAAATAATACATTTATGTCTTATATAAAGAGGTGACGTGGTAGAGATTGGAGCCATGGTTGTGTGGTGTCATATGGGGTGAGGACAGGGCCAGCCCTGGGAACCCCTTTGGCAGTCTACGGCGCATGTGCAAAAGTGGCTTATGTGCCACTCCCCCTTGCCCCCGCACTTGTTCTGATACCTGCTCTGCTATGCACAGAACAGGGACCCAGAACAAATATCTGGTGCCGGAATTTTTTTTGGGTGCACACAATCAGGCAGGGTGCTCCGTTAAGCACAGCACACTCCTTTCACACCTAAAGGTCTTACTGTGTGCCGATGGCCCTGGGAGGTGGATTTCAATCTAGGCCTGGGAATGTTTTGTTAAGCCCTGTAATATAAAGAGAATTTCAACCAAAGGTGATTACAATTTTTTTCTGCTTGTTTTTCATATCTTCCTTTGTCGGTGGTGTGGTGTCACCCCAAGGAGCCTCACCTGCTTTGCAAATGTGGGTACCCACACTATTATCTCTGTCTCTTGTTGAGTCAAGAATCTAAGATTGTGAAGAGTCTATGGCACTTCATTGTACACTTATCAAAGTCCGAGCAATAGGGAGTGGTGTACGCTGTGCTCAGGGCCAACACTACCATTAGGCGAATCTAGGCGGTCGTCTAGGGTGCCAGTGGTTAATAATATAATGTCACTCATCAGTGGTTTCAATGCTTCCCAGCACACCCACATGGAGATAGGGGAGAAGCAGCTGGGAGCTTCTTACCTGTGAAGCTATTGGCTGCTTCTGTACAATGTCCATTTTATGCTGGGAGTGTGGTACAGAGCAATGATGTCACAGACTGTACGACACTCTCAGTCTGAGGAGCCGAGGATGTCACCTCACCTCCTGCCAGCTAAAAAGCTCAACGAGGGCACAACGAACAATCAGGGGGTACCACTTCTGAGGGTGTTAGGGCTACTGCCTAGGGTCCCTGCAGAGCTTGCGCCATTTGAAGTTGATAAACCACTGCACAACCCATGTAGCTGCACCCTCGGAAAACCAATCTGCATTTTGCTTTACAGGCTTGCAGATGTAGCTGAAAATGCTCTTGGTGGAAAGACTGAGGGCCAGATTTACTAAGCTGCGGGTTTGAAAAAGTGGGGATGTTGCCTATAGCAACCAATCAGATTCTAGCTGTCATTTTGTAGAATGTACTAAATAAATGAAAGCTAGAATCTGATGGGTTGCTATAGGCAACATCCCCACCTTTTTAAACCCGCAGCTTAGTAAATCTAGCCCTGAAACTTAATTTCACAATCCACCCTACTAACACTTTAGGACCATCCCTGCATTCATTGAAACTTTCTGTTTTTTTCTAAAATACTTTGGTTTAAATTAATTTATGTCTTAATTTATTGATAAGAGTTAGGGACACTGGCACATTTATATGATTTACGTTTTTTATTATATTGGTTAAAGAAGAAGTCCTTTTATAGGGAGATAAGGGCTGATGACAGGGGAATGCCCCTGTAAATGGTCTTCTCCACCAATTAATTGCTCTTAAGTAAACTTATCCTGTACATTGATGCAAAAGTAGGTGCACTGACGTGCTAATGCAATTACACAAACGTAGGAGATTGACATAAAAACGACCAGTTGTACTCCAGTTTTGCTGTTTATATATCACCCTTATTGTTTCGTTTTTTACTGAGCAACACATCAAACCAAAATATACAACAAATTGATACAAATTGAACAAAACAAACTCATTTAATCACTCATAGGGGCATATTCAATTGACGGCGGGGTCGCCGAAAATTCCGCGCTCAGGAAGCCGTGAGCTGAAATCCAACGAGATATTACCGTATTAACGGTAATATTTTTCGAGCACGAGATTTTCGGCGATCCCGCCGTCAATTGTATATGCCCCATAGAAAGCTAAAACGACAGGGAAAATTTTATCATATTGCATCCTGCTCTTTAAGACTGCAATATGAAATGGTTCAATCATCTTTAAGTTTAAATTATGTGTAGAGATCTATGTAATGTATAAGGCCCTTTAATTAAAATTTTCTATAATCCCTATGCAGTTCAGCATGTGACCAATAAATGATTGATATGAGCTTCGCATGCATTTGATATTTGCTCGATGTGTTCCTCTGTGTTTGCGAATGCATCAAGAAAACAGTGGCAAAGAGATCTCTCCATACATTTCCCTGCACTCTATGTAGAAACCCACTGAAATGAATGGGCCACTGAAATGAATGTCAAAGGTCTGTACCTAAATACATTTTTAAAATGTGCCGCTTCCCAATTCCTGAACCAGCTCTAGTGATTTATAGTATGGGCTAGTCGCCAATGAAACATGGTGTCCATCTGCACTAGTAAACAACAGCACCAGAGAGACAGTCTGAGTGTCAGGACTCTGTAATATATATTCTCTCTGCAGTACCACTGTTTTACCAGAGGTGCTGCTCTTGCAGACTTTGGGGACTATTTGCATATCACCTGCAGGAGTTAACCTCCTTCCCTGATCAACACCTGCACCTGCCTTATTGCCTTATTTTTTCGCCCCAAACCTTGCACATTGCTAGTCATTGATTGTTCTTTTCCTTATCCTGTGCTCTGGACAGTCTGCTCACTATTTAATGTTCTCATGTAGCTTTGGCTTTACCTTCTACCATTATTCCAAACTCACAGTTTACCTGGATTTCGCTAGCATCTTGTTCGCAGAATTTGCCTATGCCTAGTAATCAACTGCATTGTAAGTTTCCTTCTTTGTTTCTGCAGTTACGTGTTATCCAGTTTATGTTCAGAGACTGTTTCTTTCTATCTATCCACACACAGATTCTGTTTTGCTAATATCGTGTTATACCTGGACTGTGTTCTGTTTGTTACCTGTTATTCCAGTATTATGTTCTGCAACAGTCTGTTAATGCTTCAATAAACTGTTTACATCCTTCATTTATTTTGGAATCATTTGCTATTATTACAAGCACTCAGTTAATCATAACACTGAGTTTGTTACCACTTTTAGCAATGAGATGAGTGTGGGAACCCCCAGTCATACTAAAAAATAGTCCTAGTGGTCAGCGTAGAGCTGGAGCCTCTAGGGTGGAGATGCAACAACAGTATTTCCTAAAACTGGACATTGCCAACCCAGCTTTGAAAAGAACCTGGGCTCTTCCAGGTCCCCCCTGGGCTGTGTGGGCCAATGTAAAGAGGAATACTGGGACTCCTGAAGTGACATCTTTGCTACTTCAATGGTCCCAGTATAATGATAAGGGGTAATATGTAAATGGAACACATACACATGATTGTAGAGTCAACCTTAATTGAAACAACAACTTCAAAGTAACCTCATTCATCATTTTATTAAAAAATGGGATATTCATCTGTAATTGTAATCAATGGGAAATAATAAAAACTGGGAAGTCTTTTTAAATTGTAAACTATGAGAAGTGTAAATTGCAATTCACGGGATATCTTCATCTTTAAATGCAATCAACAGAAAATTATAGTACACCAGAAGTCTTCTTATATTGTAATCCAATGGGAAACCTTCTTTTTTGGGAAATAAGAACAAAAAAAACATAAGAGACATCACAAACTACTCACTAGGAGCCCCACACAGAATGACAGAAGATTGAATTGTCCAGAAGTGTCTTTAACTGCTCAGCCAATCACTAGTCGCAATTCAGGCTAGTCATGATGTGATTGGCTGGGACTGAGGGTAGTCTCATGGACTCCTTCCTTTGATCGTACATCAGTAGAGAATTACTTTAGCTCTACTGTGGGGGGGGGGAGGGGCAATTAACAATGCTGTTGAGCTCCATTGTGTCAATGGACCATTTGTTACAATGGCCTATTTATTTCAATGGGATTTCTATGTGTAGCACACAACCCCATTGAAATGGATGGACCACTGAGTGACTAAGACCCTTTTATTGTAAGCTCGGAGATACATGAGTTTTAGAGCGTGACACAAGCTTTTGCCAATGCAAACATCCACCTACAGACTTTCTGTTTCCTCCTTCATTCCTCAGGTGGATGCTTCTACATTTTTAAAATCTTTTAAAATCTTCTTTTGTTACAGTTTTTCCTATTAACCTTAAGGAGTGTATATAAAAATGTCCTTAAATCCTCTACTGAGTCTCTCACTAGAGCACTACACTATAAGCACTACAAACCTTTCCTACACTAAAGAGTCCAAACTAGGACAATACAGTGTCTGTAGATGGATCGTCTGTGTCAGCAGAGAAAGAAACAAGATGGCAGAGCATTGACATTGCCTTAAAGTCTATTCAACTCTTAGAATGGTTTATTTGCAGGTTTCAAAATAAACATAATACAACAATCCTCCCTCACCCGCAGAAGTGATTATATTAAGATCATTTTTCTTATTTCTGTATAGAAAGCCATATGCAGTTAATGGAATTAGTTTCTTTTATTCTAAATTGCTTATTTGGTTTAATATATTATTTCTTAATCTGTTATTATAATTAGCGTCTCCCACTGTCTCCTGTTCTTTTGAGCATGTACTGCTAGGCTGCAGAGCAGAAAAGATTGAAAGCTGTAATTTCATACCAGTGGAATAATACTGGATTACTACTTCACTGTGTCATTGTTCCAGATGACTGAATGTCTTTCATATGAAAAATAAAGCAATATTTGGTGGCGCTTTGTTTACTAAACTTCGTTAGTTATAAATTGTGTCCTCCCCGCAGCAGCCATCTGATGGGGAAGCGAAACAAAGTTTCCAGTTTGAAAGTCTAATAGTAAGTAACATGTTATAACGCAGTGGTGGGCAATCCGATACACTTCAGGGGCCGCATGTCCCCCAGAAGGATCTGGGGGATCACCGATAGAGGGCCAGAGGGCCCCATGTGGACCATCACTGTTGTAATGCATTAAGAGAACCAAGCATGACTTTAATTTTCTAGCATAAAAGGTCAAAACCATCTTAGGCACTTAATTTATTTAATTGTTACAATATTGTGACTTCTCAGTCTTTCTCCTTTCCTGGTCCTTTGCTGGTTTAGCTGCAAACAACCAAAATGCCCAGACTGTTGCTGCATGAACTTTTATTGCATCATCTTTTAAGCTATGTATGGTGTTTATTTACAGTGACATTACATTATGTCATTGTTGCCTTATAAATGTTTTGATGACAGATAAACACAAACAGTCTAGTTCAGCAGTGGGCAAAAGGCGGCCCGCGAGATTTCACCTGTGGCTGCCAAGTCGTCAGCTCTCGATCTTATCAGAACGGGGACATCGACACGTGACCTCCTCTGCACAGTGCAGGGAGGTCACATGGTATATCCGGAGGTTATTTAAATAAATTAGGATATATGGATATTCTCTCTTTTATAAATAGACCGTATTGTGCTGGTTTATGACTCCAAGCAGTTGATAATCACAGGTACATACCTGTGGATAATAATTATTTGATAGCAAAAATCAGTTTGTGCCTGGTGCACAATAGGTCCAAGCATGCCCATGCGGCCATTAAGTGTTTGGGCATGCTGGCGATTGTAGTACTACAAACACCAGCTTGCCCATGGCTGCCAGTTCAAGCCATGGGAAATCCCCATGTGATAAATATGACAACTATTTTACCTGTCGACACTATAACTGTGTCGACCTTATGTCTGTAGACATTTTTGTATAGACATTTTCACTCTCGACATTGCAACTACATCCCCATGAGTGAGCCAGGAAGTCACCTAATGACGAAATTAGCTTTAACAGAGTACCCGTTGAAGCCACTTCTACATTTAGTAACCTGTACCCCTATCTGAACAAACCACACCCCCTACAATTTTGGCGAGCTCACATACACACCACGGTAGTGACTGACATCACCAATCCTCGGGGTAAATGTATTAATCTCAGAGTTTTCTGGGCGGGTTTGAAAAACCAATCAGATTCCAGCTATCATTTATGTAGTACATTCTACAAAATGACAGCTAGAATCTAATTGGTTGCTATAAGTAACATCTCCACTTTTCAAACCCACCAGAAAACTCTCAGCTTGATACATTTACCCCCTAATGTTTTTCTTTGGCCTATGAATGGTAATGAAATATTATTTTGTTTATAATGCTATACGGTAGCATTACATAAACCATGGATTTCTGAGGAAGGATGTTTTAAAGAAGGGGAGGACAATGCGATTTCATTAATGTTTACTCAGATGAATGTTTGCGAAGAGGTTCATGGGCCCTTGGTATATTCTGAAATATGAGAAGAACTTAAATATTAATAGATTCAGATATAAAGGAATAAGGACTAATCACATATATTTACTTTCCTAAGATAACAATGCCAATAACCTGGATATATACATTCAAATAACTCTCTCCCTGCTCCCATGGCTGTAAATATCTATGCGTGCAATTCCTCACCAGCCAGGGGATTAATATACAATCTTGCAGCACAAACGTCTGCTCAGTAAGTTATTTGTGTAATTTAAGAACTCGCTAATGAGATACATTTTCATTTGTTGTGCAGCGTGCATTAATGATCCTTAAAAATCAAAACCGCATCTTTAAATTGCTTTTAAATTGCACTAGTAAGACCTGAGGCAATAAATTAAGTCCATAGTTTATCTGCTTCTTTATTTTCAAGATGAAAAGGAAATTTATGTAAAATGAAAAGTCATTTGATTTAAGTGGAGTGTGTGATGTTATTCTTGTGCATTTAGGGAAAAAAAAAACCCTACAGTTTTGCAAACACTTCATTATTTTCTTCCTTTAGGGGGTAGATTGGCCAAGGGATGAAGAAATGAATATGAATGATTTGCTGCCTGCCTTGTGGGTGCCAAGTGGGGTCTATCAGGCCGCATCTATGGAGCACAGACAAGTGCGATGCACTTGGAGCAGAGACTCATGACGAAGTGGTTCCAACACTGAACAAATTCAATTTATCTCCTATTCAGGGGCTGGCTTGGCTAGGGGGGCCGGGGGGCTTCTGCCCCCAGGCTAGTCTCATAGTGGGCTACCGTGGGTTGGGTCACTGGGCTCTAATAGGCTGTTAAGCCCAGTCTCTAATAGTTGCCAGCCCTCCCTGCTCCCATTGCAGAGGAGTAACAGGAGTAACAGGAGGATTACATACAGAATGACAAAATATGACAGCCTTCGGTGACACAATCTCTGTGTTGGGTTTTAAAAGACTTTTGGATGTGTTTACCAAAGGGCGACGATTCCTAGATCCCATAAGGCTCATTATCCCATTGCCCCATCCCTCAAAGGGGTAGCACTAGCGAAGGCTTCCCCATGAAGATCCTATTTGGCAAGTATTGCAGTGATGCTGGTTCTGGTAACTCTGTCTCAGGATAGTGCTGCCAGAAAAAAAAGCATTAAAAAAAATATTATTATCAAAATACAGCATTTTAATGCAGTAGTGTTTAATTTTATTTTTTTTAAATAAATGTAATAATGTCAATAAAAATTTACGTAAAGAACAAGATTATATATCATATCAGTTATACATTAAATAGAATGTTATCTATGTTTTTTATACTTTATTTATTAATTTTAACTAATGGAACTGAGAGTCCTAATCTGGCTTGTATATTTCAGTTAGTGATGGGCACACTTTAGTTTAACTGTTCAGCTGCTGGTCCACTAAGCCCAGGGGGTAAATGTATCAAAGTCCGTTTTTTTCATCTTGCGGGAGATCGGCGTCTTTGCAGCTAAAATTTAAAGCGGCGATGGCCATTGATGCATTGATAATAATAATAATATCAATATGATAATGATAAAAATGATATTTTTGTTTGCTTGCTTTTGTCGGAGAATTATCTCCTTCCCCATTTACTTTTATTTTATGTTGTTTTAACCAGGCTACAACCTTAAAGGATGATATACAAATAGGTATACCTATAAGATGTATAGCATATTTACAGGATTTGGAAATGTTATTCTCATCAGGAAAATTTGCAACGTTATTAAGTGAATTTGTATGGATCTAGGGTGACGGACTATATGTAGGGAGTGGGATTATGAAACCCTGATGGATTTTTACAATCCCACTCCCTCGTACTAGGTTTGAAACATGTCTATTATACCCCTTTCACACTGCCAAAAAGACCTGGGTTTTTGCTGGGGCGAGCCGGGTCTAACCATAGTGTGAAAAGGGGTCCCTGCATCTACCCGGGTCAGATGACCCGGGAATTAGACCAGGGTCTTTTGGTGCGTTATTCCCAGGTCTGACCTGGGTAGCCTCCAGTGTGAACAGTGAGATCCGGGATTTTCAAACAGGGTCTCACCGACATCCATTGAAAAGTTAAATAAAAAATAAAAACAAATCACAACATCACAAGAGGAGCCAATCAGAGCTCCTCTTCTAATGTCGCCATGAAGACCTGGGTAGTACCTTGTTCAGTGTGAAAATGGTCTATCCAGGTATCTGTCCCTTGGCAATATCCCGGGTTATTGCCAGGGTGGCAATCTGAAAGTGGTATTACATATTCTGGCAGCCATTTATCTGTTATCACTCACAGTAACTGCATTATTCACTGTTATTGTACAGCATTGTACAAGAGAACTTTACTCAGATGTCACAATATATCTTTGACTCATGGCAGGAAACTCAGTTGGAATTTAGTTTGCAAGCTCCAAAGGGACGAAGACGGATGTGAATGACTACATGTCTGTACAGTTCAGCATAATATGATATATAAACAAAAAGGTAAATAAATAATAATATTAATAATAATAATAGTAATATTATATAAGGCATATCTACCAACATGTCTGTCTCCAGCAGCGGGGCAAATGACGTGACCACATTACAAAAGGGGGCATGGTCACGGTGCGATAGGGGCATGGCCACACCCCTAGAGGGCTGCCCATTACATATCTGTCATCCCCCAACATTTCTAGCCATGGACAAATATGTGCTAGGGTGGGACAGCCGGATACAGTGCCGTAAAGAGGGTGGTGTGTGTGGTGCCGTCGCCCAGGGCGCAAAGCCAAGGGGGCACAGCAGCCGCCCCCTACCTGTCTTCAGCCCTTAAGTTCTGCTTAAGGGCTGAAAAGAGAGAGATTTTAACTCACCAGAGTTTGATGCTTCAGCCGTTAAGTTCCGCCGTGGAACGCATGTGCGTTCCACTGGCAGGAAGTTCGGCATTTGCCTTCCAACTTCCGGCAGAACTTAACGGCTGAAGCATCAAACTCCGGTAAGTTAAAATCTCTCTCTCTTTCTCTCCTCCTACCCAACCCCCCACCCCCCTCCGTAGATGGGGGGCGCCGGTGCCCTGTGTCGCCCAGGGCACCAAAATGTATAGTTACGGCACTGGCGGGATAGAGCCCTAAAATCGGGACTGTCCCACTGAAATCGGGAAAGTTAGGAGGTACGTATGCAGAGAACATACAAGCTCCGCCCAGAGAGAGCCCTACTAAGTTTAGATACTGTAATTCAGCCATAAGGTATCATAAAAATAATAACAATAGTTTGCTGATTATCTTATTGATATTGCAGGAGATTGATCAAAAAATATGAGTGAAGATATAACTTAAATATTGATCACCCTACACTCTCTGTTGCTCCGTAATCCTTCTCACTCATTATACCTTATATTATACAGTCGCTACTAGTTTAAAAAAGCAACAATCCAGTATCTGATGTGTAGGAAGTATGAGCCTTAAAAACAAAGTCTGCTTACATCGAGGCAAGGTAAAATGTCCTGCCAGATGATTAGACTATCCCAGACAGGAGGTCCCCTGTGTTTATTTAAAGAACGTTTCAATGGAGTGAAAACTGATTGTTTGTATCAAAAAAGTACCATGCTGACTGACTCATCTGACGGCTAAGGACATGCAGTGTAGCACTAATTAGAGAGGTACGTCTGTGCCTGTCTTCGTCTTCCTACTCGGCTAGTAACAGCAGTCTGCATTCACGAGAGAAGCTTTCTGCATTCAAAAGCCATATTGATTGTTTATGAAATTGCAAGGAACTTTAGGAATTAAGAACTTTAAGCCCTTTAAGAATTTCCTGGCTGTCAGAAAACATAAATGCAAAGAGCAAACATAAATGCATCGGATTGAAGAAGAAAATTGTTTTCGTTAGGATGGCTGAAAATTATGGACTTTGCATCATTAGATTTTCTGGTTAAACTTGAAAAATGACACATTTTAAAACACTGGAAGGCAACCTAATTTCTACGATCATGAAAGATAATTCTTCATGAGCTGCAAAGACAAAATGATAAAGTCTGCAAAATAAAAGATCTTGTACATACAGTCAGGCAGACAGACTTTAGTGAGAGGGCAAAGTGAATATTCACCTGTACATAGGGTGCAGCTGTGTTGCATTTACAGTATATAAACAGTCCCAGCAATCACCAGACAGCAGTGTATTAGTGTGATTTTTACAGCTCTCTTGCACTACTCAAAGGCACTGAAAGTATTACCTGCTTTTGCATGTAGTAAACAGATACTGGGCACACTGGAGGAGCTAGGGGAGGTACAACCGCTACAGGGCCCAGAGGTAAAGGAGGGAACCCTTACCTCTGGTCTCTGTAGCAGAAGGCTTGCCCTAACCAATTTTTCTATCGGGTCTGGTAATTCCTGAGTCGCCCCTGGTTGGGCAGATTTTTATTAAGCACTGTGATTTAGAGTTAAGCTACAGGATGCACCTCTGCTGGAATATTCACCCCCTGCAGTGTAACCTGCTTTTGCCAAGGAGCAAAATTATACCATCTAGCTGAATTTACTCCTGATTCTACAGGAGGCTCAAAGTGTGGGCTGAACATATTCCTAGGGGCAAAATTACACCTTTCAGCTGAATTTACTCCTGACTCTACAGTAGGCTCAAAGTGTGGGCTGAACATATTCCTGATGAGAATGCAGCCTATCAATAAACTAAGACTGGTGACACCTCTATAGCACTAATGATAGCACTGAGACATATCTCACTGATGTCACTAGTTTCTAGCGAATCGATAAGCTGAATATTGGTTCACAATGGCTGCCTCCGCTGCGTGTAAGTGAGGGGTAAACTTTAAACTTTTATTGTAACAAATGTACAGAACAAACTTATATCACCAGTGGACTTTGGATTCAATAGACAGAGAGAGCGACAAATACAATAGATGTGAAATCAAAAGAACTTTCCTGCAGCTGCTTCAAATAGTACTTTTTTTCTCTCTCTTTTTCCTTCTTTCTGTGAATCCACCGAGAACTGCCTTCCAGGATTCTGCTTCTACTTGCCATCTGAACGCAGAGACAGCAGGCCGCTTGGTGCCTGTAAATGAAAGCCATCTTTCAAAAGCCCGGATAGTTTTATGCTCAGTACACGGAGCCTAACAACCAAAAATAAAACCTTTTAATTAAAACAAAATATTTCATCTGAAAAAGCCTCATGAAAGTTCAAAAGCTGTTAGTTTAAAAGCGTCAGGGTTGGCGCAGGCTTTTTAAACCCCTAATGTTTCTAGAGGATTTAAAGCTAAAATTTACTAAAAGAATGTAAATAATCTTCGACTGGTAGATTCACAGCTCTTGCTGCCACTAGCGATAAAGAGTTACAATTCTCCTTTTTTCATGACTTTGTTAAAAGTACTTACCCTCCTGGTACCAAAATGGTGCTAGTCTCTACATGGACACTCCCTACTAAGAGACCCCTGATGAAATTAGGCATCCAAAAGGAGGAAAGAGTAAGTCACAGCAGTGCATAGTTGCATCATATTGCCATCTCCCGCAGATCAGATTGGTAACTATTGCATGCTTGCCCACTTTTTGAACCTCCCCACTGGGATCCTCCATGAGTGGGGGGCGTGGCAATGCGGTTTACATTATCACAGCCTGGAATGCAATGACGTGATACGTGTAATCCTGCAGTGTGGGCGGGGCAATGATTACACAATTTGCATCGAATCACATCATCAAGGGCTGCCTACTTCAGAAGAAATTGATCCAGAGGGTGTCCTACTTTTGCGCCTGTTTTCGTATAATTCAGGCACATTTCCATCAAGAGTCACCCTGGATCTGAAGGTTTTTCCAGAGGAGGGACAACTGACAATCAGATACAAGAGGTGGCTAAGTGCTTCTATTGATTGACTGTTTTATTCACTGTCCTTTAAGCTGAGTTACACAAAAAGTTTTCCGTGCCCCAGTGCAAAACTTGAGATAGGGACACAATAAATTCCTGTTTGATTGCACATAGCAAAGTAAAATGGTATAGGAAACTATTGGTCTAACAACACAAACAATATTAGCATACCTGCCAACCGCACTTGTTTTCACATTTTAATAATAATGTGTTTCTGCTTTTCCTACTTATTCCCCCACTGCAATATCCCATGCTAAATTAATTAGCAAGACCTAATGGCATTTTCATATTAATTAATCATTTAAGCCACTTTGTTGAAATGGGAAAAATAAGTGTGAAAAGCTTTTTATCATATAGCGAAAAAGAGTCAACGTTGCAGGTATATATATATATGTGAAGACTTCTGAATTGTAGATTTTTATAGCATATTACACATAGATGCCAACAGTTTCAAATATTATCCAGGAAAAAAAAATTTCTACTGCGCAATTAAGATTACTTGAGGTTATCAGTGAACCTGGGAGCACTATAATACCAATAATACCGTGATTAGTGAGCTTGATAATATTATACCATTGATACATTTAATCCCATTGCTACAAGGAGTTCATTGGGGCTCTATGAGATCTAGCCAAACGTGGCAACTTGCAACTGACCAATCAAAGGGGATTTCTCACGTTCTGGCCAATCAAAGCAAAGTTGTTGGGGTGTTTTCTTTTCGGCCCTTGCTTCCAAATGCCCCTGCTATTAATACCTGATAATAATGAGCTATGTTGTGATATTACATTATAATATTAGCTCTGTTTAAAGGTTCTAACTTAGAATAGCACTTTAAAATAAGTTACATGCGACAGAAACTGTGTCTCAGGCTGTAAGCGTAACAGGGTACAGACAGAGCTCGGGAACAGTTGCAAGGTAAATATGGTTAATGTCTATTTAAAATAATCCACTGTACAAAATGGTCTTGTGGGCAACCAAAACAAAAAAAAAATGAGAAATCCTCTAATTTGATACAGTCAAGAGTGCAACTGCAAGTTAGGCCTCGATCAAATGGATTAAAGCCTCCCTATCATCGAATTGCCACAGTTCCAAAAATCGTCAATGATACCCAACAACACAACATGCTAAATGTATCTCTTCCAAACTGACACATTTGTTTGTCTTTATTGTGGGTACCATCAAAGGTACAAGGTTTTATTTATCACATGGTTTTCCCAGTCAGGTACATTAGTACATCAAATACATACAAGAGATTGGTGGATAGGGCCCCAAGTCCAAAACTCACAGTGAAAAACCAGGTTAGTGAGAAGGGTTAGGGTGATGTGGACTAAAATGTAAAAATAAATAATAATTCCCCTGTCATTTGCTTTAAGTGACAATGATATGAGACCATTCCATACCCGCCAACAGCCTGATTAAAAAAATAGGGATAAATTAAGCCACTCCCATTAACTGGCTATAGCACCAATCAAATTGGACATGCTCTTTATCTACCATTGCTGCATTTGCCCTCAGGAAAGCTGGTCTGTCTAACAAAAATCAGGACTTTTGGGGGATATTTCATTATATAGTTAGTGCTATAAGTAGTTAGTGTCCTTTTATATGGTTATGTGATGTACATTACATTTTAGATATATTATTGCCTGTCAGATGATGTTCCTGCAAGGACAACTGGTAATTCTTTTACATTGCTCTCACTTATAGAGAAAACTCCGAGGGTAGAAGCTGATTTTCTCTCTATGTCTTCTAGCAATTTTCCCATAACAGAAACTGTGCAACACAGGGACAGCCTCAATTGTCATGAGATTCTAGCGAGTCATCAGCCTGGCAAGTGCGCTGATTAACCTATTCCTGCTTACACATGGATCTGCATAATACGTACCCCGAGGACAGAAGCTGTGAACTCCGAAATTGAGGGGTCATTTGAAACAGCTTCATTCCGAGAGAACGTCGTATTGATTTATTTCCTTTCCTCTCATTATATTTGAGACTATATAGAAAAAAAAGAAGAAATGAATTGTCCTCGAAATCCATACATGCTAATATTAAAGTGTCTGCTGTGAGGTCGTTCAATATCACTATGTACAACCCCCAGTGGCAAATCATGAAAATTTGGAAAATTTATCAAAACGCCCGTGGGGAAAAGCGAAGCGGTTTTCTGTATAGATTTCTCCTTTTATGAGACGTGCAGACAGCATTAGCGGCGATTCCAATGAGTGCCTAATTTTGACTTTCTTTGTATTTCATTTAGAAGGCAGCGTGAGCAAACTCCTGGGGGCAAATGTATCAAGCTGCGAGTTTCCGGCGGTTTTGAAAAGTGGAGATGTTGCTTATAGCAACCAATCAGATTCCAGTTATCAGTTATTTAGTACATTCTACAAAATGACAGCTAGAATCTGATTGGTTGCTACGTCTCCACTTTTTCAAACCCGCCGGAAACTCACAAGACCTGGAGAACCACCACCGTTCTCCAGGCCTACACTAGTAAGAACAAGCACTGAGAGTAAACAGTTCCTACAAGCATGGAATGCGGTTGCCAGTGACGTCATCAAGTCGCGCCGGATTCTTCATTCATCGAGATTGCTTCCAGTCAGTTGTCCCATCAGTCGTCCTAGAGCCTCGTCGGGAAGGAGCCCTTCGGTGGGAAGACGTTGAGGTAAGTCTTGTCGGAATAATCACAATCATTATTTCGTACCCCACCCAATTCCACAGAGTGGGTACAGACCCGAAAAAAGTCTTGTAACCAAGAGTTGGAGCAGACGATGAGTGTGGATGATCGACACAGATCTTGTGCAGTTGGGAGATATTTTACAACAAGATATTTTGTACTATATCAAAGGAAGATCTTCCCAGCTTCATAGGATGATCTTCTTCCACTGTGTCTCCCTCTGAAATCTATGGCTGGTTCCTCCAGTTGCCTAACTACGATTTCTGAAGTGTTGCGATAAGTGGTAGAAAGGTCACAATCAATCTGCTGTTTGACTGCTTCTTTTGCGCAGTTTTTAAAGCTGACTTTGTAATTATAGTAATTACCAACTCCACCATTTGAAGAAAAGAAGTTGACATCCAATTCTATGGGGGGAATTAAATTCTGCCACGAGTAACACAGCGCTAAATCTATTACCGTTAATACGGTAATTTTAACCCTGATTTCTGCTTGCGACTCCCTGAGCTGCGAGCATAAGCCAGCATTAAAGATTACTGTATTAACGGTAATAATGTGCACTACTACCGTAATATCGGTAATAATGTGCCCTATTACCGTAATATCTGTAATAATGTGCACTATTACCGTAATATCTGTAATAATGTGCACTATTGCTGTAATATCGGTAATAGTGCACAGACCGCGTTACTTTTGGCAGTAGTGCGGCCAATTGAATTCTCCCATACGTGACCCGTGACTTAGTCTACTGACGCGGCGAGGACAGAAAAAAAACAATTCTTACAAACTTTCTCTTGGTGAAGAGCATAGTTGTCACATAATATATATAAATTGGTCTTCGTTATTTTCTTCTTGGTGAAAAACTGCAGCACAGAAACAGGTCATTAAAAGCAGTAAATCCAAGTATCCTAAGCGTTCTTGTAGCACTGGCTGAATCACATCGCACCCCTGGGTGAGCAGAGAGAGGGATCACTAAACTTGTGACAGAGTCAGGATTTCAACCGGCCTGACACTTATAGCACTAAGCAGCCTGAAGCCCCACGCTCACCCAGCAGCGTTCTGCTAACACCTCTGTGCTGACTGACACAGGGAACGGCTGATGTTCTTGAGGCTTGTTTAATAAGCTTGCTCAGTACAAGGTAATTGTCTAGTAAAGCAGCCAGGGGTGATTTCAATAACCGAGTAATGCACAAGAGAATCTGCCTGTTACATAAGGGAAGTGTGGCCATCAGCCTAAATGAAGTTAAAATCATGTGGGTGAGTGATTAGTTGTTTAGCCTATAGGCTTCTTCAATTTGTAACCAATGAGGCAGAGGAGGGGAGTGGTTTAGTTTTATATATGTGAATGTTCTCCTCCATTTCCCCCTCTCTGCTTCTGGATTTCCTCCCGCCCACCCGACAGTTATTGGGTGTTTATTATGGTTTTTATGGGTGGGAGAGCAGTGCAGTCGGTAAGTTTGCATATGGTGCTTGGGTTATCTCGTCATAGGTCACTACTCCCCCTTTTGGATTGTGTTGTCATCACGTGTGTTGGGTCCAGTGAGTGGGACTCTGGGCCAGTATGTTGAATATTTTACTGGCGGTTATAGGGGGGTGTAGTCTTGCCGTTGGACAGATATTTCGCACCGGCCAATAGATAAGGTATGATCCTGGGTTGGTGGTACAATGGTCTAACCTTTCCACCGTTATTGGTTTTGTGTTTGCTGACTGCCCTGCTCTCGTCCGCCTTTCAGCCCTTTTAGTTTAATTTTAGCCATTTAATAAATATATTTTATTCCAACGTTAATCTGGTGTCCGTGTCTTTATTGGTTTATTAAGGTATTATGGTAAACACTAAGAACTTCCACACTGTGCATTTTAGTGGTCATGTTGTACCCTCCCCCCTCCAGGGTATGGTTCATATTAGGAGTTATACTTGGAGGCTCCACTCGGAATAGGAGAAGCTGTGACTGGGACCACAGAGTGAGGCTAGTGATCCTGAAAGCGGAGAGAGGCAGTAGAACAAGAGTGAGAAAGTAAAGAGGAAGGGGTTTCACGTCCGCTACATGGCGGAGGTGGTAACCCTTTGGTGTCTGCAGCCATGCAGCGACGCAGGAAAGATTGTGAGCTCAAACGCACCTCGATTCTGCGCCTGGTTCATGCATCCAATTCCACCTCTACTGCAGATTTCCTTATAAACTAGCTTCCTGTATTCATTTTGGCAATAGCTTTGACACTGGCGGGTTTGAAAAAGTGGAGCTGTTGCCTATGGCAACCAATCAGAGTCTAGTTATCATTAGTACATTATATTAAAAATGATAACTAGAATCTGATTGGTTGCCATAGGCAACATCTCCACTTTTTCAAATCCGCAGTTTAGTAAACATATGCCTAATTGTCACATGTTTTTATTAATAGATTATTTGTTATGTGTCTGCTAAGGGTGGCTGCTGAGGTTTCATCAACACTTCTTGCACCCAATCCCCAATTCTCATTTCGGGACTACCAAATTTACATTGCACTACATTGCACCAGTAATCTTTACTTAGTATTCCAAGTCAAATGTGCAATACTCTATGAAAAATGCATCAGATGGGTAGACTATGTACTGAAACATCTGCTGCATTCAGACACCTACTGACAAAAATTTTACCAGAGATCCGCAGCTTGAAAAACAATCCGCTTTAACCCTGTGCAGTCCAATCAGTTTAACCTTTAAAGAGCAGAGGGATGTTATCAGCTCAGACAATTAGCTCACATCAGACAGAATAAAGTGATGTAAAGGAATCAGACACTCTCTCCGACTCGTAGCGTAGTCTCACTCACATTCTGCCTGTCTCAGACACTTGATGAGTTTTGCAGTTTAGCATTTTAGTTTGACACTGCATGATATCTCCGCTTTGGCAGGGTAATATTACTCTTTGGTGTGTAAAGCTCGTTCCCCTGTCATGCTTTCACGGATGATCCAGTGACAGGGCCCCGTAGCACATATCTATTCAAATTACAACTGCAAGCATCACGTCTGGGAAAATAAAGTCATTGGGAAACAGAACGAGTACCGTGCAAAAGCAAGACAAGCTCTGCGTTACATGATACGTTGTAGCAGTTCAGAACATTGAGGGATGCTGTTGTTTTGCAGACATACCAGTCAGCACAGACTGAAGACCACGCGGTAAATTTACTAAAACTTCTAATAAGGAAAATTAGAGGTGTTGCTCCTAGCAACCAATCTGATTCTAGCTATCATTTTATAGAACGTACTAGACAATTGCTAGCTAGAATCTAATTGGTTGCAATGGGCAAACAGCTTTTCCTTTTTAGAAAGTTTAGTAAATCGACCCTATGCTATTTCTACAGAGCCGTATTTCTGTTTTTAGTGGAGGCTTAAAATTAGGGTGCCAATGATCCTGATTTTCCAAGGACAGTGCCTTTTTCTTCCCACAATCTTCGCAAAACTTATTTTTCCCTCAATCCAGACCCTTTGGGAACTCAAGTTATCAGGATAACTGGCAGCACAGTGGCTAAGTGGATAGCACTTCTGCCTTACAGCACTGCGGTCATGAGATCAATTCCCGACCACGGCCTTATCTGTGGGGAGTTTGTATGTTCTCCCCGTGTTTGCGTGCGTTTCCTCCAGGTGCTCTGGTTTCCTCCCACACTTCAAAAAACATACTGGTAGTTTAATTGGCTGCTAACAAATTGACCCTAGTCTGTGTGTGTGTGTGTGTGTATGTTAGAGAATTTAGACTGTAAGCCCCAATGGGGCAGGGACTGATGTGAATGAGTTCTCTGTAGAGTGCTGCGGAATTTGTGGCGCGATATAAATAAACGTGATGATGATGATAACTGGTTATATGTTTTTATAGCTTTTTTACTACTGTTATTTGCCACCTAAAATGAAGAAAACAGTTAATTTTAAGTCCTAAGCAAACTTCAGAGCACATTGATGTCCCGCTTTTTTATTCCTAAATGATGGGAACACTAATGGTTTTCTTATCACAAAATCGTTACTGTGAAAGGATGTGTGTGTTTCAGTAGGATAAAGGCAGAACCGTATTATTACTAGGACAGTATCAGAGACACACAGAAGCGTAAAAAGAATACTAAAAATAAACACATACAACAGAAGCAAGAAGAAACTAAGTAAAACACAATACAGAATATACACAATAACAAACAATAGGTAAAATTATGTCAATAGCCGTAAAGACAGAAACTAAGACTCACACAAGAGAAAAGTAATGTAGAAGCGATGTGAATTACATAAAAATATATAAAGACAAATAGGTGGTTAGTAATCCTGTCTCAAAAAAAGTCCAACCTTAGAGAACCTGGGTCCTGATACGCAATTCAGTAATAAGTATAATTTACATATGTCTCTAATATTTCTCTGATATCTATTATCTTGCCACACATTATCATAGTAGCTTGTAGCTTGTCTTATTGCTTTGGTTGTGGAATTTATTCTCGATGATGTGTTGCCCGATGCAACTGGAACTGTTGTGTGAGAACTTAAAACTTCAAAATAAACCCCTTAAAGAGAGTTGTAAGTCTTCCTGGGACAACTGCATGTTTGACAGAGAGAGCTGCGAACCTTATAGGGAAAGCTGCTAGTCTTACCAAAAGTGCTGCCCATCTAACAGGGAGAGCTGCCAGGTTACTAGAGAGAAAGCTGCCAGAATCACAAAACTGCTATCACCAGAGAGTAAACTGTCAAAGTCGAACCCAGAAGTCTAGAGGGAGTCCAGGTCCAGTCCAGAGGTCCAGAAGGTGTCCTGATCCTAACCAGAATTCCAGGTGGAGTATCAATGAGTTTCTATGTCCTGTCCAGTACAAAGGTCCAGAGAGAGTCCAGAATCCTTATGATCGATTCCAGCTGTTCCAGGTGCTGGCTACTTCTACATTACGGCCAATTGAGGATAGCCCCTGGAGACCTCCCCAGACCATTAATCCAAACTTCATGAGCCCACCGGGTTTGCAGAACTGGTCCGTGTCCATAGCAAGTGTACAATACACAGAGTTTATCTGCAGTATTATTGCCCCCTGAAGTAGATGCCTATAATTCCCCCACACTGCCGAATCTGCTATTCCCCTTGTCTTTTAGGCACATCTGTGCTAATTCTTGTTCAAGCGGTTACTATGCTCACCATTGTCTTCTTATTAAATATTATAAGATATAACAAATGCTAGGACTATTACCCACATCATTATCTTCATCCTTCTTCTTATAATTGTTATTTTTGGGATTACTGAATGTCATGTTGGGGGAGTTTTGAAAGTGGATATCAAAGATTGTATTGTTGCAACTTCGCATCCTGTACAACTGCAAAAATTAGATGTGCACAAGATTCTGCCACAACTTGCTCATCTCTAGTTCACAGTAACGGCGGAGGTCTAAAGTCAGAATGTTCATGTAAACAACTATTGGTAAACATTTTAAAAAAATCAAGAGATAGATGATGTGTCTGTGTAGTTTTAGCATTTTTGGACATTCCTATAATGTCTGTTTTTCCTGAGATTGTCAAATATCTATATTGCCCAGCTAACATATAGGAGCCAAACAATTTAGCACAGTTTAAAATTTAGGAACATCAGTA
This sequence comes from Mixophyes fleayi, assembly GCF_038048845.1. Taxonomy (NCBI): domain Eukaryota; kingdom Metazoa; phylum Chordata; class Amphibia; order Anura; family Limnodynastidae; genus Mixophyes; species Mixophyes fleayi. Next base: position 31,953,320 of record NC_134411.1, read on the forward strand.
CATCATGAACTCTGCAAAAGTAATGTTGGATTTTATTTTATTTTTTTATTTAAAAGTTGTTTTTGAACAAAACTTTTGCTTAAAGTTTTGTAGGTCAACAAAACAAACTTAGAAAGAGTCAAAAACAATAACCAATTAAACAGATCCACATAAGAAACAACTTTGTAGACCATTAAGAAACATTTTTTCTTTAGTTTTTTACCAGTAATGAGAGATTCATGAATCGATTCAACAGAAATAGAACCAACCGACCGCATGTCGTCTGTCATTCCGACAACTAAATGGTGGGAAGTTCGCTACTCTCTAATTATTAGAAAAGATCAGAAAAATTCTTGTTACTTTGTCAGCTCTTTTATAACTCAAGTGACTTCTAGAAAGCTTTTTTAAACCGTTAAGGACAGTAGTTGCTATCTTTACTAAATATAGAACAATCACCACTGGGCTGAGACAATGTTTACTGAAAAAGATACATAAAACGAGAGAAAATTAGCTCACAAGAGCTGAAAAGCCTGTTTATTACACATTCTTGACAACCAGAACAGCTTATAAATCGCTCCTATATTTAAGGACTAAACTTTTATTTTATTTTTTTATTGCCCTGTTGCATTGTTTTTAATTCAATGATTCTTAAAATCCATTAGCAAAAGGGAAAACTTGCTTACAACATAATCTGACCTGAAAGAGTTCTGGAGCCCGCAGAGCGTCTTGATGGAGATGACAAGCTAATGGTGTCAGTAGAGCAATGAGCCGGCGAGAGCCGGCAGCCGAAGTCACCCACCGGAGAGCAGAATGACTCTCGGGTGACTCCTGAAGAGAATTACAACAGATGTGACTTGTATCGTTTTTTTTCTTTTCAATTGCGCACAGCACAGTTGTTCTCACCTGGTGACTGTGGCCTGGTATTCTGGCTATTTAATGGTATCGTACTGATTTAATGCCGCCTATAAATAGAAGTCGCTTCATGTAGAGTTCACACATCCAACTCCTGGATACTTTTATTGCGCATAAGACTATTTGATGGTGTTTATTAGTAGTTTAGTCAAGTAGGAGTTTCTAGAGAAATTATGTAGAAAGTTTATGGGTGATATGTTGTGGGAGGGGGGGGGTGATTGAACAAACCCTTTTCTAGTTTGTATTAGTTTAAAACGTTCTACTGTGTTCTACACTCAGCTGGTGGAAAATTGCGTTTTGGAACCCAAGACAAAGATACGTAACCACCACCATCTCGCTATGCTTCTATACATAAATATGGCACCAATGCATGGCTATCGCATATCAATGCTTCATGGCTTGTATATAATATGTCTTTGTGTTTTGATGGCCTTAAATAAATACATTGAGACAGAAAAGCAGGAGAATCCTTTTTGGCGATGATGACTATATGCAGAATTCACATTAAAAACACGATTCACCTGCTAATACTTTAAAGGTAGATGAATGGTCTTATTGCGTTCTGACTTTGCACCCTAAACCCAAGGTAGTTGCTTGTTCCTTGGCCTGACCCTGAAACTCTACTATAACTTAATTTCACTTTTGTCAGACGCCGTCCCCGCACCTCTCCTGGGTGCCGGGGAATGGTCCCTGCCCCCTCTCCGACGCTCGCCCCGTTGCCTAGCAACGGGACGCTGATTCCGGCACCTGGTTCCTTGCGCACATGCGCGCTGGTTGCTTCCTGTTGCCTAACAATGAGGCGCTGATTCCGCCCCCTGGTTCCCTGCACACATGCGCGCTGGCTGCATCCCATTGCTAGGCAACGGGATGCTTTCCTCGGGTCTCTGTCGGCGGTCAGATGGGCTCTTACCGCTGGAACTCTCCTCCTCCTCCTATCACGGCCATTTCCCTTTATATTAGCCTCCTCCTTCTCCAACCTCAATGCCACGGTATTGGTTCACCAGTCTCCAGCGTTTCTGTGTCCTTCTTACTGTTCCTGTGTTGGTATCCTAGGCCAGACACGTACACAGCTGTTGGACTGAGTTGCCCCCACCTTTGGAAAAGCATTGTTTGAATTGACCTATGACCTGCATTGTACTGATTGCATTGGACACTGATTGCATTGGACAATCTTTATTGGTGACGATAATTAAGGACGTTACAGTGCTTACGGTAAAAAATACTAAATATATGTTCTATTCAGAATGTAGCAGAGCTTGGTGGACTACGCACATGGTATGAACCAGCTTTTAAACTGATGCAATATTTTTTGTCAATAAAGACCCATAAAAAATGTTGAGTACAATTGGTATAGGCTACAGTTTAATTCGCTGTAAGATGTTAGCCTTTTGCAAAACAGGTGGAAAATCAAAGCAAATATCAATATGCCTGTTGGAAAAAGAAATAAATAAGAAATGGTAAAGAAAAAGCAAACAATGGATTCGGCTCCTGTATGTCTATGTGCCTGAATTCCATGTCTCTCCATTTTGCTTTGGGAACAAAAGAGAGGCAGAATGTTACACAAAGATCATCCATCTCTACGGAGAGAAACTGAGGAAGTGCAAACGGCTGTCATTGCCAGAGCAGGGACAGGGAAAAGCACAAAATGATCCACTTCCCCTGTATCTGCTCTGTCATCCATATTTGTAAGAGATCAACGATCTCTATGTGAGATTCTATCTCTCCTCCATTCAGATTTCAAAAGTAGAATGGAGGAGAAACAGAATTACCTTCCGGGTGCCCAGGCTCTAAGACGGATTTGCACAAAACAGATAAAAGTATTAAAATGTAAATCTGATGGTTTATTTTGTAATTAATTCTCATCATTGCAGGATTTATACTTCTTTAGAACCAGTCTCTCTCTATATGATAACATCATCCAAATGATATGGGGTGAGCAATAAGGAAAACTGCAGAGTATGTGTGCATTAATACATGTTACAAAATGTCTTGTTTGGTATCACCAATGGGTGACAAATTTAGGCGACTCACCATCATCATCATCATCATCATCAAGATTTATTTATGTAGCGGATGCAAATTCCGTAGCGCTGTACAATTGGGAGCAAACATTAATAAGTCAATACTGGGTAATACATACAGAGAGAGAGGGTTAAGAGAGCCCTGCTCACAAGCTTACAATCTAGGGGACAATGGGAGTTTGAAACACAAGGACATGTGCTACATTATATTGCACACTGGATCAGCTAGACTGCAAAGGTAAAAGTATTGACTGGGCTGTGTGTGTGGCAATGTTGGTCAGAGGGTTGTTGTCTTGTGTTAGCTGTGTAGAGGATGGTAATAGGGGAGATTAAGATGGTGGTTGAGGAATATTATAAGCTTGTCTGAAGAGGTGGGTTTTCAGAGAACGCTTGAAGGTTTGAAGACTAGAGGAAAATCTTACTTTGCGAGGGAGGGAATTCCATAAAGTGGGTGCAGCCCGAAAAAAGTCCTGTAACCGATAATGGGAGGATGTGATGAGAGTGGAGTAGAGACGTAGATCTTGTGCAGAATGGAGGTGTCGAGTTGGGAGATATTTTGAGACCAGTGAGGAGATGTATGTCGGTGCAATTTTGTTGATGGCCTTGTATGTTAGTAGAAGAATTTTATAGTGGATTCGAAATACAGGCAGCCAATGTAGAGACTGACAGAGCGGCTCAGCAGAGGAAGAACGGTTTGCACTTCTCCTCCCGTATTTCCGTATTGGGTGACAGTTTTCCTCTGTGTACCTTCTGACTTGACCAGAACCACAATGAAGACTTTGTTGTGGGCTCTTGAAATTGGCTTCAGTGCAGGATCTCCATTGAATTTGTGCCACTCTGCTAGAGAACATTGTTAAATAGGCCCTTTAACTTACTCAAGCTGGAGCTATTTCTTATTGCTGCAAACTATCACACTGCTTAATGCTCGTTCCTTGAGAAAAATGTGACTGCTAATCTGTTACGACTATTTTATACATTTAACTGGATTCTGTGTGCTGTATAAGCTAAAGTAGAACTCTTCCCAAACTTTATTTATTATAATAAAAGTATAAGGCGCTAGTATTAACTTAAATTCTTCTCCCTTTTTCCTGGTTGCGCCATTCCTATATTTCATTGTTGTGTCTATGGCTACTTACAGTTTTCAGTACAACTTCTCAATACCTTAAGACAGTCAGGAGCCATTGACTCTGTCCATCTTCTTAGTGTAGTTTGATCATTGCGTGAAATCTCTTACTGGAGGGCAATGCCTGTAGCTGAAATAATCAGTTTGTTTGTGACCGCGTTAATCTAGGGGCATCTTATATTACTGACTTAAAAAAAAACAGTTTCAAATTTGAAACAGGAAAGCAGAAATGTGTTTAACCAAACTTCATTTGACATTTTATTTTCCATATATTAGGTCTGTTGATATTCCTTTTCATCTTTCTTTGACCATTTTTTTCCCTCTCCCAGCTCTGAGAGTTTGATGAATAACTCATTCTGTCTTTTTAATCTTCACACTTCACAATTCTGTAGCACAGACCGGTATTTTCGTGAGACCTTAGAACTCAGTTTAAAAAAAAAAAATGAAGTAACACAATTGGACTTGAGTCCAATTAAAACTGTGAAGTCATTGAAAAACACTATACTTATTTGGAATAAGGTTCGGAAGGGACTTTTCATCTATGTCATTGAGCTGTCCAAAAAATTAGTACTTTTTGTTTTTTAGTCCAGTTTTTCACTGGGTTTTGTAAGCAAAAAACGACATATTACTTATGAACCTGCACATATGTAATCCGCACAGTTAATGTCATTCTGAAATGTGCCCTGCTTAGGATGGGGTACAAAGTGTTACTCTCTCTGATAGGAGGTGTATGGCAGGTTGAGCTGTTCCCAGGTAAAGGTAGTCTGTCTGGAAGAATCTATTCAGTATTGTCCCCACCTGTAAAAATTACATTTTGTATTGCAGAATGAGATATTTAAATGATGGCAGAGATTTCACATTTATGAGGACATTGCTAACTTCCTGCAAATAATTTAATCTTTATACATTCTCAAAGGTAGCTGGAATTGATTGTCTGCCTATCATTTACAGCAAATGGCACAATTTTTGCAGCAACCAGGCAGAGTTTGTAAAGCAAAGCACATTTATAGGGCCAAACACTAATGGACAATGGAGGGGGAATATAATTGATAATGGGAGAGTTGGGGCATGGCTGACAGTGATTTATAGACACATACCCATAGATCTTCAAGCAAAAGTGTGGTTTAATCCACAAAAGCGTAAAGCAATGTGTGTTGTGGCCGGATAGTGGCCTTCTTTAAAGCTTGGATTGTAGCTTGAGATATATTTATTGTGATGTATATCGTTATTGTGATTGATTTCTTAACATCACAATTGTGGGGATATCCTTATCGCCAAAGCCAAATTCGATTTCATATCCCCTATGGGGGCACCAAACAACCTTGCGCACCTACATGGTCATGTCACTTTTCAGCAGCTTGGTTTGGGCAGCACGGTGGCTACGTGGTTAGCACTTCTGCCTCACAGCACTGGGGTTATGAGTTCAATTTCTGAACATGGTCTTATCTGTGTGGAGTTTGTATGTTCTCCCCGTGTTTGCGTGGGTTTCCTCTGGGAGCTCCGGTTTCCTCCCACACTCCAAAAACATAGTGGTAGGTTAATTGGTTGCTATCGAATTGACCCTAGTCTGTCTCTCTCTCTCTCTGTCTCTGTGTGTGTGTGTGTGTGTGTGTGTGTGTGTGTCTGTGTGTGTGTATGTTAGGGAATTTAGATTTTAAGCTTCAATGGGGCAGGGACTGATGTGAGTGAGTTCTCTGTAGAGCGCTGCGGAATTATTGGTACTATTTAAATAAATGATGATGATGATGGTTAGTCACCACGCATTCTGAGGCCAGGGTCAGGAGAGAAGCGTGTGGGTCTGGAAAAGGCAAAACAGGTGTGTGACTCGCTGCATGATTTCTATTTGACATGTAGTTGAGTCTCGTGTGTTTTGGGGACCTATGGTGTATGTACAACACAGGGCCCTGTGCTAATCCATAATGGGGCAGTAGTTTAAAGCAACATATTTACTTCTGCCAACATGCTCATTCCTACCTGGCTCTGCAATCTTCATAATAGTCACCTAACGTATTTTTGGAGGTGCTTCACAAAGGCAGAAGTGGATGTCTACTTATGTATGTGCACAGCTGCTAAAGTCATCCATTTGTGCAAAGTGAAATGCGTTGAGCATCTGCATATTCTGCAACGAGAAAATAACCTTTGTTGATTAATAAAGTGTCATTGGTACTCATGTTGCACTCTTATTCATTCAGCTGAAAGGTGAATAATGTTACCCTCTTTTGTTCTACGTGTAGAACAAATTTAAATGTGCAGAAACAGTTAAGACATGTCAACAACATAAAAGGTAACATTATGCACTAATCAAAATATTATCTATTTCTTTGTATGTTTTTCAAACTTAAAAGGTAATCTATTAAAACTGAACAAATAAACATATAATTACATTAATAACCTCTAAAAGCTATTTTTTCCAGGCAATATATCCATTTGCAAATGTACTTACTTTTTGGTTCAAAGTTGTCTTAAACTGTAGACTATTTAAAGTATCAAATTAAATAATCAATCCAACCTACCAAAATCCACAGCTTGTTTGATAAATATTCATGTAAATTTTATGCCACTAAAATGTCTTTTTAATGAACATGCTCATATCAGTGGGGGGTAAGACGGAGGCCCAATGGTGTAGAGCAGATCAGACAACTATCGCGACTGTCACTCTGCATAGAGTGTAACTCCCTCTCTCTGCCACTCTCAACAGCGTGTTATTCCGTCTCTAAAGAACTCCAAAGTCATTTGTGTAAATCCGATTTTCTTCATCCGTTCAGAATAGTATTTGGTAGAGATTCTCAGTCTCGGTTCCCCCAAGAACCGAACACACCCGAACTTAGCAGATCCGAGTACCAAGCCGAGCCGGCTAGGTAATTTTGAGCACTCGGAATTGAAAACGAGGCAAAACGTCATTGTTACATCGTCGGATCTCGCGAGCTTTGGATTCTATAACTACCAACCTCCACGGCAATCCAGCGCCATTTCACAGAGGACACATAAGGGGTAGCACAGTTCTTGACAGTATCTAGTGCAGTTGGGCAGCGTCATAGGTAGAACAGAAAGAGGAGGGGTAGCATTGTTCTTCAAAGTCTACAGTGACATTCAGGAGAGCTCCATTGCTAATTGTCATTGCTGAAATACAAATAATAGGTCTGGCAGGCTTGGTCTTCTAAATCTGCAGTCTTTGTTTGAAAGTGTATGAATACAATATTGTGACTTGTGAGGTGGTCAAAATTGACTGCAAATTACTTGAGATTAGTGTTATTGAGGTTAATAAAAATGTAACGGGGAAAAAAAGCAAAAATATGTGATTTTAGCAAAATAAAATAAAATAGGGATTTTAGAATAAAATCGGGATCCAAAACCAAAACACACATAGCATTGTGAAGATGCACAGGGAAGACATTATGGAGAGCTGAAGAGACACAAGCAGTGTCGGATTAATTGTTCAGGCCGCCCTTAGTTGAAAATCTTCCTTTGCCCCCCCCCCCCTCTCTAGTGTTTATGTTCCCGTGATTCAGCTCAGCTCTTCTTGGCTTTTTAAAAGGGTCATAGCAATATTTGTCACTCATTTCGTTTTCATTACAATCAGAACTGTATAACAGAACAGAGGTGTGAATGAGCGCTACTGAGGGTGAGGGGGACTGTCACACCTGAGCATGTCATCATCTTTGTCTCTCCTACTCACTTGGCCTCCTAAGGGTGACTTATTGTGTCTGATTCATCAAGGCCCGCATACTGAGCGCAACGTGCGTTCGTTTTACAACGCACGTCAACCGGCTCTGCACACTCCAGGGAGTAAATGTGTCAAGCTGAGAGTTTTCTGGCGAGTTTGAAAAGTGGAGATGTTGCCTATAGCAACCAATCAGATTCTAGCTGTCATTTTATAGAATGTACTAAATAAATGATAGCTAGAATCTGATTGGTTTTTCAAACCCGACAGAAAACTCTCAGCTTGATTCATAAAGCAGCGGATCTCAAATATACGTGCGCTGATTAATTCGGGTGTAGGTCTGCTGTGCTCTACTGCACAAGACATTGCAGGATACATCCAAAAATTATGTGGAATATAAATTTGCAAAAGAATGCACAGAAAAAAAAGGCATTAATGATAAAACATTTTTTTAAATATTTGTTTCCCCATGAAATACATTTATTAGTTTGCTGTTAATGTCTACTGAGCATAAAATACAGTTTTCCAGTTGATCGTGATTGCAAACACATGTTCTAGCATGTATACGAGACTGTCATCACTACTGGTCAGGACTTGACACACCCTTACTGTACATTGGAGGATGTAGTAAGTATCCTTTGCGCTGGAAAACGGAGCGGATGGTGCTGCGTTTACTGGCGTATGTCCTGGTTCTGGTTACGTGCAGAGTGATTTTGCGTATTACATGCTCAAAATCGGCAGATAAGTGCCTTGATAAATCACACCCATTGTCTTCAGCCTTTACAATGGGAATACATCAAGAATAAAACTTTGCTACATTTTTTTCCATGTTTTCATTTTATTTTGGGGATCAACGTTTCTCTTATATGTTAAAATGAATTTCAGTTTCATTCTCTCCTTGTCACAATGTTGCACCCAAAAGATGTTGCACCTCCTCAAAAGCCTTGCACCCTAGGCTGAAGCCTAGCTAGACTATTGGATAATCAGACCTTGGGCAAAAGAGATATATGAAGGAAAATTTAAGTATAGAAAGAAGACCTGAGAGAGATGGGGGAAAACAGGTGACATTAAAGGTGAAGCAACAAGGGACAAGATGGAGAGGTGGTGGGAAACAGGTAACATTAGAGGTGAAGCAACAAGGGACAAGACGGAGAGGTGGTGGTAATCAGGGGAGAGCTAATTGGACACAGGGATGATAACCTTGCATTATTCAATGTGTTTCATATTATACTGTATAGTACACAGTATAAACATATAAAATTAATTAGCAAAATCTGTAATGCTTCTGGGAGCCTCGGCATCCATTCACTTGAAATTACCATACCAGCAGTTCTGAATTCCCAATTCGGCCACTTCTTATTCCCATGTTAATGCCTTTTACTAAACTGTTTAAGTGGTTCATTTTAACAAGACTCAGCATCCTTCCATCTCTTGCTTCTTAAATAACCAATTTATGCTAATGCAGAACCAAAATTTTACCCTGGGGACGAGAACGGCCCTAACTTATTGTGAGTCATTTACTATTTTTCAGCTTTTGTTTATTTTGTATTGCCAATAAAAGCAACAATTTGAACCTCTCAGCCCTTTTGTACTTAATGTTGTAAAGCTATTTAAATAATGGTTTCATACTTTGGGGCATTTTCTAAAAACCACAAGTTAGTTTATTAAAACAGAAAAAACAGTATATTAGTATATTTTAACAAGATTTTGGGCAAATTATGCAATAAAGCAGTGTGTCATGATCATAGTTAATATTTCCGTTGTAGGAGATTAATTATTGACATTATTATTAGTCTTTATATATGAAGTGAAAACATAGTCTGTAGCGGTGAACAAAGGAATTAAAAAAGTCATTCATGGAATGTTCCCGATCCGTACTGCAAAGCAATTGGGCTACATTCCGATAATCTGCCCAGCACACAAAGTGCAAGCCTACTATGTGCTCTCTTATTGGCTGCCATTATAGTAATTCATTCCAATGATTTTCTTTTCTGTTTGTGATACAATTAAGCTACTCTATTTCAGGGAAACAGATCTCTGGAAAATTCAGTTTACAGTGGGTTTTTGTCAATCAGGTTTCATGAAACCAGCCTTCCATAGACTTTCTACTTATAGAGATACTGCTTCACCCTGAATGGAACTCTTCAGCGCAGGACACATTAAATCTGTGACCCTCATTTATTATATTTATCTTATAAACTACTGTGTATCTATCTTGATGTTATTACTGTTCTATTGATTAACATACTACAGCACTAACTACATCATACCTAATCAACTTAAGTTCATACTACTATCTTTAGTGACTCAATCCAAAATAGTATGACAAAAATGTCATGTAGCATAAATATAAATAAATGTGGAGGCTCCCAGCAACACAGAGTATATCAGGAGATGAGTGATGTGTTAGTGAGGACAGGGCTATATGTGACAGGGACAGTGACATGATGTGAGGAGGGGAATGGAGGCAGCAGGAAGTCACAGACTGAGAGTTATATAGTGGAAGAAGCAGGGTCCCCCAGCAGCACAGATTATATCAGGAGATGAGTGATGTGTTAGTGAGGACAGGGCTGCATGTGACAGGAGCAATGACATGATGTGAGGAGGGGAATGGAGGCAGCAGGAAGTCACAGACTGAGAGTCATATAGTGAAAGGAGCAGGGTCCCCCAGCAGCACAGAGTATATCAGGAGATGAGTGATGTGTTAGTGAGGACAGGGCTGCATGTGACAGCATGTGACAGGGGCAGTGACATGATGTGAGGAGGGGATGGAGGCAGCAGGAAGTCACAGACTGAGAGTTATATAGTGGAAGAAGCAGGGTCCCCCAGCAGCACAGATTGTATCAGATGAGTGTTGTGTTAGTGAGGACAGGGCTGCATGTGACAGGAGCAATGACATGATGTGAGGAGGGGAATGGAGGCAGCAGGAAGTCACAGACTGAGAGTTATATAGTGAAAGGAGCAGGGTCCCCCAGCAGCACAGAGTAGTGATGTCAGGCTCCTGTCATACTGATACAAGAAGAGTTTGGTGTAAAACACATCTCTATATGAAATAAACATACATCTAATTTTTTATTCATCTCTGAGTATTTAAATTAGATAAAAAGAAAAATGAAATTAAACATAGTGTGATGTGAATGTCCCTTCTCGTTCAGAAATGTTTCAATGTGGGGACAATAACAAAATGTCCTTTGAACAGACAAATAAGCAATCAACACGTTTCTTGTATTCCTGGACGTGTGACTCGCTGTCTATTCCATTTTGTTTCTTGTTCCAGATATGTAATTGTAAAGCTTACAGATATTTCATGTGCTAATACAAACAGATGAACCCCTCGAGGTATATGATGTTGTAGTGGCAGCGGATAAGTGTTGAAGTTGACAAGCTATAATTGTCTCGTGTTCAGGTGTTTCTGGGTGGATCCACCTAGCTGCGCACATAACCTGTTGCAGCAACTCAGCAACCATGATATACAGATTGGGGTTAATCCTTTTCTCTATAATGATTTTTTATGGAGACGTAGCGACGTATCTGCCGATTTTGAGTGCATCGTATGTAAAATCAGTCTGCTCATGCCCAGAACCGACCATACGCCAGTAAATGCAGCCCTGTCCACACCGTCTTTGAAAGCAAAGGACATTTACTTCAGCTACGATTTCGGAGAGTGAACTGGGCGAGGAAGGGAAGTTTTGCTGTAGTCAATGTACACAGTAAGGGCGTGCCAATAACCAGCGCACGCAGCCACACCCGAATCCAGCTCTGGCCATCTTAAAGTTACTTATTTTTCTGCCGTATCTCTTGCTCCAGCTACAGGGCTAGTCTAAGTCCTGAGTACTAGTGATGACAGTCTCGTACGCATGCTATAACATGTGTTTGCAATCAGGAGCAACTGTAAACATGTATTTTATGCTCAGTAGATATTAACAGCATCCTAATAAATGTATTTCATGGGGAGAAATATCTTTATTTTTACTGTTTGATCATTAGTGCCTTTATTTTTATCTGGTGGCATCAATTGTATACATTTTTTTTTTCTGAGCATCCTTTTGCAAATTTATAATCTACATAGGTAATGGACGTATATCCTGCAGTGTTTTGTGTAGTAGACCTACACCCAAATTCAACTGCGCCTGTATCTTGAGATCCGCGACTTGATGAATTCCGGCAGGTGCAAAGCCAAAATACGTGCCCTTTAAACCAATCGTAGGTTGTATTCAGTATGCGTGCGTTGATGAATCGGGGCCATGTCTTTCTCTATTCTCAGCTATTTTAATACTATAATAATACATCTGACACAGGGGCAGCTAATATAAGACATCTGCCAATGTGTTTGTTCTTGAAACATTTCCATCGGAATGTGATGGATCTAACCAAAGCTGGATAAGTGACAGTGATACAGTGAGACACAATGCTCTAATGTGCCCCACACTTCCTAAGTGAGATCTACAGGTAATTCACTTGTCAGAGGAAGATGTATTGCTTCATACATATCGTATTGTTCTGTGCAGTGGAAGAGCTGATATGAACCATATCTACCTTCATTCAGTCACCGTTTATGACAAAAGGGACAGAAATACAAATGGTTAATATAAAGTAGTATTTGTAATCTGGCCAAACATGTGGTAAAGTCACCCAATTGGAACAGTGGGATGTGATCTGGTACATGGAACAGCTTCCTCCAAAAATGGCCACAGTCATGTCACATTAGGGGTGTGGTCACTGAGCAATTGGCGTGTCTGTTATCGCCAGCCCCCCAGCAAAACACCCTTGAAATGCCGTGCACACCAGTCACGTACATCTGCATTTTGAGCAGGAACATACCTCTCAAAAAATAAATATGACTGTGAGACAGCCTTAAATTGGGACTGTCCATCAAAATAGGGACAATTAGGGGGTATTTCTGGTATTTTAATAAAAGACTTGGGGCTAGATTTACTAAACTTTGGGTTTGAAAAAGGGGAGATGCTGCCTATAGCAACTAATCAGATTCTAACTGTCATTTATTTAGTACAATCTACAAAATGACAGCTAGAATCTGATTGGTTGCTATAGGCAACATCTCCACTTTTTCAGACCCAAAGTTTAGTAAATATACCCCAAGAACTGTGCAAATTATTTTGTCCGGAAGTGTGAAAAAATTGGTCATTAGTCTAGTGATCTGGCTGCAGAGGTCTCTACTTGTGTGGCTAGATTAAAGTGTATTTATATACTACACACTGGGGACACAGCTGTTTTGTAAGCCAAACCAATGTTCTTGAGAACATTTTAAATCCAGGAAGTTGGTTGGGTTGTGCATCTTGTACATTTGCCGGCTACCACAGTATTATTAGACTCTCAATTATATCAATTGTTCTCCTAATTCATTTGGGCATTGCACCCACAGTAGTTGCACATGCATATTGCTGGAACTGCATGTGCATTAAAGCCATACTTACCAACTTTCTGTTGGTGAAATCCGGGAGCCTGCAGAGGAGGTGGGCGTAACGGGGGGGCGGGGCTCCAAGTGGCGTCATTTTGGACCTGCCCCCATGACGTGATGACGCAAAATGCGTCATTTGACAGCGGGGGGCGGGGCCAAACGCCGCGATTCACCGGGAATCGCGGCGTTTGGGACTTAATTCTGCCCACTTCACTAGGAAGTGGGCAGAATTATCCAGATGCGGGGGATTGCCACACTCGCCCGGGAGCCCGGGAGACTCTCGCAAAATGCGGGAGTCTCCCGGATATTTCGGGAGAGTTGGCAAGTCTGATTAAAGCTTCATAGAAAGCACTGGTTTCTACAACCTCTGTGATTATGTCAAATTCTGGTTATTTTGCAGAATACAAGCCTTGCAGCACACCACAAAATCAGGAACGCCGGTGGGAGACACTTTATATATGGGATAATTTAGCCCCTATTATAAATTATTCTGGAAATATTACATACGTGTCACCCAGTAGTTCTGTCACCATGTAAAGCCACAAGACTATAGTCCAAATGCTTTAATATAGGCCACGGAAAGCCAAAGTCCCTTCTAATATTAAAAAAAAATTACAATATGAGGTGTGCTTTTTCTTAAAATATACAAGTTTTCCTAATGAGCACAGAAAGTCATATAGTAAAATAACCGTCTTCTCTATATTAAATTTCAAGTGCATGTTACTCTTCCCCCTCACCTCATCCATATTTTCGCCCGCAATCTGCCCCCTAAACTAGGAAACAATTAAAGCCTGATTATAGTACAGGCTACGGTACACATACAGTGGTGGAAATGGGGGTGTATACAGTAGTACCCCATACGGCCACTTCTCCTACTGCCTTTACATTCCCGTTCCACTTAAAACACCGCCATTTCTAAATTTCCACTTCGACCACTGATCTATATCGTGCCATTCAATTGCATGTCTAACTTGGAGAAAGAAATAACATTTTAATACCTGGAGCAGACCATTCTTTTTGCCAGATTAAAACATATATATTTATTTCCCAGAGACGTATCACATACAGTATCTCCCATTGTGAGGCTGTAATAGCAAACAGAACAATTTTTCGTAACCACGTATAACTTATTCAATATTTTTGGTTTAACAATTCATCTGATGGAAACTATTACATTCTAAATGTTGTCAGTAAAAACTTTATATTCAGATGTGAAATACACTGGGCCTGACTCATCAAAGGATATAAATGGCGATTTTGTGTGCATCCTCTGCAAAATGACTTTGCGCATGCGCAGAACCACACCATGCGCCACGGAACGCAGCCACGTTCAAATCATCTTCGAGTGCAATGGACACTTACTACAGTCTACGATTTCTGGGAGGAACTAGGGTGGGGAAGGGGGGGTTGCCGTAGTCAGGGGCAAACGTAGGATTTGCAGAGGGGGTCTTCCACACCATGCCGCCAGTGGGCGTGACCAGCATGCATGGGGGCGTGGCTATAATATTAGACAGTGCTTGGCTGCTCTCCAACTCTCCCTATCCATATAGTATACATGGGCAATGCTGTGTGCACTACTGTTAGGTGCAGCTCTCCCTTTTTGAGCAGAGCTGTGTGAAGCGGGGGCAGGGTCCAGCCACCTCAATTTATACAGTGCCCCAGGCTTGAAGGGGGGATTTCCAGGCACTAGGAAAAACCCCTCGGTTTGCCTATGGTAGTCAATGTACACTTAGGGCTTGCTAAGTGCCCATTACTAGCAATGATAGCTGTGTATGCATGCTGTAACAGGTGTATGCAATCTGTTGTAACTTTAAAAAAATCATATTTTATGTACAGTAGCATTCATAACATCCTAATAAATGTATTTTATTCAACATTTTTTATTTTAACAAAAAACAAACACATTTTTAATGTTTTGTCCTTAATGCCTATACTATTAACAGGTGACATTAACTGATTTTTTGCTGTGCGTTCTTTTGAGAAGTTATATATTGTACATAGGTATCGGATGTATCCTGCAGTGTTCTATGTATTAGAGCAGAGCAGACCTACATCCATATATACCCATATTCATCAGTGCACGTATCTTTACATCCGCTGCTACGTATACCCATATTATGTGCGTTTTAAAACAAACGCCCATTGCGCTCAGTGTGCGTGCCTTGCTGGATCAGGCCCACTGTGTTTAAACTTTAAAGACAGCGTTTCATACCTCTTGAAGTGAGGAAAATGTCATCTAGCGTTTGGAAATTAATAGATGTCCATGTTATACTGGCGAACAAATAATACACTGTCAAGATATACTATATTCTTACAAGAGAGGTCAACTGAACATGTGACCCGTGCACTCGCTTGTGGATTAAACATTATTTTCTTGTTTATCTTGTGATGTCCTTTATCCCTTCTGACCCCCGGGTGACAAGGTTTGCCCCACACTTTGCTAGTTTCATCCGTCGGCCTGTCTGTTTCTCCAATAACATGTGCCGTCAGGGCTCTTAGATGCTATAGTTATGTATTAACATGTCAGCCATAAAAACTGTCCCCGTGGTCTTACACCCAAGTTTGACACAGGCTATTAAGACTTCTGATAAAAGGTTATTTGGAAGGAATTACTGTGACCCTTGATATTTTTTTCCGAACCATTGCGATAAATCAGTGTTGATGACCGGCAAAGCAGAAGACGGTTTTATGTGTTGATTTTCAGTCTTACAATTTATGTCACGCAGTGTTACATGTCCTTAGCGTTTAATTGATTATAATATTACAGTTAGTTTGACAGCCTCACAATCACGCAACTTAAAGCCTAGCCTGTCTGTCTCAAAAGACTTTATTTAAACTACATACCATATATTACAACCATATTATAATGTATTTTGTATATCTCGTTTTACACTCTAGTTGTTTATTACCTGTATGATATTGAGTATGACCTATAATTCCCATATGTGGGCACACCAGACCGCTCAGAGATTGGGCTGGACAGGCAGGGCTGCCAAGAAGAATTCAGGGCCCGGGTACAACAAATTCATGGGCCCCCCTCATAGTCAAATAAGCCCCAAAATTTTTTTGCGCTGCCTTACGGCGGCGCAAAAAGATTTAGATGTATGGTCATGCATTCAGGGGCGTAGCTAGCCAAACGGCGGTGCAAAAATTTTGGGAGGTGTGGTCATGCATTTTGGGGCGTGGCAAACGTGCCATTGGGGCGTGGCTAACATAAAAACCACTAGGCTCTCAATTCGCCGGAGCGTCACATATGTTCAAGCACTCCTGACTTTCAGGACATCTACCACCACAGTGTAGTATACAAACAATGCAGTGTGTACACAAACAGTTCAGTCTTGGCCTACACCTTACATTGGGCACAACATTCACCAAAAATTGGTATTGTCCCTACTAGAATCACAACATTTCACACACTGTGCTGCTCTCTCCTACCTGTTCTTCTCACTTTCTCCACCTGTGGCTGCTGGTTTCTTTAGTTGTGGCTTGTCCGGATCCAGAAATGTGAAGGACCTATTTTGAAAAAAAAATGGCTACATTTAGAAAATTACAGCCAGCCCCGGCGTTAAATCAATAGCACCCACGATTAATAATTAGGCCTTCCTCCAGCCCCAACATTAAAATAATACTATTTACATTTAATAAATAAACCTATTTCACTTCCTGCAAACAGCCCCAGCAATACCTATTTCCCGCAACCATCACTGCCATTAAATAATTCATAGTCACATTTAATAAATAGACCTCATTCTCCCTAAACTCACCCCAAGATTCAATAGCCCCCAAACCACCCCATCTTAAATTAATAGTCCCTACTATTAAATTGCCTCACCATCACCCTACAAACAAAATAGCGCCCATTAATTAGCCGCCACCTACCTCACACACACTACATTGCAACAAGCCCCCTGTGCCATCACACACACAATACTGTGCCCCTTCATCACAACTACACTGTACCCCCTTATGCTCACACTGCGACCTCCATGCTGCTTTTCCCCCTTCTTTTTTACTTTGTGCCTCTCTCCCACTTTTTTTATTCCTCTGTTCCTCTCTCCCACTTTTTTCCTCCTCTGTTCCTCTCTCCCACTTTTTTTTCCTCCTCTGTTCCTCTCTCCCACTTTTTTTTCCTCCTCTGTTCCTCTCTCCCACTTTTTTTCCCTCCTCTGTTCCTCTCTCCCACTTTTTTTCCCTCCTCTGTTCCTCTCTCCCCAATTTTTTTTTATTCCTCTGTGGCTCTCTCCTTTTTTTCCTCCTCTGTTCCTCTCTCCCACTTTTTTTCCCTCCTCTGTTCCTCTCTCCCCAATTTTTTTTTATTCCCCTGTGGCTCTCTCCTTTTTTTCCTCCTCTGTTCCTCTCTCCCACTTTTTTTTCCTCCTCTGTTCCTCTCTCCCACTTTTTTTCCCTCCTCTGTTCCTCTCTCCCCAATTTTTTTTTATTCCCCTGTGGCTCTCTCCTTCTTTTCCTCCTCTGTTCCTCTCTCCCACTTTTTTTTCCTCCTCTGTTCCTCTCTCCCACTTTTTTTTCCTCCTCTGTTCCTCTCTCCCACTTTTTTTTCCTCCTCTGTTCCTCTCTCCCACTTTTTTTCCCTCCTCTGTTCCTCTCTCCCCAATTTTTTTTATTCCCCTGTGGCTCTCTCCTTTTTTTCCTCCTCTGTTCCTCTCTCCCACTTTTTTTTCCTCCTCTGTTCCTCTCTCCCACTTTTTTTCCCTCCTCTGTTCCTCTCTCCCCAATTTTTTTTTATTCCCCTGTGGCTCTCCTCCTTTTTTTCCTCCTCTGTTCCTCTCTCCCACTTTTTTTTCCTCCTCTGTTCCTCTCTCCCACTTTTTTTTCCTCCTCTGTTCCTCTCTCCCACTTTTTTTCCCTCCTCTGTTCCTCTCTCCCCAATTTTTTTTTATTCCCCTGTGGCTCTCTCCTTTTTTTTCCTTCTCTGTTCCTCTCTCCCACTTTTTTTTTTATTACTCTGTGGCTCTCTCCTTTTTTTCCTCCTCTGTTTCTCTGTCCCCTTTCTTTATAGTACTGTCCCTCCCTGTTTTCCTCCCCTTGCCTCTCCGTTTCTTTACTTACCTTTTGTCAACTTCTTTCTTTTCTTTTCTGCTCTTCTGTCTCCTCTTCTGTCTTCTTTCTTCCTGCTGGCTGCGGCGCTCCTCACTGACTGACAGGCGTGACTTGATGACGTCACGCCCAGCAGTCAGTGTGAATGGAGGAGAGGAGGGACACGGCGCCGCGCGATCACGTGAGTATTTTTTATTTTTATTTTTTTTTCTTCCAGCTCCCATGAACCCCCCCCCCCCCCCCCCCCCCCCCCGCGGGAAAAAAAAATAAAAAAAGTTTTAAAAAAAATAGCGCAACAGAGAAAAATAATAAAAAAATAAAAATAAATTTAATTAGCAGCGAGGGCCCGGCCCGGGCCCCCTGGCATGGCCGGGCCCGGGTAAACTGTACCCGCTCCCCCCCCCCTCTCGGCGGCCCTGTGGACAGGTGAAGTCTATGCGGCACAGATAATATGGTCAGTGATGACCACATACACATTTATCATCCTACAGCATTTTTGGCCAGTCCCTATTAACATCTTAATGCCCGTTTACCAAGAGTCAATTAATCTCCAGGCTTCACCATCATATCAAAGGAATAATCAATTGCTCCTTGCAGAAAACACAGAACAACATCACATTTTGGCTGCTATAACTCACCCTGTATTAGACGCTCATGTAAGAATATAAAATAGACGATCTAAATGGGGGCACACTCTTTCTCTCACTCTGTCAGCTGTCATGCTCCTCAAGTACTGTGATTGGCTGGCTCAGTGGGCGTGATGGGAATCAATGGGTCCGTGTATACTCAGCACATCTTGCCGTGTCCTCAAGAAGCCCCCCCACATATGTGTAATTAACCCTTACAGTGCTGCCCTGCAGCTAACATTATTTTTCTTTTTCTTTTTTTTTCTTATTAACTCTCCGACAAAGCAGCACTTCCTCAGCGGACACACTTCAGTGCAATGGTATATATCAGCTTTTATTTGTAAGGTAAACATATAAGGTAAATATAAATTATACATAAAACAGAACAGATACCTATGAGGTTGACAAAGGAGGTGCAAATATGAGACAGAGGGTATAGAGCACTCTGCTCCTATAAACGCTTAGGGCCTGATTCATTAAGGAACTTAAATTAAGAAGTTTCATATTTAAGCCTCCTGGACAAAACCATGTTGCAATGCAAGGGGTGAGAATTAGTTTTCTGTTTTGCACATAAAATACTGACTGTTTTTCATGTAGCACACAAATACTTGATAGCTTAATTGTACACTGAAATTTAAAGTTGATATTTGTGTGCTACATGAAAAATACAGACAGTATTTAACTTATGTGCAAAACAGAAAACTAATTTTCACCCCTTGCATTGTAACATGGTTTTGTCCAGGAGACTTAAATAAGAAACTTCTTAATTTAAGTTCCTTAATGAATCAGACCCTTACAGTCTAGAGGGAGAGGGCAATGTTCAGACAATAGGAACCAATAGAACAATAGAAGTGAGACTCTGAGTGTAAATTGGGACTGTAGTCGGTAGTTACATATATACAATTTTCATATTAAAAATGGTAAAATTATATATTGATTTATGTTAAGCTACGCTATTACATGATACTTTGCAACTAAAAACTCAAACTAAATTTTTTTGGTGCAACTAATCACCTGTTGAAACCTAAGAAACACACCACTGCTACCATTTGACAGGTTGTAAACAACTGGCCTTTCTAAACAACATCTGTAACTGTCTACTTTACTGACTTTCCACGATTACAGATGCTGCTTAGGGTGGACAATTTTCAAACTTATCTATGAAAGGGCAGCAATGATGTTTTTCTGAGGTTTGAGCAGCTGATTTTAGGCAAATCCTTTTTAATGGTCAGGAACTGTTTCAGTAAGTTGTAGTACCCAGCTGAATGATCTGTTAGGCAGCACCATTTGTTTTTATTACACCCTTTAACTGTATTTTGAACTAAAAATGTTGACAGTTCTCGCACATACTTTTCATATTTTCACCACTTAGTCGTGTGCCCCAGCTTTGAACTTGTGAAAATGGAGCGTAGCTAAAAATCCGAGCAGGGGAAAGCAGGCATGGGGTACTGTACCATATGCCTCAGTGATTATCAATAAACTAGTAAGAAAAACTCATTGTAAATAAAACACATTAGATCCTTGGGCATTAGACAGTTTAGTCTGTCAACAATGCAACTTCCTAATAAGACATCGCAGTTTAAAAAAAAGTCACAAAGTTCCAAGCAATTTAGCGGCACCCGCCGTGTGAAAAGAATGTCGCTCTAAGTGGAAAAGCTACTTGTGAATTACATTTTTAAGAGCACCATGAAATTAATAAATCTGGTTTAAAGCTCCAGCCATTTAGATACATATATTTTCTTTTGCTGGGCATGTGGAGGATCTCAGCTTCTTTGTACCAAACTATTTTAATGCTTATCTTGCAGGCTCTCTGAATTTTCATGTTTGATGGCATGCTGTGTTTCAAATTGCCTTGCAATTGGTTTTTATATGACACTGGGAGTCAACAAAATTACTGAGCTGAGAGGTACTATCCTTTCCTGGATAGACTGCGGACATGAACAAATGCACTCGGAGACAGAGGTGTGACGGTGAATGTGGATTCTTAAAAACGTCCTATCTGTTTGAATTATGCAGTAGGATTAAGAGCCAGAGATCTGAATTTATAATGTCACCTTGTAAAACTAAGTAGAAACACTTCAAAAGATGCAACTTTCAGTTTTTGCCTTAAATGAGATGCTTGGAATACATTTTATATTATCTAGCCTTTAAATAGTCTACAGTAGCCTAGTCCGGGATCTCCTAAACAAGAGAGAGCAATTTAGAGTACACAATGTTGCAGAAAGCACAGTTGTTTTTCTTACCCCAATAATAACATGAATTTAATGGAAATTCAGCCAACAATTACATTTGTACAAACCAAAATGGAAGCTATAGTAGTCAACATTTACAACAAACATAGCATATGCATAGTGTGATAGAAAAAAAATAAAGTAATCTACATACATGCAATATTTTAAATCAAGTGGCAAGTGCAGTGAGGGCGTGGCACGCAATTGCATCACTGTTCCGCGGGGGTGGGGCAAAAAAAATGCAATTTGTGGCAAATCGCGTCATTGATGCTCCCGTCCCACACACTTCACTATGAAGTGGGTGGGATGAGGGAGAAAGGCCAGGGATCTGGGAGAACCACCCAAAATTTTAGTGATTTAAAATTTGTAGACAAATACTCCTTACCTAACCCCTGATAAAGTCTCATTTTCATAGGTGAAACGCATAGGGTTTTTGTAACTTATTATGTTTCTGCTGAGAAAAGAGGACTTGTTAAACATCCCAATCCATGACTGTCTGTTCTCGGAAGTTTTTCCACGTATGATGGGTGGACTGGAAATCCAGAAAGGCCGACCATATACTCAGCATTTTGCACGCTACAGATAAGTTCTTTTATCATATTTTAATTGCACATTTCACTTAACTTGTATTAGTGAACATTTTTTAACAATATTAAACTATCTACTTTTTTATTTATTCATCTTCCTACATATA